>NC_071470.1:73495798-74121707 GCF_028500815.1 Rissa tridactyla
CATCTCAGATCAAGTAAAGACAATGAAGTTAGAAACATATGCCAGCTGAGGAACTGACATATTGTTAAAATGTTATGCAGCATTTCATAAAATATTAGTAATAACCTGTTGCAAAGGCACTTTGAGATTCATTTAGCAGGGAGCTGTATAGCCTTTTTGCATCTATACATGAAAGAGGTTATACAGTAGGGTGATTAAATTTTATTCTGTATTTTGACTCAGTTTTCTTAAACATTACTATATTTTACAGTTTTAACTAATTGATCTGTACCAAAGTCTATGTTTGATAGTAATCATCCTAGTCAAACCTAGTGTAATTCCCAAGAAGGCTGGGATGCCCAGAATCACTTTAGTCTAGGTTCCCTCTGAATTTTTTGGAGGCAATTCCACAGACACTTAAAACAATTTAATTCTAGGCTCCAAGCTCCCACTCTTCCCTGACCCCCAGCCCCAGGTTCCCCACTCCCAGCCATGTGCTAGCATTGACGTTCAATCAATGGCAGGGAGAACTGATGCAGATTGACCAGTGAGGAAAATCTTGTTCATCTTGGTAAAGAATTGTGCTGGAGAAAAGAAAATTTAAAATATTCAATGGTCTGAAGAGCACTGCGTACTTTTAAAGGAAAACTTAGCAGGTGTTTTTTCAATTTAACAAGAATAAAGTATTTTCTCCTTCAAGATGAAAACGATCTCTGAAACATCCAAACCTGTTCTAGTAAAATGAATCAAACAAAATCGCCTCAGGTAGTTATTCAACATGTAAAATTTTAGCCCAAAGAATTTTCAAGTTCAGCAAATTTATAAACAATTTGAAACAGCTTAATTTAACAAGAAATGTCAGGCAACCTGGACAGTCAGCAGTACGGGCAGTAGTACCAGCACCATCCTTCAGGTTTTCACTTTTGCACTGAACGTGAATGTAATTTGTGAGAACCATCATTTGAATTTCTTGATTTTTGTATATGGACCCTATTACAACCACATCTAATCTGAATTATTTTTACCTTGTTTACAGTTGTGCAAAGACAACAATCTCAAAACCATTTCACTACTGACAATACTTTGTAAAATCAATAATTAAAGGGAAGAGGCATCATTATCTCTCTTAGGGAAAAACTGTTTCTTAGTGGGAAATTTTTTGTTCTTTCTCCAGTGTACTGCAGTGTGTCATATTTATATTCAATAATGGTGAGAACAGGATGACAAGCCATCTGCAAGGAAGAGAGTAAAGATTACTGTATGCTGAAGGAATTTAAGAAGCCACACAATCCATTCTTCCAAATTTTTCTGAAAGTCTCCTTGACAGGCGTTGGAGATAGTTGTTTATTAGCTCCAAAGGGAGAAACAAAGGTGTTTATTTTTTGTAACGATATTAATCTAAATACATCAGAGACATACCTGTGTGTATTGTAAAGGGCATACTTTCACTTAGCTCAGTGGACCCACCATTCAGAAAGTTAACCTTCATAGGTCGAAGGCAGATTTTGTGGATGGTGGGGAGCTATAATGCAGAGATTCTTACTCTTGCCTGGACTTGAAATTTTATTTCTCTTTCTTTTTTTCAAATTCCATGTTTCCTATAAAATGTTGCTCTCACGGTTTTCTGATTCTTACAGGTTTCAGGATCACAGGTTGTATTTTTGACACTTGAGGTGTCTCAAGTGATCAGAAAGAACCTTATTCCAAATATAAAAAGACAGTTATACAGAAGGAGCAGAATCATCCACCCCCATCTTCATCTCAGGTCTTTAAAGGACAGATGCTTTTGGTCTTGAATACCACTGGGGTCAGACTGCTGAATGCCTTGAAAAAGGAGAGTGAAGCTTTGAACTTTGGCCACCAAGACCACGTGTGAAGCCAGAGCAGAGAACAAAGAAAAGGTACGTGTGCCTATGCAGCGCCAGTAACCCATGCTGATGGGCTACAGGTCTCTGTGTTACTCCAATTTTATTAATTCATTTTAAGGATGCCATATCCAGACACATCTCATTGTTATAGTCTGCTTAAATGGTAATGAATACACAAAAAGTTGATTCTAGGCCAAGATCAGCTACAGTGGGGTGCAATGTTCA
Organism: Rissa tridactyla; assembly: GCF_028500815.1. Taxonomy (NCBI): domain Eukaryota; kingdom Metazoa; phylum Chordata; class Aves; order Charadriiformes; family Laridae; genus Rissa; species Rissa tridactyla. The sequence goes on from NC_071470.1 coordinate 73,497,871, forward strand.
AAACAGCTGGAGGGATTAGAAACTGTTAGTCATGGATAGTGCTCTGTGAGAGTTCAAACCAAGGTCTTAATCAGCGTACATCTACTACAGTCTGTGTAAACCAGCTACAAGAGGAAGACAGTGCTAAGTGAAAGAGACATGGAGACAAACTTCAGTCCAGGAAGAAGCCAATGACAGATTCTGGAGTAGAAGCAAGCTCTCCCCACTCCCACCTTTAAGCCTTATGCACTGGACCACCCTGGTTGTGAACACAGCTGCTGTCAATGTATTTAGGACATAAACAGCACTTAGGGGACAATGTCACCCTGTGGAGTATGATATCTCTAACCTCTTCTTAAGGATAGTAGCCACTCTGCAAATGCAGCCCAGTAGCCCATAGAGAGATGGAAATTTTGTGGAGGCAAAAGAAATTAATTAGCACAGATTAACACATGATCTGTTCACTATTTCCAGTAATTTGACAAATACATCTAAAGCTTTCCAAGGGGAAAAACACCTCAACTCAGCAGCTGAAGGAGAGATGCTTCAAAGTCTAGCTTTTCAGCATTTTTTGTAAAGCACTTTATAGTCTTAGGATAAAAAAAAACTTTGCAAATGCCAAGTATTTTGTTTATTTTTGCATTTCTTGGTTGTATCTTTTTCAGCAAATGTTGTTAGGTCACAGGCGAGCAGCAGTGGTAGAATTAGGTAGATACCTTGCATGTTTGCATGGAAAACATATTGTAGGCTTTTCTTAACCCAAACACGTCCCCTAAAGCTTAAGAATGGATACAATTACTGACCCATATTTTTTAAATCATGTTACTTCAAAATTAGCAAATAGCAAATTCTCATTATCATTATCACAGAAGTGTTGATAAATCTCATGTGTAAATAAATACCATTTATATAGAAAAATATTTAGTTGGACTTGTTTTTAGGATTAAGTCTAAACTGGAAACTCACATTGTACAAATAATTAAGGAAATTCAAATCCGAGTGCAACCCTACATACAAACTGTATAAATAGCTGTTCCCCTCTACTTTTCCACAGAAAAAAAATTAAGCTCTTGAATCTAAATATTCTGACTTTCAGCATATTCCAGACTAAATATTGTTTTAGATCTCATAGTTTGAGCATTTATAACATGCAAAGTCAAAGCATTTGAGTACACCGTAGCTTTCCACATTTTGCATAGAAAGGAAACAGCTGCTCCTTGAGGAATTCTCCTGCTTCCCAGAAAAAAAAATATTCTGTAAATAAAACTGCTTTCAGTAAGACACATCAAACATTGGATGACCATCACCACTTCTATTGCTTGGATGAAGGTATATGACTACTCCTATAGCAACAAGACCATTTGAGAAGAGAGGCTGGTATTAGGGGGTCAGAAGATGGTTTTATTAATTTTTACATAAATACGCTATTATTGTATGTTAAAAGACATATTGATTCATAATTTGACTTTTTTTTTTTCTAAAAAAGGCTCTAATGGTGTTCTAGAAGTGCCAGACCTATTTGACATAGCAGATCCCAAGCGAGTCAGCAACGTAATTAACTGAAACCACTCTGAATCCAATGCTCCCCAGACCCACTTTGTGATACCAGCGACTGGCAGCAGGGCTGGCTGGGCAGGAGGCTACGTTCACCCAGCTCTCTCACTTCCAGGACTTAGATTAGGCATCTCCATTAGGTACCGTTTCTCTCCGTTTCCATCTTGAAACTTTTGTGTACCATCTCCTTCTTAAAGCCCTTTTGCCGTGTTTGCTATTGACACAGGCTAACTGCTTATGTTTACACAATCACTACAACTGAATTTCCATTCATGTAATTTATATTCATGCAAGAAATTCTTTTACATGCTGCCCAGGCATTTTTAACACATCAAAATTTATCCCCAAATTATTCTGGTATTTTCGACCTGGTTTCATTTTTGACACGTGCAATTTGTACCTAGTCCTCTTTTACTAGTCTCTTAAAATTGCACTGCAGGAATCATGTGTCATCCCATCAATGTATTTTGCAGCAAAAGGTATCCTATATAAAAGGAGCAGGCAGTAAGGAAACATTTAATTATCATAGATGTATGTAGGGTTGAGGAATGACTGTTGCTGTTTAGTCTGATAACTCTCAAAGGAAAACATTCACAACAGAAACAGAAAACAGTACAGATCTTCCCTTTTTTTTTTTTTTTAATTTTATGATACACTATTTCCTGGGCCTTGTCTAGCCATTAACTACTCGCCTCCCTCTTTATTCTCCTTTGTTGCAAATCTAATGATCACGTTACATTTGATTGAGTCCAGAAATATATTTTTTTTGCCTCCTTATTCTTGTAATCTCTGAGAATGCATAAAGTATACCAGGTATAATCTGTTTATCTGATCTTGAGCTTCTGTTTGGTATCTTAACATTTTGTAGCAACTTACTCCCTAAGAGTATTAAGAATCTGATTTTCAATTAATTTAATGCTCAGCTGCTTCCAGCTCCTCATATACCTTTTTCTCAAAACCAGAAGCAATGAGCCTCATTCATATGCCTGCTAGTACACATTGCCATAATGTGCTATCAAAAATGATAGATTTAGTACGGCATATACAAATACAGGACTAGTCATGGAAAAAAAAAAAGAGACAAGTAACTCAAGCAATAATGAACTTCGGTGCTTGTGAAAATAAAAACAGATTTTACATTTTCTGACCAACAATAATACGTGTTTCTACAAAAAACAAAATCCCCTCCAACAGCAAGAATCTCTCATCCCCTTCTGCTCCAACTGTAAATGGAAGAGCAAAAGGGAGCAGGCATTTTGGTTTATCCATGGATACCTTTCTCACATAGACAAGCAGTCAACTGGTTGCCTTTCAGAAACTTGAAGGATGACTATATTGCAAAATATAACCTAGCTGTTGAAACTGTAACAAAGATGTGCCCTTCAGACTCATCGTAGGTGTCTTTCGAACAGCAGCAGAAAGAAAAAGGCATCAGCCTTTCTTCTGACTCAAGTTATGTCATAACTGTATGCATACACCCATACTGTCCACTCCTGGATTCTTCAATAATACAGCCTTTGGCATTTGACTTCACAACAATATATATACTACCACGTCACTGAATAAGTGTTTCTTTGGAAGTTGCACGAAGATTTATTTTTTTTTGTTAAGACCCTTAGCTCTTGATTCAATCTAGTTTATACAAAAGAATTGGGCGTTACATTTGCTCTTTTCATTTTGGTCAGTGATATTTTCTGTAACTTAGCTTACTTAAGCAAATGTGAGCTGGGTACAAGTTTGTGCAGGTCAGCAGAAGTACCTGCATGTTTATAATTGAAGGTGAATTTCTAAAATGCAGAGTTTAGAATCTGGATAATGATTTAGCAAGAAGCAAAAAATGAGCCAAATTTTGGAATTATAGAGAAGTTTTTAAGAAGTTATTTGAAATGTGAAAGGATGGTTAACAAAAAGAGCAAGCGTCAGATGAAGAATCAGGTCAGATCTAATGAAGATTTAAGCCCAGGGAATTTCCTGTTTAGCACAAGCAGTGCTGTGCACCTGCATCATACCATTTGATACGTGAAAAGCTTTGCCAGCACTAAATTACATCAGCAGTAGAGCTATGTGACTAACTCATGAAGGAGTTATGTATTAAGTTACACTGGCTTTCCAGCTCAAAGAACGCCTACAAGCAGAGCATGATCTCTTTCCTTTGAGTCAGTTAAAAAAATGTGTGATTATTTCAAAATTCATCTAAATTAAATTAACTGCATGCTGATGTTCAACTTATTTATTTGTCCCTGGCTGGATGAGCACCTAAAAAACAGTTTGGATAAACACATTGCACTTTCCATTTACACTAACACATTTATTGAGATGCTAAACTGTTCCCAGCCTTACACAAAGTCTACGTCTGATCAGAGTCTGACCTGGATGTCACCTAGCTAAGGCTCATACGTGCCACAATAATCAAGATTTTAAAGTCAAGTCAGTATTTACAGGAAATTACCCATTGCAAAAACTCAGGTATCTACTTTTTAAGCAACCTCAGAAAGTTGATGGAGAAGAAACTGATCATGAAAAAAGGGACACACTAGAGTTGCAGAGGGAAAACTGTAATTGAACTAGAAATTTAAACCAGATCTTCTTCATTTCAAGCAGTTATACCGGGGAAGAAAATAGTCACAAAAACAGAACTACATAGGAGCAATGTGACAGATGATATAACTATACGCTGGAGGGCAAACCCCGATACTGTTAAAGGATATTGCTGAAAGCATCAGACAAGAACATCATGAGCACAGAAAGGGAGAACCCTCATCCCTGATGAAGAATCCTGCATACTATTGCTTTCTAGCTTGATCTGTGGTAACAGATCCACCAAACTTTTTAGAGATAATATATTTCTCATGACTCTGAAGTGATTTAGGAGCCTAAGTCCTTATATGAAGTCCTAATCACTTCAACACTTCACAAATTCTACGAAACGGGGGGGGGGGGGGGGGAAGATAAAAGTGTCAAAAATGCCTTGACTCTTCAGTCATGTTAGACTCCGGTGTTCAGAAAAGTATGATAAACACGTTCTTCATTTCCTATTGGATCACGTAGCTCAAGGATGTCATACTAAATATTGAATGTGGGAAGTAAAACTAAGGATAGGCTATTCATGCATGATCCATATGCCGAAATCTAGTCTCATAAGTATTTGTGTAAAACTTTTGAATAATGAAAGCATTTGAAAAGGGAATGATTCGCTTCGACAGTTTGCACCTAGAAAAACACAGCTAAAGTCAAGAAAATGTTCACTGCAATTCATGTGACTAATTCTAGTAAAGAGTAATGTCTGTTTCTTCTGTCTTGCATAGGTCAGAATTTACTGGAAAAATGTATATTTTGTTCAGAGCCTTTAATTTCTACAGCAAATTATACTTTATACTATGTTTCTCTCTTCCAGTCAAAACTGGTCTGCTTGTCACTGAAACCTCCCAATGTGCATCAAATTCCCAGTTACTACACAGGGGTTTTCATATTGCTGAGTTCAAAAACTCATCCAGCTCTCAATTGTGCCACTTATGATTTTTCAGCAATATTTTGCTAATTACTTTTAGGCTAATTAATGCTGTGTATTGGCCTCTCTCTGTGTGCCCTGGAGCCATTTGTTACGCTATTTTAGTACAGAGAGTGTTTTGCTACTCGTTTGGTTTCCTACCTGGCACTGTGACGGATGCTGGGAGAAAGGCTTGAGCCTCTGGTGTTTCCCTGCAGGGTTTGAATCCCTACTGCAAACTTTAGGCTGCAGCCCAGTTTGAATTTAGAAAAACATGCTGAATCATTGGCAGGTTTGGTGCAGCTTGTTTCTGTCACACAGTAAGGGACTGTTTTTGTTGAATCTTGAAAGAAAAACTTTCCTGTTCCCAGTGGCTTGCTACACGATACTGAGCACTCATGTCAGGACGCTCATTTTTCAACACTTTAAAACTGTAAATTATAACTGAAAATATAGAATGCAATTAAAGTGAATATTGCAGAGTCTCTTGCTGCTGCTAGTCACTGTTTCTGGCAATTGTCATCATTTGTGACATAAGAAACAGCATGGGAGCCCAGTGTCAGAGGCCGCATATCAGCTTCCATCCTGTCAGAAGAAATTTAATATTTAAAGGTGCAGTCAGAATACTGATCCTGGAATAACACCGGTGCAATGCAATGAAGAATCTGGGCCTTAATATTTAATCTAACATTCAACGTTTAAATACAGGGTCTCCTCTTCTCACAGGATCAGAAGACATAGTCTCTAGCTCTGGAATCTTATATAGTTGGAATTTCAGCTGTCACTCAGATATCACTTTTTTTGTTTTTCACTAATCTGAGTATCAGACTCAGCCGACATCAGCAATCAGCACCAACTGGGTTCCTGGGCTAGACACCAGAGATGACAGAGTAAGCAATGCAGTCCTCCTGCCACCCTCATAAAGCAGGGACACGGCTGTCCAGCATAGTGCACCACGCACACCAGGATGGTCTTGGTTAAAGAAGGAACAAGGGCAGCAGGAGATGGACAGCAGTTAATGGATATGCCAGGAGTCACTCATGGGCTGCCCACACGGGATCCTTTGGGTCAGCCTGACACAGTGCTGTCTTTTGCCTCACTTTGTTACGCTCACTTCTGCACATGCTCACTTATGCCATTCCTCCACACATCATTTGTACTTAAAAAGGCCTTTAATTTTGAAATACAGTTGGTAAGTGTTGAAAATGACTCCTGGTGTACACTGGTGTCAAGAAGGATCAAGCAAACCCACCAACACAGCCTCAGGTCCTAGGCACACACTTCCATTTAACGGTTCCAGGAGGAAAAGTCAAACGGAGACTGTACATGCTCCCTGTCTCTTCTCTTGTCATAACTTTCTAAGCATCACGGAGGAGCTATCTTTTTAAGTATGGCCTCACCTCTGGAGCACATTCCCTTCAGCAGTCTACAAGAGCTTGAGTTTGGCAGCCAACAGAGCAGAGGCCACTCTGCTTTCACTCCAGTCTATTATTTCGTGTGCTGCTTGTTGCTATGTATCTCAGCACAGCAATGCAACCCTGCTCCCATTCATTGATAATAGCTTCTGTAACTTCCACTCTCCACACATTTAACCTTAGTGACTAGTTACAGAAGCAAAACCAAGACCCTAGAATAGTAAATAGTACACTTAATGTTTGTTATTGCATATCTCCTCTGAATTTCAGCAAACTTACTCTGCAATGGGAGAAACATACAGTAAAAATAAACACAACTTCAAATTGCAATCTACATACATCTGAAACAATGACACACCACAGCATTAAGTTCCACAGAGTCTGTTACTGGTTTAAATGGTACACATCAGTAGATGTAGGTCTCACTGCCAGGGGACGGTTAAGACTAGTTTAGATCTAACACACAGCATTAATTTTACTGGAATCCAGTTATGATAACATGACCCAGTGTTATCTTCCATAATTAAAAAAAAAGTCTTATGAGATTAGGAATAGGGGAATGGTAAATTACCAAATTAATTTTCAAAGCATTGTTAGCTCTGACATTCAGGGATCCATCTTTAAATACTATTTTCCATCCCATGATCTGAAGCTAGCAGAGTAACAGGAAGCACACCACGCTTCCTTGCAGGGCACTGCAGCTACAAATTGAAGCACTAAAACAGTGACTTACAACCAACCTTAATCCCATGGAAAGTGGTATGGTCTGAATAAGGAGGAAAAAGAAAATATACTGCGTCTCTGAAGAAAGGATGGATCAATGAATGGATATGTAGAAATTGATGGGTGATTTGAGATTTGTACTTGATGACAGGAAGTTTAATGTTGTAGACACAGGGTCTCTCCTATAGCAGAAATAAGGCAATGAAGAGAATACTAGCGACCATTTCTCATGGACTTAAAGGCTAAGAAATATCTTGTAAGAAGGAAAACAAGAAGAGAAACTACGATATAAAGTTAGAGGAAGAGGACAGAGCAGATAAGACAACAGAAAAGGCAGAAGGCTAGGCAAGTCACCCTGAGCTTGGAGTTTGGCCCACAAGCACAAATAAACAGCTCTCAAATGGAAGAGGTTCTTTGAGCATGGGAAAGCAGAACTCTATTTAGCAATCTTCTGTAGGCAAGAATGTTCCTGTAACAGTGAAGTGACTTTCTTATTGTTAAGGCTGCTCTTAGCACTTTTCTGTATGTGAAATCAGATACTTTTCCTGAATTTTAGATGCATAAGCATCTAGAATCCTAGAAATTGTCTTTTATTGAAGACCCTCACCTTTTGCAAAACTTGCTGCATCATTCCTGTATGCATTTCTAGCTTGTTTTTGAACAATTGCCGATTTGGAGCCTCATTTCTTACACTTGGGAGTTTCTTGCGCAGCCCATAGTTCATAATACTAATGGGATCTTTTCCCCCCTAATTACATTGCCTGAAGTTTTCTTTTCCTTTAGGTCATATATTTATTCTTTCCTGTCCAAATTGAATTATAATTCATCATAGCTACTGGCATTTTTGTTTAGCAGTTGGCTTGAGCTTTTTTTTTTTCCTGTTGGACAAGCTGCAGGAACAGTTGTCTTTGAATCATATTTATTAAAATTGTATAATGGAAGTAATTTGCATTCCTGTTTGTCTACCATTGTCCTGATCCAGCAATGGACCCTCCAGGAACTGGTGAATTCTTTAAACTCTCCCTGAAGTAATGTGGATTTGCAAACACCCTGTGCCTCACACAAAAGAAGTCAAGGATCTGGCAAAACCAATAATGTGCTCTCAACCAAAAAGGCATAAGAAAACATAGTTCTATAATCTGCTTAATTCATTCAAACTAATGCAAAGGGGAATGCTGTAGGCTGTCATTTGTAATTTAGTTTCTTTTCCAGAATATGCAAAAATGTCAACCCAACAGAAGGAGATGTGCCACAGAGATGCTGACAGTATTTGCTGTTTATCATGGTACAGGTTAACACAGCTAAAAAGCCTAACAATAAAAAAAAATCTCAAAGGCCACATTTCTAATACAATAATCCAATTAGATTGCTTACACCTAATCAGGATAGGTTCCAAACATTGCAAGTGGAGAACAAGGTTCAGAATACACTTGCACTCAGTTTAGGATAATGTACCCTGTTTAAGACATAATGCAAGTTCACTGCTCCTGTACCACCTATACTGGCAAATTTCTTGCAGTACGTGATGCACAGTGTTGGCCCAAAGCAGTTGCCCTCTTCATGGCTCTATTATGTTTAGAGGAGAGGGTGCTAGTTTAAATTTAAATACTTGGGTCAAATGTTCATGCTAATTGAATTTTAAATTGCCAGAATAGGCATGCGACGATGGTTGAGAGTTTCCAGAAGTGCTATACCTTCCACCTGAGCCTTTCCAGAGGAGGCGCCTTGCATCAGCCCACGTGAGAACAGAATCCGGCCAGCAGAGCCTCACCTTGAGGAGCTGGGGGTCAGCACCACCACATACAAAATGTACACTACTGGTGTCCCATTCCTGCTCGGAAGTCTCTGACTGCAGTCTCAGTGCCAGCAACATCAGCAGATATATTCTGTATGTCTTAGAAAAAGACCTAAAGCTAAACCTTCTACTTATTCTTTCTTTCCTGTTTGTACTATCCACTTATTTCTTTCCTTTCATAAATCCATGATTTTTCCCTCTCACCTTCAAACGCTATACATTTGAATGTGTTCTAGCCATTTACTGGTTATTCTGGACAACATGGACAAAAAGAATGAAAGCTTAACTGGAATCTATTGACAAGCATTAAAAACCGCATTTGACTTCCATTCCCATTAGAGATACAGTGAAATTCCAGGTGTAACTGATGGATTCTTTAAACTTCTTTATGTTAGGAGTGGCTTCTAAAGCAAGCTGCAGTGTGGTGTTAAGATTAATTTTGTGGACAGACGCATGACAGCATGACTTCCTGTGGTTTACAGTAAGCCAACAATATCAAAGTTAACAAGATTAACAGCTATTTGTCCAAGCCCTTTCGTGACATCTAAAACAGTTTAATAAGCTGGATTTTTAAAGAGGAAACAACGGTTGTTACAACAGAGAAAAAATAATCTATTAGCATCTTGCTTCAATTTCTGACTTAAATTTGGCATTTAATTGCCTGCTAACTCCAAAGGGAAATCTTAATTCTAAAGAATACTGTGCATTACATCATTCATATTTACACGTGTTTATTCTAAGAATACTCGTTCAAGATGAGCTATTTATTTCTTCCTTCTGTTCTTCAGGGACATGCATTCCTGAAATAATACTGAATTTACCTATTAATGGAAAACTGGTAGAAGCCTCTTAACGTTGCTGCTATGAACGTCCTTTTATCCTCAGAGAGAAGACAAAAATGGGGGCCAGGTGCATCACGTTTGCCACAGAGTGAGCGAGAATAGGGCAGAAAATTTGACAAGCTACCACAGTTTAGCAGCTCTATGATAACTACCTGTATATGTGCTTCCCCTGTTGCAAATCTGTGGTGATTTGAGGCTGTTTACCTGGAACTGATTAAATATGTTATTATTATTGTAGATAATAGTCATCCATCACACTAATGCTTCTGCTCCTCTCAAAAAAGGATAAAATGTCATTAGAATAAGTCATCTGCTGTGATTATAATACAGTGCATACAAGGAACTGTTTTGATTTATTTTAGTGAGGTGACTGGGGACACAACTCTGGCAATTATAAAAAACAAACCAGAAAATGTTTGTGTTCTTTAAAGAGTAAAATGTTGAAGTACCAGTCTCAAATAAAATCAGTATGTCATAAGCTTCCATCCTGTCATTTGTCTGGTTGGTGCTTTAAAATATGCACTTTAAGTTCAGAGAGGTCATCTGAAGAACTAAAGAATACAGTATCATTGCAACAGACTAAAAAGACTTAAGAAAAAAATAAATATTCCCACCCTCTAAAACCTTGACCTAATACAACACAGCACCGTGTTAGATCCAGAAGCCTCTCAGTGTGAGGTAAATACCGTACATGTATATTCATATTAATAAATTAATTAGGTCCTTTGCGACCAAGAGCTACTTGGTATGTCATGCAGTTGGTTTCATCCTCTGTTGCTGCTACTATATTGAATTACTTCACTAAGACAAATCAGCAAGTTTTAGCACTGAAAGCATCACTGGACAAATGAATGATCTCCAGTGGAAGTGATCTCCATTGCATACTATCATATGCAAGAGAACAAAAAACAGTATTTGAGGCAGTCCATATGTATTTCCTGCCTTATACTAATTTGGGGGTTTTTGCACAGCTAAGTATGGAATTCAATTTAGCAGTACAAGGAAAATATAGTCATGTCCTACAACACTTCATCGAAATCTCATTTTCTTCCCCTTTCTGCCCCTCCCCTCCTGTTTCTACCCAGCTGTCTCACTCCACAGATCTACCAAATTCAAACTGTCTACAGTAATCTGGTTCCGTACTAAATTATGGTGCTCACTCAATTGTTTTCTGTCTGGACTAAATTATGGACTGCATGTTATTATTGCTCAGAAAAGCCCTCTGTTATGCCTCCTTGAACTCCTATTCTCTTACACTATATCCATGATTGTACGACTTCATCCTCCTCCAGGGTAAATGGTACCATGATAAAACCAATCTCAGCTTCTTTCTCTGATGAAGAAAAATCATGACATATATCATTCATGGATGAGAAACTCCCTCAGTGGACTGACCTGCCTCCATCTGCTTGAAATTAGAGAGCAGTATGTCATATCCTATGTGTTCAAAATGATCCCACTTCCACCTCAGTGTCTGAGATGTCAAAGTTTAGCCTTCCATTACCTTCAGAGATGTTTGCCCCATTTGAGAGACACGATACATGCAAATATGTGCCTTTGTACACATATACGTACACACATGTGCAAGCACAAGAACGAGCATTTATGCACACACCTAGTATACAGATGTGCCGTTCCACAACCAAACACTACCCCATATTTTCCAGTCAATGGCTATTCCCAGGAATTCTTTTAAAGAGGTTGCCATACAGAAGTCCTATAAAAATATATTTGGCCTCTGAATGGAGGCAGGGATTTCCAGTGAGTTCAGAAGACGGGAGCACTCTTTTACATACAGGTGAAACTGCTCTACACAAAGAGCCAGGTATGTACAGGCTCACTGTTAAACATTCTCCTACAAATACCACTTTCTAGACAAAAATTCATGGAGTTTCAGACCATGCCATTGTAGACAAAAGTTATATTGTCCTTAAAAAGAGCCAATAAGTAATCTTTTTTCACAGCACTTTTTTCCCAGCTGTTCGTGAAAATAAAATATGAGTGATTCAAGCCCTAACACTTACAGGCACCAATGGCTTAATTATTTAACAGTTCCTGGACTGCTGATATTTCCAGCCCGTGGACTTAGTTACAAGCTCAGACCTAGGGAATTGTGTTACTGAAAACAGATTATTAAATAATGAAATACAGGCTTTGAAAAGCCTCTGAGATGTTTACCTTTAGGAATAAGGCCAGCATTAAGAGATTTCTAATAAAATATTGAATGAATTAAGGGACTTCCTTTTTCTGTATGCGGAGGTTACATTTAAATCCCCTCACTGCATAGCAGCCGTAGGCAACACAACCTGACTTGACATTCTGTTGCCTTGAAACGGATGAAGTCAGGTTTTTCTACATGAAAGGCAAGCAGGGCTCTTCCTCCTACTCTTTACTTGTTCTCTAGGCTCCGTAGTTGAGTAGGGCTGTAGTGATTAAACTAAAAACCCTAGAAAGACTTTGCCTGACTTTCATTGGATTTTAAGTGTATGCGTGTTTATTTTCTGGCATTGAAGCTATGGCAAAGCTAACTTTTGTTTGTGAAGCTCGTAACTGAGGCAGCCTTAAGCCATGTCAAGCCACACCAGCCTTTGTAAGAGCAAGAGGTTCTGGCCATCAGTGAGCACAAGAAGAGCAAGTGACCCTGCAGGGCTTTAATCTAAGTCAGACAATATTGGTGAGTGTCAAGAAAAACAGGTTGCTACTCTGAGTCTCTAAAACCTCTCTTCAAGACCTAAATAAAAAAAATAACAGGAATTTTGCAAATATGTTCCTGTAATTTCCTCTCTCCCATATGTTCGTCTTCAAAAATCTTTTCAATGGCAAGAAACACTACAGCCTAAGCTTTGCAAAATTTTTCCTGAGACCTGACTCTGTGACCCATTAGCAGCACTGCAAAGGTCACTAATTCTTTCACCATAGCCACATCAAATATCAGAGTCATTGGCATACATCTTTTAGCATCTTAGCTTCAACTAACCATCCCATTCTCTCCCTGAGCCACTCTCTTGTCAAATACTGGCAGCCAGCTCCTGTCACTGCACCTTTTCCTGCCACACAAAGAAAGTATTTGGCTGGTATAACTGTGTGATAAGGCATGAAAGGGTGCATGTACACTCCCAGGTGCAGGCTGTCAAACACCAACTCTGCTTTCCCCACCTCCTCCCAGTCTCCTAAAGAGAGAGCTATGTTTGGCTGGGAAGCCGGGTAACTGCCTTAGTGATAATGACTGTGACAGCAATAGGTGACACCGCTGGAATTTTCTGTGTTACTGACGCAAAATATGGCTTTGTCTTGTGATAATGCCAACTATTGTGGTGTTTGCAAAAACAGTAAGTGCAAAAAGATTTAGGTATCTGCAGATAGGTACAGGGCTTGAGAGAATTTGACCTCACTGGGAAGGGCTGCGAAGGGGTCTGTGACCTCTCCAGAAGGACTTGACTGTGGAGGTTATCTGAAGCATCACTGGGACAGAGACCCACTCCTTTTCATCTCCTCCCATACTGTCAGATCCTACACTGCCAGCACAGGCTCATTGCTCACTCCTTGCTTGGGACCTGCTTACCTTGGACAAAATATTCTCGCATTTTACTGGGCAAGGTGGAGAGCTGATGTTTGTGTCTGAAGGAAGGAGGAATACAACCTTCCTCCTGCCTATTTCTCTCTCAGGCTGGTGTGGAAAGGCCTGTCCTGCTTCCAGAGGGGGGTACAAAGCCCCGTCAAGCCTGGCCTTGAAAACTTCCAGGGATGGGGCAACTTCCTTGGGCAACCTGTTCCAGCGTCTCACCACCCTCAGAGAGTAAAGAATCTCTTCTTAATATCTAATTTAAGTCTACCCTCTTTTAGTTCAAAACTGTTACCCTTTGTCCTATCCCTACACTCCCTGATAAATAGTCCCTCCCCATCTTTCCTGTAGACCCCCTTTAGGTACTGGAAGGGGCTAAATGGTTTCCCCGGCGCCCCCTCTCCTCACAGTTGAGCAACCTCAACTCTCTCAGCCTGTCCTCATAGGAGACATGCTCCAGCCCTCCAAATCATCTTCGCAGCCCTCCTCTGGACTCACTCCAACAGGTCCATGTTGGGAGCCCTAGAGCTGGACGTAGTACTCCAGGTGGGGTCCCATGAGACCAGAGTAGGGGGCAGAATCACCTCCCTTGACCTGCTGGCCACGCTTCTTTTGATGCGGCCCAGGATGCGGTTGCCTTTCTGGGCTGCGAGTGCACACTGCCTGCTCATGTTGAGCTTCTCATCCACCAGCACCCCCCAAATTCTTCTCCTCAGGGCTGCTCTCACTCCATTCTCCACCCAGCCTGTATTTGTGCTTGGGATTGCCCTGGCCCACATGCAGGACCTTGCACCTGGTGAATGAAACTGGCTACTCCAGGGTATGCCATTTAGACTGTTCCCAGTCTTGTAATTCATCCTGAAAGAGATAATACCAAAGTACAATCATGCAGAAATATTCCCCAATTCTTTGTGCTATTATTTGTTTGACCTATTGGCTTTAAGCTGCTATTTAGAGAGCAAAGAAAGTGTTTATTGACCCCCAAAACTCACAAATTTTAGCACAATAATTATTTTCCTGAAAACTCTTGGTGGAGTGTATAAATTTTTCACAATAATTTACCTTTCTCCTAAGTCATCTCACAGACAGAAGAAAGCATAGTAAAGGCATGACTGTCCATCAAAAGCAAAAGACGCACCCAAAAGTCTGCTTAACATAATTGCATGGACAGTCTCATGTCAGTTTGCTTGCAAAGAAATAAACTCCATGCTCTCAAGCCTGACAGTAACAGACTACTCCAATGAAGGAAAAAGAGGAAGAAGGAGAATCTTCTAATTCACCAAAAATTAAATAATTTCAACCTTCCTCAAAACAGAGTACAAAGGACTCAAATCTTGAATGAAGTGACTGAATTCGACCCCAAAAAGGGATCAACTCTGCAAATTCTAGTCAGACCTAGCAGCTAATCCCATTAAGATGTCAAAAAAACCAAAATATACTAGTTGAGAACAGCAAATTTAACAAAATTAAGCCAGTACAGAATATGACACAATTACATTAAGTTGTGAAAATACATTTTTCCAGAATTCTTTTATAGATTATTTTCAATATTAAGTGTAATCACATGCAGTTGCAAACTATTTTCCAAAAATAAAATAATTGTACAATATAGTTCTACCACCTCTTCCTACACTATGTGTAATTGTACTTAACTCCAGGCATTGGTTGAAGTTCGTATTAAAAACAAACAAAAACAACCCAAAACAAAAAGCCAAGACAAAATAACAAAAAATAAAAAAGCTGTAACTTTCTGTTCCATGAGACTGAAATGGCTGATCTACAGACAAACGAAAGATGACGACACATTCTTACAGACCAATGTATGACAGTTCATAACCTGGAATAGCCAACCCAGAAGATAAGAAAAAAAGTCTTTGCATTCTGCTGGGAAAAGAATTCACCTATATCTTTAGCCTTTGATTACACCAGACACCACATGTGACAGCCTTAAATACACAAAAACATAAGGAACACTCTACTGGGGTTCATCTAGCCAAGTATTCTGTCTCCTCTTCAAGAGCTGTACTGGGGTTGTTACAGAATCCTCCTACCTAACCCCTTCAGTACCTATTTATGGATATCCAATATATGGTTTTATCTAACTTTTTGATTTGTTGATATTGTCTGCTTCCACCATCTTCTGTGGCAGCACATATTAGAAGTTAACTATGCGGTACGCAAAGTAATGAAACTAGTAGAGGATTATTTAAGACTAAAGAAATTATGTAGCCTCAAGTTCTATCACTAAAGGGTTTGGTGAATAATGGACTGCAGTTGACGTATTTTCTTCATAGCTTTGTAAAAAACAATTCCATCTCTCAACCCTCTCTTCCCCTTAATTCTGAGTCCCAGACATTTCAGTTTCTCCTTGTTATGCTGCAGCCCCATCCTCTTCACCATTTTAGTTTCCTTTCTCTGTACCTCCTTTAACTCCAGTCTGTCCTTTTAGAGATCAGGAGACAATTATCACATACGGTATTTAAGACATGTGCAAAGCCCAATTTTTATATAGCAGCAAAGCAGTGTCTTCTGTCTTTTTCTTAGTACTATTCCTGATGATACCCAGCATTTTCTTAGTTATAAGGCAGGGCCTTGAAATATGTACCTCACATCTTGTCTTTCACTTTATAGATATTTTAATTGCACTAGCAAATACTCTATTATACTGCAGCACTGGTTGTTCTTATTCAAGGGCATAGACAGACATGACCCACACGGTTTTGATTTAAGGCCTGATGCAGAAGTTTCCATAGTAAGGATCCAGGCACAGGATTTTGACCTGGCCCGACTCTTCTGCACAGACAAAAAGATAAGACTTTTGAATAATTTCTGGCACAGACCATGGAGAGTTTAAACACAGCTTAAAACAGTTTTACACACTAAATCAGCGCTTAATACCTCTCTCCCTTGTGATGACTCCATCTGTCATGGCCCAGACATTCTTTGAGTCTAACTACAGGCTGCAACTCCCCTTGTTCCTAAGAGGCCAAACTGAACGTGACACTGACTGAATAGTAACTCCAAATGGCTTCCCCAGAAGAAAGCATTATTTGTTCTTTCCTCTAGAGTTCTACAGCACATCAAGAAAAGCTAAAACAAAGCGATGCATATGTTTTCCCTTAACTATACCTCAACCTTGCCTAGCATGGGGTGGGTAATTCCCCTCATCCTAGCTAACGCTCATCTGTGATAGGGGATCATATCAGAAAGCCTGGATTCTTCACTATGATTAAGAGACAGATAAGTAGGAAAAGCTCAAGGGAATCACTGCGTAAGATACCTCTGTCTCATACCAACACAAAGGAAAGCCAAAAAGACAGCAAGAAAAAAAAAGACAGTAAAAAAAATCAAACCCATTAGGGTCTAGATATACCATTCAACAAAACTTTGAAATCCAAGACTTGTCAGACTAGTCAACTTTCATTTTTATGGACATCTTGGTCATGTCTTTTTCTGAATCCCTAATCTTCTTTTGTTTTCCCTGTAAGAAGTCATTCCCAATACTTGTTCCTGTACAGTTGCTACTCCCATGACATACTCCCTGTCAGAGTTTGTCTCTGTACTCGTCACCTCAGCTGGGATGTAGATTGGTTGGCACAGGATGTGTGACTTACACAAGGGTCATTAATTCTTGATACATCTGCAAAGCTCTTGATCTTAGTCATAGTCTTTTAAGCAAACTTTTAAAAAAGGAAAGGGAAAGGCAGGTTGCAACGCTAATTTATCTTTTTGTCTGCCAGCAACAAAGGAACCAATTGGCAAAACTGTCCTACCTCTGTATGCCTGTGCAAATGAGGGAGAGAGCAGAGAAACTCTTCTTAATTCTATTGCCAAGGGCTACAAAAGTTGCCATTATTACGGCTAGAGAGTGTCAAGGCTATTTAGGGTCCAGTGCAATTTCTTATTCAACAGTTTCCAAAAAAGACATCGTCCTTTCTTAATCTTAGACAACATTAAGACACCTACATACTATTTCTCTGGAAAAGCAGTGAAATGTCATGGATATGTCTTTCAGATTATTTGTGCAATTACATTCTTTGCTGCACTGTAAGGAAGTAAGCCAGTGTCCAAAGAAGAGTAGATTGACATAGGCTGATTTCCCTTGCAGCTTATACAGACAGTCCTTGAAGTAAAGATATTGCTGATGCTCTGTTTAAGTCAAACTAAAATGCAACAGTTAACCCTTCATAGCTGTGAATGCAGGTAAAAGAGTCTTCTCATAGGCCAAATACAATATAACTGTAATTGTTCATGTTTTCCAAGGATCTAGTCCAATAGCCTCCAGAAGCTCACAGGAAACATCTCAAGTAGAAACACACAGCATTTACTCTCACCAGAGCAGCATACTTCCATCTAACACAGAAAGATGCCAAACAGAGTGCCACTAAAGAGCAATTGGAAAATTACTTTCACTTTCCCAGGTCACCGGGGGGGTGGGGATCCACGATGCATTTATCTGAGAGAAAACCACACAGTCAAAGCGTAACAGAAACCTTACCAAACAGATATACAGAAAAGGCTCAGGATCTCTCCATTCATATGCTGTACCTGGGAAAAAAAAAAAGCTTTTATTTAGAAAATAATACATGTTATTCTGAAGCCTTAGCTTGTTGGTAATAAAATAATTCTTATTTATAAGTTTATTTCAATTGCTTACACACAATTTTTCTCTTGGTCAACTTTTTTTCACCTAAAGGCATGATTTCTTTCTTTTCCTTTGTATGTAATTATGATGTCATAAACACCAGTATGCCTTCTTGAATTAATTTAAAATACAAGAGGCACTGTTCCATACTTCACAGCATTTATCTCCAAGAACTGCATAAGCAGGAAGCGACCTGCAAGTATAATAAACAGATGGCTTTATTTTTATTTTCTTTAATAATCCGGGCAGACAGTGCTCATATGTCAGAATCACAATTATGCACAATGAACCTTTGAACAATGGTCCAGCACATCCAGATATGTCTGATAGTTGGGCCAAGACATTCTAGTGCTCTTCAATATTTATTTCAGGCCATGATTGACTGGTTCATAGAGATTTTTGTCAAATATTTTCAGAGCTGAGTCTTTATTAATAGGGATTGTCTAGTGCAAACAGATGGTAACAGGAGAGATGAGAAAAATAGCTCTTTTGATTTGCAGGGGAGACTCTCTTTCCTAATGCTAGGGACCATGGAGTGTGGCTCCATCTAGATTTCTAAGAAGCACTGAGCTCCAAGGAGACTGGAAACATGCTATTTCATGTACAGGGCTTCAATACTCACCCTTTGCAGAATTACAGAATAGTTCAGGTCAGAAGGGACCTCTGGAGGTCATCTGCTCCAACCCCCCTGCTTAAGCAGGGCCTTCTAGACCCAGTTGCCCAGTACCACATCCAGATGGCTTTTGAGTATTTCCAAGGTGGAAGACTCCACAACCTCGCTGGGCAGTAAGTGCCAGTGCTCAGTCACCCTCACAGTAAAAAAAAAGTGTTTTCTGCTGTTCAGACAGCATCTCCTGTGTTTCAGTTTGTGCCCACTGCCTCTTGTCCTGCCACTGAGCACCACTGAAAAGAGCCTGGCTCCCTCTTCTTTGCATCCTCCTTTCAGGTATTTATATACATTGACAAGATCTCCCCTGAGCCTTCTCTTCTCTGAGCTGATCAGTCCCAGCTCTCTCGGCCCTTCCTCTGATGACAGTGCCTCAATCATCTTAGTGGCCCTTTGCTGACCTCTCTCCAGTAGTTCCATCTGTCTCGTGTACTAGAGAACTGCACACAGCATTCCAGCTTTGGCCTCACCAGTGCTGAGTAGAGGGAAACATTACCACAACACACTCCTCCTAATGTAGCTCACCAAATAAATACACACCAAATATATAATTATGAAGAAATATAGGACACATCTTTCACAACAAAATTAGCAGTGTTTTGCTCTTTGTAATAAAAGCCTGAGCTTCAATTTTGCTGACAACTTAAGTCACCTACACTTGATTACAGGTGATGCCAGATGCAGAGGCAGAGTGTGATAGTGGTAATGGACAGGTGGATACAGGCAACAATCCACACAGTCTACTTGGGGACCAAGCAGTTACACAAATGGATGGGACACTTCTACTGCAACATCAGGGAGAAAACGTCCCCTCCAGCATCCCCAAAGAGAAGAAGATGGTAGCACAATGGGAAAGAGTAAGAGTATCTAGGAAGTTAATACTCTATATTCCGTGAAGTGAGGTAGCTTTGGGCAGCTTTCTACTATTCAGAGAAATGAAGTTCTTTCCTGCTTAAGGTGAAATTTCCCCCTAAGCTACCCAGGGGCTGATATGGCACTGCACTGGCCTGAATCCAGGCTATAAATAATTTGCCTTAGTCTACACCTTAAAACTTCATTAACTATGACCTTTCAAAATAAGTTAAGCTTGACTCACTTTGAAACATCCACTTTCTGTTGTCCTAATCATTTTCATAGCATTATCACCTTAAAGAAAATGAAGAGATATCATGTTATTTAGATAGCAGATATGAAACAATGATCTTGCATCTTTTAAATACATGAGAGATTTTTCTCCCTTCTGACTGATTTTTAAACTGTCCTTATTTTCAAACATTACAGGGTTTTTATTTTGATCATTTTCTAGTAATCTTCTTTGGAAGTAGTAAATAAAAACTGCAAGTTTCTTAGTAGACATCTCTTCCATAAATAAACCTTGCTTCCTGCTATTTCTTGTGTTTGATTAGCTAGAAATAATTGCTCTCAGACTTTCATGGCCCATAATGGCACTATGCTCCCAAGACCTCCCCTTGGCCTGACTTACAAAGGGCAAGAAATTGGCTCTTACACTTGCTGACATGTGGCTGGTGAAATCCATAGGGAAGTTGTGTAGTGGTGAAGAGCACATTAATCAAAGATAACAGCAAAATACAACTGTCCCTCATTTACAAGGATAACTGAACAATTCACCCTGATTTTACAGCAGGCTGGTTTCTCCTGCTTTTATCAAAGACAATAAACAGACTTCATTATAAATATAAACGCAAAGGGCCAGGTTCCACAACCAAGTTTAAATCATGAGAGATTGTGTTCAAGTCAATGCAGCCAAGCTGGTATATTGGCATGAAAACTAACTATCAAATAATCTGTAGGCAATGAGCAAGAATTTTGACAACACAGCCACATTTTGTTCTCTAGAAACTGGCCTGATTTTTCAAGTAATGCAAGCAGGAGTTGATACCAGCCACACATACACTGCCAAATTACAATCAGGGGTTTTGGAACTGTTCTAGAAATGTATCTATACACAATTCTAGCAGAAAGAACTTTACACAAACACCTCTCTTCTCTTTCAACTCTCTTCAATTTTCTGCAAGCACAAGGAAATCCTCATTTGCCTAGTCTTAGAGACTGCAGTTAATATCACAGCTAACACTTTTAAAAGCTACAAAGAAGTTTCCACAATGCATTTGAGATTAAACTACAAGACTGATTTTAGTGTATGCATCAGCGAGTCCTATGGACTTTTTGCATCTTCCATTTGATCCAAGTGCCTGATCTCAGGGGGGATCACTTCTGTTGTTCCAGTTAAACTATTTAGCATTGAACAAACTCCAAGCAATGCAAAATACCACAGGAACATTAATTACCAGAGAATAAAACTTGAAATGCTTACATGAACTCACTGAAGTACTCCTACAACTGAATAAACCTCTGCAACTTCTGTTTAAGGAGCCCAGCTGTCCCTTTTTTTTTTTAACCTCTGCAGAATTTGAGTCCTAGAGGAAAGGACATGGGGAGAGGGGCAAGTTGTTTATTTGCCATACCCACACTATCAAAAGTTATGCAATCTGCACTCTCTCTTCTTTTTTCTTCCCCTTCTCCCCCCCCGCCCCGAGGAAAAACATTCATCTGGGAAGACAGTTCCCATAGAAATCAAGCTCTGTTTGCATGACCATTTCTCCCTGAATATTCTATTGGGAAGGATGGCAGTGTGGGATTGGCTGGCTAACACAGAAATCCACCAAACCAGATCAGCTCTGCCTTTTACTTACCTTTCTCCAGCAAATTTTTCCATTTTGGGGGGTCCATGACACAAGGGATAGACAAAGCTTCATTTGTGTAACACCCTCAGTCTAGATGACTAGCAGCTATTTGCTACCTTGCTCCATTGTTTCCCTGAGAACGTGGGCCTTTAGTCAGCAGAAAGTCAGATTTACATGATAGAGATTGACACAGGGCACAATCACAGCATTTCATATAGTAGTATAAACCAGAGGAAATATTCAAAATGCCTTTCAAAAACAACCAAAAAAAAAAGAGAATAAAGCCTGCTTATTTCTAACCATTGTAACCTTCACTGTTTGATGATTTTTTTTTTATTCCATACAGGTTTTAAATGCAGCTACATTTGCAATTTGTTACTGTGTATTAGTAATATTATAAACCTGTATTAACTTTATTCCCAGACTGATAGACTTTAATCCCGTAATCCTGCCAAGAAAAACATTTCACATTTACTGCAGTAAACAAGAGCTCTACAAATGTAGAGGGAAGTCATTTACCAGATGTTACTATTTGTCTTACAAGTCCATCTTTGACTTTTGCTTATTTTCTCTTGACCTTGTAGGCTTCTCCCATACACACTTGGCACAGAAAAACAAATGTGAAACCTTTGAAAGCTAGTTTTTATCCAGCTAAAGTGTTCCTTCAGTCCTAATACATATATCTCTTTTGTGTGTCAAAAGAACTACTCACATCATTTGACCACCACGAAAGGATCACTATATCATGTTCCTGGCTTTTCAGAAACTATGCCATATACCTTCACACTTCAGAACGCAAGGTTCTGAACAAATAAACCAACTAAATTCCCAGCTAGGAAATGCAGTTAAATTACCTGATTCAAGTTACAGAAAAGGAAGATTAGATGATCTGTGTTTACTTATGACAATATATCCTTGCTGTTATTAACAAAAGAGTCATGAACAACAACATCAGTAATGCAACAACTGAAATGGATGTAGGTATTTCCATTTCAGATTTTTAAAACAAAATTATCCCTTTCCCTCCTAAATAAAAAGGAGACTGCTGGTGGTCATAAAGCTACACAGCATTTGAAACACACATGGCCACTTACCAATACATTTGTTCACATACATACACACTCAGCACAAATTCCTGCTGCATTAGCTAAACCTGAGGGTCATGCGTGGATCACTCTCACTAGATTTGTTTCACTGAACTAAGAACCTTCCTCTCACTCATCACAGATGGAACTAGCACATACTGCCACTGAAGCTATTGGGCTTACAGAACCACTGAGAAGTTTCCAAAGAATTAAAAAATAGTGTCCCAAGTAATAGTCTGAAAGCAGCTGTTGTAAATAGAGGAATACAGAACAAGCCAGTTGCAAAAAGCACTTTCTTCCACACCATAGTTTCAGATTTGCCTGGGCTCTGCTTTCACCAGCTGCATTTTAACAGCTCCAGAAGAACGTGGGGGCCATGCTCCTGTTCAAGCCGTGTGTGCAGAAGATGGGATTTAGCCATGTACTTTTAGCACTTTTTCTTCTGTTATCACACCGCTTTATTTCCTTCCAAATGCCTACTAAAAATGTTTCATAGCATGGGAAGAGAGACCTGAAACAGGAAGCAGAAAATATCCGGAGCCCCAGCTCTTTTATGTGCTATGTATTAAAAGGACATTTCTCTCCATCGTTGCTGTGAACAATGCACAACTGGTCCAGCCTTGTGCTTGAGAGATGAACGGGAGGAAATCTTACACCAGATTTCTTGTTGCTAGTTGACGGTAGAGGAATGGCTCTCAGGAGAAGCTTTGCCACACTCAAATTGAACTGAGGCAGAGTCCCAACCCTTTGGTTTTGGCCAGCCCTAGCAAAAAGGTGAAAGTAAAAAGAAAGCAAAAGAATGAGCCTGAGACCAAAGTCAGCCCAGGCAGCAAACAGGACGCAGCTGTACTAAAGGAATAGCCTAATTCAGCAAAAATGCTCTGACCAGGACCGTAACCATGGGGCCAGTCACTGAACAAAGCAGCAGAGACTGAGATTCACATGTATTGCATCCAAGAAGAACAGACCACCACCAGAAGCAAAAACATCCTGGTTGGGACAGTGAGTCAGCTGGGGCTGCGAATCATACCAGGGAAAATTTCAGTCTGTAGGTATTTGAGGCTGTGAATAACCACAGTACACATGATGTGTTTGATGCATAGTAGAGAATTCACTCTGCTTGAGGTTTTGGTTCTTCTCAAACAATTGTGTACGTTTCTCTCTCAATGCAGCATATATGTCTACCTCTTCTCAGAAGTTATGGAAAAGATTCAAGGCATTTGAACCTCGAATGTCCTGGCATAAAGAATTAAATGTCACATTCCCTAGGAAGATACTGGAAAGGAGATTAATATTACTAATTCAGGTAAGATGAGGACCACATCACACAGTTAAGACAAATGATTTAGCTTCAATTCAACTGAATACATGGATTAACATTAAGTCCTTGGATTTGAGTTTGTCTTTCACTGAAGCTCTTACACCACTGTTAGTTTACTCCAGAAATGTTCTGTTAGGGCAAACAAGTATTTTGAAATATTGCAACATTTTAATCATATCAGTCCTGCTCAGTCTGCCTGACAACCTGAACAGTCATTTTATCTTAAATACAAATACTTAAAAACTGAAAGGGAAGAATTTAAAATATATCGCAGAATCAAATAACAGCTAGAGTTCATATTTAAAATATCTTTGAAATAAATGCACTCTTTTCCTTCATTAATAACTTTATTTAGGTTACACCTGTTTGCACATAAATATATTGCTAATCAAAGAAAAATAACCAGAAAACCACATGGAAATGACCACAATAATTGCAGTGGCTTGAGATATGGCTAACAAAATCAGCATTCATTTTACACATGCACAGACACATACATACTTTTGTTCCCCTTTAGGTCTTTAAAAAAAAAAATCTGTCTTCTGTGATTGCACCTTACTATTCAGAAACAAGTAATAAATGTACAGTTTGAAAGAGTATAGAGTTATATGCGGATCAGAGACACACTGATAAAGGAAAGAAAGAGAAAAATGAATAGTTTCATATGACTTCCAGAAACTACAAACAAACAAAAGCAAAACAAACTTACTGATAAAATAAAAGTGAAGTCAGAATTGTATTTTTCTTTCCTGCAGTATCCTGGGAACAGATTTTAGAAGTGTGCACATGAGTAACTTGAATGTATATGTCACAAGGATAGTGTTAGCAACATAATCCTTGGCTACTTTTCCTGTTGAACTCTTTGTGCTTGCACAGCATCTGTACAACAAGCTTGCAAATAAGCTGCCTATTGGGGAAAAAGTGTCAAGAGACACTTTTATCAGAGATAGAGAAGAGTCATGTGTAGAGTGTGTGACAAATAACGGTTTTAATTAGCATCTTGGAAAATCAATTTAGAAAACTAGTTTTTCAAGAATTGTTTTATACGAAGTCTTAAGTGGTTTTAGAAATATTTTGATGGATGTAGATTCAGAAAAGAGCACTTCTGGGAAAGGAAGAAAAAGGCAATTAAAAGCAAAACTTCTGGAAGGGAGAATACGTTTTAGGGTAAGGTTTTGTTCCCTCTGTTCTCTTTCCAAAGCCTTCAGGAACAGAAAGCCTACCTTTCCACTCATGTCTCAAGAGCAGCTGAGTCAAGCACCAAGTTAGAAGATAAATTAAACGTATGTAAAACTAAAAGGGGCGTATAATGGTATTAAAAGGCCCTTTCACTTTAGTTTCACATAATTTATTACCTGTCAATACATTGTTTTTGACTGCAAGTTCTCCAAGAAGAATACTGTCCCAGTATTTCAGTCTTGTATAACCAATAATAATAATAATCTGTTAAAATACAGTATCAGGAATACCTAACTGCCATAAACCGTACTACCTGCAACAGCCATCACGATCAGTACCTCTTTTTCACTAAGCTTTTGTAAATATTTGGTATGCGCAGAAATAATCTGTGATGGTTAAATCCTGAAAATGTAGTTGCTTAACTTATTCTCTAAGTCTGGATACTGATCAGAACATTTTCAAACTACTTGAAGGGGAAGCCCCAGCTGTCTTCATATGAGGAAGCTAAAACCTACACGATACACAACTACACTTGTATAATAAGCTCTTGTATTGATTCAGTAGTTAGAGTAGCTGCCACTATCCTTTCTGCATTGCATTTTCCTTAAATATTTAAGATCTAAAAGCATACATTTTGCAACACCTGAACTTTGCTTAATCAAGGTCTCACCATTAGTCTGAGTAACAGAAAGTCAATTTTAAGGACCCTGTTCTACTCTTGTTCCCATTGAAAAGCTCTGTAAGTGCAATGGAAGATTGAGTTGTTCTTGTACGATATTTTGCATAAACTTTGTTTTAAAAAAGTAAGCAAAGATACCCCAGAGGCTTGCAACCAAAACCAAATGAATTTGCACAGCAGATAAAGAACAAACAAACAAACACCAGAAATGCAAAGTGTGAAGTCCTTCTTGTTTCTGCCTTACAAATAGGCTCACATTTTTCTCTGTCAAGTTCACTGCTGCTTTTGTGGAGCATAGTTCAGGGAATTTCAATCATATAGTGGCAAGTATCACAATTCACATACCCAGTTGTGCCAGAAGACAGGACAGAGGAGGGGAAGACAGGGAGACAGAGTTGGAAGATTGCTGTAGTGTCATATGCCTATTTTTTTTAATGCAGTTACGTGTGAGCAGGAAATGCTCCTGCTTGAACTCTGATTCCTACCCATTCTTTTATCTCCAAAGCCTTTGCTATTGAGTGCTGTCTAATAGTCAGAGTGAATCAGAGACTGAACACAGACCCAAGAGAATTGGGTAATTGTGTATTTGGAAAGAAAGCAGCTTCAGGCTCTTTGGGGAGTAACAAAGCAAGCTCAGCTTGGTGTGAACGTAGCCATTTTTACTTAGAAAACAAAACAACATAAAAACAATATGACACACATTTAAACAACACAAAAATCACTACAGGTTGCTATCAAAATAGAACTGTAAACAGAAGCCCTAACTGAATGGACACGTTTCCAGGGAATCAACTAGGCTGTACACAATCATGCGGCCAGCGTGCTTCAAAATTTGTTGTGCTGTCCTATTCTTTCACCACATTTGGAACTGACCTTGAGTTTAACATAGAGCTCCCAGCCTCCACACCAGCTTTGTACAAACTAGTGTGCAGGAAGAAATGGCATATGTGCAGGGTAAGACCACAATTTGCATATGTACCCTCTTTTCTGTGTTCCACACCATACACAAAATCATAAAGCCATTGCTTGGTGCTATACTATTAATCTATCAGTCCTTTTGCTGATCAGGGGTACATAATGAATATTTAGTTTGTCAATTATAGGAAGAGTGGAGGATTTGTAATGAAGGCAGCTTGTCAATTTTGATTTCTCAGGACTGCTCAGTAATTTGGGTACCTGCAAACAGCACGTGGCTATTTTGAAGTCATACATCTAAGGAAAAAGATAAGCATAAATATACAAACCAAAATGTTGTCTTGGAAAACCCTGAGACTGGATTGGACTAGAAAGTTTAGAGGACAATTAGCTAGCCATGAAGTGCCTGTTGTACTGGTGGGACTTAAAAGGCCAAACGTAATCAACGGATACCTAAGCAAGGGAATCTAAAGCATCAGTAGGAAATGATTATACCCCAGTATTTGACAGAGGTATCATGCTAACAGAATACCATGTCCAGATCTGGTGTCCAGACTCTAAGGAGGGCCCTAATAACATGCGAGAGTTTTAAGAAGGGGAATAGGAGTAACTGATGATCAGAAGAACTATGGACAGTAATGTTAAATCCTAGGAGTCCAATCTCTCTAGCCTAACCAAAACCAGTTAAAGGGCAACTTGGTTCGTCCTGTGAGTACTGGCCAGGAAATATAAACATGATAGAAAGTATTTCAACCTCAAAGTTAAAGAAATACTACGAATAGGACTCAAACAGACAATTTCAAGCCAGAGATAAAGTGTGTTTTTGGTTGGTTGGTTGTTTCTTAAATACGCAGGGTAGGGTCCTGTTGGAATAACTTAGCTTTTTTTTTTTAAAAATCAGACATAGATGGGTTTCTAAAAGACTGCCCTATTTCAACATGGAATTAGTTTCTATTAACCTGAAGCACTCAGCAATATGAGAAGCACCAGAACACAAGCAAACTCCTTATAAACACTAGAGTAGCCTTAATCTCCTGGATCCTGGGGAAATTTTTTCTTCTGAAAAATGATCGCTATCTTTCAGCGGATGTGGTCAGGTCTCAGTATTGGCAGCTAGACTCCATTTCTGCATCAGACAAGGAAAACAGTGAACAGAAAATCTCTTCCCTTTCCCCGTTGATTTCAGAAGTATGTCAAGAAATTCCTTCACTGAGTATTTTCATAAGGTGAACTGTAACATAGTTGCAATGGCCAGCATTTGCCTATGCTTAAGTGAAGTTTGAAAAAAAAAAAAGTTAAAGGATGCATCTGAAAATTCTCAGAGCAGGTCTGACTGTGCCCTTCTGTGTAGCCCAGATACAAAACTGACTTTATGCTACTGTTGCACTGTTGTTAAATTGCCAAAAGTAGTTCTTGCCAAAAATTCCCCCTTCTTTCAAAATTTAGGGGAATTTAAAGGACAGGATTAGATGACAAGATCAGACGACAGCCCAAACTGAGTTGGGAACAACGTGGAACCAAAAAAGCTGAGTGGTACTTGGGGAACTGTGTTACAGGACAGTCTGTTCCACTCCCCAGGGCTCCTCTGGCCAATGCAAAACACTTCTACCATCTCTTCCCTCTTTTCCTCTGTACTTACTAAGTCCAAAGATAAACCAGCTGTTTTAAAATAAATCATTTTAGCGGAAAGTTTCAAAGTTTTATGTCCATAAATTCATTCTTTATGTAGTTTAAAAGAGACGGGTATGCAAATTGAATGATGACACCACAAATACAAGTACACTAATATTGAAGTCAAGGTTTTTATCCACCTTGCCTTGCATTGTACTATAGGAGAAAGTGCATCTGGAGTGTGTGTGTCTGGGGGAATCTTACTTGTATCAAAACATGCTCATAATTAGAGGCACAGGTGTCTTTCCTATATAAAAAGCAATCAGAGATTAAACAAGTAGTAACAGTCTGTTAAGCACCGCAGTTTTGTATTTGCAGTAGCACCACTTCATAAAATTATCTTCTCCAGGCTTAACTACAAACATGCACAGTAAAAAACAACACGATTGATCTTAATTGTTCTTTTACAGTTATACAACTAGGTTCAGTTAAATGAAGGTTAAGGAAAGGGTTGAAAGAAGAACTGAGGAAAGAGACAACATGGGCGGAAAGGAAACCTAGAACGGTGGGCAGGTAGGTGACATGGCCTAAGCAGCTGCTGTTGTGAAAGTCAGCCAAGAAGGGAGCTGGAGTTTGGCCAGAGCAACATGCCACCAGGATGTCAAGGATTGGGGACTCTGAAGTGGTAGGCAGTGGCTAAAGTCAAATGAGTTTGCTGAACATTGCGTGGAAGACTGCCTCTGTAAGAGCTTTCAGTCTTCTGGAAGCAATGAAACTTTTTGATCTTTGAGATCAAATCAGACCATATTACTGAAGGGTCACTGAAGCAACTCATTAGAGCTATTGGCTGTACTTTTCTTGAGCAATGATTAAAGCTTATGTTTTGCAATCTGGTGTTGACCATTTAAAAATGAGTGAAGTGGCAAAGAGTTCAGAAAGATGGATAATATCTTTCTATAATTTTTGAAATCATCTGTCTTACAGAAAGATCATTTTGTTTAGCTGGCTAATTTTCAGTAGGAACTTCCAGGGTTTCTCTGGGTTTTCTCACAAAACATTCTTCCCCTTTTTCTTTTCCAATTACAATGATGATGTGGAAAAATAATAGTTGAATATGAACATTAGAAATGTGTAAGGTAATGAAAGACTATGAAGTCTCCACCTGCAGGACTACTTGCAGCAGATGTTCTCTTACCCTAAATTTAATTTTTAAATACTTTGATGGCTTGCAAATGAATACAGCATGTAATAGTTAAAAAGTTGGTTTTCCTACTGGGCACTTGGCCAACCCTTAGGAAATTGGTCATGGGTTCCCACTAAAGCACAGAGCATCTCCTGAGAATAGAGGTCTATCCATCATGAGCTCATATGATTTTTATGTTCCAGTTCTCAGAAAAGCATTTTGCTTTCCTTGCTTGTTGTCTGCCCATTTAGTATATCAGAACAAAATCTCATTGTTTCATTTCCTAATAATTACAATCTTGGATTTAAAAGAAACAATTGTGTTTCAATGAAAATTTGTCTTTAAGTTCCTTTCTGAAGTAGAGCAAGAAAGAAAGAGACAGAACAAAGAACTAAGGAAACGTATCATGTTCTGATGTTCATATAGTAAATAAAAGCCATCACTTACTTAACATTAGCATCCGCTTTTCCAAGTCAACAACCTCACCACAGTTGCTATCTGCCCTTGCCTTTCTTCTAAAATGGATTCAAAATGATTGACTATAAATACATGAGACTGATTCAGGTTTGCTTTGAAACAGGTTTACTTTTTCCTTCAAATGAAACACAAATTCATATGAGCTACCTGGTATTGCTTCCTGAGTAGCATATGCTTGGGAAGTGATTCTACTCTGCAAGTCAGTGAGGAAGATGTCCCCTAAATGATAATTGTTTCCTGGAATGTTTGAGCCGATAAACAACTTTAATGTATTTGAACCAATTTCCTACACTAAATGTATTATTCACCAGAAAAAAAAAGTTTTCTGATAAGGCTTCCACTAGCCATGATAAAAGAAACAAGATTTTTCTCGTTACAATTTGAAAGTAATAAAGAGGTGTGCAAGAACTATTTTCACTATCACACAAATACCCTGTACAATTTTTGGCCAGACTCTTCACCTCTCCAGTCTTGTCTGTTCTTGCTTACTGTCCTTATCATTAGCTGTCAAAGTATTGATATGACCTGTCTTACCAGACTTCCTACAGATTAGACAAGCTCTAATTATCCTGTAAAAAGAAAGATATTACTACTTTCATTGACCAGATGAGACAGAAATTGGTTTAAGGACAAATACAAAGAGAAGATGCAGGTATCTGAAGGGCAGTTTAAGAAGAATTTAGACAGCTAAACTGAGGTCAATCTACAGAAAGCTTTGTCACACAAGAGATCTAAGCACTGGTAAACGTGTGTTTTGCTAGTAATCTTAGGTACATATCCAGAGGCATTAATATCTTGAACAGCTTCCATGTTTGAGTAGCACTCTCAGGCCTCAAGAAGTTCAAAATTTGCAATCTCTACCCCATCTCAGAAACCATAGTCTAACAGGTATGTTCAGAGTTCAGCAAACAACAATGAAAGAGAAGCAATCTGGGCACACTTGCATGAAAACTATACTCCTGAACAATGATTAGAAGTAGAGATCAGCAGGTACAAAAAAAAAAAAAAAGAACACTGTGAAAGCTCCCTTATTGTTGAAGCAAAAAAGTAAACTTGTACAGTACAGCTAGACTGTTTAAGTCAACCTTTGAGAGCTGTATTATCATTCTGCTTAAACCAGCATAAATCAAGAGTAAAACTTACGATAATAGACACATACAAGTGTACAAGTGACAAAAATGTAAGAACTATAGCAATAATGTCGACTCAAACAAGGATCCCAACTGAAAACTGATCTTTTGAATTGCTGTTCTCTGCATGTCATTCATTACACCTGAATGCAATCAGTAAAGCGGAGGTAAATCGGAAGTAAATCCTGCACTATACACAGACAAAGTAGAAAAGAATTAGGCTATAGAAGTGTATTTGCTTTGTCCACAAACTCTGGAATAGCACTCATTAAACATTCAATAATTACCCCAAATTACCAGGTAAAACAGTAATATGCTACTCAGAATGCAGGAGTGTCATATTGCAGCTATAGTTAGTCTTTAAAAACAAAATGAGGTATCATTACTTATAAATCACTAATGAATGATAATCTCTGAGGGAAATTTCTCTCCTCTAAGAATAGGTAGGAATAAGTGGGAGGGATTTGTGTGACACACTTCTAGGTACTTGGTCGCATACCCATAACAGGTCTGAAGCATGTTCCGGGATTACACGATAAGTAACAGCTCCTCTTCTAGCACTTGCCACATTGCATTTGCTAAATATAGAATGGGACAAAAGGATAGTTCAAAGAGAAAAGATAAGAGGGTAAAGCTGTAACTGCTCTCTCTCAAAATGCATGTTGATATATGTATTTTCCGTATCTAACTGGTCACAGTTCCTTCCATCTACCGTCAGTAAAATAGCTACAGTTGGAAGTTGTTTTCTGTTCACTTTCTTCCATCCATCTGTTTTTCTGTTCTTGATACGTACTGAGCCCCTCTCCCTCCGAGGCTCCTATTTCTTCCTTGACTACAAAAAGAGGTAAATTTCAACTTGTTGCTGAGGCACAGAGAGGGGAAAGGGGCCAGGGAGTGAATACGGTATAAGGAAAAATCTCCCATTTCAAGGCTTTCTGTTTCTGAAAACACCATGTATAGGAGAGAATACAGGAACAGTGATTATTTCTTTTAAGAGAGGCTATCTGCACAGCTGTCACCCATACATTCAACCTTTATGCCAGCAGCAACGGCAAAGGAAGTAGGTAGGCATTAGTTTTTCAGTCTGAAAATCTTGTTTCCTTACACACAAGAAAGCTAGATTGTTTGTGAGTCCCTGTAAACTGCTGCCTTAGGCAGCCAGTTACTATGTCTGTTCTTTGGGACAATCTATGACTGAAGCTGGTACGCATCCCTTCCTTTCTTCTATTCTCTGTCAAGGTATCAATTGTTAAACTACCTTAACAGCATCTGCAATGAAGACAAGCTGCTTTTAAGCCCTCTGATTTTATTGATACCCTCATTTACAGCCAGCCAGCATAGAAGGAGCCCTATTTAGCAGCTCTCTACCACATACCACTACTCTAAGACATTGGCAAGGCCCATGGATACTTACACAGAAAGCACCAGTGAAGTGAACCCACTCCTCAATTCTTCAGTTCTTGTGGACCATAGCTCAGAAGCAGGCAGAACTTCTGATTCTTGCACCTTACATATATCCCCTTTCTAACTAGCCATAAATCAAGCTTCTCCTTTCAGGTCATGCCTGAACATCTTAGCCAAAGCTTGCTCTGCTGACCCATCCTGGCATCAGACACTGACTTGGTCTGCCACCCGTTTTGAGAATCCAAATACCTCCCTACTCCTTCAAGCCCACACACCAAAAACCCCAGCCAAGTTCCCCAAGTAGCCTGGAGAACTTCACAGAACTGGTCAACAAATAGTCAGAAACAATTTAATTCCTTCAAGTGCACTTCTTGACTAGCAGTCCCATTAGCAGCCCTATCCAATCACAGGTGCAAAGACCTCTCCAAAGATGTGCCATCATAAAAAAGGCTAAATTCCATATTTAGCTGTAATTTCTCTTACTTCTTACATGAAGTGTAGTATTTTTCCCCCAATGCGGTCAAGAAGTCACACAAAAAAACCTATTTACAACCCCTCACATTCTTTGTACTCCATTATCCTCAACCAGTCTGCATACTAGACTTTACAATCTGCTTATGCCATGCTCTTTCCCTCCACAAGCCATGACTGTATGGCCTTCTCTTGACCTGCAACCAAAAAAGGTCCCATCCAGCCTACACGGACACCTGGCAGAACGTACTGTTAAAGGAAAGAGGGCTGAAACAACCTCCACTCATTTTTAGGTGAAAACCTCCCATAATGCCTGATTTTCAGCTAGACTTTAGATTCTTATCCAGAGTTGAAAAACCAGGAAGCATTCATTCACCCTCAGTTTCCCTGTCCCTATTCTGGCACAACAGGGCTTCCTGGGAGCTGTTAAACTGTATTTAAGAGAGTTAGCAACAGCTCCTCTGACTATTTCTTTTAAAGTTAGGGGGTTTTTAAGTTCAGGCTAGTATGGGCTGCAAAGATTGATTAGATTTAGGCAGAGGAAGGAATGGGGGAATAATGGCATAACAAGACTTCTTACTATTTCCTAGTCAGTAGCAGTTGTTGATTGACTGCCTGAAATACAGGGCTGGTTTGGGCTCGAACTGAGTATTGATGTCAAATCATTAGGGAATGGGTGGTAAGATCAAAAAGATCTGTCAGAGTAGGCATAGTCACCACCTCCGCAGGTTTCACAGCTATTTCCATGTTATTTCACCACAGGTGGCTGGAAGGAGCCCCAATTTACAATTAAAGTTGTATTAAATTGTCAGGTACCTAATCTCTGGTATTGGAATCGATCCCAGAGTACAGTGCCCTGTCTCCCATCCTGGTAGATCCACATTTCCACATAGCCAGGTGTGTCCTGCTTGTGCCAAGCTACACCCAAATTCAGAAGCCACTAGGTATCTGAACACAAACTTGAAAGACAATTCTTATCTTGCACCTAACCCTGGCCTCATGACCCTTGCTGTCTCTAAAGTTTGCGAGACCAAGACCCCAGTACGCTAGCTGTTCTACAGAGCAAAAAGAGGGGCTCCTGACCTGAAAAGCTAGCAGAAAGTGCATGCTAAAAATGCCAGAGAGCGTATCATAATTCTTCTAAGCTTTTATTACTAACGCCTATGAAGAAGTCCACAAAAATGTTTTTGTCATAAATTAGGTCAAAAAGAGATGTCAGTTGAAGAATAATAATCAAAAGGAATGGTCACAAGCAAGAAGCTATGAAAACAAATAACATTTTCACCTCTGTAGTTAGAGCTGATTGAAGGACGTGATCAGACTCTTCCAATCAATCACATGGCATCGCTAACACTAAAGCTTAGACCCAGTATGCCAAGAGGAAGAGTGACAAATTGGGTATACTTGCTTGCAGTATATGTAATCATGCAACGTCAAGAGTCAGATTACAAAGAGAAGTGCTCTGCTATTAGGAGCTGTTCCTTTAGCTCATGTTTGTTTTGAGGTTTCCCGGCTGCGAGTAAAAAGTATTCTTGCAACTTAACAAATTAAGTCAGAGCAAAATTTATCCTTAAAACACTGGGCACTGGTCACCATTTCTTAACATTTCAGTGTTAAGAATTTTTTCTTTTGAGTTTTTGAAACTTATCCTACAAATACTGCGTGAAAGCAAAACATACTTGCTTGCCGCTTTCCCTAATCAATGTTTTCAGTAAACTATTAAAAATCAGGTATTCTTGTTACTTTGTTTACCTGGCGATGGTTCTTTGAACTTTTTTTGCTTCTTAGCTTATGTCTGGCAGTCAACAGAAAGCATCCCATGCCAGAAGCAGACCTATAATTAGCCTCATGCCCTGCAAATCTTCAATTTGGGAATGTAAGTCTTCAGAAAATTCAGTTTAGAAACAAACTGGGAAGTGAGAAACTAGATTTTTAGAAGTTTGTATCTACACTTTTAAACCTGCTCTGCACATAGAATTAAATGTCATAAAACCCAAAAGAAAGTAGCAGAGAACAAATCTGAGAAAAAAGTTTTGAAAGTAGCTACTGATTTTAGACTCACTGGAAACCATGTTTATCTGATTTTTTCAGTTGAGATACATGTATCCTGCTGCAGAAGCCCTCTCAGCAAGACAAAACATCCTCAGGATTCATCCCTAAGGAAATAACGTTTGCATTTGAGAATGCTTATTAATGTCTTCTCCTTAGTCACACATCAAGTTCCAATAAAGATTATTCCTGCAATTGTCTTAACTAGTAGACACTGCTTTCTTCATGCAATTTCATTTTACATTATCTGAACATAAGATTCATGAAGTTGAGATCATAATAAATAATACAAGACGTAATTCACAAGATGCTGGGGTGGGGGGGAGAGGGAAGAGTCTTTCACGCAGACACATGAGTATCAGAAACCCCTGCTTAAAAATTCTCACATGAGAGTTAACCTGAATTTTCTCTGCAGAGTAGTTCTTGAGACTTAATACTTAAGAAAGAAAATAAGTCTCATTAGTATTTACTAGCAGGCTTGGTGAAAATGTTCCAGCTAGTTAGGCAGCCAAAATTTCATTGCAGTGAGAAGGGATGATCACACACACATTCAAGGACAAATCTCATGAAACTCATGTTTGACAGGAAATTGTACAGGAAGCTAATTTAGAGAGATCAAAATGAGGGTGGTATGTTCCCAGGACCCAGGGCAAGTCAGAAATCTTGCAGCTGAATTTTGTACATATGGTAATTTGATCAGAGTGGATATAGCAGAGAAGGAAAAGAAACAGTTGATTGAAAATGTAGAAAAAAGAAAAATCAGCATGGGAACAAGAGTTCAGTATCTCTGTAAATAAGCTGGATCACAAAGCTCCTAAATCAAATAAAAGCTATTTTATTGTGGTAGGGTCAGAAATACCATAATTTGGGATACATGCATCAGATATCGGCCACTTAAATTGTAGTATTTGAAGTTGCTATGCATGTGTTTTCACTTATCTTCTAGACAGCGCGCTAAATGCACTCCTGCCTTAACACTACAAACTAAAAAATGGAGCAAGAGAGCAGAACACAGGGAGAAACCAGCAGATTTGAAGGTAACTATGCACTTTGAAGCTTACTTTTTATGTGTCCAGCATCAGACGATTATAAAATGCTTGTATCTTTTCTATGTGTATGAGAAACAAGGAATGTGACTCTTTTCTATGTCCTCTGTATTTCCAGAGGATTGGTAGAGAGGAATTTCAAAGGTCTGTAGGAAATGTATGTGGGCTGCAGCCTGCAAATCCCAAAACACTGTACATGTCCTTTCAGTCAGCCATCTGGTGATTTGTGGTAGCATGAACTTTGATCATAAGTCGAAACAGTTTAATAACATCAAGTACAGCAGTGTCCAAGTAATCCAAGTAAGAGCAGAGAGCAAATAATTAATTTGAGCTATAACACTGACTTTCCCTGGGAAAATTCACAACTCAATGTCCTTCCTGATGACTAAAAAAATAAAATCTGGTATTTAATTTTCTGGTTTATATCAAAACCCGCATCATCTTTTTTTTGATCTTTTAACCAACTGAAAGTTAGTGACTAAATAATAATCTGTTTGAATGATTTTTCCTTCATTGTTCATAAACACAGGCAACTCAGCTAATATCAGTACGTGAACTGGAAGTAATGTGAATTTACACCCATTTGTTCTTTCAAGAGGCACAAAATCCAACATTGCTTCTATGCTTTTGTAAACATGTATTAAAAGAGACTGTCTTGGGTTTCTTTGGGGAGAATCCCAGAAGCTGAACAGGAAAGAGGAGGAGCAATGAATGGGAAAACACAAGAAAAGTTACATTTCCCACACAGCTATAGGATTTCTCTGGGGATTTACGCAACCTAGGCCAAATTCTGCACTCAGTTACATTTGTAATACCTGACTGATTCTGGAGAGTTGTGGATACAGGGGAAGGAAATTTTGCACCCTGTTTTTATCACAGGAAAAAATAAAATAAAGCTAATTCTAAAAAACAACTTAAAAGTCATATTCTTCTAACATAGAACAACTACAAGTGACAATGTACAAAGAATGAACTATAGCTTACGTAATTCTTCAAAGTCATGTTCAAAACTTTCTGACACAAAACCATGAAGAATTTATAAAATAACCCAACCCCAAACTATTGGAATGTGAATTTAAAGCAAAGCAAGTCAGAAATCAAAGGATAAAACAGAAGTGGACAGTTACAGCTTAAAAATCCACACGGTCATGGACCTATAATAAATAGGAGTCCAGTGTGCACTTTCTAGGCTCACATACAGAGCATGAAACTCCCCCCAGCACTGATCACGCAAGATAGTCCCATCATCAAGGATGAAGTATATCACAGATTTTAGCAGGATGTACAAATGGGATGACTCAGATGACAAGGCAGAAGTGAGAAGTCAGGCTGAAGTTGCCTTCTTCCACTCTGCTGGATGATTCCCCCATTTCTGCATTCCTGTAAATGTGATACTTCTCATCCTTGATGACGGGACTGTATTACACAGTCAGACACTTCATCCACTTTGCCCTACATTTTCTAATGTTATTGAAGTGTTTTGGCTGCAAACATGAGAAAGTTCTGTGCATATTTTGGTTTTCGTTTTTTCAAGCTTCTGCTGTAAGCGCAATAAGAAGAAAGACTCCTTCAATTTGCCTGGTGTAAAAAGGAACCACCACCCTTCTCCACATTGTGAGCACCAGCATACAGTTCTCCCAGGACCTGCCATCATTACAAGATGAACTGTAGGTGACTATTCATTAATTTAAAATCCTTGGAAAGGCTTAAATGGTCTGCACACAAACTGACCAGCTTCTAGGAAGTTAGAGAAGGCTGAAGGCAGGGAGAAAGAAACTAAGATGTATTTAAGGTGCATCTGCATTTGTTTTGTTCTCTGTTTCATTCTGGGGCCCTGTTTCCCTCCCAGTCATTAATACTAACATGGGATCATAATCACATTCACTCTGAATTCAGCTGAGCTTAGTAACAGTCATGGACCAGAAGTCAAACTGGACAAGAGTCTTCATAGTGCATACAACAGAGGCATGATACACACTAGATGTGTCTCCTCCCTCACAGTCCTTCCGAGATAATCCATCAGGCATCTCATGCCTTATGGCTCCTGTGCCACTACTTTGATCTAACAAAGCAAAAGCACTAATCTGACAGTCCTCCCACTTTTGGTTACTGCTTCTCTTCCTTCCCTGATATGGGACATTTGGGGGTTTCTCCTAGTAATAGCCTGCACATGTGGTTTTGCTGCCAGAAGAGTACCATGGCAACAGGGTGAGGAAGTGATCTGACAACAAACTATAGCAGCAAGCACCACTCTTATGAGTTCATAAAACTGAAAGCAGCATACTTAAAGGCCCATATCCTGGATCACTGCCATGGTACACATGCTCAGATTATACACTGGGTTTTTGACCGAGAAACCACAATAGAGGTCCTCATCCTACCCTTTTATTGGAATCTTCCAAATGTACCTACAGAGACTGAGGCCTGGGGTTTTTTTTCAGTGTCTTTAGTTATAAAGACAGGACAGAATCACTAGAAAAGGTCTTCCCACCAGCCCAGAACACCACCAATCTTTACCCTTTTTCCCTGAGGCATCAAAAGTACCCTCTTTCTCAAGCATAGTCAGGAACCTTGGTATTTGTCTTTATTTGTTCAAATATGTTTGTGGAGAATAAAGGGAGAACATGGGTTCTCCTCTTCCCTGTGCTTTTCTCCATGTCCTGTACCACCTACACAGAAGGGCAGGAACACGCTAGTCAAATGACTCCGGTGACCTATATGTTTACAAACCAGCCAAATAACTTTTCTACATGAGGAGGAATTGCAGTATGACTCACTGATGGCTAATCACAGCCCACTATTGCAGCAATAACTACCATGTGAGCATCTCCAAATGAAAATTGACTCTTCCAGTACCTGACCTCCTGTGTAACCACACATGCTTATCACCCTGCCCATGTGGCACCTCTGTCAAAATGGCCTTGCATTTGGAATACAATCACACAATGCCCCTGCTTGCTTTTTCATCCAGAGTTCCTAATGACTTATCAGTGTTCTTATTTCAAGGAAGGTTTGAACCCAACTCTTAAGAGAACATTGTGGGTGTTGTAACACCCACAGTATGAGAACGAATGACAGTTGGGAAATGGTGCTGAAAAAAAATGTAATTTGCACTGGAGTTTCCCCCCTCCCCCATTAAATTCCCAAACAATTGCATGGAAGAGGAAAATGCTCTGAATCTAGTTATTTAGTAAGAAAAGAAGCAAAGTCTTTTCACTCTAATGCCTTGTTTACAATGTAAAAGCTCCCTGAACTGCAAGAACTAGGCCTGATTTTGGACATTGCTCTCCATGGAAACATCAAGAATAAATCAGCTAAGTCTCATGATTCACTGATTCTTGGAAGCCTTTGCTGGGTATCCATCAGAAAAGGAGATGACAGATTTCCATTCTTTGGAATATCCCAGTAGGTATGAAGATGTTTGTACTGGCAAAGTAATAATAAAAATAAAAAAGTAATAATGTTTGGAAACTGGTAGTGATCATTCCAGTAAAGTGCAGTTAATTTTTTCTTGATCACAAATACAGCTGCCTTTAAAACATCTCTTTAAAACTGTTGCTTTAAGACTAACTATATCTGCAAGTAGCTGGTTACTCCTCCGCCCTATTCTACTTTTCCTGACAGATAAATTAGAGTTTCTAAAAGGATACTCAGTATGAGGTTTCTTTTAAAGCATAAGGAGGAGGGGAGAGAAAAAGACATAGTACTGGGGAACCAGAACTTTGATTAATGACGAAGAATTTTTGGTTTACAGATTCAGACATTTCTGAATACTTCCTTTATATTATTGCCTAACAGTAGACTTTATATAACATCAGTTGAAAACTACTGTAATACAAGAGGATAAACCTCATCTGAAAATTGGGAAACAATTTATGTTTCTTAATCAAAACTGCAGAGCTAAAGTTACCATGAGTAACAGGAAGCTTAAAACAGCTTTGACTGGGCACTTAAATAAGCTTTTAGCCACCAGGATGAGCTGAGATTAGTAGTTAACATGAAGGCTGGCATCATTTTTTTTTTTATGAGTTGATAATTCAGCGAACACTTTCTGAACTGAAAGGAGTTATCATGAATGATGTCATCCTTCATCAAGATGGCATAAACATAAAGAGGTTTAAGTGGCAACTTAGCTGGTATCAGTG
This sequence comes from Rissa tridactyla, assembly GCF_028500815.1. Lineage (NCBI taxonomy): Eukaryota > Metazoa > Chordata > Aves > Charadriiformes > Laridae > Rissa > Rissa tridactyla. Next base: position 73,537,940 of record NC_071470.1, read on the forward strand.
TAGTAAGGGAAAATTCTTTGGTGTTCAAAAATTATGCTTGAGCTAGGCGTGGTCAGAAAATTCTGATAAAATTTTTATTCACTGGAAAAATACTAATTAAAAAACTCAAATATTTCTAAGTGTGTTGATTTCACAAAGAACTCATTTTTACAAGAACATTTTAAAAAGTTGTTTCAGCCTCTTCAGAACAATTAATTTTCTAGTTTGAAGTTTATAAAAGTTATTCGCCTTTTCTTCAATTTCCATAGTGTTCTCCAGCTCCATCCTTCACAACACAAGTGTTCCTTAGTATCCAACTGCTTTAAAAGCAAACTCAAAAGGCCTTGTGTTTAATTGCCTTTCAACAACATCTACGTATCCCTTCTCTGTTTTATCACTAGTCTCTCTAGTATCACTAAAACTGCTGTTTCAAGCTGTCCTTCTTCAGTATGTCCCATATCTTGCTCCTACATCTGGATCACCACTGAATTTGCAGTCATTAAAACCCCTGGTGACTCTTGGTACAAATCTTAGAACCAGTACTGTCCTTATTCTTCTCCAACGATCAGATCCTTCACTTTTTATGACTCTGCTACCTGTGACCTATTCCATATGGATTATCGCTCGTTCGTTATCCAAATAAATGTCAGTTTCCACTTCTGATCAGCCATGGAGATCATCTGATACCTCTTACATTTGAAAAAAAACAAAACAAACATCACTGGGCTCTTTATCATGCTGCCCCTCACACTTGCATAGAGCTCCCTGTAAACACTCACAAAGTTATCACACAAACATCTCCAAGGCTCTTTTTTGCTATGCTGCCATAAAATTATTAGTGGTGCTAACTATTAAGCTCTTATGCCCAGCTACCACCAAGTATCATGTTAGCCAAAGCTGTTTTATTGTTCCTTTAGGCTCCTTATCTCTTATTGCCTACTTTGCCTCTTCTATGTACTGACATTACAAACTTTAAATTAGCTTTCCACTCTTTATAATTTGTATATTGCACAGCACAAGCTGACACTGGTTTCTCACTACAGTTCATAGCAATATAATACTGCAGAATAAGACCAATGAAAAAGGGAGCTGCAGCAGGGAATCATCGAGTTCAGTTTCCAGAAAGACAAGCAGCGAGATGTCTACGTCCTGTTGGAATTCTGACACCTACATGCTTCCACAGAGGTCATTAGGAACCCATTTTCGTCTTTAACAGTCCCCAGAACCTTCTGCAATAATAAGTTTTTCAAGACATGGCTTCTGAAGGTTGACACAAAAGATCAGTTACATAGTTTTGACTCAAGTCCACTTTGTGACAGCAGGAAAGAATTTCATAAATAGGAAAATTACTTCACACAAGCTCCAAGCTCTCCTTAAGAAGGGAAGCCAAAAGCATACATTATACACCTTTCAAAATAATATATTGTTCTCTCTGAACCTTCCCCTTTAAGGAATATGCAAAAGATGAAGTGAAAGAAACATGAGAAAAAAAGGAATGTGAGACAGAAAGATCGTGAGAGAGGTTACTCTCATAGCACTTTTGATCTGGCTGACACAGAGAGGTAATAAAAATTCATAAGAAGCCTGTTCTTGCTCAATTTCCAGGACAAAAATGTCTGGATATCTATCCAAAGCTGACTCAGCCTTGACATCTTTTGATCCCAAGTGTCCTATTTCTTTGTAACCAAAGGTATTGTGAAGTATTCACAGAAATGCACGCATTTCCCAGTGGGTTTTGGTATAGCCTGATCAGAGTGGAACAGGATGAAAAACAAAAGCTAGAACAATCCTGGATACAAAAAAAAAAAACAACCAAAAAAACCAAAAATCCCACCCAACCTACTACAGGAAGAGTTACAGCCTTACCATTTGTAACAAACACATAGTTTATTATTCATATAGTTCTGTATGCATGCTGTATACAGTGTACGCTCTGCACTCTCAGTATTAGAACTGTCAGATCATGTTACCAATACACATAGGCAATTTTAGAAAGTGGGATTTTTGCCTATACAAATAAAAGTGAGGAATGTGATAGATCTCAGACCAAGGAAAGTTACAAAGCAAAATCAACATTATCTGGAGAAGAGGATGTAGGAGGTGGGAATTTCAGAAGCACACACACGGGGTGTTTGTAACACACCTCAACTGACTATACTTTACACATGCCAAGCCTCTTGATTTTTATAATAAAATCAAGAAGATAAATATATGTCCCATATATACCTACGTTTATGATATAGAGGACATGGAGCTAAACAATGGCTTAACAGCAGCTGACGTATCTGATCGTATTACTGTAATACCCATCAGCTTTTATTAAGGAAAATGCCCCATTCTGCTACCTGCTGTACTAATACAGAATTAAAGAAATTAACTAAAGAAAACATTACTTTGGTAGAACTATTATAGAAACCCTGGTGTATTTTAAGTTAGTAAATCAAATGTATTCATAGTTCTTGATGTCATGCTATTGGTCAGCATAGTCATACTTTGCTGACCCCTAAGGCACTGAGCTGAAGTCTTCACAGTTCTTTTTCCTCATGTTCCCAAGCCAGTTTAAGAATCATGATAGTATGGCCTGAGTTTGAGATGCAGAGCATGGATAATTTTCACCTCCAATGTAATTCTGAAAAGTTCATCCCATCTGATATTGGTCATACAATCAAGATACCAAATGTTAACTTCCAATTTTATTTACTGTCTCTGAAATTTTGATCGAATTCATTTTAGCTTCAATTAAAATCTATTTGATATCGCTGTAAATCCTGAAATAGAGCTACTTCACACAATCTGCACCAGTGAGATTGCAACCAGAATCTAACATCTGGATTGCATTTAGAGATGTACTGTTCTGTTTCAAATATTACTTCATTTTCCACTCATTAGCCATAAAGACACACACTGCTATATTATTTGCACATTTGTATTCGCACTGTCTCATACAGCTATGAACATTCCTAACATTGGATTTATTCAATAAAGAAGGAAACTGAGGAAGAAATGAATTATAGCAACATTATTCTCTAGCATGTAAGTCACCTTATAAATACAATGGAAGGTCAAAGACTACTGAAGGTAGAAAATGATACACCACCATCCAAAGTTTATGTCGGTGACTAATATCCATTTAATTTCAGAAGGATTCAGATCAGGCTGTTTGGCTAGTTTCCAACTAACTTTTTAATATATAGGGAAAGCAACAACTATATAGCAAGGCAAGTGTGGAGTTTTCACACATATTCACTTTAGTGGGCTTATATAGAAGACTCCAGAGTTTTTACTGCTTAAAGCTACTGTGGGTGAACTAGAATAACTGAGACTATCTTTGAGATGTATACCTCAAGTGCAACCCTCTTCCAAGCACTCTTAACTCTGTATAAATTGTGAACAAAGCATGTGAACAAAGCATGGAGAAAGTAAATTTTTTTTTTTTTACTAGTAAGCTTTGTTCAAGGTACCACAAAGCTTTTAGGACAAGTATACCCTGGGTTTCCCTCTGGCTTACACCCAACACCAATTAAGTACATTGTGGTTGCCTGATTTCAAACTGCCAAAGCAAGAAAGAAGACAACCTTGGGGACATATGCCAATTGGAGTTTACAGAGTTCTTTGTTTTCTATTTGCAACTTTTACTCACATATTTCTCTGGAAAAAGAAGCCACAGAGGGAATCAATACAAAATTTCACAATATCCCTTTTAACTTTATTGTTACTGCTATGCACAGCATACCTACACTTTGATTTCTTTAGTGTGTCCCCCTTTCAGAGAATATATGAAACAAAATTCAGAGAATACGGTGCTGCGAGGGAAAAAGGATGTCCTAGAACTGGAATGTTTCCATGGGACAGCCAAGCATGGGCCGGTTCCTGAAGAAAGTGACAGGATCTAGGTTATTGCAGTTGTTTAAACTTGAGCTGGGGGGCATCTTAGAGAAACTATTACAATGCTGATACAGGGACAGAACTGATTATTTAATAAGTATTACCAGCTGTTTTTTCTGGTTCTTCCTGCTTGTTTTGTTCAAGAGTTAAATATTTCAAACACATTTGTTCTAGATCCAATAAATGAAAATGTAGTAAATAAGTGGGAATGAGATATTGTTAATATTACCAAGTATGGTTACATGGTTCTTTCAGAGACACAGATTCAAAATACAAAGATTTTACAATAACAAGCTGCTGTTTAAAGTCACAAACACTATTCACAACAAGCATAATTTGAAATACAAATGCTATGAATTGTCAGGAAATGCACCTGATAAACAACCTATGCCTGTCTGGACATGGTCCTGAGCAACCACCTCCAGGTGGCCCTGCTTGAGGGCCAGATGACCTCCAGAGTTGCCTTCCAACCTCAATCATTCTGTGAATCTATGTGCGCAGAAGTGGATATACAAGTACATATTTTGTTTGAGACACTAACATTTTGAAGAAGTCCCTGTTTGAGGGTCCAAATCATAAAGACATAAAGGGACTTCTCAATAAATTATGAACATTAAGATGACAGGCAGAATGTGAAATCATACATCATTAAAATACTGCAACAGGAGTGGCAAAGTGAAAATTACAGGGTTTGCATAGAGGGATGCAAATTATTGCAAATAAAACCTCTAATGCATATATACTGAAGTGTTGTTGTTTTTTTAAAAAAAATGACAAAAAAGAGTACTATCAATTGGATCAGTTATTTCCAATTTCTCTATATTCAGACTTCACACTCTAGCACTCTTTCAGTCTCTCATGGAGTCCTGCCATGGTACCTATACAAAAAAAATAAGCTTTCTCATGAGCTAAAACCTGGCAAACATTCACCTATGCACATAATTTTATTAATAGCTACACATGCCTAATTTCAGTTACACAATCACAAGGACTTTAAAGGTCAGCTCCCCAACCATAGCAAGACTGAGGCACTTTTAAACCTGACAGTACATATAAGTAGATAAGATCATGCATGTATCATTTAGTATCCCTCTTCCCCACTCCTTAAAAGCTCCAAGTCTTTTGGAACTAGGATCAGGACTAACTCATATAGAGTTAGTAAACACGCCTAGCAATATGCATTTTCACCCCAAGTTGGACACTGAACAAATAAATTCTTATACAAAATAGGAACATGCTAATAAAAATGTCTGAAGGCAGAAAGGAGGGTATTCAAATTATCGCATTAGGGTGTCTATGTTAGGAGGATGATTTGCCTTTGCAGAAAATGAAGAGATATCTCCCCTGTGACTAGGAAAGGTTCTAGACAGATGACCCTTCTAGCTTAGGTGCTATGAATACTGACACCTCTATACATTCATTGCTTACATTTAAGTGTTGTGAAAACACTTGCCCTGATGACACAAATCAGGGCATTAGCTATGCCACCACAGAAATCACATCAGAAGAACAGATAACCTTTAAACACAGAGAACAAACAAATGAGATTTAAATGTAATATTGACAGGAAGAAAACACATTCTGAAATAGAACACAGAGGATTTCACTAGTACTTTGTACAGTGGTATTACAACTTTGCTGTATTCTTGGGATACACTCCTACCTGCTGCTGCATCTTAACACTGCATTTTCTGCACTGATCTTTAAAGGTCTCTTCCAACCCAAACTATTCTATGAGTCTATGATTTGTTTCAAACCGATGGCTTGTAGTCAAAATGTCTGCTAAATACTGCTAGCTTTTTCTCCCCGCCCCCCAAGTCATTTCTGCCTGTCCCGGTTTACAACAGAAACTGCTGTCCACAGTTTCCATACCTCGCTGTCAGGAAAGAACCAGTCAGTCAGAAATAGGTAAAGCGGCATGATAGGTTCCCATTTAACCTGCTGTAAGACAGACATATAAGGCAACCTAGTTTGCTAGCCAAGCGAAATAAAGCCAAATTATTTCTCTCTTTCTAAAAACACCGAGGAAGAAAAATGACCTAAGTTAAATACAATGTTAGCACAAGAGAAATTTTCTTCAATGAAACCCTAAATAAATTTATGCCAAAAAAATTGGAAGAGTATATTTTAGATCACCCTTTAATTAGGAACTAGAAGGGACAAGAAACTGGTTTCAAGCAGAACCACTGATAAATTCTTGTAATGCGCTAAATGATATGGTTGTCTGTGACAGCAGAGCCTAATCCCAGTTGTCTAGAGATTCTGGATCCTAAATTTCCAATTGGTTTGTCTGACTGCTCTCCTAAGTAAAAGCTATGTTAACGGGAATAAATAGAACTCACATTAAGAAGAATAATAAATTCACCACAAAATTCATGAGCAGAAATCAAATAAATTTCTGCCCACAACCCGGACTAGGGAAATTGAAGCTAATGCCCAAGTAACCCCTTAAAAGCTATTATATTACTCATTCAAGAAAAGCTAAAGGACAAGTTTGTTTATTTTTTTTTAATTCTCTTTTGGCAATAAAAATATAAGCAAAGATCACAGCAAACCATTGTTTTAAGCAGAAGAAAAGCTAAAGAACGGGAAGGGGAGAAGATGTGTACAGCTGCACACATCCAAGAAGCAGCAGCATTTCTTCAGAGGAAGGCAAGAATAGTGAGTTTGATGTGGAGAATTCAGCACCTGCTAAGAAAACCAAAAATTTTGGAGATGCAATAACACAAATTACACATACTAGTTAAACCAGGGAACTACTAAACCCCATTAATTTACAGGTAGAATAAGGTTATGCCTTGGATTCATGAGTGTTCTTCTCAAGAAAATAGATTTTAAAATTATTACTATGTATTAAAAAACTTCATATAAATTAAGCCAATTTCACTGACTCAACATCAGCTCATGCCCAAGACTTGGCAATTCACATTTGTGTATATCTGAGAAGCTTCTTTAGACAAAGCCAAGTCTAGTAGTGCCAAAATGCTGTGGGAAAGACTGGTCTGGATGGCACTTCCATCGAATACAGAACATATAAGTGCCAGAAAACTTCCAAGAAAGCCTAGTGTCCTGAGGTTTCCAGACCAGTTCTGTTCGTCTCAGAAGTAGGCATACATTTTGGAGAAGCATCAAACTTCCACTCACTACCCAACAAAATCTGAAAGTTTGACATGTAACAATTAATGTAAAAGCTGAGCATGCAATCCGTTTATGTTCTCTATAGACATAATTCTCCCTTCAATCAACTTTATAATTTCAAAGCAGAGAAGCATTAAGAAGCTTTTCAATCAACACGGAAAAGACTTCCTCTTTACTATTTTCTTTGTAGATTTTCAGTAAAGTCACTGTATGTTTAGTTTCCAGTCTAAAACTTAAATAAAAGTAAAGATCTGTCTAAAATGGCTTCCCATGTTTTCAGACTACCAATGCTACATTTCAACTTGATCCACTCAGTATATTTCAGTGTCGACATACCCAAAATGTGCACAACTGCCACTAAACATTTTGTTGAACTGGAATGTGGCTGCTAACAGAAAGCTATGCAGAACAGGGTTTTCAAAGGCAAACTCAACCATTTTTGTAAGAAAGGAACAAACCAAAATCTTCCCTCTGCTATCCCTGTGAAAATCTACAGTCAGTCCACTAATGTCAATATTGACAGAATTGTGAACATATCCAAAAAACTGGACAATCAATTTAATTGAAGTCAATGGAATTCAGAGTAAAAAAACGGTGTGTCCTTGTATGAATGTGATCTGCAAGGCAGAGTTTTGTGACCTGAGGTCATCGCTACTAATTTTTCCTCACATGTCACACAGTACATCTTATCTCTGCATCTCGGGCAATGCCACTACACACTGGACTGACCTGAGATATGAATCTAAACCATTGAAAACTTTTAATCATGGGTTCAAACTGACTTTACATGATACAGGTTTTATGGTATACAGGAAAATTCCTTTTTTTTTTTCTTTTTTTAAATCCAGTTAGGGAAACTTCACAGATGTGGAGTATGTGCAGTGATATAATCATTATACATACTATCACTAATACAGTAAATTTATATTTCAAAACACTGTAGGAAAAACATTCCTCTTCTCAGATGCAATATATTGCAAATCATATGCTATAGTCTGAAATAATTCTAATCAAAATCAGCTATTCAGAAAAATTAAAGCAGCAAGGTTCAGGTATAGTTTGTGCACTTTGATTGCAGATAGGAGGCACATAACAGCTCTCCCATCATTAAGACTTTTATTCAAGGTGTAACAGGAATGTGAAAGAGTTAAGAAGCAGCGAGAAAGAGGCAGATGCGTGGTTCAATTCTCTGCTATAGATTAGCCAGAAAAGCCATAGGATATCACAGGACCTAGGGAAAAGATGGGGCAACAACAGAATTGTGACATAAAATTCTGGACAACAGTTTCTTTCTAGGGCTACTTCTGAGATGCTGGACTTGTATGCTACTTTTAAAAAAGGTCTGAACGTAATCTCTCAATGACAATGCTAACACATGTGATGCTACTCATGGGCAAGCACTCCTACTAGTCTTTCCTATTCTCCTGACATCCCTCTGTACACATTCAGCTAGCTACCTTTGCGTATTTGCTTATAAGTCAGAGACTGGCTGATGTTAGTAAAACAAAATGACATTATAACTCCTACCACCAACGGCAGAACTAGCATACAAAACAGCAGTACCTAAGACAGAACAGCTTTAAAACTACCAGAAGTTTGGGTTTTAATATTTGTAGGCCAAATTAATCATTCCATGGTTACATTCCACAGTTACTACATTCTGTTCGTACCGATACAGCAGCACAGCATTTTTGCTTTTTTGCATTAGGAAACTTATTTCTTATAGGTTGTATGCTGTGCTAGTTATCTTTCTGTAATAGATAAGAGCAAAAGTGTAAAATTTACAAGAGGCAAGCTCTTAATGTAAGGGCCTTTACATAAACCAGAGGCACTTTACTGAAGCAGTTTGAACTTACATTGTATGATAGCACAGCAGTTTGCCCAGTGGGGATGCAGGTTTTTAAATGGTAGGCTACAAAGAATTTCCAACTACTTAGGTTTAGGTTAGGCTCAGGTTAGTTTAGGTTACGGCTCAGTACTGACACACATCCATAATGGTAGACTCTGAAAAACTCAGTTTTCATGTTGAGAAAAAGTGTGAAATCCTCAACCAGAAAAAGGTCAGTTACCTCCTGTGGTGTACACACATCTTTCTCAACTCACCTTTTGGAGTGTTTTACTATATATTGTAAAATACACATGTGCAATTTAATTACATCACCTGCTTCCTTCCTATAAACAAAGCAACAGGAAGCAAAGGAAAACATGTATTGGCCATGCGCCTGGCATCTTCTACTGAAGAAGCACACCTTGTACAATAACCCAAGTATGGGGATAAAGTGTGCTCACCTCCACGGGGATTACATATTTCCCATGCCACATAAACTTTCAAATATAAACTTATTCTATAGATTGCAAGCTATCATTTATTATCTACTAGTTTTACTTACTCTAGTCATACTTATCTGTGGATTCTATTACAGGATACACTCTACAGTATGTCTCTCTGTTGAAAGGAATTTGGAATGGATTTATAATAAAGAACACATCCTTCTTGTAGTTCTGGAAATATAAATAATTTTTCTTGGCAAGATATATCCTGTGTTTTTCACCCTCTTTCTAGGGGTCTCTACTATCTTTTGTCTTAACATCTGTATTCAGTCCGGTATTTTATCTTGTGCACTTTCAGAAGTGCTACAATTTACTCCCATGGTAAGAAAAGAAATAAAGTCTTGTTTGTAAAATTGACATGGCTGGATACCCTTACAACTCTCCAAGACAAGCTACCAGTTCTGAATCCACGATACTTTCTATGCCAGACACAGGAAGGGGAAAGAGAGAACCAACTAATCTAAAACACACCAAAAGCACCATGAAAATTGCTGAGATTTTTAAGTCCTACTAACAGCAGGTCTCTAAAGCCTTCACTTTGATAGGTGTGACTTCACTAAGCATCCCTTCCAACATGGAGCTCATTATGCCTGTAGAGTTAATGTCAACCCCCACAAATCTTGAACGCTGTGGGTGATTACCGTCAGAAAATATGCACAGCTATTTCCTTGATTGAAAACTAATTGGTAGCAAATAAATGGAGAGAAACTAATCAGCACTGGAAATGCACAAAGAAACTCTTCATGTGCCCCATCCCTATTCCACAATAGGGTTGTAATCAGCAGCAAGAGAGTCTAATGCTTCTAATGTAATGTCAATGAAATAGCCACTACAACTCTCTAAAAGTCATGACTGTTGAACTCACTGTTTTTCTGTTGATACAGCTGTATCTGTTGATACAGATTCTTAAATTGTTCACAGGAAAAAGTCATCTGTATGTAGTCTTTACTGTACAGTCACAGGAGCATGGACTCTTATGTAGCCTTCTGTTTTTCAACATGACAATTTTGGAACTCTGAATTGGCTCTCAGGCCTCCATGACTACATAGAGAAGCTGAAAAGAATAGCCTGTTCTTTAATGAGTTTGAGCAAAATGCCAGTTGGAATTTATTTTAAAGTTTAAAACAGGATAATGATGTAAAATGGCAATATGACTTCCTCCACAAAAAGACTGGTCTCTCAAATGCAATTTAGAATAGCATAAGATTTGAGTCACTTGGGGTGAAATTCTAGCTTCACTGAGAAACAAAAAGAATTTTCCAAGCAACTTCGAAGTGGTCAGGATTTCATTCCTTATATGCTTCAGATTTTATTCAGAGGAAGAATAAGCTGCTGAAGTTTAAAAAATATGTTTCATTTAGTTAATTTTCAAATGCACCAAGATACTGGAAGTATACCAATTCTTAAGTTGTAAAGTGGGAAGAAAGCCTTTAAAGTCACTTTAAAGAGAATAAGACGGGTTCTTATTAAAGGGTCTTATTTGGCAACAACAAATTGTAGCATGCCTTCCCATTCCTCACACTGCTCTTATAACTATTATTTATTGCCACTACTGGGATGTGTTCTATAATTGGATTCTGGCATGGATTGGTGGAAAGAAAAAAACCTTTCCAATCTGATTCAAAATAGGTTTTACTTTGTAAAATATACATGCAAAGAGTGAAAGATTATCTCTGCTTCCCATTCCAACCTTTTAGACATTTTAGTCTATGCAGACTTTAAACCTGCAATTTCTGGAGTTTTTATAAACTGTGTGACTTGGGGTTGGGGTAATTTTTTTCATATTGGTTGAACAGCTTTTTACTAATGGGTTTTGGCTGAGCAAATAGCATGTTCCTTTCAAGAAACACATTTTGAAGAAAATTTGCCTCTCACCAGAGTCACATACTCTGCAGTCATAAATAAATGTGGTAGTTTACAGTCAGACATGGTGATTAGGCATAAATCAGTGATTCTACTTCAGTGCCTATTCAGACAGCACATTGATGAATTAAGAAAAACTAAGAAAAGCATTAAAAAGCATAATAGTATAACAAAATAACAAATATAGATAACAAGAAATAAAAAATAACACAAGGAAAAGTTAAACCTTCTCCCTCCACTTAGAAGATGGTCTTCAACATTTGAAGGGTTTTTTCAATCAATTGACTACAAAGTAAATGGCCATGCTGAGGACTGTCAGCCCATTCACATACTGTTCAGCAAAGTACACACTGTCTGGAATTCAGGCTAATCAGAACAACATTCTGACAACAGAATTAAAAAAACAAAATAAGGAAAAGTCAAACTATGGAAAACAGGAAGCTGCAAACATTTAACTAAAACATCAGTTTATTTCATTTTTCTTTCCCTTTCTATAAAGCTTAAGCTATAGCAACTCCCAGCACATACTAGTTAATTACATCAGCCACTTAACAAAACAGAAGTGGCCTGCAATTCTGACCTAGAAATAACTGAAAAGCTTTTCTGAGCTTTATAGTGCTCTTAAGAGTCATAGCCACTAACCAACATCCATTTTGCAATAAATTTTATCTTCAAGCACCCTCTTACCTGTTCCTCACCACCAACTTTCCTCTACAAGGGCAGCCTGCCCAAGGGTCCCTTTATTTGTTTCAGACCAACTCAGCTGCTCTAGTTTAATGCATAAGTACAAGTGGGTATTATTAGCAGGTGGACCTGGCATGTGGTGAATTAGAAACACATACAATATTTCTTCTCCTAACAGAGCTTTAGGGGAAGGCTATGTTCAGATTCTGGTTGGTGACAAGCGATGGATGGGTAGTACCATCTAAAGTTTGGTAACTAAATTCAGAAGATGCCTGTTTGTGGCCTACTTTGAACTAGGAGAGAAGAGCTATTTTACTTCAAAGCAATCAGAAAGCAGATTTTGTATACCAGTTCTTCCTACTGAAAACTGAAAAGAATACCACAAACTTGCAAAAATGTTCCAGTTTCTGTGCAAAGATATTTTTTCTAGTGCCAGCCATTTTGAGTCTTATTTTAAAAGCTTAGTACCAGCTTGTTTTTATTAAGTGGTTGAAAACATTTGACTCAAGCATTTTAAAAGCAAAAACCCTAACATCTTTCTTTAAAAAAGCCACAGCACTGCCACTGAGAATTTCATATGCATCTACAATGATGTTACATACAAAGAGTGTATTTTTTTTTAAATATTGATAGTTTTAATTCCTCTGGATGTTTGTGAGTACACAGGGAGAAACAGATATCAGATATATCTGAAAAATGTAAATGTTTAATGAAAGATCTGGTTAAACTGTCAATTCAGTCTTTTGAATGCTTTCTAGTATAAACACAGCTCATGAGTATTTCTCTGAATATGGTTTATCATGTATGGGTAAATAAAGAAAATGGCAAAGGGCCCCCAACCCTTTAGATAACTGCATGCATATCATGATATGTGTTGTCTTCCAAACAAAACAGCGTCTTCCAAACGGAATTTTGGATCTATCTCAGCTCTTCATTATTCAAAGTTAATTTAGTTTTCTAAATTAGAAACTCTAGTAGGAAAAATTAAGCTTAAAACCTTAGCAATAAATATAATGCTCTAGAAATAGGTGGCCAAAACAAGATACTGTAAATAAGTTAAAAGGACTGTCTATACGAATACAGTAACATAACATTTTTTTCAGAATTGCATGACCTCTAAGAAGCATAGAATTAATCAAAGCAAACAATAATGCCCTACAATAGTGGCTTTTGCAGCAATATCTCAGCAAACAGGGTAAAGTGTCTAGCCTGTAGAATACTGTAGGGCACGGTAGAGTATGTAGCCAAGTGAAGTAAGGAAAATATTATAAACATAAATATGCACAAGCAACTTGGAGGATAAGAAAGCATGAGAGAGTTGCTTTCTTTGAAGAAGATCCTTCCTAAGATGGTGACTGACTAATATGATGACTTGTTTAGCAAGCCAAATGGTATTAACCTCAGCTAGGGTAAATATTAGAACAGAATAATGCTCTATGACACTCCCTCTATTTACCTGTGTTTACATCTGTTCCAAGTGTGCTTTCCGTAAAGGAGTGTTGTGATTTCTTAAGTCCCCCACTAGGACTATGGGTTTTCACTTAAATGGTTTGACAGTGGTTAAATAAGAGACCAAAAATTGCTGTGCTCTACCAGAAGAAATAAAAAGCTGATTAGTTAATATCATTTCATATCGAAAGCCCTAAGTGAAAAGGAGACTGTCTCTGAACGTATTATTCATCCACCTTCCTAAGCACTTGAGATACTCAGCCTAGTATAGTGTTAGTTGAGAGAACCACCAGGTGACAATGGAGGGCAAGGTGTACTATATCAGAACAACCTCATACAAGGAAATAACCTGAATCTGAGTCTCATCATTTTGATATAAGTTGCCAAACATATCTGTTCAAACTAGCATTTCTTAATATACCAAGTCATACCAGCCCTCCAGGGCAGAAGGAATTAAACTATCAGTTCCTATTCACCACTAAAAAAACCCTTAAACTTTGCTTCATGTTGAGACACCTCATTAGGGGTGGGTACTTAAATCTACAGACAGCATTATAATAAGTAATGATTAATTAAAAAATTTTAAAAACACAACAATTGAGAATTTGAACCCTTTAGAAAATTGCAGAGACTAAGCATGTGACTATCTGGAGGCAACGATTATTGTTACTATCTCTAGAGAGTACTTGGCCCAGACATGTCTATTAATACCAGACTTATTAGGTCTTGACAGCTTATAGGACATCTGTTTGTTTCATTTCCCTTTAGTCTCGCCAAATGCTAGCAGCGAAAATCACACAGACTTTTTTCCTACTTCTGCATAACTTGAAAGACTTTTTTGCATATATGAATTTTGACAATAAACAAGATCTTCTAGGGTTCTGTATCTGATATATATGTACAGGCATGTGTATTCAAGGAACTGCAAAGCTGGGTAAATTTCTTTAATCTGAGGACATTTATCTAGGAATAAAGGTGCAGTTAGTGGAGCTAACAAACATTCCTCAGAGATAGGACAGTTTTAATAGGTTTGTTTTCTAACTTTAACTCAAAATATTGCAGAGACCAAAATACCTCAGCAGAAGTTTTTCACAAGCAATTCCCTCAAGTATTCCAGTATATTGCAACATTCCAAGAAAGTATTACAAAATTTCAGAAAATAATATTGAGGCTTTTGGTATAGCTTTCCTCATTTTTCCACTTTTTAATATAAATTGAAGAGAAAAAGTCAGCACACAGATCCTGACCCAAATAAAATTCAGTCTAAGATACAAAATACAGGTTCTAAAATAAGCTGAAAGAACTTTTCGAGTCCATCTTGCGTTTTGCTAGACCGCTACAGTATTCTGAATCTAAGTCAGAAAGGCATTTCTTTCCTATATTGTTCACAATTCTTGTAAGCTTCTATTGTTCTTGGCCATTATTTCAAAAGTAATAGTACAGATTAGATTTAAATAGCACCAACTGAAAAAAAAAAAAAAAACCAGGATAGCTATTTCCATATTTTTCAATCACAGGCATCTGCTGATGGTTTGATCCAGATATTTTGCTATGGGTGTATGCCAAACAGCTGAACTATTTAATTTGCAAGAATCCAGCTTTGCCCACTCATTTGATCTTCATACGGCTGTACAAATATTTTGTCTAAATTTTTAAAATAACTTTATCTTTGATTATAAACTTCATGCGAACAATATAATTTCATACATATACATTATCTGTAATTATTAAAAAACATTAGCCTCCCTCAAACTTTGAGTAAGGCCCATTCACTGAGTCAATACTCAGGTTATTTATTTCAGTTTAAAGCTTGTTTGGATGCAGATTTCTTTAAATACTCTCAGTCCCAGGAACCTCATTTCCAGTAAGAATGTTTCGGATTACAGAATATTTCAGAATCAAAATTTGATTTTCAACTATTTTTCAACACTTATTGAAAATTTACAGATCTGGATTATTATAGCCACTTGTGAATTAATAATCATAAAAAAGTCAGGAATTACTAAAAAAAGTTATGAAATTAATCAAAATTCTTAACAAGCAGAAACAGCTGTTGCAGAAAATTGCAGTAACTGTCCTATTTCAGATATATTTTGAGATACATGTACATGATGGCATGGCTCCCTAAAACGTATATTAATATGAGCTGCAAAGAATTATATCATTTATGATCACTCCCTGGCAATACAAATAGATGTATTTCCATTTCTATCAAGAAATTTACACTCACTTATGCCAGCTGAGAATCTGATCCAACAGTGTTGTAAAAGTCCCACAGCATATCTTTGATTTCAGTGGGTCTGAAGTAAATAACATTTGATTCCAGTATTAATATCTATGTTTTCAGCATCTGTTTCATAACCACATAATACACTATTCTAAATAACTACAGACCTTTCATCATGCACAAAAGAACATTAAATCCCACCAACTTAAGTCTGACCTAGTTAAGATTTAGCATTACACCATTTACTTATGGATTAGTAAAAATGAGTTTTACATTCATAAGGAAGTGGAAAGTGTTTTTCCAGATGTTCTTCCCTAGGAAAGTATGACGCAAATTATAAAGTCACCAGTTCAAAGAGTACATAAAATAATATTTGCATGCATTTATTGGTTGTATTTTTTAGTCTACTCCCTGAATAGTTAAAATGAACAGCACATTAAATCAATTAAGAATTGATGAAAGTCTGTGACTAGAAGTAGCTAAAAAATTAAAAACTGAGCTATACTGGTTCTTGTTACCTAAAATTCCTAATTTTATTTAATTACTAACAACAGTTCACTTTTGGCTATATTCATAAAAAGCTAATATCATTATTTACCCTACTGTGCCCAGGAACTGCATAGGTCTCAAATTTATTTTTTTTTTTGTCTACACAAACAGAATAGTCTTGTGTTATAGCTTGATACAAAGGACTTTTTGTAGGACTTTCTTCTGTATGGTATTTATATTCTTATTACACAGGATTTTAACATGACAAAAATCCAATATTATAAAATGAAAGTCCTTTAACTGTAGTGGAATATCAGACAGGAAAGGGAAACTGGCAAAAATATGTCTTCTTCATTTTCATTTCACATTCTGAAAAATCTGAAAGTCCTGTGACAAGAATAAAAATAAAATCAAAGAATACACAGAGTATTAATATGCCTGTATATTTTAACAGCATTATTAATTTATCTTTCCATAATTTCCCTTTATTTGAGAGCACATAGGTTAATTCACAGTGGCTTGACACGTAGAAATCAGCTCAGTTTCAAGTTGTTTTATAAGGCAAAGTAACCAGCCTAAACCATGACAGTAAAATTGCTATCACCAGAGAAAGAAATATTTCTGTCAAAAGATAGCAGAACGGAGTTGGATCTTTTGTCTAGGATACTTGGACTAAGACACATGAAATCACTCCCTGTTTTCTTTCCAGCATGCCCTGCCTGTCAGGGAACAGCAAGAGCCGGCTGCTCCCTCAGAGCTGGGGAGCCAGTAGCCAAGAGGGATACCACAGGCAGCAAGGCAAGGGCCTTGCCAGCCAGAGGCTTGACATTGTCCGCTTTTCTTGTCCGTCTTTTCCTCACCACACCGAACCCCAGCACTGTGATTGGGATTAAGGGTAAACTAGCAAAATTCATCCGTTTAGTGTTTAGTGTATGAAGAAATGTGCACACTACCAAGCATGTGAGAAACTACAGTAGATTATCAACAGTGGGTAGGACAAGGATCAGTAGAAGGAAGATGGCTGATGAACGCTCTTGTCAGCGTTCGATGCCTACCAGGCATGCGCGGAAGATATAAGTACTTCTCATTAATTAGAAAGAAAACAGCAAAAGAGATAAGGCTCTCTATGAACAAGCAGGGATGGAAAAGGAATGAAAGGAGCCAAGGTTAGTTGGCTCCCAACCCTCTGAATCCTCAAAACAAGTTCAGATTTCTTGACAATTATGAAACTTACTATCGCTGAATTGTATTAACACAGCCAAGTACCAGTAAAAGCACTTCTTCCATATAGTGTCTAACTGCAAGAAACACAGAACAATTCCCAATGATAAAACGGGTCCCATGGCACTTTTATTGTAAGAAAGAGATTTGTGAAATTGGATTACGTTGAATCAATCTATGGCATTTTATGGAAAACACCCAAAATATAATTCTGAATTACCTCTCTAATCAAAACGCAGGATTTCAAAATAGGTCCTTAATGTTAATATGTTCTTATTTGTTGTGGATCTGTATATGACTGTTAAGAAGCTCCTGGATTATGGTAGTTTTGTATTAGTCATGCAGAAAATGCTGGACTGGTCTAATGAAAATGTTCATTATGACATTATCCTGGATTTTTTTTCATGAGATTCCTGATAGTTCTTTACTGAATGAAGTAAAAAAAAAAAAAAACAAACCCACAAAACATGTTTTTAGGTACCAACTGCAAGGAACTAACCTGAGGCCTTAGCACAAGGACTTTCATTTGCCTCTTGACATAATAACATTCATGCTTGGTTTTTCTCATCTATGTAAAAGAGGGTGAAATTCATTGCAATGGAAGTCCACGTCACAGCAAGGTAATAAAGGTAACTTGCTTAACAAAAACTATTGCTATCTCCTTTCATCAGTTATAAGTATTGCAATTTAGGTGATACTCATACAAAGGTTGTAGCAGCACATGACAGCACATCATACCAATCCTACAGCCACAAATCCGGTCATATCTTAACCCAGCCCCTCTAAACGTGGGATAGAGCCAACTGTACTGTTAAAACAAATAGAATGATCCACATGCATAAACATAAAAATAGAAGGATTATTCTTGGATGGTTGGAAGAGTTTTGTCACCGAAATCTAGAGAGCTGTCTGCTCCTTCTTTCTCAAATATGACAAACCTAGATTTTCTGTTTACAGTGTCTTAATGCTATCCGAGCTACTTAAATGTGCGCTTTGGTTTCCAATAAAGAATGTTTTTCTAGATAGCAGAAAGGAATTATGCAACCTTTTCCAGAAACCTTGATCTTAGAAAAGTCTTTATCCTAAAATTGAGTTGCAGAGCATTCCTCACATCTAAAAAAAGATGCAGAACTTTGTAGATCTATCACTTAATTATAAGTCTGTAAATAGGCCTATCTGCATCACTTACAGTAGGATAATATGTGGAATACTATATGCTAATCATTAGACATTGAATAATATAAGAATGGGAATTTACTGTATCAAAGTAAATGTACAACTAGCTTATTTCAACTTAACTTTAGTTAGGCTAACCAAAAATTATGTAACTTAGAAACGTTAGAAATAAGTGAGATGAGTCAGGGTTTTCCATGAAACAGAAATGCTTCACCGCAGAGTAGCCAATAGAAATAATTTTAACCTTATTTAGATTAAGATAAAATGGCATTCTAACATCTCACTATGTTATCTAGATAATTTTATTAGTGCTTAGGATATAAAAGAAGCATCTGGCAGCAGAACAGCATTCCTCTATCACAGAACGCGTGTTCTGCATGGGCTCCCATCTGCAAATGCAGATTGAAATTTGTGAACTAACATAAGTTATGAAATATTTTCTAATCTAATAAATTTTCTTCCTCTTAGTGTTCTTTAAGTTAAATTTTAATTTGTCTAATGAAACTAGAACTGCAGTGCCTTTCATACAACTTCTTCGTTCTTCCATGTTTTTCTTTAGTATGCATATAATCACTCATTGCATAATTTCACTCATTGCACGATTCTGTAACAGGCATCTTCTGTGACATATTTCTATTTCATTGTTCATTATGTATACATTTTTACTACATATGTAGGGTTTTATGTAAAATCTTTTTATCTATGACCATTAAGGACTGGTCTTTTTGGAGCAGGTTCCTTGAACTTCCTCAGCTCACAGCTAGTTTCAGGTTGCCTGAAATGGGGACGAAGAATGAGAACAGCTGAAGTTCCCTAAATGCTCTCTACATTCAGTTGCTTTATTGTCTTGGCCTCAGAAGAGAAGAAAAAAAAATTCTTTATAGACCTAATGTTAAAAAAATACACTCTTTGCTAAATATTTCAATAAACATCCCACATTATTCTTTTGGACAATATCCAACTTGCCACAGAATATTAATTTACAAGTACTCTTTGTAGTGTAGTTCATGCTCAATTCAATACCATATATTTTCCAATAGAAACAGTGTGTGTATATATATATATATATACATTTCTATGTATTTTGAACACTATAATTCCAAAGCTCAAGTGAAAAAACTCTTGATATAATGGAAGTTTCATCCAAATCACAGAATCCCAGAATTGCAGAGCTGCTGAGATTGGAAGGGACCATCAGAGCGGGGTCACCTAGAGCAGGTTGCTCAGGACTGTGTCTGGTTGGGTTTTGAGTATCTCCAAGGATGGAGACTCTCCAACCTCTCTAGGCAACCTGTTGATCACAGTTATGACGAAAATGCTTTTTCTTATCTTTAAATTTAATTTCTTGTATTTCAGCTTGTGCTCACTGCCTCCTGTCCTGTCACTGAGCACCACTGAGAAGAGTCTGATTCTGCTGCCTTTACTGCCTCCCACCAGGTATTCATACACATTGTTAAGATCCTGCATGTGCCTTCTCTTCTCAAGGCTGAACAGTCCCAGCTCTCTCAGCCTTTCCTCACATAATAGATGCTACAATCCCTGAATCATCTTCTTAGCCCCTTGCTCAACTTACTCCAGTAGGTCCATATCTACCTTGACACAGCACTCCACGTGTGTCTCATCAGTGCTGAGTAGAGGTGCAGGTTCACCTCCCCTGACCTGCTGGCAATACCCTGCTTAATGTAGCTGCAGATACCATTGCCTTCCTTTGCTGTGAGGGCACATTGCTGGTTCATGTAGCCTTTTCATGAGTAGCCTCGCAATGACATTGGCCAAATCACTCAGCACTCATGGGTGCATTCCTATCAGGTTCTATGAAACAAGAGCTTGAAAATTAGGCTTTCCATCTATGGAAATGGAGACCAACAACATTACTCTCCCAGTAAATCTTTCATGAAGTGTTCTTAGTCTATTGCATTTAACACAGTAGAAAAATATTCCACAGAAGAAGCTAAAATGCTCAGTAATTAAAGGGAATTAACAATACATGGTACTACTTCTCCAATATGCACACTAAAGGTCCAGCAACCTCACTTCTTACTAAAACTTTTCTGTTATGATCCTGCAAAATTGATATACACCCAATGCACAGTTACTGACTAATATTCCCACTTGGGGAGCAATAGCTCCTGCAATTGTTCCTATATTAATTATTTGGCACTGTGGTCTGTTTTGTCCTTTAAACATCAATCCTTTTTCCCTTTTGAATCCATCAGAGCTTCAGGTTTCAACTTCCCATAGTCCGAGGACAGGAATATTTCAGTGGTTCCAATACAAACACCTTTTCAATTATTAGAATAAACTAATATAAATTCTCTTTGAATTATAAATTCATATTGTAAATTGCCAAAAATTTCTAGCAAGAAGAAGGAAACAAAAGGGGGAAAGAGAGATAGAGGGAGGAAGGAGAGAGGAAGGAGAGAGGAAGGAGAGAGGAGCAAGATACTCCTGCCAGAAAGAGTATTTATTTGTGCTAAGCACATAAAGAGAGTTACA
Organism: Rissa tridactyla; assembly: GCF_028500815.1. Classification (NCBI taxonomy): domain Eukaryota; kingdom Metazoa; phylum Chordata; class Aves; order Charadriiformes; family Laridae; genus Rissa; species Rissa tridactyla. The sequence continues at coordinate 73,558,878 of NC_071470.1, forward strand.
GATATGCCATTACTAGCGACACAATTTAAATAAAGCAGCTACTGGGAAAGAGAAATGTTCTGTAATAGAAACAAATAAATAGTTCAATAATCACTGGAAATAACAGGGCCTGAGTTTTAATGAATTTACATTTTCTGGTAGGTACTCTATTTAACTGAATTATTCTAAAGCCAGTGCATATGTGTATCTCTTCTCAAACAATAGAAAACCTACAAAAGATACAAATACCATTTATGGTTTGGATCCTTTTTTTTTTTTTTTAAATGAGGTGCAACTTTTGACTGAACCAGGGTTAGTAAAAGTTGAGAAACTTGCCCACCAAATATTTTTCAAACTATCATGTTTCTACGAAAGCTTTTGGATTTGCTGAGTTCCTTTTTATTTCAAAAATACAAAGCAAAATTATTCACTAGATCTACATACAGAATTCAAAGTTCAACAGTTATCCAGTATTTTAACCAAAGTATCTAGGTTCATTTTTCCACATTATCCAAGTGGTTCCTAACATAGTATTTTGTATTGTTTCCTGAGGGAACAAAAATTATATCAGAAATCAAGTGGAAGAAAGAAGAATAATTAGATATTTACATACTTTGCCATGAATAACTCTCCTGATTTTCTGAAAATGCTACAGACTATAACCACATCGACTGACTGCTTATGAAAATGCCAATTATAGACAATATGTGGTTTTGATTTTGGTCTTTTGAGTCTCAGGAATGCAATTTAGGACTCCATGAGCTGATGAACTTATGTTCCTATTTCATACCAAATCTGAGGAGATATGTGGCTTAACACGTAATACATTCGCTAAGCATTCATTTCAATCAATAAAATTAATTCCTCCAAACATAACTAAAGATCCTCTTTAATTGCCTCTGAGGTAGTTGTATAAAAGGCACTGCAGCTTTAGTTTCATTAGGCTAGTAACACTTGCAAAAAGTATTCCTTTCTAATACCTGAAGGCTTCAGGAAAATTAATAGCTTTACAAAATGTTCAGAGTCTTCTTGAAGCATGATTCCACCTGCAAACCCCAGGTATCCTTAAAACTTAAGTATAATGGGTTATTTTGTAATGAGACTAATACGTTACCCTTACTCTGAATCTTTGAAGTTGTGTAAGACAAGCTAAGTAGTTAGTTGAAGACACAAAACAGAGGAGGTCAGAGGAAACACTTTCACTGCGCTGAATGTGGAAGAGTCCTCAGTCAAGAACTTCCATAAAAGAACGTATGCACAGCATAGCAGTCCTACAGTGATGGTGAAAGTGTCTCTAATAGCTGAAAATATCTTGGTGTAAAGAACTGTATTTTATCACTTTTCTCAGTAGCTGAGGTGAATTGCTTTTGCAGCTGCAGTTTTTGGATAATTCATATATAACTTCCTTTTCCATGTCACTTTCCTGAACACAGTGAAAAAACCCTAGCAGGAACAATTACATATAACTTTTGAATTTAACTTAGTTTGACAAGAATGCAACTCAGTTTCAGACACCTAAAAGATGAAAGACGGAACAAAGGTCCAATTACTAAATAAGCAACAATAATAATAACAAAGAACACAGAACTGAGCAATTCAGTAGTTTCTAATAATTAATACTACTTATGTGGGTTGGCAATTATGAAGCATTCACAATGGTAATAAAGACCTCTCTTTTTTCATATTTTGAAACAGACCTTAGTAAACAGCACTAGTAAATGTATTTGCCCTAATAGTAAATACAGTTATGCATGGCAGTGTCTGAGCATATGATGTAAGCCTTCCGAATTAATGGAATTAGGAATTGGAAGGACAAAGGTGTGTTTGAATGAGATCAGAAACATTAAATTAATTTTTTTTAACAACTCTAGGTGTTTAGACATGAAGCTCAAATGATCCTCGGAAAGGAATAGGGTGTTAAGAACATTTAGAGAACATATAAGAGATTTAAAAATTACATTCGATAAAGCACTCTATAAAGTTTGCATGACTTTAAGTACATCTTTCAAGCTCTTCAATAGTTTTTCCAACAAGTTATCATACAGATATTGACAAAGCAAATCATTAGTACTATGCATCTATGACCAAACTGCAAAGAATTTAAAGTAACTGTTACTAATATGTGGACAATTTAGTGGCTTATCAGCATTTATTCAATTTCAGGGCAATTTGAGATTTTGAATTAAACTTTTCTACCTGATTTGCAAACAGTAGGCTTCTTGTGATTCTCTGCCTGGAGACTTATGTTCCTTCAAAGATCTTGTGTTTTGACACATCATTTAACTGAGATGACTTTCTAGAAGAAATAAAGTATTGCTGTTCCAGTCAATCCAGATGCTGTTTTTTCCTGTTCAAGATTTATCAGATGATTTAAAATAATGTCTACAGAAACATTCTTTTAATTATGCAAAACTCATAAAGTTGAAAACTATTTCTTACATGATTTAGTGCCAGATATTTTAATTCTGCAGGCCACTAGCATCACATTTTCTATTGTTCTTTTCAGTCTGTTTTTATTCTTTTAGGATCACGTATTTTTATATCATATTTAGGAAGACTGCCTTTATGTATCCAAAAGAAGCCCATATGTGTTTAGAAAATAATTTCTGTGGTATGGCCAGATGGAAACTTGCCATGAAATGAGGATCCTGCATTGATTCAACAAGGGACTCAAAATTTCTGGAACTTGCTAGCATGGACGGATTTTTAAACTGTTTCCACTACAAGCTGCTCCCTCTAATACACCGGTGTTTTTTCATCATGAGAAAAGACTATTATCTATAAGAGAACTTCCCACTTTTTCTGCGTAAGTTTTTTTGTACCACTGTTCTGACAGAAGAACAGTATTGGGACCACAGGAATGCCAGAAAATGCTGCATTTTTATTACCTTTGTAAATGCATTTTTGGTCTTGAAAACTAAGAGATATTAGCAAGGTGTGTCCTAAATGGACCACAGATATCTTCACCCAGGAACAGACACTGTTTACAGATCTACCTTGTTTGAAACTCTTACACACCGAGTTTTACTGATTGTCTTGGAAACATATTATAAACCTGGCCAAACCTGGGGAAAATGCAACGCAAAAGCTGTATGTTTTCTCATGAGATTTGTTTTCCTTGCTCTGCTCACGGCTCCTACATCGCCTGGTTCGATCAGACACGCAACCTTTCTGAGAACCCCATGAGCTATTAGCAGGCAGCTACAGTAGTGGATTCCCAAGGCTGTTGCACAGATGAGTCTAGCGAAGTAGTTCAACTCCATTTCAGCGAGGAAACAGTTAAAGAGCTCAGTGTTCCCCTGTGCCCGGGAGGCAGCCTTTGTGTTTAACATTGGCAGGGGCTCAGTTTGGGCTGGAGGTTTGTTTTAATTGGGGGAGGGGGCAGAAAAGAGGGGACGCTCTGACTTCTTCAGTCTGCCTCTTTCTTTTACTGATCTAGCGGAGGTGGAGATTTTCAATCCCACCCAGTCAGACGCAGGCAGGAGGATCTGGTAAGACTATCCCAGGAAAAGCCACTCGGAGGAAATTCTCAGCAGCAGCAGCGGCGGCAGCAGCCACAGCATGAGCGTGAGCCCGAGCCCGGCGGGGGAGGCACGGCGGGGGTGAGTGCGCGGTCCCCGCTGCCGCAGCCGGCCGGGAGCCACTGCCCGGCCACGGGGACAGCCCGGCCCAGACCGCGGGACACTTCCAGCACTTCTCGATAACGCTCCAGATAGCGATTAGGTGGCGATGCTGCACCTCTCAGTGCGTGTGTGTGTGTGTGCGAGGGTGTGCGTGTGTGAGTCAGAGAGGGAGAGAGGAAGAGAGAGGACGAGAGACAGGCACGAGGCAGCTTGGGATAACTATTATTAAATAAAGTTTAACAATATGTAGATTTTGTCAGATGCTCTGTATAGGGGAGGTAGTACTGATTTGCCAAGTGCTTGTTGGAATTGATCTTTTGATAGCGTTACAAGCGGAGAATGTTTTCTTGTGTGTTAAGAGGAAGAAATGCAAGGCAATTATCCCAGCAGCAGAGAGCTCCCACTGCCTGCGCTGGAGCGGGAGACAACCAAGAGAAATGTATTTCTTTCAGCGCTTTTGTGCCCTGCTTAAGTTTATTAGCTCCTGTTTACCTCTCGGCTGCCTTTTGGGCAGATTAATCACTGTTAACGTTTTAGCTGGTCTGTAATCCTTTGAACAATTTCATTTCCGATAGCAGGGTCTCTTCTTGGGAATCTCGGCATGGGAATTTTTTCGGCTTGACACCCCCAGGCCAGTTAGGAGTTTTGTTCTCCGCATCCGCGGCTACTTCTGCAGTGCCGTAGGAGCACAGGCACAGCACATGCATGTGGCCTCCACAGTCACGCAACAACCGCACACGCTCCAGGTACTCAGATTACACGAGAAGGAGAATACTAGATTATGCTATTACAAAAAGTTATTACAGATGCTGGTATGTTACTTACATGAGGTAGCTTGCATGTTACATTCCGTAACAACAGAATTACTTTGAAAATATGCACAGAGGAATGAAGGGCTGTCAGGAATCCTTAAGAAAATATCCTTAGAAATTATTATATTACAAATTTTCTAGTTTTGCTTCTTATGAAAAAGTTTTTTTCGGGAGAGGGAAGAGATGGTAATTGGCAAGTTTGTTCCTAGCTTTGCATGCTGGCGGCATGATTGCCATGCTACCACCATGTTTGTATGATATACATATATCAAATTTTCGCAAGAAAAGGTCATTAAATAAGGAGGATACTAATAAAACCACTGAAGCATAGGGCTGGGGGTTCTGTTCATAGCTGTATCACATTTACTTAGGCAAGTATGAACTTAGTTATTTAAATCATTAGTGATTCAGTTTTTCCATTTGTAAACTGGAGAACCATAGTCATAGTAAATAAGAAAAGTATTAATACTTGCCTGAAAAGAGTCACAGTCAAATAAGTCTGTTGTTTCTGATATGATTTAGAAACCTAAAGTGAACACATTTACATCATGCAAACTGTTGCTAACTGCTCTGAGATACCATCTTAACCGGCATTTAATAAAGAAGGATTTACTATTTAGTATATTAAACTTTAACAATGAGTGCCCAGGAACTCACAGTTGGTCAGATCCTCATCTCAAATACACCAATATAAAAGACTGTAAATGTCTGGTCTGTGAGGGATGACACTCTACATGCCAGACAGGAATACTCAGGTTAACATTGCATTTGCTGCTGTATATAGGTACACACACATTTCTACAGACCACACACAACAGAACAGGATAATAGTAGTAAATATTTATACTGTGGCTCCTATCAGTAAATTGTCTCCCACATTCTTTCTCTAGTAAACTTCTTGCTATAAACTCTGACTTAATAGCCCCATAGGGAATGAAATTAGGATCATTTATTAAAAAGGATCCTCCCAAATCCTTCGTGCAAGTCCCTAGAAATCAGAAAGTTATACTTGACTTTTCACTCTTCTTTTGGCAACACTGCAGCACTTCGTCTTGTTTTGCAGATATGAGCCATTTAAAAAAATCTTTATCTTAAATTAAACTGAGGCTTCAAGGAAATGGACTTGAGTGGCCTCCTTCGTTTCAGGGGAGGGGTAGTATCTATACTCCCTGTGGCGGGGAGCCAGCTCTGGTGGTTACGCATAGGCAGTCATACTTTTTGGGACAGAATGCTATGATGCTTCCTTTTCTATCTGGAAATGTCATGAATTGTTGCTTAGAATACTAAACCAAGTATTTTTTATCTTTAAAAGAGCTTATATTTTTATAATTAACTTCACCATGAGTAAGTACTGAACATGAGCTGCAATGACATTCAGTGACCATATGACATGTAAAGTTTGAAGGGTTTTTCCTGGCCTGAGGTCTACCCTGAGACTATAAGTCTTCCTCCTAATATTTAGGGACTTTGGATCTGGTCCAAAATTTTACTTGAAGTACATGTATTTTCAGTCTTCACTTGAAATCCAGGTAATTATAAAATCAGAGAAAAATAATATAAAGCCTCAGTGTTGCAATATATCACAAACACTCAGAAAATTAACAATTTTTTGTTATTTATTTATATTTTAATTATTAATGCAGTGCTGATACCTTACTTTTTCAAAGAAAAAATAGTAACTTTTTATTGTAACTAAAATATCATTCATCAGTCTCCAAGGTACGCTTTTCTTTGCTGGTACGCTTTTCTTGCAAGACTATATTTGAAAACAGAACTTCATCCATGATATTTTTTCCACTCGTACAAATTCTGTCTCAAACTAAGAGGGTTTTCCTGGATCTCATTTGTATAAGCTATCAATTACTTATGTAATTTTTTGTCTTTGCCTTTTGTCAGACAGTAAAACGTGGGTAATTTAGATTTCAGAGTAGCACAGTGATTATAAGCAGGTGTTTATACATATGTGCTGTAGAGACTGTACATTCAAATACCTTCCTAAGCGAGAAGCAGGGTGTGTAGTCTACCTGTTGTATTGATTCTGTGTTTCTTTCTTCTTTGTTTTTGTTTATTTTTTCTCTCTGCAGGTGAAGAAGTGAGAATTACCTCACTGAAATACTGAAAAAAACTGTTGTCTCACTGAATCTGCTTTTTTGGGACTTCAGGATGGAAGCCTTGTGTTTAAGAGTTTCCTTGCTGCTGCTGGTTCCAGGATTTGTCCTCTGTGACAGCTCTGACAGATACACTGCCAATCGGAGTGACTTGGGAAATTACCTTTCCACTTTCTCAGGGATCGAATCCAGCATACTCCTAACCACCAGACAGCCCCTGGTGTCCAACCAAACTGTCAAATGCTCCCAGCAGACCAAGATTGCTGAAACTTTTAAATATATCAACACGGTGGTATCTTGTGCTATTTTCATCGTTGGAATGGTTGGGAATGCAACTCTGCTGAGGATCATTTACCAGAACAAGTGTATGAGGAATGGCCCGAATGCACTGATCGCCAGTCTGGCACTAGGAGACCTTATCTATATCGTCATTGATATTCCTATCATTGTGTACAAGGTAGGATGCAACAACAATACATTCTAATTGCAGTTTCCTTACAAGTACACTGTCTGTTCTCTGTGGTTACTTCTTTGTCTAAGGAGTGCTCTTTTGTCAATGAATAGTGCACTTCAGAAAAAATACAGCTCCTTTTTCTTCTACAGCAAAAACCTTGCTCTCAGGTCTCACCTCCATAAAGAAAAAGCGTATCTCCTTTTAAAGGTGATGTAGCTTTTAGCTCTTAACCAAAGCACGGCGTTGAGCATTTCACAGGAACTCTTCATTTATTATAGCTACTATAGCTAGCAAAAGAATTTATGAGGGAAGACTTTTTATAAACTGTTCTCCTCCTTGATGGACATACAGCATTGGACTAGTTGCTATTTTTGGAATACCCTATCCTTACTTTATGTTTTTACAGAAAATACTCTGTGATCCGTGGTCTTCATGTTATGACTTTGTGGAGAGAGATTATTTCAGTTAAGTTGAGCAGTAAGGTTTTAATTTATTAATAGCAGATTCTCAAAATTATTACAGAGTTAGTAAAATCAATTATATCACAGAACATTTTTGAAATATTAAATTTCATCTGGATTTGTCCAAGTCTAAGAAGGATCCTCACCAATTCTTTAATCTGGTATAAAGTTATCCTGTCCCAGTTTTTTTATTTTCCATTTTAATTAAACAAAGCCATAAAGCAGTGCCATAAACAAATATATGTTTACTTATGTAACTTGCATGATTCCAGAACAGGCTTGAATGAACAGAACTGAGTCCTCTTTTAATATATCTCGCTGCTATTAACTTATCTTAGAAAATTGTCAAAGAATGTTGTAAGCTTCTATCTGTATCTTTGTGGATTGTATACAGGTGCATAGCTGATAGGATATTGTAATTTTTCTTTCTTTTCTCAGTAAAAAAGTGTTTCTGTTAGTAAAAAAACCACTAAGTAATATAATGAAAAAAAACATTCTTTGCAATTTTGGGCCTTAAAGATTCCAGAGACTTTGATTTTATTTACATGTGTTTTAAACAAAACATTTTAATGCATAACTTTATAATAACTACTGTCCTGTGGTTTCAAATTGGATTTTAAAATTAAAGAAACAGTGAATTGAAAAGACGTATTTTGTGTCTGTATAACTATAGACATCATAACTATTGACCTGCATTATAATGCAGGTACTGATAGGACAAGATCATAAAAATTTGAATTCATTAATGGATTAAAAATATGTGTATGTGCAAACACTACATTTATACCAAGGCATATTATCCCATTGTAAAATGCAGTACCTGGTTCTGATCTTCCAGTAGTATAAATTACAGATAAGTCTTTTAACTTTATCTGGTTTTAATATAATATGAATTTGAAACTAGGATAAAGACGTGCATAATAATGCACGTGATTTAATGTAAATTCTAGTTTCCACTTTTCAAATGGAAAATTAAATAATCAATTTGTTGACAAGATATTAGATATCTGTAGAGTATTTTGGATTAACAAGTTGATGAGAAAGATTAGTCTCTGCCTGATTTGAGATTCACCTGTCTTCCATAACTGTGTGGATGCCTAATGGGACACAGGACTGGGGTTCTGCATGTTTTCATTATTCTTGGTGAACTGGACTCGTAGCCTGGACTGCATCTCCCATGATGCATTACAGTTTTCTCCCTGGTAAATTATCCTGATGTCTTTATGGATAATTGCTAAGGCAGTGTTCTTGCTTCTTATTGTATTTCTGATAAGAAATTTTAGGGAAAGTGGCACGTGTTTTTTCAGAGCTGAGTTTGGGAAAGAACAGCTGGTTTTTTATACAATTTTCTCTAACTTTTCAAGAGCTCTGTTGCTTCTTCACAAAGAGGAATGGAAACCTAGAATTAATTTTGCCTTTCAGAATTGCCTTTTGATGGTCTTCTGAAAATTCTTTAGAAGTCTAGTTAAAAGTAACAAACAATATTTTTTACATTCCCTTTACTTTGCAGTACATTTTTTTCTATTAGTTTTCTGACACTTCTTTGGTATTCTATAGGTTCACTTGCCGTGCTATATCTAATATGATGAGCTAAACTGTGGTCCTAAATGTCTGTACAAATGAAATTACCTCAGCCTGTATGAAAATTTATTTCTGTACTGCAGCGAAGCATTTGATAAATAAAGGCTGTGAATGAAACTGCATCCCCTTGACATCAATGTATGTCAATTCCCACATTAAGAAGGCAGAATTAAAATTGTGTTTGCAAGCATTCAAGCTTTTAGTAATTTTGAGTGCTTGAACCTCCAAAATAAATTACTTAAAAATTACCACATACAACTGTTGTATAAGGTTAGCTGCATGTATTCTGACATAGGGAAGCATTTATAGCATTTATAAGGGAGTCTAGTACTTCTGGTAACAAATGCTGTTATTATTTACAGTCCATTTTTCATGTAAACCATTCAGTAACATGTCTGCCTACATTAGGAGTTGATTTTAAAGTTTGTTAAATACCAGTCTGGTTTGTATCACGAGGGATCCTAAACTCTGTGGCACCATTTAGCTCCTCTTGCTGAGTGACAGTATGAAGGGTGAGCACTGGAAATATCACAATTTGAAAGTGGAAGTGATAGTCTTTTCAGGAAAAAAAAAATAAAGTGGTTTTATTTTTGTTTTAAAGTTTAAATTTAAAAGTGTTTTATACACTTAGTTCTGAACTTTATTTTAAAGATTCTTTTAGCTTTAGAGTTAGCCTCATGTTGAACCATTTATTAGTATCCTATATAAACAAATGGTGTCAAACACTTAATACCTTATAGGTGATATCTTCACTTTTACAAGGACAAAACAGGTCTGAAATCAGAATTACAGTAAACAAGCATTCATCTGCCTATTCAGATAACCAATAGTACAGTATTAAGATGGCCATGTCGTATAGAACGAAATGTGTAATATTATGTAATTACAACGTAATATCAGAAACAGGTATAATTACTTTCCTGGAACATAAGGTAGCCTTAACTATTTTGAAATTCCTTCCAAAGAGAAGTAGGTAATGTTACTGATACTCAGATCCATTTTACAAATGCTTCTAAGGAGAAGCAGCTGTAAGATTATATTAATTGAAAATTTAAGATCCCAGGAGAATTGAGACCATCATTCTGTTACACATCTATACAATTAACAAAGATGTGATGCTGGGGAAAAAAAAATTATGTCATTTATGTCAGCTAAAGATATGGTCATATGGTATTGGACATTTTTATCCTTTCTTCATGGTACAGTAGGCCCAAAAATTCCCCTTACTTTCTCCAGCTACTGTAATTATATAGCGGATTCCCCTTAGCAATTTGTTAAATGGACTGAGATGTGAGTAATATTCACTAGCCTCCTTTGAAGATATTCTGGATGTATTAAAGCCCCATTACACTTAATTACCACTAGTATATCCACTTGTAGTATCAAATCAATATTAAAAATTGTAACAAATTGAGTTTTATTGGAAATAAATCCAGCTTTAATAGACCAAACTAAGACAATTTCATTTTCAATCACATATTTATACCACCTGGACCCAAATAGTTCCTCTTTACCCAAAACATACCCATCTCAGACATTCAAGATGCCAAAGCCTAAAGCCTCCAAATCAGTAAGAATGACTTCTTTGCAGTGAAAAGAAGATTGGGAAATACAACTTTTATGCTTTATGCTGCTGTAGAGGTAGGGTTAAGGCACTGAAGAAGAGACAGGTTTCATACCTCTTTTTTCATCCCTCTTTTTTTCATACCATCGCATCAGGTGGCATAGCACATAGCTGAAAGCTGCTGCATCGCTGCCATATGTATTTGTAGCAAAGAAGCTAAGTTTGTATGAAAACTTCTTTAGAGGTCTGCTTTCCATACAGAAACTAGACAATTTTCTAAGGCTATACATAGGCAGCAGCAGAATATCCGTAGCACTACTATTGCCTTGGCTGTGCTAAAGTGCTGGAAAGCCCTTATGGCTGCTGCTGATGCTGCTGTCACTGTCACCAGCTAAGGTTTAACAGAGCAACAGCAAGAACAACATGTGCTCTCCGCAGAAAAAGCTGTCCATTGCTCTTTCCTGAGCTCCTGGAGCTAAAAACACTCTAGGCCAAGGCATGGAATGGCAAAATTGTTTTAACTATGTTACTGGGAAGTCCTGAGCTGTGACTGCTTCCATTTTTATGCAATTTAGAGAAAAATGTTTAAATTAGTTCTGTTTATTTCAAACTGACCTACATAGGACTGACATAAATGATATTGTCTTACATCTTAATATGCTTAACTCCTTAAACCATTAGTTTAAAAAGAAGTAGATTAAGCTAATTATCCAGATTCTAACCCGTTTCTTTAAATGTGAATAAAAATATTTTCCTAATTATTTTACTGGTATAAAGTGAAAGACATCTACCCAGAAAACAAGCAAGACTGTCCACCGCTCAACTCAAGAAGATGATGTTTTCTTTAATAAACTAAGCTTTTTTGTTAGTAAATTGGTATTCATGCTTACCTTAGTTGTGACAGCATCTAAATCTGAGTAGTCCACCTAGCACATTATGAGTCTAAATATAAAAGGTAGCTGGCAGTAAGCAAACATCTTCAGCCATTTTGTCTTCAGTAAAGGAAGACTTAGCTGAAGCATTTCTAGTCATGGACAATTTTCAACATCAGAGAAAATGCGTAAGTGTTAGCCATAGCCAGTTCCCTCTTAATCACAAATTATTTGGCATACCTGATTACGTTTACTGACAGAATTAATATTATACATAAGCAGGGATAATTGAACACATTTAGACCGATCGTGTAGGCTAACAGAGGAAGTGACATCCACAGTAGTTACAGGTTTGTGCCAAAGGACTACAAGGTCAAGCCCACAAAAAGTTAAGTGTACTTAGAAAAGAAACCCCCCTTTAAAAGCAAAATTTGTCATGTGTGCAGTGTATAGTTCTCAAGAAGTACCAGCACCAGTAGGAAATTCTGAGGCCACCAGTTTAACAACTGCATTCTGGCTTTCATTGAAGTCTTATCAGTGATTCCAAGAAGTAACATATTGGTAGTCCCGTGTGATGCAGAAATCCATATAACTTGCTCAGAACATGACCTGTTATTTGGGTGTGTGTCTCCATGTCACGATCGTACATAAATCTAGAGCACAGGAACTGAGTCAGAAGGCAGAAGTTATGCAAAATGGAACAGGGAAGGGAAGTCAATCAGGAATGTTCTCTCCATGTACAGACTTCAGCTTCCTAGCAGAAAGTGTTTAATATGCATACCAAGGTAGGGGTTAAGGAAGAGATTTTATATTCTAGGTCTTAGTTCAAGATCCACTCTGCCTTTAACTAATGGCTGTACTTTGGGGAGGTGGGATATATGTTCCCTTCAATGCACAGGCATCTCCTCCCTCATCTTCAGTTTCACATCTCATGCCTGCCTTGCTGTTCTGCAGATTTGTAGTACCGTGTAGTACCTAGAGACTCTTAAGTTTAACAGAGTATTTTAGTATGTTCGCTCTCTTTATTTTTCAATCAGCTGAACTCTACAGATAACACGGAATTGTTTTGATTGTGCATATCCAGGGTTTACCAGTTCTGCAGCAATTTCTTAGCAACCCTGTCACTCTCTTTAGCCGCACACAAAAGACAACACGGTTGGAAGAATAACAAAAGCAATATTTTGCCCAGGGATTGAAAAAATTCTTTTCAACAAATCGCCATGCACATAAGCACACCTTGCAGCTCATTTCCCTGAAGAAGAGCAGCTTGAGAAACAGTCTACGTAAAAGGATAGGAAGTTAGCCAACACCACAGAACAACAAAAAAGAAACTAATCCTACTTTGTAAACAGCAAAAATACCACAGGGGAGATGTCTAGAGCTGTTAGGAATGCTTTACCACTAAGTAGATTTTTGTAATAAATATAAACATTTTAACAAGAACGTAAAACTTAGGATTTATTTTTTTATCAGTTAGTTGAGACAGAATTTTCTGCTTCAAAAACAGGGCATTTGTTTTCTCACTTTTCAGGATCTCTTGAAGTATAATCTATTTTCTCTTGTGTAAAAACTATACATTCCCTTTCAGAGCTGCCTAAGCAGGAGAAAAAGTCTGCAGGCATTCATGAAATGGCATGAGACCCTCTGCTACCTCCACCTTTACTCAGTTGGGCAAAGATGACCAAAATAGCAGAAAAAGTTGTGGTATGGCAATTCTGAGGAAAAAATGTCTTTGATGGTTCCCATGGATCCCCACATAACCTTTCCTCCTTCCAGAAAAAAAAAAAAACAGTCAAACTTTTATCCACCCAAAGTGGAAAAAAGACGGTTCTTGGTTGTAGCAAAATTAGGAATGTATTTCCTGCCAAGGACAGTTGAAGAGATGCAGTGTGCCTTCTCTCCCATGGCAGTATCATGAATCTAAGTATAAAGAAAAAAAACAAGTGATACCAAAGTTAGCAGAAGCCCAAACTATCATGTCACCATGATATACTCAATATTGGTCTTGTGCCCTGCATTATAAAGGTTAGCCTTTTTCTTTGTTTTCCTCTACGTTTCCTCTAATCACTGTCCTTCCCAAAGTCAAGGCTTTTAACTCCAGCAGTGGAAAGGGAAGGAGTACCTAGAGACAGGCTGTGTTCTCTCTCCTTCACCCTTACAGCAAAGTGGTGGAGCACAGCTGAGCTACATATGTGGGATGAACAACTGTCTGTGGGTCCCAAGCAAGCAATGGATGAGGATTGTCCTGCAATGCAATTCTCTCTTGGATATATGGGTTGCAGGACAAAGAGAAAGGCTTGAGAACATGCAGTGAATTCTTGTCCTATGAAGTTTCATGGAGACAGAAGGGTCCCGGTTGAGTCACTGAATCAAAATACCACAATCAAAATACCACAAGCAGGAGACTCAATCCACCCTTCTTCCTAATTAACCAGTCTTATGGATCAGAGGCAGGAGGAACACTTCAGTCAGAATCATCATCTTTTGTCACTTGACGCAGTCAGCTCACTGGTATAGACTTTGGACACTTCTGTGTTCACTCAGATTTCACCTGGATTCCAAGCAAAATAGCCAGGTACCATATTTGGCTCATGCCTTGAAGCAGACAAGGGCATGCATAATTGCAGAACGCAATGTAAGACAGAGCTTTACTAAGACAGCTCAATGTCTCCTAGAGGAAACTAGCCTTAAAAAACAAATTAAAAAAAATGCCAAATCTGCTGATCTGACAAAACCAGAGGAATTTCTCATCTTTCATTCTGGGCTATGTTGCAAGGAAAGGAAATCACCCTGGAATACACTGGTTTTGTAACTCTACAATTAGGAGATGCTGGTCACTTACACAACTAGACATTACCTATACGAACAGAAATCTGCTGGTTTGGTCCATTTCTCCATTACTGCACAAGTGTAAGAAGTCATGGAAGGTAATTCTATTTGTCCTGCTGAAGACAGAGCAGAAACTCTTGACTGCCAAGGTTGTGCCAGCGTTGTTCCATCAGTATCATTCAACATTTAAATGCCATGAAACTCAGGAGAGTATCCTGCATGGGGGTGGCATGAGGGGCAAGCACTATCTTTATGAAACACAGTTCAGGTTCTGGAAAACGGATCTTCTGTGTCAGCACAACAATGGTCCCACGTGGATATAGGAAAAGAAAGGTTCTAGAGCACTAGGAGCAGGAAAGGGCAGGTATGAAACCTTTGCTTTCATCCTCAATGCCACGTGGCAGAGAGGACCTCCTGATACGTAGTTGTTGACCCAAAGCAGTTTTTATAGAGCAGCTTAGAGCTGGTTCATATCCAGCATCTAACCCAATCCATCTATTTTGGGCTGAGCTCCAGGGTCATCACTGCCTGTAAACACACAGTATCAGCCGACTATTAGATAAACACTGTGGATGCACATGAGCATGTACTGGTGAATACTCATGTGGTTGGATTATAACATTCTCTCTTTTAGACTATATATGAATTGCTTGGGATGCACAGTGGGACTTTATGTTTTGTACATCAGATAGCATACTAATGGGGATTAGAAAATAGCAACAGCAGTAGAATAAAATCAACTGAGTGACATTTAAAAATCATTGCAAAGGAATGTTCTCAGCGCTGCTGTCTTGTTTGTTTCAAGCTGCAGTGTCAGGGCAGAGAGGCCTTATAAAGCGGCAGAGAAGGGGAGATGCTCAAGGAAGCTGTGGCTGTCTGGTCACTTTGCTGAGGTTTTCTAAGACCAACAGTAGAACCTTGAAATCTTGGTTTCTGATTTCAGTGTAAAAATATGCTGTTGACTACACTCTTTTCTCACTTAGGAATTGCACCACAGTTGAACAGTATGAAATACTGCTAAGTTGCAAACTGCACAGGGGGAAAAGTGCACTTCCTTTGCCGCATATCTTATTTCGAAATCTCAGAGATTTTGTGAGTGGGTTTCCAAAAGCACGATCCATTTGACCAACTCAGGGAGAACTGGGGTACAAGTTGGGATAATCAGCCTGATTCCTCCTATCCTCGTGCCTTGAGAGAAAATGTAATCTCATTTTGTTTGGATATTAAAACATGCAAAACCACTGGAAGAGCAGAGACGTAGTCTCAGTTCTTATATTGTACCTAAGTAAAACCAGATTAATTCAATTAAATTCCTGGGCCCATTTTTTTTATACAAAATAAATGTGTTATTTCCCTCTGAAGTTTCTGTACCCTGCTGGGGCAGAACAGAGGGCAATGGACTTGTTTTGATGTAAAATTAGTAAAACCAAAGACAGGATCAGATTTGCCAACTAAAAATATCTACAGAAGAAAAATCTGGCACCTGATCCAAGGGGAAGTAATGAATGCATAGCTGATGTGGAATGATAATGGAGTATACCCATGGAAATGATTGCAAAGTTAATCTTAAAAATCAAATAATTCTGATCCCAGTGATTTTGATTAAAATCAACTTGAAAAGAATGTCTAATGACTTTGTACTGATGTTACTTCAATTAGTGGAAAAGTGTAAGAAACAAAAGGAATAAAATACTTTTAATCTTAAAAAAGGAGAGCTTCCTGGGGTGTGGGGAAGATGTATACACGCTGAAACCATGATAAAACTTCCCTGTGAGGAGTAACGAGTTAGTGAACCTTTTTCAAGTACAACACTTTTCTTTTTGAAGCTAATATTTGCCTTGTAGTAACGGAGTTTCACAGTCACTACAAAATGCTTGTTCATTCCTATTGCTGGGTATACGCTACAGTCACAGTCAGTGCACATAAATGAATAGGTGGCTATCTTTCAGTTGCCTTTTAAAGTGTGATCTGTAATGATAAATCAGTTTTGGGGCTCTGGTTGGCACAGGGGATTGACAAAAGTCTGCTAGGGCCTCTTTTCCCTGGCAGTGCCATTTATAATTTAGCCTTCACACAGTGGTGTCTGAAAACTATTCTGATTTTACCCAAACCCAGGCAAGATTCTGGAGCTGAAGTTCCATGTGACTACAACTGGCTGGAGAATTACCATGGATTCAGATTGCCCCTTCGTTTTCCAACATCTTTTCTGCAGCCCTGACATAAACTAAAGCCTCATGCAAGAGTTGTAGGCAAAAGGCAAAACAATGCCATGCAACCATTTATTATAATATTGCAAATCTATCTAGAAAATAATTCTGCCAGAGCTTTCAATGTATTTCATTTAGTGTATAGATAACAGATAAAATCCGAGGAATTAATCAACAGTTTGCAGGTATAATCTCATTACCTTTCTTACTGAAGGTACCGACAATAGTTAAATCACCAATCCTAGTGATCCATTCCCTAGCTTCTGGCACAAGGGCTTTCGTCAAATGTGATTGCCCTGAACTAGAATAACATTGCAAAGGTGCTCACATTTTCTCTGCTGTGGTCTTGAAGGTAAATCACAAATGGAAGCATATTTGTATGATATTCTACCACTCTCAAGAAATAGGGAGTAGACAAACTTGGATTGATCCTATAGGTTATGTTGAGAAATCTCACGTTAATATTCGGCTGAAAAAAAAAAATAATCCAGTTAAAAATATAACGCCTAACAGATAATGCCATTCCTATTTAACGAGCAGTCATACACATAGGTTTGTTTCATAGTATTAACAACCAGATGGCTAAAAGCTATGAATTGCTAAAATCTGTCTTGAAATACAAGTAATCAAATGACAGTATGAATATGGTCCTAGAGAGACACAGGCACTATGTAATACATAGCTGCTTTCATCATTTTTGAGGTATTATTTTGGGGAAAAAAAGCACAAGTAATTCAGCATTGTGATGAATGGCTATAAAAAAAAGAGGATGTGAAAAAGCCAGATCAGGACTGGTGAAGAGAAGATGAATTCTTACAAATCCGGCATTCAGTGATAAACATCCTGTACACTACAGCAAAGTGCCCAGAAAAACTCATGCTGTGAAACTTAACTGAGATGAAGATGGATGTGAATTTTAACTCCCCATAGTTAACATTTATATTGTTAAAGGTAGTGATTACTAGTATGTTTCAATTTAACAGTAATTAAAATAGAAATAAAATGTTTACTTTGAATACTGCAGTTCTGAGCTACAACCAAAATTTGTTTTTCTAATTCTACAGGCAGAATCCACCCACTCTTACCAAATGAGTGCGTTCCAGAGCCTAAGCTTCTACTGAAAAAAATTTATAGGCCTTGTGGTTGCAAAGATAACTCTCAAAATGTGAACTGACTGTAAGCAAAGAAGTCTGCCCAAATATGAAGATGGCGTGGCAGAACAGGTCTGCGAGAAAATAAACTCTGAAAACAACAATTCAAATTTCTATTGAATTAATCATATTCCAAACAGTATAATCTTATTTCAGTTTTAACTGTAAAAATGTTAAAAATATATGATTCATAGGTTGTATCTATCATTGAAAGAACACAACTAATTTTTGCATGCAGAATGCAGAGGTGTCAGTCCTTGCACATTTGTGCAGATGAAAGTATGGTTCCTTGTTCTCTGTTTTCCGTTCTGCACTCTCGCCCAGGAACAGCTAGACTGTGGCACATCGCACATACTGTATTTATTGGAAATGCTGGTTATGCCACCAGTTTATCTCCATCTCAGGCACTTGGTAATAAAACTGTTGAGAAGTCTAAATCTATTTTAGTTCCATAAAACGGTCCCAGGTCTCTATCTGACTATCTTCAAAAATTCAGCAAAATTGGGTTTTAGAAGCTTTCAGAAGCTTGGGTTTGGCATATAATTGTTACTCCACAGAGTATCGTTTGCTGTCTTCCTCTGAGGCAAATAAAAACATAAAATTTAGATGGAACCATCAAAATATTCTGTGTTCCAGCTTTTGTTCAGTAAGGCTTAATACAAAACCAATGACTGCACAATAGTAGTAATTATTTAATTATCCAGTAAGACAGTTATTATTACTGACTTTAAAACTCTGCCCCCTGTTTATATAGGGGATACAACATCCGCTAAGATGTTGACAAATTACATAATCTGACTCAAGCACTTGATATTTTTATTTCAAATCTAATGCTTTCTATTACACAACCACTTCAACAGAAGTTGTTAAGAGCATAAGAACTGCTGCGCTACATCACACAAAGAACTCATCTTACCCCTTATTCACTATCCTACCCCTGACAAAGCCTCAGTAGTAGAGACTGGGGAAGACGATTAAAAAACACAGTACTGCAAGAGTGACTCTTCCCTTTCTGGTGAGAAGGTTTAGTGACTTAGTTCTTCAACTCTTCATGGTGACTGTAAGATCCCTTTCTTGAGTGGAATCAGCTCAGTACTTTGTGTGGACTTAATAATTTTTCACTCATTACATTTACTTAGATTTACTGCCACGCATCCAGTAAAGGGAGATGATCTGTGACTCTGCAGTCAGTTGTAGATTTGACTACCCTGAATAATTTTGTATCCGGTATTTTGTATGTATACTTGTTCAAAGCTTTAACAGTTACAGCTAGAAAGATTGCTGTTTACGTCCTAATTATTCACAACTATTCACATGAATCAGTGTACTCATATCTGTTATGTAAATGTCTCCTTGGAAATACTAATCTAAACCCCAGCCACTCATTCACGTCTTTCCAAATGGATGCTTTTCTGTTGCCTTGTAGGACAGCCCACACGTATGTATGATGGTAGTCTTTTAAAACATAATATGGAACAAATTATGTATGTACAATATTTTCTCCACACACTTAAGAATCTGGCAGTGAATATTGTAATGAGTTACACAGTGGTACATTTACAATGACAAGAATCTACTTGTGTGCAGCATGAGAATTTGGCTCTGAGGTATTTCATTATGAACTGTGAGCTATGACTTGACTGCTTGGTTCTGGGACACGGTAATTGCAACCACTCATGACAGGGTTGGGTTACATTTCCCTTATTCAGTACTGGTGGCTGAAGCACAAGAATAAAAAATCTTTTAACAATGCAAGTTACTATTACAACAGCACAAGGTCAACACCTAAGTTTAAACTTGCATGCTCTGTGCTTCTGTAGTAGCAGTTACTTCCCAGATTCACTCAGTACTAAGGACATGCTTGAGGTATGGAAAATTCAAGGTTACAATGGCTGTGTCTAAGACAAGAAATAATTACAATTATTATATACTTGCTAAGTTACTGATTAAATATTCTGATTATTTTATATCTTCTTTTTAGCTCCTTGCTCAGAAGTGGCCTTTTGGAGATTCTGAATTTGGACAGTTTCTCTGCAAATTCCTTCCCTTTATACAGAAGGCGTCGGTGGGAATCACAGTCCTTAACCTCTGTGCCCTTAGCGTGGACAGGTACAGTATGTTTTACTCTGTTGACAGACACCGTTCTTGCCCTTGCAGTTTTCCTAAAACTGGGAGCACTGAGTATGGTCATCCTAGCAGGCAGACTATGGTATAGATGTAACTTACATTCTGTTTTTTGATATCCTGGCTATAACAAAGCACCACATCTGTGACTCAAAGTATAATATGAAGCCATTGGACTAATTAACTTTACAGGTTTTTTTTAAAGGTATTTAAAAGCTCTCCTAAAGCATTATTTCAATTTCCTTTACCAGAGAAAAATTTACTGGGATTTAACTCAGTATTCAGAATTCTTTCTTTCATATGACCTCGTGCTTGTTTTGTATTTGAACAGTATCATAATCTTTAGTCTTAAAAATAATTTTTTTCAACTGACTGCCTATGGACCAGTGTTTATTTTGATAACTTTTATAAGTAATTGAGTATTATTGGAAAACATGTTAGAAACTTGCTTTGATAGTTTGAAAATTAATGCCTCTGCTAGAAGTGCTCAGGCAGATACATAAACTTTTTGATAGAATAACAGCTGATGTACTTTTGAACATTATTCTTTTATGTTTTTTCTTCATTCATATAAGGCAATAGCAGGTGAAGACTTCACTTCTGTAAAAGCTATTTTTATTGGTCTTGATCCTTTACTAGTCCAAAATATCAGTAATTCTGATATAGAAAATATTTATAAATAAAATACCTTATGTGTATTAGTACAGCGATGCAAAGGTAAAAGAAACTTTAAAATTAATCTTGGTTTGGTTTTACATAAAAAGTAGATGTACAAGGTTTGCAACGGATGAGTAACTTACTAGTATCCACACCTGAAATACAGTTCCTTATTGTATTAGTAACTCATTAGCTGAAGCCAGAAACAAAAAAATATAGCACAGGCAAGTGTTCTGTTTCCCTTTTTAAGTCTGAGAACTATAAAAAGAATACTATTTCTCAAACAATATCTGCCCAGCATAAAATACAATCCCATGGACTGCTCTAAGGAATAAATCATAGATCAAGCACATATGAAACAGGGAATTTGTTAGATACGTTCCGACCAATGTAGTATCACTAGATTTAGTCCTACTGTTACATACATTTTCATAAATTGGAAGTAACACAGCTGAAGCTACCTCCTTATATATGCATACATATTATTTAATGAGCACTGATTTGCTAATCCACGCAACAACCAAATGCTATTTCCATTTGAGTATAGTCTTGTATGGGATCAAACTCAGACTATTTAATTTCCTCCCCCATTTTACGTGCTTTGACAAGGACATATTCTTTATCATCTGGTGCTACTCTAGTAAATGGTTGCAGAGAATGTGTGTTCAAAGACACATGTATACAGTCAGATATTGACTAACACAAAGTGAATCTAGGTTAAATCACCATAAAATCAGGATCTGAGAGCACCTTCAACAAGTTAGGTTGGGCACTGGAAGTGGCATAGTCACATTAATACAGAATTCCACATCAGGTAATGTTTGCTTTTTAGCATGGAAAATGAGTAAATATGGAATTGTGTGCTGTCACAACTGGACTGTTTCTGGTCTACAGGCGAGTTACTCTCTTCTTTAAAAAGGTCCTGAAAACAATCTCATTTAGAGTTATCGTGGGTGTCTATATATGGAATTGCATTCTAGGAGGTAGAAAAAGATAGAGTTAATTGGTATAATAAATTCAGAGCTCCATAGCTTTGGTAATTGTTGACTCTCTGTCCCTCTTACAGACTACAGCCTTAATTTCGAACAGGATTATTTTGTTTTCCTGCAAGGGCTGTTCCCTGTGCTAACTCCACTCATTACTACTGCCCCTTGCACAAAGTGACTTGCACTGACAGTGTATTAAGGTTTAATTGTGCAAGCCCGAGGGAAACAATGTCCACTTACATGTGGAAGGGTTTTAAGAGGCTGACAGAAAACACCAAACCAGCCATTCACCCTTCAGAGGAAGCTCACACTTGTTTCAGATGCCCCTATGGCATTTTTAAACTCCAGGTCATGATGGTGACGATAATGATAGTCTGACTCTTTTTCTAAACAGTGCTTGACTGTGACTAAGAGGAAGGATATTTACCTTCCTGGACTTTTATGCTTGTTTATGTCTTGGGCATAATGATTTTGATGAAGAAATGGTTGTAAGAAAAAGAGTGAAGATATGGATCTCATTTAATATGTGTACACCCTTTTCTTGCCTCCTCTGCATACCAAATTGCATAGAACAGAAATCTCAGGGTAGGTACTTTCATCTGGCCCAACTTCCAGTAAGTTAAGATAAGTCAAGATTTTACCACTAAAACAAAGCTCAAAGAGCTTTATTGTATTAAGATCTTTGCAATCAACACACTGCTGGCTATCCTTAAAATGAAGAACAGCTGTGATCTCTCGCAATGAAGAGGAACAGATCGATATCAGCAACAGTAGTGTCATTTAGGAACTGTCCTGACACTGATCTTGGCAGTTACTGCTTCTTACCTCCTTGATAAAGTCTCTTATCTTTTCTGTAGTGCTTTTCCCTCTTATAAAGGGCTGATAATACTTGTAGAACAGAAATATGTTATACTAGTGGTCCATTTGAATAACTAATTTTCTAATGCAGTCAAAAGGAATAAGGGAACAAAAGCACCTGCTCTGTAAGACAGCAGACAGAGGAGACTGATAGTCCACAGACAAACTAAAGCCCATGATACAATTTTCAGATACTCCTTGATTTCATTTCTTAAGGCCCACAATACATTTTTTTAAAATTCTGATTGGATACCACTATGGTAAAATTCATCCAAATTGTTCCAAAAACTAATCGGGGCCACAGCAAAAAGTACAACCATGCTGGATTAATGAGACCAATACTGGAAGTCTAACTAGAGTTCTAGAATATTCTTTACCAAAAAAAGATGAAATCACGTACAAGGTGTAGAAAAGCATCAGAAATGATTCAGTGGCCTTGCAGATCTCAACATGTTGCTTATCAAAAACAATACTTAAGAAACCACTTAAATATAATACCCAAGTACTGAAATACAGATGATGTACCAGATAATCATGGGATCTTTAGCTTAGCAAAGAAAAATATAATAAGAACCTATAGAACAATGTTTCAGCCAGACAAATTCAAAATGAAAATAAGTTACACATTTTTAACAATGAGGGTGATTAACTACAGGAAGAAACCACCAGGGAAAGGCAAAGGTACTCTGCTTTTAATGTTCTCAGATCAAGACAGGATGTCCTTCTGAAAGTAATGCTTTAAAGAAGTTATATCTAGATAGGAGTGCAAAATATTTAATTGTATGTATGTATACTTCTTGATGTAATGATCCCTTATCATTAAATACCGTGCATCTCTAATTATAAGTAGCAGGAGGAACTGCAGAGTCCATGAAAAGCAAGTTGGAATAAACAGCTAAGAATGGGAGAAGAGGGATATACTAAAGTTGACAGCACATTCATGAGCAGTAGAAAATGAAAAGGGAAGAGAGAAGAGGAGCCACAACACTTAACAGAGAAAAGGAAATGACCTGGAAAAGAACTGAATACTTTAGACAAGATTGGGAACAAAAGGGAAACAAACAAAAAAAAAAAGTAGGACAAAACACACAGATTTTAGATTGAGGAATTAAACGTAATGCATGATGTATGTATTTTATGTCAGTTGCCTGGCAGACATCCTATATTTTCTAAGTGTGAGGGAAATAAACCCTGCAGTATTTTCCCACTCTTAATTATGGGAGGTTTGTGGCTAGACAAAGATCCTATATATTACATAACTCACAGAACACCCATTTGAAAAATTACACTACCACTATTTTTCAAATCACTTTTAGAGCAGTGAATAAAGTGTCCAAGTAGTAGGAAGTTAATAGGCATTTAGCAAATTACTGAGCTTCTTACACTTCAGCCAAAACCATTCATAAAATTCTTCAGCCGATAAATCCCTATTTGATAATTACTTGAATTGTGAATTGAAAAAAAATTGCTAATATTAGCAATTGCTAAAAAATTGCTACCATACAGGACCCAAATCCTTACTGCTGTGCATACTGATCTTCTCATGCACAAAACAGATGTAACTCAAACAGAACAGGTACAAAAAAGCAAGAAAGGGAAGAATTGTATTCACTATTTACAACCCATTTGTTGTCAATTACATAGTTATACAAGTGACACAACAAAAACTTTACATTTCTTACTTGAAAAATATGGGGTCTACAGACCCCTGTTCACTAAGAACATCATTCAGTCAAGGATGAGATAGTACCATGTACTTCGTGCAGCTGATGGGACTGATTGTTAACCTGCCAGTCAACAGAAAGTAAAATCCGAACTGATTGCTTAATTTTCAAAGTTCACAAATATTTGAGTATTTGTGTGAAAGGTTATTTTCTATGAATATTCCATTTAGTCATTAAAACCAAAATTTGATATTTGGTAAAATTAAATATGAGATTATCACAATTTAATTAAAATTAAATTTTAATTTTCATATAACTAAATATGTGTGAGAAGATATGATGCTGAATGTTACATTCTCAATTATCTCAGTATAGTTTGTTTCAATGCTGAGAATTCCAATCTTGTAGACCTCCTCCCCATGAGTGAACCATTGCCTCCCTCCTTTCTGATATTTTTTGAAGATAAGGATGCCTTTAGAACATGTTTTTACCTTTAGTCTGCAAGTCCAAAATGTAGTTCGCTTTAGTATGTTCAAAAACTTTATACATCCATTTCTGCTAAAATGATGTACTGAGAACCTGTCCGTAGTACACCTGTGAGTATGCTGTGTATGATACTGCTATAGATATCAAAGCAGAAGTTTCTAGTCTGTTTACTGCAAGAACAATGGCATACGAGGCTCTGATCTTCCAGTGATGTTGAGTAATAATGTTTTCTGAAGTTTTTGTGAGGGGCTTACAGCCTGATCTTGCATTCATGCATCTTCCTTCCTCTAATATTGAGGCTACAAAGGATTTAATTTACAAGTTTTCCATCCTGTTAACATGCACACCTCAAAGGAAAAAGGGGGTGTGATACAGGAAGTCAGAAGAAACGCTCTGTGTGTGAATCCCAAATTAGTGTCTTGGTTAGAGAAGGGGTGAGGATGCCTTTTAATAACTCTAAATTTTACTGACCTCTATAGCCAAGGTCCTATATCCCCTAAGTAATGTTTTTCCACATCGGAAGCTCTTCATTCCTTCCATCTCAGAAATTCAAAATCCAGTACTTCCCAGTACACTCAATGCATCCTAACTCAGTTCTCAACTATGTTTTTCCTTAAATCTGTGTTATCCCTGAGCCTTCAAGCCCATGCCAAAATTCTGTATTCCTTCTAATCACCTCTGCCATCCCACTCTCATCCTCCCACAACCTAATCCTCCAACCTAAAGCTTTCTCATCTAAATTTCCCTGTTCTTTCCTTCCTTTGTCAAAGCTCACTCATCCCTGCAACTCAGAGCCTACACACTTACAAACTGTATCCTCCTGGTCTGTTGAGGACATCTCCTTTCCCCATCCCTTTCACCTTCCTTGTGCCTGCTGGTATGCCCTTTTGTACTCCAGTTAGCTGCTCTCATCAGCTAAAATCACCATCCTATTTGGTTTTCTCTGAAAAGCTTGAAAAGCTTAACCTTGGCTCGTGCCATGGTGTTATGAACAGAGGTGGCAGCTGCACGTATCCAAATGTATCTGCCAGGACTCAAGGGGGCAGAAAACGAGGGCATGTCTGAGGAAGAAAAGAACACTTGCCATAGTCAGGACAATAAAATGACACAGCTGCCTACAGTTTACAATCTGCTTCAGTGACTTCTTATTCTGACATTTTTTAAAGCAGGTGAACACCCTTTCTTGACTTTTTTTCTCCTTAACTAAAGACGACTCTTTCACCAGGGGATGCCATTATATATCCATGTAGCACTGTAATTCTCAATGAGAAGGTGCTATTATTTTGGGGCAGTAAAATAAGCAGTTTAGAAACTGTTGCATCACCAATGACAGAAAGCTATCCATCATGCATTTCAGATTATTATAAGATCAGAAATAATATTTGTTCTTTCCATAATTTTTAGATAGTGCTGTCTTTGCTAAATTGTTGGAGATGCTAAGTAACTCATTTACTGCAGTTATTGCTAGACAACAGCTAAGTCTTCTACTGAAAATTTTATTTATGGTCTGGTTTGTATTCTGGATTGCATGCCTATCAGTCTTCTCCAAATAATTTTCAAACCTTTTCACCAGAGTTGACAGAGAGGTTGAGGTCTCAAAGCTAATAAATTTCTACAGGTTCCTTGAAAACTGGCAGACAAGTAGAGGAAAAAGACCCTCTCAGTTCAGTGGGAAAGGCTGCACCCGGTAACAAGAATCCTCCAGCATTGGAGGGACAGAGAAGATAAAGAGAGGAGGAGGAAAAGAGAGAAATGCATGGGCTTTATTTGAAACTTCTTTAAGAGTTCTCACCTTTTACCAAGATTAGTTATGAGACGCATACACATAGGAAAGTAAGTTTCAGTAATTCCACTTTTTACAGAGCAAGTTGCTGTCTAAGGGATAAAGTAGTGGGAAAATATGTTGGTTTTGGCATGTACAGACTTCTTAGCCACACACCTCAATTTCTAATCAGAAAGGTGATGCAGAGGCTGAGGTAGCTATCAGACAGCCTAAACTAGCACTCAGTCATGGTCTAAAGCAAATACAGAACATGCTGATAAAACCAGCATTTTTAACATCGAATAGCATAAATAGAACAAATGCATTTTCATTTCATGAAGATTATTTTCACAGTATTTCATTGCATGGAAGCTGACCACTTCAGATAGCACCACTGTTACAGCTGAGGTAGCTGGAGATAGTTGTTTTGTGTCTATTAGAATGGTATGTGTACCTGGAAGATATTTTTCTTCTTGTAACATCAGTTGATCTAGTGGAAGATGCAGTCTGTCCTCATAAACCTTGCTTACCTTAATTAGAAATCATTAGCGTAGTCCACATAGCAGAATTCCATGCAATCCTGTGCCTAAGAACAGTTGCAGCCAGCTCTCTGCTATCCCTATCCACCCCTTGATGTGCTCTGCTGTGTCCTACGTGGCTTGATAGCTGGCAGAGCCCCTGGAACAGGCAGAAAAAAACAAGCAATACAAGGCTTAAGGTGTCAGCTTTAGGATTTTACGTAATATATAAAACTGAACCAAGATCTTTGAATTTAAGGAAGAAACTGAAGGTTGGAAACCATGCCTGTCTCTTTCAGGTATCGAGCAGTTGCCTCCTGGAGCCGTGTTCAGGGAATTGGAATCCCTATGATCACCGCTATTGAAATATTCTCCATTTGGCTTCTGTCCTTCATACTGGCTATTCCAGAAGCAATTGGTTTTGCTGTAGTACCTTTCAGATACAAGGATGAAGGTTATGTTACCTGCATGCTCAATCCTACAAATAATTTTATGTTGGTAAGTAACATCCTTTCTTCCCTTTTTGGAATCCACAGTATAGAGGTTAGACTAGATACTGGATTATAATATGCTTTATTCATCCATTAAAGTGCAAAATGTATTCTAATGTATATTGGTGCAAAGAGGATTCTTCATGTACAGTGACCTATCTCTACTTTCATCCAGAGACACTAAATGGGACTTTACAACATTTTAATTTCTTCACTACTGAAGATTCTTAATACAGAAATGTGCAATTCCAGCCTGCTTTAAGTACAATCAAGGGCTATATCAGGGTAGTCAGAGCCTTGGAAGCTATTGTGTTTCTAGGTATAACACCTTGGAGCTTGTAACTGTCAAAATCCATGTTTTACGATGATTAGTCATCATTTTGCATGCAGTAGCCAGCTCTTTTGGCAGATAAAGAAAAGGGTGGGGCCATGCTCTAACATAATTTTTCCTATTCTGTACACACTTACAAAGTCAAACACAGAATAATCCCTTCATTTACAAGAAATCCTGACTACAAATCTGGCAGACTCACATCTCCAACCTAGGTAGTTTGGGCACTGTTAGCTGTCATCTAGGTAAAGCAATTCAAGATCAAGAGAAGTGCGTGAGACACCAGGCTTCTTTGGCACGTTTCATAGCCTTCATCTTCTGTGCTACTGCAGCTTGACAGTTACCAATACCCACATTAGCTTGTTCAAAGCAAGTCAGGTGAGTTGTCATTACAGAATTAATAGATCTTTACTGCATAGGGGGATAGTGATGTTTTCACCTGGCCTTACACTGAGAAAATGGGAAAGTGGTATCTTAATTTTTTCTTTGTGAACCCAAAGAAGGGCCAGCCACTATTCACGCAGTAATAAAAAGAGAGTAATATTCTGCTTTGTCTCAGAGAAGGCTGATAGTGCATGGTCTTGAAGGAAACTCTGTATTTTTTTCTGGACTAGAATTTTTCATGATAGAGCGCAAATTTCTCTCTTTTGAATGTCTGGCAGTTCTCCTTTTTTTGGATAAGAATATGTCTTGCGCTAGAATTGGGAAGGATAGGGCAAAATGGACCAAGGAAATTTAGAAAAAGCGTGGATGATTAGTGTTTTTCAGAGGAACATCCCCAACATTGGTAGGGTTACACAGACTGCATGGACGGCAGAAGAGCAAGAGACAATTGCAAGAGAAGACAAAAGGAATTCCCTAATGGAAATAATTAATGCAGGTAAAGATGGAGTGGAGTTGCCCAGGACTTACTATTTCTTTGCTTCTAAACTCTACAGACTATATGACTGTAGATAGTGTAGGTATAAGAATATATGATTTATGAAATGCGCACTGCAGAAAATTTCCCTTTTGTTATGGCTTTTTTTCTCCACAAATGTGCCTGGACAATCTTAACTTCCTCTTTCCCTAAGAAAAAGAATAGTTTTCCCTCTTCTCAGAAATACTACAGTTCAGGTCTTCCATAGGCATGCTAACTTTAATGATTATTGTTCTGTTCTTAATGTGGTAAGTAGTATAGCTTGCTTTGTTTTATTAGCAGGAATTAGTATCTTTTACTTGCTCATCATAATTCAAAAGCTCCAAATCTCCCTATGTCAGTTTGATTTTCAAGGAAACAAACCAGCATTTATATCCAAGCTGAGAGTAAATGTTGGACGTGTCAGTCAAAATGAAGAGTGTTGTGTTTCAATGTGTTGCAAGCAAGTACAAACATGAGATCAAAATGGAAATACCATTTTAACCTTAACTATAGTATTTACTACCACAAACACCACAATAAACAATTACTAAACTTTGGGAAGGTTTTATGATTAACTTTTGGTTTTAGTAGGAGCTTTATTCATTTTTAAAGCTATCCTTGAAAGACTTTAAAGATTCATGCTAAACCATGATTCCCAAGAGGCTGAGTGCACTAGGAAGCTTGTTTAAAATGCACGTTTCCTGTAGAAAACCAGTTCCATGTGGGCTTTCAAGACAAACAAAAGAATGTCTACTTCTCTTAAATCAACCCAATTTTGTGCTTTGATGTAAGCTTTGTGAAACTCAGATTCCACAATTAATCATTTACAGACATTTTCGTGTAGGTTTTATAACTTCACAAAGCCAAGTCCTCATACAGAACTGATGCGTTGGTCAGGGTTGGACATGGAAGTCTTATGTGTGTGTTTTCTTGACTGACAGGCAATGCTCACAAAAGCTGGTAGACTGATATGAGTAAGTTTTCCTTGTAAACATAGCATGGATTCAGACAGTACACATTTTGTTGTGCTGCCCAACCAATATGATTCTAGTCTGACTTGGAGGAGTTTGCCACGGAAAAGATAATTGTCTCCATGTATTTGTAATCCTTTTCTCTGCAGAAGGAGTGGTAATTAGATTTCCCCTCAGTACAAACTCTTCAAATATGAGGCATATTGTTTTCTGGTTTTCTACTGGCAGAAGCTCAGTTCCCAGTGGGGGAATTTCTGTCCCCAAGGGGAGTGCAACTATGCAGCAGACTGAGGCCCCTCCTCAAGCTGGGATGAAGCTAATGAGGAGGAGGAAACAAGTTCATCAACAGAATTCAAAATGTTCTGTGAGGTGGGGTTGTGGCCTAGATACCAGCAGCATATTCTAAATTAGCAAGCTCTGTAAGCACCTAACTGTGTTGGGACAGCAGGAGAAAAATTAAAAGCATTCTTTTTTTCTTAGTAAATCAACTTTCTAGTGTAACTAAAGCAGATTTTAAAATGACCATTATTAAATACTAGTCTATTAATTGCATCCATTTTTTTCATCTTTCAAAGTTTAATACTGTTCAGTTTTAAATGTAAACTACATGTCAAAGGTTTGACTTTTTCAAACAGGATTCATATAATCCTCAGTTATTAGCATTTTGACATTTGGTGTGGGAACTGTGATGTTACAAGAGCACATCCGCTAGGAATAAACAAGCTGGGGGAAAGATTATGAGAAAGAAGGTTCCCTTTTACACACATCCATCTCAGTGACTAATAACATAGAGACAGGAAGTATTTAAAATGTCATGTTTCAGTGCACCCTTTTGGCTGAGCATAAAAGTTAAAAACCAAGATACAATATTTTCTCAAGTCTGAAAATATAATCGTCTACAGAAAAGAGTAATTTTAAATGTTTTGTCAAATGTAGTATTTCCCATAATACATAAATGTATTAATATAAAGCACAGCTTAAATCACAGCTAACACTTAAGATTCCACAGCAAAGTACTGCTATTCTATCAAGTCCCTCAGTGCCTCTCACAAAAGGCAAATGGTATGAATGGCAGGCAAAGGGTTAAAAGTAACTCTACCACCAGAAGGCATCCATCCTAAGCTTTGCATATATCAGACAAACACTTACGAAGTGGCTCCTATCTGCTCAGTGCATAAGCAAACCAGTTCCCAATCTTTTCACTGATAACAAAAGGTGATTAAACTTAGAAGACATTTTGAATTTTCCTTTTTTGGAATCAGGACAGAAGCCATAGAGGTAAATGGCATTTCCCGACACAGGCTTTTAGTAAGATTTGTTATCTCAAACTGACACTGGCTACATTTTGGTATGTCTTTTTCATGAAACTGTATTCCAGTTTTCATGAATGAGTGTGAATGTTCAGAAAACACAACCAAAAAAATTAATTCCAATCCAAGACAGATTGCAACAAAGGTAAAGGCCATCTGTAAGGTAAAATAGATGTTTAAACTGCCACAGTTCCCATTTTGATGTTGGTGCAAAATGGATCAATGATAAGAAAGTTTATATAATTGGTGCAGTTTACCAATAGACAGATACCAGCATACCAGCTGTCACGCTTTCCAGGACCTTTCTGGGGTACTTTCCATTGAATCACAAGAAAATATCTTCTCTTTTCTTTACCTTATTTACAGTTCTACAAAGATGCAAAGGATTGGTGGCTGTTTGGTTTCTATTTCTGCATGCCACTGGCGTGTACTGCCATCTTTTACACATTAATGACTTGTGAAATGCTAAACAGAAGAAACAGCAACTTGAGAATCGCTCTCAGTGAACACCTTAAGCAGGTAAATATTAGGAACACCATTGTTTGAAAATACTGTTCTTCTCTCTTTGGGTTAGCTTAGAAATGTTTCAAAGTGTACGTGAATACAGTAAATTACAGAAATAGAAAGTGAGGGTGTAGGTTATTTATGACGTTAAGGTACTAATTTAAACCTGGAACACAAAACTAAATCATAGTATTAAGAAGCTACTGAAGACAGCACACTGAGGAAACTAGCTAGTTTCTTTCTTAAGTATGTATGACAGTTGTGTCTCTTGGTCTTTAACCTCAAATCGCTACTGGCTAAATGCTTTGAAATTTAACTACAAAGATTTGCCAAAAAAATGTTTCTTTTTATTCATAAAGATATGACTCGATGGGTCCTCCCTACTTTTGGCACACTTTGATATGCAACTTCAGTTTCATACAAAAAGCAACTGTAGAGTAACCTGATTTAGAATAGAGTGGATTTTTTTTCCAGGGTTATTGCGCTGTGGCAGTACCAGTACTGTCGCTGCTTTGAAAAGAGCAACAGGAGAATAGTACAAACAAATGATCATAGAGTAGTCACCCACAGAACCGACAGATCTCACTTTACTCTTTTTGCAGTACTGCCTGATGTTTAATTCCTAGATGAAATTTTAAAAACAATCTGTAGCTTTTCCCCTGTGTTAATGTCAGACCCTCAAATTCCACTTTCTTTCAAATGCCACATTCACAGATGTGGATCCCTAAAGCAGTCCCCTCTGCATTGGAGTGAGTTCTCAGAGGTTCCTCCTCTGCTGTTTCATTCCAGACCAGGGCAGACCAGAAAACCCTTCCCTCTTGCAGATCTTTCACTTCCCCCCACTTTGTCAGGCCCCAGGGCCTGCAACACAGTCTGTCCTAGGGCCACGCACAAGCTACTCCACCCATTAGAACTAGAACAGTATGTACAGGGTGCGGGAATCCACCCTCCGGCTTTCCCATCCTGATGTGCACTGCCCAGCAAGCAACTCAGACTGGTTGCTGGAAGATTAGATTAATACCACAATTTACACAGTTTTCTTCCCTACAGCCTCATCCACGTTAATGTCTAGTCACGAACCTTTTTGCATTTTGATAAAAACTGCTATTATAAGAAAGAAGAAACAACACTAGTCACATTCAAAGCCCAGCAAGACTTACCATAATCACACATTTGTCTTTAAGTTTTTTAATGACAGAGCCCTGCAATGCTTGTTATTGTTACATTACAGTGGCAGTTTCAGAAGTGG
This sequence comes from Rissa tridactyla, assembly GCF_028500815.1. Taxonomy (NCBI): domain Eukaryota; kingdom Metazoa; phylum Chordata; class Aves; order Charadriiformes; family Laridae; genus Rissa; species Rissa tridactyla. The sequence goes on from NC_071470.1 coordinate 73,591,331, forward strand.
TATTCTTACCCCTTCATATGCTTCTGTTTATCAAATCTATGCCTACCAAACACCACTGGTATGCATTGTCAAAAATCCACTAAAACATCTGTAAATCTCTAGTGCCATATAAAATATCCATTAAATTGAAATTATTTCCTGACTAAGTATTACAAGCTTAAGCTGTAATACAGGCATTTCTAAAATTTTGTTTGTAGAGGAGCTATTTACTTAAGAACATCAAGATCACATAGCAAGGATCACATAGCAAAATTAATATACTGTGCAGTATCCCTTTATGTAACATTATGCATACTAAATACAAAATAATACAGCAGAGAGAGTTTGACATCCTGACTACGTGCATGGTTGAATGGAACTTTTATTGCCAGTTGAATTAGGTGCCTTGGGTTTACAGATTGCCCCACATCGAAGATTAGGTACAAGTGGTTTATCCATCCCTCATACATGAAAAAGTTTTCTTGCAGATTATGCATGTTTCTGAAGAAAGAGGTTTATCTGAGGTATTGCCAGAAAACTAATCCTGTGCAGAGGAATAAGATGGGCTGGGAAAGTAATCAGGTTCAGGAAAGCCCGGCAGTGGATTTTCCTTGGCTAACATCTACAGTGTTCTGGCAATGACCTGTGTGCTCTAGCTGCTAAAGTCTCAGTGATGAGCAGGTTCTATAGAGGATGGCCAGAATCAAGAACATGACAAGCCCCATAAAAAACAGTTCAGGGACATCAGGTATTCTGGAAGCTGCACTTTGTGGATCCTTGCATGCTTTATCTAGATTACTTTGCTGCCAACATCACTACGCTACAATCACCTGCCAATATGAATTAGGCACTCAGTCATAGTTATCTTTACTTCTTTTTCTAGCGTCGAGAAGTTGCAAAGACAGTTTTCTGTTTAGTAGTGATTTTTGCTCTTTGCTGGTTCCCTCTCCATTTGAGCCGAATTTTGAAGAAAATGGTATACAATGAAAGAGACCCCGGCAGATGCGAACTGCTCAGGTACTTCATTTTCTATGTCAATCGATTGTTTATACTGAACATATATAATGCTGCTCACTTGGAGTTTATGTGAGAAGTGTGATCATGCATGCAATTGTGGTGTTGGAAGACCAAACACTATATTTTATGATGTTTCAGCTGCATCCATTTTCAGGGGTTTCAGTTTAAATGGGGTAGCATAATTTCACTAGATGTTGCCTGTCACCATTGCAATCACTTTCCTCCGGCTTTTGTGAACTTCTGTGAAACAGGTTATTATAGACATGGTACAAGATTAGATTGAGAGAGTTAGGTAAGAGAGAATTAGTTTCTGTGACAGAAGAATTTGTGACCACAAAGAGCATGAATGCTTCTATGGTATATGAACATTTTTAATGTTTTGCATTCTCTTTTGTTGCTTAGTTTCTTGCTGCCATTGGATTATATCAGCATCAATCTGGCAACCATGAACTCTTGTATAAACCCAATAGCTCTGTATTTTGTGAGCAAGAAGTTTAAAAACTGTTTCCAGGTAAGATCTTTTTGATAAGATTTTATGTCCAGTTAATGAACTGTATTAAACCACTTATTGTCTATTTTTAGCAGTTGGGAGAAGAGACATGCAAAGGAATGAAAGATTATAAATTGTCTAGTTTAACCGCTAGCAACTTGCATAGCACACATACCAGACTGAAAGTGGAGCTATCCGCTTTAACTAAAATGCTAAACCAGTAAATAAGTTTGACATAGTCCTCATATACAAATATGTAAACTGTTTGTTGTTTTGTTTTGTTTTTTTAATTTCCAGTCATGTCTTTGCTGTTGCTGCTCCCAGTCTAAGAGCCTAGTGACTTCAGTGCCCATGAATGGAACAAGCATTCAGTGGAAAAATCAAGAACTAAACAACCACAACACAGACCGAAGCAGCCATAAAGACAGCATAAACTGAAAATTAAGGACTCTGATACCACTTCGGCATCAAACAGGAAAAAAAAAAGTCACAACAAAGCTATTTCAACAGGAAGCCCAGTGACTGTTCCATAATCAATTCAGACATGTGCATGCTCGTACCTAATTCTAGAGGTGACTGAGTAGAATGACTGACTATAATTGTGATGTTCTGTGAACTGAGATCCACTGGATGGTAATTCTGTCTCTGAAAATTATATTGATGTGATTATGACACCAAAAAACTGACTTGAAACTACAGAAGCGGTTTGCTCTCCTGAACCAAGCAAGAACATGTCCAGTGTCTGTGACTGGTACAATACAACCTTTTTACCTGATTGTCACCTAGAATTAATCACTCCGGAATTTTTCAGAAGATACCAAAATGGAATCTGTTTGTGACTTTATTTTCTCTCTGCCCATTTGTCTTTTAACTTTTATTTGTGTGGTGGATATATTCCATGCACCCGTATGTTTTGCATGTTGTTGTTTTTCTGGTTTCTGTTAGAAAATGTTTTGGTCCACACCAGTATTTTATTTACTTATGTTACAACGGTTCAGGACATTAGCTGGGCAGTTCACATTTGTAGCACTTCAGTACTCAAAAATAGGAAGAGACCATTTCAAGTAGCATCAACATTTGGCACTTATTAATACCAAAAAAAGGTATTAATAATACAGTACTATACTGTGTTATTTATTCTAACGCTCTGTACAAAATAAACATAATAAACATAATCTATATCAGCAAAAAGAATGAAAGATGCCCACAGAGGGGCATCTTACAATGTGTTTTTAATGAACCTGCCATGTTAATTCTTAAACTATATGAACCTATTAATCTATTTAGACTATAGCTGCATTAAATCTAAGTCGAAATGAGGGTCATTGGAACACAGTGAAACATTACTAAAGTTGTCCAAAGAGTTCTGAGAATATGGTTATTATCATAGCAACTATGCACAACACTACTTACACATTGTGAACATGAGGTTATAGTCATGGTGAGTGCAGAACTATGGAAGTCTGTAACAGTTTGATGTGCACAAGGTTATTTTGTGCCTTATGCTTACAGAGTTCTTTGTCTTACTTTCACAACGTTCAAAGATTTTAATGGGGTTTGATAGTTTATTACAATTGTTAACCGTAAAAATGCTATGAATAATATATAGAAAATATTGCTTGCATACATGTAAACTGGTGATATACTTATTATTTCCATCCAGTATGGTTACATGGCAAGAGACTCCTTGTTTGGCTATAAAAATTTTTAATAGGTGGCCTTTCATTAAATAGTGGAATTAATTAGTGTGGTGTCATATATAATATGCCTCATGCACAAATCTGCTATGAAATTTATAGCATATGTTGTGCTAGTCTAAGCAACAGTAATTAAAATTCCACAAATTTTTAAACATCCATTACATTTCAAGTAAAAGATATAATCCTGCATATTTTTATTTACGAGGTCAAAATGCTAGTGCCTACAGTGACTTCTGCTGCACAAGTTTCCCAAATGTTTACATTCACACAAATCTTCTAAAGTATATTAAAAAAAAAAGACTTTAAATTGGTTTATATATTTTTGTGTGCTTTTGTCTCCGTGACATATATGTGTGTATAAATACATACAAATTTATGTTCGTATGTTATAAACCTATATACAGTCTTCTGACAGTGCTCTGTAGTAGTGCTTAAGAGCATGGTATTGAATGAGACTTGGCTGAATTTTATTCAAAACATTTCATCCTCAAACTGTATCAAAAATCATAGTAAATGACTAGCAATGCTTTCCTTTGAGAAGGTTGAATTACTGAGTCTCTTTACGTCCTGACACCTTCACTGTTCCATTAACAGAATGTATTGAGCAGGTGATAAAGGTAAACACAAAACAGACATGAGGAATGGATTTAAGTTGCAAATTGACTCTTTTTTATTTCAAGGCATGAAAAAGCTTTGTGCAAATTCCCCTCTTCTGTTATTTATGCAATGGTTAGATGAACAAAAAAATTCATACTATATCAGCAAATCAATACTCTGATTGTTCAGAGACAATCTTTTCTATCTGTCTACGTAAGACACTGAGCAGTAGAGACAATCCAGCACAGAAACTTTAGGACTCTTAAATTCTACACAAAAAAACCCATCTACCTGCAAAAGTTTCAGACCCTGAAATGGACCATTTTAGGCTTTACTAGCACTGTTACCAACCACAAGTCATGAAAAGAGACCAGTTTTCCTTCCAGCATTAACACTTCAAACATCTGTTGCTTTCAAAACAATACTTGGCTCTATTATGAGGCAAAGATATATGCACCTGCACACACAAAGCATACTTAAAGCCAGTTCAGCCTACATGTAAAAAACATCTTCCTACTGCCCAAAGAGCTGACTGACGTTAGTGGCAGCATTATAAAATACAAAACTTTTTAACTAAAGAAAAAAAGAGGATAAAGTATCTAACAGATGTGAGAGGTGTTTCTTGAATGCTTTAGAATTATTTTTGGAAGCTTACTTGGGGATCGAATCCTATAAAAACTAATTGGTGATCCTCATTCCATCCCCTCCAGCCAGTGGAAGGACAGACAGAGCCTAAATAGCAGTGACAAGTGAGGTCTCGGGAGGTCTCAGACTCCTTTTTGCCGGGCATGCTCCTTTGTAGTTTCACTGGTGGCGGCTGCTCCCACTCACAAACCAATCATAAGGACAAAGGGTGTTATGATGTGACAATATGGCAAGGGGGGGACTGTTTCTGTAAAACTTACTAAGGTACTACTTTTTAAATTCTCTCCTATTCTTCCCAGTGATAATAGTAAATATTCCTCCTCGTATTGTATCTACGCTCGATTCTGAAAAAGCTACCTTTCCAAAAGAAGCAACAAAAGTTTTCCACAATTCTGAAATTCAACCATAATTAATTTTAACCATTCTTTTTCCTGACAAGTTCCACAAAAAGGTGCTCTAGCCTTTCTCTTTGTGCATCAAAGACAGTGTAGGTTTAGTTGGGATTTTGCTCTGATGTTGCACAGAAGTTGCTTTCTCTTTCACGTGAGAACCACAAGTATGCTTCCATCTTCCTCTTATTTTATAGATGTTTTTATATCTGCTGTTTGCATTTTTCAGCTGAACCAAGTCTAGCTTTTCTCTGCAGATGACAGGATCTCTATTCCAAAATTTGCAGATAAATTTATTATACTTTTTGAAACATCTGTTCATTACAATCAGAATCCATTTAACTATCACAATCATCTTCTTTATGGACTTCACAATTCCCAACTCTTGTCAGTCCAGTCAGTGTAAAATTTCATTGAATGTTTCCTCTTACATACAGTCTCACATTTCAACTTTAAACGCTTTGCAGAGTTTTCTTTAATTTTAGAATCCTGTTACTCTCCTTGTTTTAAATATGCATTTTTTTCAAACTACCTTACTAAACATTTCCTCTTTGCTATATTTTATACTTGTTTGCTTCAAATATACAACATACATAGGTTTTCACTTTTATTTATTTATTTCTGGAACTCTGTGTTTCAGGCCTGACCTAGACAACTCCTGTGCTTTGGAAAAAAGTGCCTATGTAGGAGCTCATCGTAAATGTCACCTGATAGAACTGTTAGCTTGGTTCTGTGAAAGGAGGCTTATGCAACCCTCATGTCTGAATATGTTCATTTTTGCTTTTAATACAATCAGTTTCAGGTGTTTACCTGTCTGTCCTTCCATCTTCCAAAACCAACCATGAACCCCCTACCCAATTTCAATAAATCTTACAGAACAGAGTTATCGTCATTATGAAGTAACAGAGAATTTCACAAAACCTGCAGGATAAGTAGAAGAACAAGATCCTACTCAATGCTCTATGCAGAAAATTGCTGAAATGGAGTTTATATGTACTCAACAAATTCACATGCTAGAGAGATGTTGTGAAAACTACAGATGCAGCAAAAGCTTTGATCAGAGCTTGCAACTTGTAAGACATCTGAGAATCAAACCACAACACACAAATTCTTGGAAACCAGTATTTGTAAGTTCCATTGCGTGTGGAATTACTTGCTGTTTTGCTGTTTCTCTCTCATCATTTACATATGTACCACAATCTTGTTACTATATCATTTGATTCTGTGAAGCCTTATGGGTTTCAGTTTGTGAGAAGACATGGTACAAATTCAAATTCTGCTGTATTTGTGAACAGATTTCTGCTCAAAAGTCCCTAAGGCAAAGCATGCATTTTCATTAGAAGAAACACACTTGGACTGCATGCTAACATTGCCTTGCAAAATTTCTTCCTATCAGTTGTGGAAAGCTTGGCTCAGCAGAGTATTCCTAATGTACGCTCCTCAGCCTTTCAAAGACTAAATAAAGGCAATTACCTCCAAAATCAGAGTAAGAGAAAATGCATTAAAAGTTTACAGAACAGTAACAATTCCCAAATTGCATAGGAAAAAAAAAGCCAACCAAAACCAGGCATGTTTAAAATGCGTCCCTAAAAGAAACACAGCTTATCATTAGTCCAAGTGTGGGAAAGGAAGACAAGAACATATAAAAAAATGTAGGTCATTTCCAATTTCTCTAAAGGAAGATGAAATTAATTGACCTCTAGTATCTCATCTAGAATCAGCTTTTTCTCTGTACAGACACCACTGCTTCTGAAATAAACTGTTGCTTGAGTCACAGTTTTGTAGTCTCATTAGTTACAGTAGCTTATTATTACAATAAAGCTCAACAACAACTGATAAGAAAAAAGAATGTATTCCATTCTTCAGCAGCACTCTGTCCACATTTCTCAGAGTAACTGAGTATCTGAAAACTGCTCTGAAATCAATTATTTGGAAATACTTGGTGCATCTCCAAATAAGGCTTTTACTTTAATCTCATGCTGTCTTAGTCCTTGGGAGTAGAAAGCCTGAGTCTACAAGTTACTGAATCAAGCATCCAAAACAATTAATGAGAAGCATTTCTAAGCCATCCAAGAGAACATGCATTCTAGTATATATTTGAAACATAGGGGAAGATTACAAATCCATCATTACTAGACACCACTGTGCCATCCTGTATCCACAGTTCATATTTATTGAAATTTCTATGTCTAAAGTTTTTGTGTCTTTTCTCCTCCAAAATTTTTGTACAGTGGCCTCCTTGGTATTGCCTCTGAATAAAGTATGCATTTGGATTAGCTTTCTTTCAAATATCTACACAGTATTAATAAAGCATCCATCTCCAGATACATTCCAATACAGAAGCACAATTAAACCACGCTACCAGAAAAGTAAAAAAGTTTTAGGGTCAAGTTTTAGCAGAAAATTAACACAGTACTCTTGGGACAAGTGAATACTACAGTTCAGTACTACTAGTGGAAAATATATTGATTTTTTACAGATAAAACCCCCAAACCTACATTACTTTTGCCAATTCATCCAGAATTAAAATAATAAGTAAAAGAGTAGATATTTACATGAATAATGAAAATAGTTACATGAGCTGGAATAAAATACTGTAAGGGCTATAAATCTTTATGCTTCAGTATATAAAAGAAGTCTAAATTCCGGGGATTAGGAAGATGTAACTATCCAATGAAAGATTCTTTGATTTCCCTGCAGTGTTTCTCTAAAGTATTAGCTCCAGGAGACATCTCAACCTCAGAGATAATTCTGAAGAAGAGGAGATGCCTTACTGAGTGTTAACTAACATTGCCTTCTTGCACTGCAAAAAAGTCTTTGGCTAACATTTTTTGTAATATTCAGCATCTTCTGGGTTTCCTGTATCACAAATGAACTGCAGCAATTACAATGCCAAGGGCTTCTCAAAAATCAAGGAATAAAATGTTGAATTATTTCCTTTTTATGATAATTTGAATATATCAGAATTTGCTTGTACAGAACTTTAAGCAGTGGTTGTTCTTCCATATAAAGTGCACTTATATATAAAAATTCCCGATCTTCTCTTCCATTTACTTAAAAAATGTGAGCCATTTGGAGAGAAAGCAGAAAAAAATACTGTGTAGTTTAACTACAAGCACTTTCATATCACATATGACTGTACACTATGATAACCAAAGATATGAATAGCCCATTGGGCAATCAAAGACCTAAATGTTTTAACATATAAGTGCTTGTTGAGAAATAGAAAAGAATGAATACATTCATAACAATGAAAGTTTGTTTCAATATTCAATATTCTATAAAAGAGATTAGCACAGCAGTAAATTCAAAAATTGGGTAGATCCACTTGATGACAAATACAAGAATTTGGCCTGAACACGCAAATTTGTTTAAGCCTATGTCTGAAATGCCACTGGGATAAAGGCATGAGGTTAATCTACAAAGAAAATTATTGGCTACAACTTCAGTTTAAAAAAGCAGCTAAAGAAAGATCAAATTCACTTCTAAGATACCAAAATTTTTCAGACTAGAAGTGGTCTTACATATGAACTATATCCCAGTTCTGTGTTTCGTAACTAATATATGTTTCCATTAAGGACTTTTATACATTTTATCAATTTTTGAGTTTGGAGTTTTTTTGTTTTTTAATAATCTGCTTGGAAAGTATGAAAATGGTATCAAGACTTAGCCAGTCTAGTTTTACTTACCCGAGATTATAATTTGCTCACGCACGCACTGAATGCATCTACTCTGAATGAAAGCATAAGAAAATAAAGAAGGATGTTCTTTTATTCACCAGCTGAAGGTATTACCTCAGCCAAACTTAAAAACAGCCATTTAAGTAATTTCATATTTCAAGTAGTAACTTGGGATAAAATGCTAAACCTATGGAAGTTAATTTTAAAATTGCCACTGACTTCAGTAGGACTGTGATTTCAGTCAAAATGTATGATGGAGTCCCATCAGCATGGTAACTACAGCAATGTGACTAAGCCCATTACAGCTAAGCAGGACAGACGAAGTAAAAGATTCTCTGGGGCTTCCATGAATAATTGCAAAATCATCTCATATGCTCATGTGGGAAAAGAAGCTTTGGCACACTTTCCCTCCTATAAAATCAGCTTAATAAAAGAAATCAGACATAACAGGCTTCTCTTCTCACACCACTCCACCAACAGAGACAGATGGCCAGAAATGGAGAATAGGAAGATTGTCTACTTGCAGGGAACAATCCTTACTACGGCATGCTGATATTCTGAAAATCTAGAGTATTGTCCTGATCCTGTCCTTACTCCGAGATGTAACTCTTATACAAGTTATTGCACAGGTATCAATAGAACGATCTATGTCAATGCACTTACTGCATGTGTCCTCTTCACTGTTCAGGCAGATATTGGAAATGTACAGTTGGCTGGAATATCCTAACATTACGTATCCCTGACATGCCTACTGCAATTATGCAGATCAGTTTTACTGAAACAATTCTGGTCTACACTGAAATCAATGTGGACATATTACAGTGTGAGCACATATCTCTCAAAAATATAGCAATCCTATGTCAGAGGAATCGCGGGATCAATATTTATTACTGCAGGGGATGTAGTATGCTGTATTCCTGAAGAAGCTGATATATACAAGAGAAAAGTATCTCTGTGGGGGTTTACCCTGCTGAGTCAAACTGAAAACCCTTACAATTCTCCTCATATACAGACCTCTGAGATCTGCCTTCTTTCAGAAAATTTAATCTTCTGTAGTTGATTACATATTTAGCTGTTCTAAGGATGTATTTTCTAGGCTTTGGGAAAACACAGTTTGCACTAACTGAACACTGCATGAGAACTGTCACGTACAGTCATTCCCACTTTGCAGTTTTTGCCACGGGTATGTGATTTCATAAATGTTGTTCTGTATGCAAATAAAATAATCAAGTAAAATATTATGGAAAATGTATTACATGAAAAGGAATTAGAAGTCACAAGAAAAGGCGCTCTCTATAACTAAGCCAACCTGACATACTTGCTCCACTTGGTAATAGTAGATTACTTTTTAGTTAATCTGATAGTAAATTTCAATAATCCTTCCCTTGAATTGAAAATAAGAATGCCACACAATGCTTAATTTACTGGATAATTGGTTAACTTCTTCCCTGTTGAGTCTCAAAAGTGAACACAGACAATGAATTTAATATACCTTTTATGTCTTAGTTCAAGTAAGATTACTTCACCACTACTTTGTAACCCAAATTACCATGCTATGCTTAGAACTGGTTAACAGTTCCAGACGTGTTAGCAACAATTTGTTACAGTGGGTGCCAAGATGGAAAATGGAAAGGATTGACCAACCCAAATAAACAAACAATGCAATTCAAGAACAATTCTGAGCTCACCAGGGAGCTGAAAATCTATTCCAAATGCTGCTTCAACTATGTGTTGTATAAATACTCCAATAATTTTTTGCAAAACTACACTTTGCAAGCCCGTGGCAACATAGGCTGCACAACAATTTTATAAAACATTAAAAATGAAACTTTATAATATTTATACTAAAAGTTTGATGATGAGAAGTGATCTACAAGAAATTTTGAGTGTTAACTCTTTTTCATTATCCAAACTTTGCAGAAGCCTGAGAACTCTGCAAATTCAACAGATAACAGAAACTTTCTCTAAATAGTCTAATATACAAGTTAGAGAAACTGCAAATTGTATGTTGAATTCCAGTTTCTCTGACTTGGTGCTTACAGTTTGTCCTTGACATCTCTCTTATTATCTTCTCCTCCTCTCTGAGATTCTTTCTTATCCTTGTCTTATCATTGCCAATAAGCAGTATGAATTAACTTATGTTGAACTCTTGACTGCTTCCACTACTTCAAGTGTTAACATTATCCAGGCCTAAAGCTGGCCTTAGGTATTGCATCCCTATACTAACAGTTCCAATGTGAACCTACCTTCAATTGTCAGGGTAGTTCCTGAAGACAAAGTAATTAAAATGTAACAGTTGTAGGGCAAGTCATTATAGGAAACAGAATAAAATTAATGGCGAAAAAAGCAATTAAATATTGGTACTGAAATGAGTTTCCCATCTTTAGGAAAGGCTTTCTATCAACTTTCCACAAGTTTTCTCTAAAAGCCTCTTCAGAATTGCAATCAATAAAAAGATGAATGCTTCTGTCTCACATCAGAGGCGAAAGTTTTTATGCAAGCGTTTGACACTGTCCCGCGCAACATCCTGGTCTCTAAATTAGAAAAGCATGGATTTGATGGATGGACCATTCAGTGGTTAAGGAACTGGCTAGATGGTCGCACTCAAGGGGTTGCAGTCAATGGCTCAATGTCCACAGGGAAACTGGTGACGAGTGGCGTTCCTCAGGGGTCGGTACTGGGACCAGGGCTGTTTAACATCTTTATTGGTGACATGAACAGTGGGATTGAGTGCACCCTCAGCAAGTTTGCCAATGACACCAAAGTGTGTGGCACGGTTGACACGCTGGAGGGAAGGGATGCCATCCAGAAGGATCTTGACAGGCTTGAGAGGTGGGTCTGTGCGAACCTCACGAAGTTCAACCAGGCCAAGTGCAAGGTCCTGCACCTGGGTCATGGCAATCCCAGGCACAAATACAGGTTGGGCGGAGAATGGCTTGAGAGCAGCCCTGCTGAGAAGGACTTGGGGGTGTTGGTTGATGAGAAGCTCAACATGAGCAGGCAATGTGCAGTTGCGGCCCAGAAAGCCAACCACATCCGGGGCTGCATCAAAAGAAGCATGGCCAGCAGGTCGAGGGAGGTGATTCTGCCCCTCTACTCTGCTCTGGTGAGACCCCACCTGGAGTACTGTGTCCAGCTCTGGAGTCCTCAACACAAGAAGGACATGGACTTCTTGGAGCAGGTCCAGCAGAGGGCCACGAAGATGATCAGAGGGCTGGAGCCCCTCTGCTGTGAGAACAGGCTGAGAGATTTGGGGTTGTTCAGCCTGGAGAAGAGAAGGCTCCGGAGAGACCTTATAGCAGCCTTCCAGTACCTAAAGGGGGCCTACAGGAGAGATGGGGAGGGACTCTTTATCAGGGAGTGTAATGATAGGACACGGAGTAATGGCCTCAAACTGAAGGAGGGTAGATTTAGATTGGATATTAGGAAAAAATTCTTTACTGTAAGGGTAGTGAGGCACTGGAACAGGTTGCCCAGGGAAGTTGTCAATGCCCCATCCCTGGAAGTGTTCAAGGCCAGGCTGGATGAGGCTTTGAGCAGCCTGGTCTAGTGGGAGGTGTCCCTGCCCATAGCAGGGGGGTTGGAACTAGATGATCTTTAAGGTCCCTTCCAACCCTGACAATTCTATGATTCTATGACTAGGAGTCTGAGATGACTAATGTGAACCTTTTTGCTCTAGTTCTCTATTTATCACCTCCTATGGACTTCCTTCAAAATACATCAGAAGAAATTTCCTGCTACTTTAGCTTTGAACTACTTCAAGCACACACAGAACAAACAATATTCCTACCTGGAACACGAAATGAGCTTTCACCAAACTCCAAGTAGCACAGGCATTAGAGGCAAGTGTAGGGAAAAAAAAGCAACTATATAGAAAAGCTCTATTTTCAATAGCAGCTAATATTTTTGTTTGTAATGGAAGTTAGAGAATGCTAAAGTTTGAGAAGGTCTAGCAGTGGATTACAGTCCAAAGAAATGCTACAGACTCGCTTGGATTGACTTCCTCTAGCCATGGTAACTAAGCGCTGAAATTTGGCCATGACTCCTCCAGTATGTTTCTCCTTCTGGGAAATGTGTGTCTAAATACTCTGTAGTTACAAAATATTTTGATGCGGTTGTAAGTAATTGTAAGTATGGTTTAATGTCTGGCAAAATCAAATTATACTTACATTAGAATAAGCACATCTAATTTATAAAACAATATTAGGAATCATATTGCTGGCGAAGGAAAATAATTTCTTAAACAGAGAAAAGCAAAATGCTAAACCAGTGTAAGACACAGAACTGAATTTCTTGTATTTGTAAGAAAACGAAGGAAAAATATTGCTGGGTTCATTCAGAGGCTAGTTTCTGTATTGTAGGTATTTTGGAATCCTGTAGTGAAATCTCTCTTTGGGAATTGCACTACTCCTCTGTCCAGCACTCAAAGTTTATTAAAGTTTTGTGGGAAAAAAGCAGTTTGGCAGCATCCCAGTCCATAAGGGTCTGAGAATGATGTGCCAGAAAGACTCGGGAGGCCTGAAAAGCCACTTTAAAATATGGAAAAGCTTTTTTTTTTTTCTTTTTTCCAGAGGCCCAGTTCAGGGGGTTTCAGTCTGTTTCATGGATTTTTCTAAGCTGCAGCACAAGAGCAAGCAATTTGTTACAGGCACCCAAAAACCCTGTAATATGATAATGTTTGAAAAACAGTGCTGCTTTAGAAAAGGAAAGCTTTTGGTTTTATGGTTATTGAAAAACTCTCTCTCTTTTTTCCGCTAATAGCTATCTATTTGTAGATATGTAGAAATGTATTTAGTGTGAAGATTATCTTCCAGTCACATTACTGTTTACACGTTGGCAGGGATCAAAGTCTATTTTCATCTTCACAACTCTTCATGTTTCTTTATACCAACATTCCTCAAAAAGTGAAAACTTTGTCTTTACAATTTTGTTCCATGATGATGGCCTAGTCATATGCACAAGATGTTACAAATCTTTTTGCTAAACATATCCATGCAAGGCTAAAAGCAAAACCATGCATGTATTCTGGAAAAAAAAAGCCTATTTACTTTTCTTTTTTCTCCATATTAGCAGTATTTTCAGCCATTTAACAGACAACATCTCAGAGCATTTGAATTTAAATCACTATAAAATTCCTTTTAATTAATTTATTTTGAAGTATTACGACAAGTACTGACTTGGCAGAAATAGCAGCTTTGACAAATCACAGCAGAAATGCATGAGGTTTAGGTATAACAGGTACTGTACAAGAAACTTCTAAGAAGATTTCTTCTTCAATTAATACTTGGAGCCCAATTCTCATTTCATTAACATCACAAGGATTTTTCCTTTTGACTTCTGAAGAAAAAGATCAGAGTCAGACTGTGTTTCTTATCTGGTCAATTTTAAGAACTGACCACAAGCATGGAGAGAAATAGAGAAAGAAAGCAAGAGAGAAAGGGAGAGAGATTGTTCTATCGTATCTGACAGATCCCTATTGCTGAACCTACGACAGATCTCAAAAAAGACAAAGCACTGCACTCCTAAGTATTACACCACCTGATTTTCATCTTCCTGGCTTGCATAATTAAATCCAGAGTTTAGTCTTTATACAATGCATGAAGGAGAGGTTTTGGATTTGGTACACCTACAAAAGTCATCATGTTGTATAGGGAGCAGATTAATACAAGCAGGCACTCGCTGAAGAGCTCTCTGCCCTAGGTTCTAATCCCAGCTCCTGCAACTATTTTTGTACTTATCCAGGTCTGATCATTTCTCTATTTTCTGTAAAATTTGACAACAGATACTCTTTCTCACCAATGTGCCATAACTGCAAGACTTAAATGCTGACGGTGAATAGTGAATATCTTCTCTGGAAAGTGAAATTGAAGATGGGAGAATCCTTCCTACATTCTAAAAAGTCTGTTGCCTGCTGACTAAAGCATGGTCCAAAGGAGCGGTTCAGTCCTTTCAGACAAACAAGGGAATTGAACCTGGATCTCATCCACATTTCTGTCTGTTCTAAGGACTGAGCTACAGTCTGAAGGGAAACAGATTTTTCCACTGTGGGGCCAGCTGTTGCTGCAAGGTCCTGGCCTAGTAAGCATTTTCAGAGCTCACCTACTGGACTGAACTCTCCAAGGAGACATGCAGAGGAATGTTTCATTTCTGGACACCTACTGGGCATTAGCCTGAGTTAATTACTAGGCTGCTCAGTCCTGTTACAGCTTAAGTACCTTTGAGAACATGAATAAGCACCGCTGAAGTATGTTATGCGTCTCATAATAAAAAATGCTTGAGCTTCCAATCAAACTTAGGTACCTCCAGGGTTACGTGATAGATGCGTAAACACTTTTAGGTCTGCAATTTTGACCCAAGGCATCTAAATTCCACCTACTTGAGCATCAGGTGTTTATGTCCTTTTCTGGACCTCATCCCAGGTTAGAACCAACTGCTCAGAAATAATCATAATATCTGCGTAATGCTGATTTTCAGAACGACTTATAAATATTAAGTAATTAATCTTCATATTGCCCCTGGACAAATATTTCCATTTTACATATATAAAAAAATGTGATAAATTGCCGTAGGCTACAACTGAGTCAGTATCAGAATTAGAATGGAGGAATTCCTGGCTCTCAGACTAGAGCTCAGTTCATGCCTCTCAGAAGAAAGAAAAGAGATAAAATCTTGCTCTTCAGAAGCAAGAGTTGTTATGCTGACATGTTTTAATTGACCAAGGACTTTTTCTTTTAAAGTGGTCTACGTTGTGGGTTTTTTTTCCAAAGAATACAAAAAACTTTGCAGCATTACCTTTCAATCCTGGTAGACTATTAACAACACTGAGAGGTAAATAACTGAGAAAGTATGATCAAAACTTATCTGTAGTAAACCTCAGTTTTTGAGTGGTGTTAGAAGGAATGATTGGAAACACTATATTTAATATTATGCAAGCTTGGTGCATCAGTTAGACAATCGCTCAAATTAAAGAAAAGGCTTATTAGATCACTTAATCACTACCAGTAACAGCATTGCCCGTAATACATAAATATTGAAGTATTTTAGGGATCTTTAACATTTTATGCTCCTGCTATATTTTTTAAGATGGAAAATCCCGAAAAAATAAACAAAAAAACCCAAAAGTAGGATTCTTTCTCCCTTCCTTGCTGAAGGACTTCTGTAATTCTGGATGCCTGCAAGAATTGTTGCTGGCTTGAAAGGATTGCCAGCTACCAACCCCTACGCATCATATTCTTGGCTTGAACAGTTAAAACAGATCCATCCGTAAATTCACTTGCATGGCTTATCGATCTACTTTCTACACACCCAATTTAAGAGTATGTTAGCCACTATAAAGTAGCAAGTGCTGGAAAATCCTAACACAGTAAACCATTTCTAGGCTAAAGTACCAAAACTGATAAAACACTTAAGTATTACTGAACTGACAAATTGCAAACTTTAACAACCATGTAGAGTTTTCAGAACTCTACATCTTGATAAACATAGCTTTACAAACAGCAGTTCAGTATATCAGTTTAAATCCACAAATCTTAGTTGAGCACTGTTTGACACATGTTTACATTTACAACAAGCAACAGAAGACCAAGAGCACAAGTATTTTGTTATAGAACAAAATTAATTATTTTTGTGCAAAGATGTTGCATGTATTGCACATAAGGTCTCACCACAGAGACCACACCTTGAAACAATACGCATAATTTCCAGCAATATCAGTTCTAATGTTAGATATTCAATAAATTGAATATGGTCATGTCTGTGACATTCCTTTAGTAAACTCTCACTTCAAGTATGACTGCGAAGGATATTAGCATGATAGGAAAATTTTCCTATCATTCAAATACACCATTCTTTCCCTTGCAAAAACCTGTATTTTGTACTTCTTTTCTGAAATCTCGAAATGAGAATACAAGGGTTTTACGTTTACACCACACTTGAGAATTTTGAAACTTCAGTGTCGTAAATACCAGGGCTTCAATTTCAGGCCGACAGCACATCCTAGTGGTTACTCACACTATTCCATGATATTTGGTTTACACAACACCTCAGTCATAGCTGTATAAATACTCTCCCGGTATCCTTCAATGCATGCACTTTTCTTCTTTTCCTTTATGGAACAACTAAGAATGAAGTTGGGATTTTGGAAAGAAGCTTCAATTAATAAAACTGAGATAATTCAGGAACATGGAATATTTTAAAATTGGTTCTATACATCTTTTAAACAAGAACATGCTTCTGACTATGCATCATTTTAGCTATTTTTAGGCAGAACATAAAATGAACACTAGTGCAGTTTGTCCTTTTGTTTTCATTTTCCAATAGGATAAAACAACATCTCTGGTTTTACTTCAGTTTCATCTGTGCAGCTTTATCTAGGAAATATGACTAAAGGGCTATACGCATTACTAAGTCCTTAGCTAGTTAATAAAACTATAAATTTAGTCATCAAAAATGCATCTATTACAGCATTTTAATGTGTTTTTTGCCAGCCAAGTATGCAGCACAATCAGATAGCTGTCTGTTGAAGCAGGCAGCAATCAAGAGAAAATAGAAATAAAATGTTGCTTAACGGTGTTAAAACAACATTTTGTAACAACACCATTTAGAGATTTTTAAATGACTTCTTAGGTGGAGAGCTATGAAATATGGAATGCCTATATGGAAAATCTTGAAGATATTTTTCCTCAGGTAAGTTCACAATTTTGCATAGCTGCAAAACCTTTCAGTGTATTTCTGACTCTCCGATATTATCATATTTTTAATGTATATCTTCTCAATAAGAAATATCAGGTAACATGTTTGTCTCTTAAAGGAACAGATCTGTAAATGGAGTACTGTATCCCTGACAGGCTTTATAGGCTGAACTGCTGGTGAAAAGGCTGGAAGGAATGTCCTATGAGGAGTGGCTCAGGACTTTAGGCTTGTCTAGTTTGGGGAAAAGGGAGCTGAGGGGTGACCTCATTGCTCTCTACAGCTTCCTGAGGAGGGGAAGTGGAGAGGGAGGTGCTGATCTCTCCCTGGGATCCAGTGACAGGACATGTGGGAATGGTTCAAAGCTCTGCCAGGGAAGGTTTAGACTGGACATTAGGAAGCATTTCTTTACTGAGAGGGTGGTCAAACACTGGAACAGGCTTCCTAGAGAGGTGGTCAATGCCCCAAGTCTGTCACTGTTTAAGAGGCATTTGGGCAATGTCCCTAGTAACATACTTTAACTTTTTGTCAGCCCTGAAGTGGTCGGGCAGTTGGACTAGATTATCACTGTAGGTCCCTTCCACCTGAAATCTATTCTATTCTATTCCATTCCATTCCATTCCGGTGGTGATCATGAATTGACCCTCCCATGTTGTTCTTCTCTCATATTTGGGTTCACATATTTCTTTCCCCTTCTTCAATCAGTTTCAGTTATTATAGGGTAATTTTAATGCCTGATACATTTTTGGTATTTTGTTCATGGTTAAGATATTTAAAATCATATTATATGGGAGAAACACATTTTCTGCTACTAATATATGAGTTTTCCAAAGGCTCGAAAATCAGAACTCAGTTAAAAGCACCCCCAGTTTTTAGTTTAGCTTCATGGTCTCCTGCCTGACTCATGTTCAATACATATGTTACTGACAACGTTAATGTCTCAATTTGGCTGAGATGAAAACTTGCCCAGAAATAGTCCCTGTGCGCCACCTACAGGCGAGTCCATCCTTCCCTATAATGCTGAGGAGCACAGGCAGGTCCCACATAATTCTCTCCTAAGAAGGAGAGTGAAAGAAAAGCGAGGTTCCAGCAGTCGAAACTCCGTTAACAACCCGAGATGGGCATGTATATTGTGTTTTAAAGCTGTAGCTGCAAGGTAAGAGATGACAGGGTGTTTTTCTGATCACAGATCACAAACATTTTCTCAATGAGCACTGACAGTGGCTGTAACAGCAGGTACAACCTAAGCAACAGTACTGCCTGCTTCTCTACCAGGCCAGATCATTTCCTGGAATAATTTACGTACCAGAGTTCAGGAATCCTTGTTATAAACAAAACCTCAACAGTAACAAAAGGAATTCTCAATAAAAATCTGCTAACTTCTCAACAGAAAGGCACATATCAGGTAAAGGATAAAAGATTTGCAGGTAACGCTATTTACTATAAATATATTTTTATGCTTAATGAAACAAGTTGTGGTCAGAAGGGACCTCTGGTCATGGTCCATGGTGATGGTTTTCTTTCTTCACAGGTGATGGGGTATGGGAGTAATTTTTTTATATGACCTTTGTCAGAGTTAAAAAAAAATTGTGGTAGAGGAGGTGTTGAGCAGCATCTTTTCCACCATATTATGTCACCATATTATTCTGGCATCTATTTTATTCCCATGAATGCCATAAACATAATGGCTGAGGTTGGAAGGGACATATGGAGGGCATCTTGTCCAACTCCCCTGCTCAAGCAGGGCTACCTAGAGGCGGTTGCCCAGGACCATGTCCAGTTAGGTCTTGAGTATCTCCAAAGATGGAGACTCCACAATCCCTCTGAGCAACCTCTTCCAGTGCTCAGTCACTCTCACATTAAATAAGTACTTCCTCAACAAATCATACCAAATAGTCCTCTTTGTTACAGAAAACACCCCAAAAAATCTGTTAATTTTAATTTGTCCTTCATCTGGAGCACAGACTTTTAGAAAAGAGGTATACTGGCTCAGTTAAAACTGAATCGAAATGCTGTTTGTTCTTTATTGCAAGTCATATCTGATAAAATTTTGGAAAGGTTTTTGTATTACAGAATTCTACAGGGAGATCCTTCCTTTGAGAACCAAGTGGCAAGAAGACTTTGTAATAATCTTGCTGAATTTCCAAACATTTGGCATGTGTTCTTTCCATTCTTTCACAGGAATGATAGATGTAGCCTTCTGAGGAATTGTGTATGAGGGTTATTTACGCTTGATTATTTCATATTCACTACTTCCTTTTACACAGCACCTACTGTTACATTGCTTAATGTATTTTGAGGCATCATACATAAAATAAATGAACAAAACTCTATCAGTGCTTTGCCAAGCAAAAGACAGATGTCCATTAACTCCATTCACTGCAACAGGAGCTCATGTTTTAAAATGCCAAACAGCCTAGTGGTAGTAGGTAGCTAACAAGTTCCCAGTTAGCTAACATGCAGAAGTCTGAGTAAACATGAAAACAAAGAAGCCGCCTCTTAAGTTACCACCCAAACTGCTAGTTACACATGCTTCTGGATCCGAACAACAACCATTCCCTTCAACCATCATCCACAAAAGAAACAAGGCAGTCATCAGAATGTGACGGCAGCATTTCCATAACAAAATCAATTTCTTAGAACTGATGACAGCCCTGGGACAGAAAATTGATGATGGAAAGAGAAAAGGAAATTAAATTGAGTTTTAAACTCTCATTAAGTTTTAATAAAATGAAACAAAAATGCACTAGAAAGGTTGCCGGTGTGAGTAAGCACCAGAGTGGAGCGTGAACTAATCAGCTGTATACTGTTGGATGTGCACCTCAAAGAGCTGACAGTAATACCACCATAACACCAGAGGGGAAATCTGTGATTTTCGCTGTATGAGAATATGAGTTTAATCCTTACTGTCCACCCCACAGTGAAATTCTGATCAGGCAAGATGGACAGCCCACTTATCACTAAGGATCTACATGTGCATAATACAAAGTAAGAAGGAAAAACGAGGAAACCTATGAAAGTAATGGCATATAAATAAAAATATAATTCATGAATAATATATACCACATATTTTTCCAACTGCAATTATAAACTAGTCTATTTTCCTTGCCATTTTAATTTAGTAAATTATTTATTGGGTTCCATATACTAAGGAATAATCCCAGTTTATTATGTTTTGACATAATTCTCTTCTAAATAAATTTGAAATTCATGAGAGCAGAATGTACATAATGATTGACATCAACAATAATTCACATCAGTCTTTCCAGTAATGGAGAATGATGCTAGTACTGCTGTTATCTCCAAGTTCTGGGGACTAGCTTTACTCTTTTCTCTAATATTAGAGGCCTTAACAGTTAGTGAAGATGAACTCTGTCGGTTTGGTTTTTAGTGTTATTTCACATGTAGCCTCTTGCTGAAAACAAGGAAGCTTGTGTGTGTTCTGGAGATGGAATTTGTCCCACACAGTGGTGCTAGTTCACTGACAACGCATACAACACTTCAGAAAACATTCCCTTCTCTTATGTGTCAACTATGACTTTTTCGCTGCACAATACTTTGAAAAATAATACATTCATGAACATGAATCTATGCGTGAGGATGAAATTTCATACAGTTGTTTCCTGTATTACTGAAACATGACTAAGGAACAAGAATATTTATAACTATCAGCTCACAAGAATGCTGCATTTTGAGGGCCATATTGTTATTAACTCATATTCATTTCTGTTATAAAATCATTTTGGTCTATGAAGTTATTTTAGAAGAAGAATTGGTTCTTGACAATGGAAGCTTGACACAACAAAGACAGAACATGCCCTTGGATCTCTTAAAAGACAGGAATAGTGAAAAAGGCAATTTCCTAACAAATGATTTCCCAACAGAAGACTAGAACCTGACAGATCAGACCAGTTCCTCTTGTAATCAAAACTCAGAATCATTTCTGGGACATGGAAGTGGAAGATTCCCAATAAGAACCTTCAATGGTGGAGATCACTGAAACTAATCTATTTCAGTGCTTACGTATACACAATTCCTCTCGCCAGTTTCAGCACACTTGCGCTATCTACATCAAAAGTAACAGAATATAATTCTTATCTTTGTAGCAAATATTTACACATTTATCATGTTTCCTTTAAGCCTTTTCTAAACACAGTTATTTTAGTCTTTCCTGAAAGTTTCTGCATTTTTAACTTCTGACCGTGCTTGCTGCTTCTCAGCAGACACAGATTTCCTTTTTTTTTTTAACATCATGCAGTTTTCCAGTTAAGCCCTTACCAATGCTAAGTAGAACAGAATGATTGCTTCACCTCTCCTATGAAAGATACTTTTATTTACATTTATAATTAGTGATGGCATTTTCCAAAGTTGTTTGAGCATTACTCACTCACATATTTTGACTTGAATTGGTGGAAAACCTGCTTTCCCTTTAGACTGTTAAAATACCCTAAACCCTCAGATTTATGGTAAAAAAGCACTCCACTTTTTATTTGTTTTGTAGGAAAACTTTCTGAGAGTATTCAGAACAACCTATTTGCAGAAATGCCTTCCTTTAACCTTTTTTCAGGATTTATATTTACTTACATTTTTACAATATGGCTTTACATAAGAACTGCCACTGGAAAAGAGTATCCAATTTAATAACCTTATTACCTTTCTTCCATAGATTGAGACTAGTGTATCAATCCTCTAGGGCATCACAGGAAATCAAAGACAGCAGGGTTGTAAAGATTTATTAGGGTTTCTAGTCCAACGGTATTCTAATGAAATATTAATTAAAACCAATCTACAGTGACTGGCCAGCCAGTATGCTTGTGATAAGCAGTACGAGTAACGTGAGGTTCCTTTCCTTCAGGAGGGTAAAGATAAGCGTTAGTTTACCAGCCTTCACAAAACTTAAAAGAACATATTTTGTAGGTTGGGACATTGACCCTTGATTCAGATTGGGCTGAAACTGGCCAAAAGATTCAAGTTCACTAGAGGGGAAGTCAAGCCAGCAACAATATGACACAACTGTGTTAAGCTTTGCTTTCTAAAAAATCTAACTGTAAAGAGAACAGACTTGTTCTGGCAAAAGATGCCTACTTTGGAACCTGAGGCAAGCACACAAAACACCAGTAGACAGAAAAGGACTGGATAAGCTCAAAACAATGATTTTAAGTCTGTGTTTAAGTTCTCCCCAGTGATTTTTTTTTTTAGGCCAGCAAGTGCTGAAGAAACCCTAAGAGTCCTACAAATGATGCAAGAATGAGTATCAAAAGCATCACTAAGAAGTTAGCTCGCAGCTTGATATTCTTAGGGAAGTATAAAAAAAACCACTAAAACCAAATCAGTGCTTGGCCTTCAGTGAACTAAAGTACAGGGGGAATTAAAATAATTCCTGACCTTAAAAAAAAATAATATTGTGTTTATTCATTAATGATGTAAAATATTTTCTGTCATTTTGGATATATTAATTATGGATAAGTTACCATCATAGTTATTTCTAGTCCTCATGCGTTTGTGTTGTCTGCTTTTCTGGAAACGTTGGAAACATTTGGGCTTGTGTGTGTTACACGTTTCAGGAAAGTACTTATATTGACATAGTTCTTTCTATTATTGACTGAGCTTGGTAGCTTCTAATTATCCTACTTCTTGTACCATCTTGCCAAGAATGGGTTACATACAAAGAACAAAGGTGAACAGAATAGGCACCTTAATACTGACTTGCTAATACAATATAGAAATGTAGTATTTCAGCTCAGAACAGTATAGGAAGAACCATTCTTTAGCGCCAGTATCAGTGAAAGAGATTCTGTTCACAAGTCTGCCATAACCTCAAGCAAATCACTTAGCTCCACTGAATTTTTATTATATCTGTAACACAGAGATGATCTTTCCGTTCCCTTAAAATGTTTCTTATCCTTAAACTTGAAAATTTAATTTATAGCTATTTCACTGATTGGTAGGAAATGGCAGAAATGGCAACTGAGGTATCAGAATTTTTACTTAGCATGGTGTCGTGGTTTAACCCTAACTGGCAACCAGGACCACGCAGTCCTCACTCACTCACTCCACTCCCCAGTGGGATGGGGAAGAGAATCCAAAAAAAAGGAAACCTTTTTATTATCTCAACCTTGTGGGTTGAGGTAAAGACAGTTTAATAGAACGGTAATGGAAGAGAATAGTAATAATGATAAAAGAATATACAAAATGAGTGATGCAATACAATTGCTCACCACTCGACGATCGGTTGCCCAGCCCATCCTGAGCAGTGATCATGGATTCCTGCCCCCTGGCCAACCCCCATTTATATACTGAGCACGACATCTGTGATACACAACATTCCTTCGGCCAGCGTGTCCTGTCTATGCTCCCTCTCAGCTTCTATGGGAAGCTGAAAAAGTCCTCGACAATACAAGCATTACCTATCAACAACATTATTCTCATACTAACTCCAAAACACATCAGCTACTAGGAAGGGCCTTATAACCCTCCCTCACTTGTAGGGGAACCTACCAGTTACTGAGGATACCCATAATACCTGAGGTTGCTTTGCCTCCTAAGCCATTGGATGGAAAAGGAAAATTTAACAACCCATTATCACAATCTCGGTCTCTGGCTAAGCCTGTATAGTTCAACTGAGTTCAGCCTCATTGACGTTTCCTTGGAGGAGACAGGGAAGAGTTGCACTTCATAGTAGCTGGACAACTGAACACTTCCATCTGAGATGAGCTGCTGCCTCATCCACACACATAGCCCTGTGCACTATTAGATGCCACATCATTGCAGTATGTGAAGTACGAAAAAAGATCTCCCAAACAGGAATCTGGCCTCACGCTGCTGATTATGTCAATTCTGGGATATGCAATCTGACAAGTTTTGGGGTTTTGCAATTTACTGAGTAGGAAATGTCTATTCACTGTGCATACGTTCAATGAATGTGCATACACTTCCACAATACAGAGACAGCAATTCAAAAAAACATGTAGCTTCATTCTTTGAATAAAAGCCTGCACCACTGGTAACTTAATAGTGGAAAGCCTGCGCAAACAATTGCAATGCAGAGAAAAAAAAAAAAAAAGGAACAAAAAAAAAAGGTCAGGAATTTAGCTAGAGAGAGAAAAAAGAGACAGACCCCAGCCAGTGTTCCTTAGTACCTCTTATTCTACGGGGTTTCTTCCAGCATACACTTCTCTGTCACACCTCAAACTGAAATCTGCATTTGCCTCCTTCCAAAAATTTACAGCTGCAGTTCCTTGGATATTTGGCAGAGTATCACTAATGGTCCTAATTTAGTTCAGCACCTGAGGTCCTCTGTTTCGTTAGCGGAGTTGTGGAGTTCACTGGCATTTTTGCAGTTTTTACAGGGCACTTCTACAGCAAAAAAAAAAAAAAAAATGTCCAGCAAATACTTGAAATTTAATACATATTTTGCATTATTCATATGCCCACTGGAGTCTTCACGTCACAACCTGTCATCCATTCTTGGAATTGTTAAGTACCTCTCTACACCAGACTGCTCACTCCGTCCTGCTCTCAGGTGAGTATCCATACAGGCGTTTTAGACAGGACCCTGTTTACAGATGCTTTGTCCAGCCGTGAAGTTGTTACAATCTCTTAACTTAAAATCCTGTCACTTCTGCCCATCCGCGCGCTTCCTAACGTTAATCTCATTAGCTCCGGCTCTCACTGGCATCCACAGGCCTGGTGCGTGACCCCGTGTTTCCGCGCTCCTCCGCCGTGAGGCGCACCCGCTACCCGCGCACGCTGTGGTGCCTGGGGAAAGGCCACCTGCCTCTTTCCTCAACCGCTCGTTAATTAATTACTTTCGCCGGGAAGGAGGTGTGTGTGCGTGCGGGGGAGGCTTCTCCCTCCGCCGTCAGCAGGGCACAGCTCGGGAAGAGCCGCCGAACTGAAGGGCGACTAACGGCCGGGCGCGCGCACAGCCGTTACCTCAGACGAAGTAACGGTGCCCTCGAGCCCGGGCTTACCCGCCAACCCCTCCCCGGCGCGGGACGGACCACTGCCAGGGGATGGCGGGGGGGGGGAGGCGGGGGAGGACAGGCGGAAGAGACCACCAGACCACCCTTCCGGGGAGGGCACGGCCACGCCGTTACCGGCCCATTGTCCCAGGCGCCGGCCCGCCCTGGGGCGGGGCAAGCCGCGATAGGCAGGGCGGGCAGCCAATCGACGCGGCGGCTGAAGGGTGGGGCGGAAGTGCCGCGGGGGGTGTGTGTGTGTACGCGGGGCGGTGCCGAGCCGAGCCGGGCCGGGCTGGACCAGGGTCGGCCGGGCTCGGGAGCGGCCGGGCTGAGGGGGGCAGTGGGGCACCGAGCCGAGCCGGAGGCTGATGTGGAGCCGGCCGGGCGTGCGGGCGGCCCCGCCGGTGATGCGGACGCCGGCGGGCCCGGCGCCGGCCCGCTGAGGCGCGGCGGGCCCCGGGGTGGTGCGTGAGGAGCCTCGGTGCCGGTGCCGCTGGGGCCGGCCTCGCCGCCGCCATGCCGTGCACCTGCGGGAACTGGCGGCGGTGGATCCGGCCGCTGGTTGTGCTGCTGTACATCGTGGGGCTGCTGGTGGTGGTGCCGCTCTGCGTCTGGGAGCTGCAGAAGCTGGAGGTGAGCGACGGGCTGCGGCGGGGGGGTAACACTGTCAGCCCGGGCCCACCCGGGGCGGCTGCGGCCTTCAGCCCCGGGCAAAGACCTGGCGAGGAGAGGAGAGGGCGGAGGGGTTCCGCCGTGCGGCTGCGGGCGTTTATGGGGCTGTTACAGCGCGAACGGAGCAAGATGGAACGGGACAGGATTTCTTTCTCCTTCCGGTTCAGTAGTAGTCGGTGTTTGAACAGTTGATGCGATGCTGAACAAATTGGAGTCGGTCTCTGTAGGGGCACGGCTGGACCTTGGACCGCTGCCCTGCCCATAACTTATGTTTTGACACTTTGTGGTAATACGAGCGTTCATAGAATCACAGAACGATTTAGGTTGGAAGGAACCTGCAAGATCATCTAGTTGTATGGGCAGGGACACCTTCCCCTAGACCAGGTTACTCAAAGCCCCATCCAGCCTGGCCTTGAACACATCCAGGGATGGGGCAGCCACGGTTTCTCTGGGCAACCTGTTCCAGTGCCTCACCACCCTCACAGGAAAGAATTTCTTCCTGGTACCTAATCTAAAACTCCCCTCTTTCAGCTTAAAATGTTTCAGGTAGTTCTGCCCGGTCTATTGAGATAGTAGTAGAGAAGCTTCTTTTTCGTGCTGGTGGTATGTCCGTGGTGGTGTGACATACTGTAGTATCTCGTAACAGTGGTGCATGAATTACGCATACATGTGATAGTATTACTTTTCTAACAAAAGGTAAAATTGTAACCTTAAAAAATATATTGTCCAATTTAATACAGGCTTGTTCTACTGGAGGTAACCTTTTTCATGGTATAATCTTAAGCACTTAATGACAGTAAAATCTGTGTTAAGTGTATTTTAAGTTTCCTATTTTGAAACCCTGTTCTGATGCTTTCACATGTTTAGCATAATGGATGTTTATATCAAAGTGGTATCTGAAATTTCAAAATCATTAAATCTGATACTGGTAGAGAAACTACTCAGAAAGGATCTTTGAACTGTAAAGCAACAGAAGATGAGGGATGTTCATGTACAGTAGGGGATCGAAGAAGAAATTTTCAACAAAAAAAAACCTGTTTGAGAAGAGTCTACTATGTTTCCCAGTTTTGGGTACTTAGGGTTATTAATATAGTTATTTTTCAGAGAACTTTGTTTTAAAATTGTAGCCATACATATATATAAATGCATATCTATTTCAGATTGTTAAATGAAACTAGTTGAAATAGATTACTAGTTGGAACTTTGTTTTAAAGCTAAAAATACTTTAAATCCACAATCTTTCAGAAACTTTATAATGAAGCACTGAACTGAGATAAGTTCCAGACCAAAAGCAAGGAATCTGTTGTGGCTTTCAGTAGATTAAATAGGGAGCATTACGGTGTTTTTGTAGAACGTTTTGTGTTTATTGGTGATTGTTTTTGTTTGGTTCTGGAAGATTCCTCATATTTTTCTTTTGAATTTTTAAGTTTTACTCTAAGCCACATCAACAGATTGCAAGGGAGACTTTAGGATTTTGTATGTTTGGAAGGGAGAGTTAGAAAAACCAAACTTATTATTGGGATAAACTTAATATCCATCTTAAAACTTTATTCACAGTATAGAAAAAGAAAGATAAATTATTTTTCTTGCTATACTAGTAAAACTTTAAAGTATTAGTACTGAAACGTTGATCTTGCATTCTTCTTTTTCTTTGCAAGGTTGGAATTCATACCAAGGCGTGGTTTATTGCTGGGATATTTCTACTAATGACTATACCGATATCTCTCTGGGGAATACTGCAACACTTAGTCCATTATACTCAACCTGAATTACAGAAGCCAATAATAAGGTAACATTTTATATTTTATCTGTGCTACAAATGTTGAATTTAATTCAGACTAAAAATACTTCTAGTAATATTAAATGTTCTTTTGTTATTGTAACAGGATTCTATGGATGGTGCCGATTTACAGTTTAGACAGTGTAAGTGTTCTCTTACTGTTAACAGCTCGATAAAATTCTGTTTGCTGTGGGAGTGAGGGAAAAGTGTCACGGTTAGCAGAAAATACGCTGCATGGAGAGTCGTAGTCCTAGAAACTTCTGGTCATTCCTATTAATGGAATACATCAGAAACGTAGTTCTAGCGATATTACATTCTTCTTGTGGAGCTTGTGGGATCACTCTTGCTAACCCTTTTTAACCTTCAGTATCCTTTATGACAGATGTGGAAAGGGGTACGACAAGAGCTTGCATTTGGTCCTTCCATCTTCAGTAACGGCTGAACTGGAAACCAGACAGATCCAAGTACTGTCTCAAAATTCAGTGCCTTACCAGTTAAGCTTAGAACTAAAATTCTTTCCTGAGTTATGCTTAGTGCTAAAATTCATCCTTTTTGCTTCAGGAGGCAAAGGGTAATATCCCACAAAAAATCCACTTCTGAATGCTTTTATGCAATAGATTCTATTTGCCATACCAGATATGGTTCATGGTAATAAGTCGCCTGTAGACATGATTTCAGCCAGAGCTAAGCAACATACTAAACCTGTGGACTGTACAGGATGTGTGTTTACATGTTGTCATCATCTCTTGACATTGCAAATGCTTCTGTTTCCACCATAAGAGACAGCTTTCCAGGAACTTTTCCTTTGATTTTTCTCCCATCTCTTGAGTGTTTATGGAGTGTCATCCTTATGTATGTATGTTTTCTCCCCGCCTCTTTTTTATTTTTTTATTTTTTTGAAGGACTGGGATTTAGAGTATCTGAGAGTGAAGGAGAGTGGGGAAGAAAACAAGGCTATCTGTTTCCTATGGGGAATATCAATTACCTCAGGTTGATATTTCAATTTCAAGTATAGAATTTTCCCTTAGAAGAAAAACTACCTGCTAATTACGTGAGCTCTAGCCAGGCATTCAGGGATGTTTCTGACATACAGATATCTTCCATAGACTCCTGGATCTTATGGTCTTTGCTGCATATGTGGTATCCTGCTAGACTGCTTAATCTGAGCTGCATTTAAAGTTCTCTTCTCAGATTCAAATACTGTATTCTCAGTCTATTAGATGCTGTATTACATCTTCCACAAAAGTGTTGCAGCATCTGTTATCTCTCGTATTTCTTAACTACGATGAGGATGTGAAGCATTTTCCTGTAGTTCTAATAAGAAGGTCAGAGAAGGCACAGCATTTGCTCTATGACAACCTAGGGAAGCAAAGTAAACTCAAAAGATCCGCCTCTGTTTAACCCCTTCCCCACCCCCAAAGAAAAAACAACCCACAAAACAAAACAAAAAAAACAGGGCAGGATGAACTAAACAGTGCAACAGCAGTGTGATACTCAAAATCAAAAATTGAAAGCTCTGACAGCTCCATAACCACAGTTTTGCAAAAAAAAAAAAAAAAAAAACACTTTTCTGTCTGAAATTCTTGTTTAGAGGGATGACTACCACTTTAAGGCTGATCTGCTGCTGCCTTCTATATTTTGCAAACATGCCAGAACAAACATTTACCCATTAGATACCAAAATAAATCAACTTTATACTGAGGGACTAAAGACTTAGTTCTCAAACACATACTAACAATGAATATATGAATTTCAGGAAACAGTTCAATCTTGTCCCCTCCTAACAGGAGTAGGTTATGTGTAAGGAACCATCTCCTTTGTTACTTTTAAATTAAGGACCGAATTGTGTGGTCAAAGATACAGAGCATCTCTCGTGCAGTGCTTTAGGCACGCTTGCATTTGAAGCAGCAGAGATGCGATCTGAAATTCTACTTGCATTTTCACAGAACATTTTCTAGCTGTAGCGTTCATGCTCTCATTAGCCAAATGCTTCAAGCGCTGTTTAATTAGTGCCTGCTATCTAATGAAGTATTGCTTGCTGAACTAGCCAGCCAGTGTTGTCATTGGAATCACTTTTGTCTTTCTTGCATGTAACCTTTTGTGTACCTCTCTTCTTACAGTGGATAGCTTTGAAATACCCCAACATTGCAATATATGTGGATACATGTCGAGAATGCTATGAAGCTTATGTCATCTATAATTTTATGGTTTTTCTTTCAAATTATCTAACCAACCGGTATCCAAACCTCGTATTAATAATAGAAGCAAAAGATCAGCAGAGACATCTGCCGCCTCTCTGTTGTTGTCCATCGTGGGCTATGGGAGAGTGAGTATATGATGACATCTTAAAATTTTAAGCAGTGTAATCAGATAGAAATACTTTGTTTTCATACTTAGTAGTATAACTGTTGTGGCTTGTCAGAGTCAGTTTATGGTTTGCACACATTTTGTTTATCCACTATGAACCTCTACTGGAAGCAGCTGTGAACACGTTTTCATCTAGCTGTAAAACATCCTATAAATCGCACTTAGTTACTAACATACATTGACTCAAGTGGTGCTGAAGGAAAATTACTTATTTTTGAAAAATATTGGAAAAAGGTCTCCTTGAATTTGTTTCCTTTCCTATCATACAATATTTGCCAAAAACCTCATGTAGAATCACTGGTAGACCAGATAGGCTATTGCTTTTACTTCTACAGGTGAAGGACAAAAGGCCATATGCCTGTGAACTGTTTGTTCCTGCACACTTAATCTGATAAGCATCTCTCTTAAGAGATTTTAATAAAGCTATTTAAAATGTTAAAGACAAACTATGAATGTAAGTCATTCTTAAACATTTTCAAACGCAGTGAAGATTGCATTATCTTTATTTAGCCCAGCTGGAACCTTTCCATGGCTAAAAGAATTGAATCATTAAGTATTTCCTGTTATGTATCTATAAAAGTCTGGGTATTTTGTGTATTGCATATATACACACTATGAACTGTAAAAACTGAAGTCCTGGAAGCAGAAGTTGAAATTACTGTGAAATAAAAATTCAGTTTATCGGAACTACTGAGAACAGGAAACTTCCATAAGTGAATTGTCTTTAAATTCTTGTACAATGAATTTTGTGTTTCTCTTGCAGAGTTTTATTATTTAGATGTAAACTGGGTGTTTTGCAGTACACTGTTGTCAGACCATTTACTACCATTATTGCTTTGTAAGTATGCCCATAAATAATTGATAATGATCTTCAGGATGTAATTTTGAGTTACGTTGGAAAGAATTTTCATGCCCTTTGTATTGAATCAAGGCAGTTTGAAAGCAGACTGTTCGTGCTATGTGCTAAATGGGTCCTGGCAATTTGAATCAACCTGTGATTTCTTTATGAATTCTCCATAGCAAATCACTGTTTGCAGAATTGAAATAGTAAATACTTAATGCCTGCTGCTGAAAGCAGTGGGAGAGAATGTGAAGCACTGTTTATGTGGGAAAGACATTTTTACGATCTCTTAATTTTTAGAGCCTTTTTTCCTCCTTTCCCCTTTTCTCATTGGCTTCAACAATAGCATACTTTTAAAGTCAGGTTTCATGTAACTTTTTTAACTTTATAAAACTTTGCATGTGGCAAGCTTGACCGTGTGCCTTCATACATATCATATAACCTGTTGCTGTAAAGGAATAGCAGGCAGTTATGCATGTTCATACTGAAAGCTTAATTTCATGAACTTTGTATTGATGGTCATTACTGTTAATTCTGTGGGACTGTGGAAGAAGTTGCTACTCACCAAGAATATCCACGTAAATGTTTATATTAGCTGTATGTGTTCTAACAGTTAAAAGCAAAACAGCTAAAAAAAAATAATTGATGTTTAATTGTTGAACTCATTCAGCAATGGGGTATGTTTACCCTGCATTCAAACACAGTTTCTTCTATGGAAGATACTATACGGGTGGAAACCTATGCCATATGCTGTTGGAAATTGATTCTTGTGCAGACCCCCAGTGCCCATATTTGAGTACTGAAAGAGCTTTTGGATTATAACAGTTGATCGATGTAATGAAGATTTATCACTTCAAGAAAGTGATCATTTATGACATTGTGATTAATTCTAAAAATTCTTTCAGAATTTGTGAACTCGTGGGAGTGTACGATGAAGGAAACTTCAGCTTCAACAATGCTTGGACTTACTTGGTTATACTTAACAACATGTCACAGCTAGTGAGTATCATGAGTACACCTTTCTGCTCTTCTAAGTCATCGTGTTAATATTGCGTGAATCTTTTTATGTGAACTATTAACAGTAATTGTGTTAATGTCTGGTGATTCTTATGGGTAGAATATTTCCCACTGTAAGTTAAAGTTACTATCTGTTAAATACTATGTATGCAAAATACTAGGAAAACAGATAACCTAAAACTTCTATTATTTTTACTGCAAAGCTCCGTGAAGCATTAAGTGCCCTGCCTTTCTACCCCAAACTATGTGATGGGTGAAGTGATATGGCCTGAGCATGTTAGAGCTGTGGACTTGCCTCTCTGCAGAAGAGACGACTTCGCTCACCCATGTAGCTTCCTCCCAGCACATGTACCTTTGTAAAAATCGGCAGTGGCTACGTTAAAAATTCTGTGTTACAAAGCTGCTGGTAACAACATTGACAGGAAAAAATGGAGATGGTGCATGCAGTGCTAAGATTCTGGCCTGCCAACCTTGTCTTGTTGGTTCAGCTGCCAGATGATGTCAGGGTAAGGATAAGATGTCAGCCCCTAGACTTGAAAATTTCATTTTGGAGGTCAGAGATTGCATTTAGTGGCTTGCTGGGAATCCAGAGGAATAATTTTCTGCTTCACCCAGGGCATATTACACATGATCTATTGCAAGAGGAGAGAGCAGCAGCTCTGTCTCCTTGCTGCTTAGCCTTCTAGCCTCCAAGCTTCTTCTCTTGGCAACAGCAGCAGGAGTCAGAACAGCGTGACATCCCATCCAAAAAGGGTGTCCTCCTCCTACTGCCACCATCGTGTTTGATGGGTGACTGTTAGAGAAGGAGCTGTGACTGCTTTCTGCTGTGACAACAGTCCCAGCAGATACTTCTGCATGTCCTGGTTGACAGGATTGCTTAAAGAAACGTAGTAGCAAGAGGCTAGGAGAATGTGTGTGAAAAGGTGCGAAAAGATCAATTCCTGAGGTTTGGCTATGCATTAGTTCAGTAGTTTGCAGTTGCCATTAATAGGAAACTCATTCCGATTTGCAGTGAAGATTGCATTCATTGCCTCGCCTCTCATTAAGAGGCAACATTTCCGGTGTTCTTAACAGAAGCCTGAAAGAACACGTGCTTTTTATCCCATTTTCCCTAGAGACATGCTTAGCATTGAAAAGATTTTATGGGACCTTCCTGTGCTTTGCTTTAGTGTGTAGATAGATGACCTCAATCTCTGTCTGCCAATACCACGCATTCAAGGAATACAACTTCAAGCAAAAAAAAAAAAAAAAGTCTGCTTTAAAACAGTAAGGCAAAGTTTCCATAAATCCAGAGCCCCTTTTCTAAAATAGATAGCTTAAGTTTGTATCGTACTGTGATACATTTTTTAACTGAAGAGATGCTGTAAAACAACTCCCTCACAAAATAAAGCTTTTCTTCCTTGTCTTTTAGTTTGCTATGTATTGTCTGGTGCTGTTTTATAAAGTACTACGTGAGGAACTGAATCCTATCCAACCTGTTGGCAAGTTCCTTTGTGTGAAGATGGTCGTTTTTGTTTCTTTCTGGTAAGTGAATTATTTACTTATTGCTTCTTGCTCTCAGGATGGATCATAAAAGAGCTAAAAAGGCTGGATTTGTTACTGAGGTTAGAGGCCTCAAAAAAATCTGCCCATAATCTTGGTGAAGTGCTGTGAGGGGAAAAGGGTGCCTTGGACAGACCAGGCTTCTTCACTTAAGATTGTTTTTTAGGCTTGCAATTTTGTAAGGTGATTCTCGAGAACAGAATTTATTTTAGAATCTTCACTTGCAGTTATTTCAAAATGAAAAATTATATTTTTACTTTTTAAACTAAACTAAAAGAAAAAAATACTTTAACCTTTTCAGAATAAGTTGCTATTAGTTACTATTTTAAGCCTTGCTCCTGCATAGCTGCTAATGAGAGTGCCTTTAACTGCCTGAACATTACTCTGTGGGCTGCAGCAATACCCCGAAAGAGAAGCAACTTGTTCTAATAACTAACTGGAGCAACAAACTCTTCTTTGGTTGGGTTCTCTGTTGGTCTTTAGGACCATGGATGAATGACATCTCTTTTCAAGTCTGTTTGGTTTTGTTTTCCTCCTCTTAAAAATCTAAATATATAAACAGTAAGTTTTCTGTAACATTCTTCTTATGTTCATACATACGTACACATACAAACAGGCCTTGTTTACCAGATTTGTTTGAAGTTTTTTTGGCACTACTGTTACAATAACAATTAAAAAAAAAATCTTTATAGGCAAGCTGTGCTTATTGCATTGTTGGTGAAAGTTGGCGTTATTTCTGAGAAACACACCTGGGAATGGCAAAGTGTGGAAGCTGTGGCTACAGGCCTACAGGTAGGAGCAGACAATTACTTCTTAGGAGGAATGGCTATACATAAGATGACGTAGCTGATGTCAAGCAAATTTTGTCATACTCACTTTCGTTAACACAAGCTAGATTAGTACTGAATTTATTCTAAGTTGGGCTGAGTTTCAGCCAGTCTCCCCAAGTGAGTTCTCTGCTTGACACTTCTATATCCGTGCGTTGGGCGGGAGGAATGTGCCCCAGTTTAACTACTTCTGTTGGATATCTGTGCGTTGCTTCTTGCAAGAATTCATTGTAGAGCTGCTGCTTGTTGAATATCCACTTCCAGTAAGTCAGTCCATCAGGCAAGGACTGATTCCAGTATCTACGGCTCTCCGAAGCCTGCCCAGAATATCCTGCCTCTGGTGGAAAAGTAGCTGATGCCAGTATCCCAAGGCAATTGCAGTCTTTCAGTTGTTTCTTCAGTTATGAATGATTAACTATTGAGTTAGTATCTCTCTCATTGCAGGATTTTATCATTTGTGTTGAGATGTTCCTGGCTGCTATTGCGCATCACTACAGTTTTTCCTATAAACCTTATGTTCAAGAAGCTGAAGAAGGGTCGTGCTTTGACTCTTTTCTTGCAATGTGGGATATTTCTGATATAAGGGCAGATATATCAGAACAGGTTCGAAACGTTGGTAAGTAACAGCCAGATTTGTATGATCTGTTAACAGCATATGTATTTTCAGCTTCATTTTACATTATTATCCATCTCTGTAGGACCTTGAGAACATTCCGTACCAAATTAGTGGCAGCTGCATTCCTAGAGGATTTGATGGTTTATCTGGTACTTTGCTCTTTCCAGTACTCCTGACTGATTTGAAGTTTAGTTTTTAATTTTTCTTTTAAATAGGTGGATCTCAGGATAAGTTTCAGGTGTGATACGTAGAAGAGAGGGATGTCTCTCTTGTTGTGGCTGCGGGTTTTTTTGGGTTTGTGGTTTTTCTTAATGGAAAGACATCCTTTTATTTATTAAAGCTAACGATGCCCATGTAAAACTGTTATAAAAAAAGACTCATCTTCTAATGTAACATGCCTGTTTTAGAGTTGATGTGTTCAAAGACCTTGGTATAGTGCTGGAAGTATTAAAACGTATTTTCATTTGGCATAATTCTAGGAAGGACGGTTTTGGGTCAGCCAAGGAAAATGTTTTTTGCTGAGGATCATGAACAAAACGAGCATACGAGTTTGCTGTCTTCATCCACTCAAGACCCAATTTCTGATGCTTCTTCAATGCCATCTTCACCCATGGGTCATTATCAGGGGTTTGGACGCACTGTGACACCTCTCACAACACCAACAACGGCCCCTGCAGTTGATGGCATTTATAACACTTCTGGTATTCGAGACGCTGAGGAGCCACCCGAACTAGAGCACAATTTATCAGAGAAGGCTTTGAATAAAAGTTAGACTCACCTTTTCTTTGAATGTGTTAAGGAATCTGTTATAGACTTGCCACATGTTCTGTTAACATGTACCATTAGTGATGAAACCTGAGAAGTTTGGAAAAGCTACTGCGTAGACAGGAAGAGGATATGGCCATAACTGACATCTGAATTCTGAATCTATAATGGCTGTGAGTATCTTTGAGTACCCACGAATATAAAACACGCACACTGTAAAAGTTTCTGCATAAATTTAAGAATTAACTCCTTAAACTGCTAAACAGTTAACGCATCATGTCAAAATTACACTGACTTTTATTAATACAAAAGAAACATTTGAAAAAAATACTCTGCTCTTCTAAAGAGGACGCGTAAGTACTACTAGCGATGGAAAAAACTTAATTTCAAGAATGTAATTTAAGGTGGGGAGGGCAGTTAGCAGGAAGTGTTTGTATTAGCTTTGGTTGTCCTCTTAATGATGGTAACTTCCCTACCCCAGTGCTGAATGGAGTGTGGACGAAATGGTAACTTGTGTACAGATGCCATCTTCTTCCCTTTCCTGCATTGCTAAATAAAACCCCTTCATGAAGATAGTTATTACAGAGCATCAGTAAAGAACCTGTACAAGGAAAGCATTCCCTACAGGTCTCGCTACAAAATGCCATGCTCACAGCATATGGTTGGCATATCTGTTGTCCTTGTAGCACTTAATTTGCAGTATGTCTTTTACATATAGAAGAGACAGCCAGGATGATAGGTTTTGGATTAATACTTTACACTTGATGACTTTTTTCCCTGTCCTCCTAATATAAGAATAACGGTTACTACCTTAAAATACATGGGGGGTGGAAGGGAATAAAGGCTGTCAAAGGAAGTAGAAAACAACCCTGATTTCTTTATTTTGGGCTGCACTTTAACACTTAAGTTTTTTTTAAGCTGTTAAAGCAGGGTATCTTGACAATGTGTCTGTAGTAATTTGTATTCATAAATTTGTGTGTGTGTGTGATTATTGTATTATGCTTCTAGTATAGCCTGGATTCAAATGTAATAGTTGATTTTTTTTTTTTTTTTTTTTCTTTCCTCCCACCACCCCAGAGAAGACCTTTGCTAAGGTAAAACTAGGTAGCTAGTCTAATACTGAAGTTACTAGCATTAGATTTCAGACCAAGAAATAGTACACTTGTATCAAACTGTTATTTTGCAAAAACTGACAAAATCAGAGGGGTATTGTTTTTATCCCATTACCAGATTTTTACTTTTTTTGCATGTTTGCAATCGGACAAAAAAAAAACAAAACCTAACAAAACTAGAGCACTGACCTTTTAAGTGACATCTGAAGGTTCTTTTTCAGGATTGTTAGCGTTTACAGGATAAATGTTTAACTTCTGGCTGTCACGGTAAATTCATTTAAGTGCTTTTTTTTTTTTTTTGCAGTACTAGTGTGATGTAAATATTGCGCCTTACTCACTAGGCTGCATATTTTATAGTTGACTGTACTTGCTGTATCTGAAGTTAGTGGGAAAGTGCAAATCATAATTTTTAATTTGCCAAGTCATTGCCTTTGTTGTAAATAAGCAATTAAAGATTTTATTTAAACTGTTCATCTTATTTCCATTTGATTTACTGCTACGGTAGTTTAAGAGTGTGAATGACAGGTGAATGCAACTGTCTTCATGGAAGGAAGGGATCTTCAGTACAACTTGTACAAGAGTTTGTGCTTTCTGTATTTTAAGGCTGGTACTAAAAAGGGAATTCTTGTTTGAGCTTATGAAGAATCAGAATCTACTTATTTATGCTTGATTCCAGGTATCTTTTTATCCACGTAATAGTCACGTTCTAAAAGGAAACAACTTGTAAAAGCTCACACTTGGGGCCTTCAGTGCCCACTGTAGTCACTATATTAGAAAAAATCTGATTTCCTGCACGTATGCAGGTAAAAAGGGGCAGTGGTAGAAATAGCATCTTGAAGGATCAGAGCTGCTGGAAGCTAAGTAGCTACTGTGCTCTAGCTTTTCAAAAGTCTCACAGTGAAGAGTTTTTTGTAATACTTGAAATGATGGTTGCTTCTTTCATGTCATTTCTGGAAAGCTATTAAATTATTTTATTATTACTCAGTTATTCCACGTGCACACTATTCCTCCTTTTTTTTTTGTCTGGGAGAAAAGGTTTTCTTTCATCGCAGTATCTTACAGGATCATACCTTTCCGTTGAAGATTGATACTGAATTTCCAAAATAAATCTTTCAATGACACCTACACTGTGTTTTGGAAACTACTACAGCAGCATTCCACAGCATGACTTACCAAGTCTATTTGCAAATTAACATTTTATATAGTCCTTCATAAGATTGCCCTTGCCTTACTTAACACACTGCTTGAGAACTCAGAAATGGTCATTTTCAGCCCTTTACTTAGTCCCATTGAGTAAGTCTCATTAAGTAATATGTCCTTAATTTTTCTTTAAATCACTTTGCGGTCTTATTAGTTGCTGAAAAGCTTAATAAATAAGGCTAACTACTATTATTTAATGGGTTTGCTTTTATCAGAGGTCTTCCCGCCTGAGAAGCCTCAACAATTCTCTATAAAACTGCACTTTAGTGAAAGTATCCTGTACCTACTAGGTTTGGTTGTGTCACAGTAACTTAGATTTTTATGGATCATGGCTTTCTTTGGGTTTTGGGGATTTTTTTAGTTTTTGTGGTTTTTTTTTGTTTTTTGGTTTTTTTTAAAGAAAAGCTATTTTCTATGTAGTATGAAAAGCCTGTGGCCTACTCTAATTCGCTTATATTTTGTTATGCATTGTAGCTCTTGGATAAAGGATGGTATCCAGTTACTTTATTTTCTGAAAACTTGACTTTTTTCCTTACCTCTGTTTTGGGGGGGGGGGGGAGATTTGGAGACCTTTCCTCCACCCTTCCAGCAGGAGCTTTATTAGAGCAGTCTATCAGGTGCAGGTTCAGCTGCAGGCTGGGACAACCACAGCTCCAGCAGTCCCTGAAGTTAAACTGAGAGAGCCTACCTGAAACATTTGACCTAATGAAGAGCACATGCAGTGAGATTCTAGAAAAATTATTTGTGGGTGTCTCTACAAGCTCCTGTTAAGGAGCAATCACAGAAATGCCTCTTCTACACTGAAGAGACAGCACTGACAGTATAAAGAAACGCAGCTACAGAAATATGTTGCTAACAGAGGTAGAATTAATGCTGAGTTAGAAGCTTTTGTTAGTCTTCCATTTGGATATAAAATTAATAGAAGGAACTTGTCACCCCTATTATACCAAAACGTAACACTAGAAGGGATGCAGGAGTGCTGTGGTGACTGATGTAATGTTTTATACAACTTTCATGCAGACAAGAGTTCAGGCCCATTATATTACGAAAAATGATTCTCTCAGGGATTCTAAAAAATTTACTAACAGCCTCAAGTTGCGCTGGGGAGGCTTACATTGGATATTAGGAAAAATTTTTACATTGAAAGGGCTGCCCAGGGAAGTGGCTGAGGCACCATCCCTGGAGGTATTTAAAAGGTGGGTAGACATAGTGCTTAGAGATATGGTTTACTGATGGCTTTTGTCAGAGTTAGGTTGATGGCTGGACTCGATGATTAAGTATCTACTATTAAAGCAACAAAATAGACTTTTTGATCAGTAGATAAAATTTAGACTTTAATGTAAGTTAACATCAGTGATGTTACAAACAGTCAATTTATGCACAGGTAATTAACCACAAGTCAGTTTACACTTGACATTCTTCACCGTTTAACTGTAATGCTAATATTGCTTTTATGGTGTTGAACATCAAGCACAAGTTCATCTCCAACCTGAACTTGGATGGGCTCATCAAGAACAACTGCAGCTTGTTTCCAGTGCGAGAACGCATCCGATGTATTCAAGCTATGGTCTTCATCTAGATGGATGTGATACCAGAAGGGAATTGCAGTGACTTGGCCAGACTTACAGATTTGTACCTAAAAATATTTAAAATATGAGTTTAATCGGTTATACTCTTTTCAAAGAAGTAAGAAAATAAAGTAGTTCAAACCATCTCAATCCATTTCAGAGATACCTGCAGACAAGTAAATTCTGTCTTGAAATTTTCAGCCAAGGTGAGCAATGAAGGAGCAGCTCTGCAGAAGAGCAGTTAAGCACACTTCTCACTTCTTGTACACGCGACTCA
This sequence comes from Rissa tridactyla, assembly GCF_028500815.1. NCBI lineage: Eukaryota > Metazoa > Chordata > Aves > Charadriiformes > Laridae > Rissa > Rissa tridactyla. The sequence goes on from NC_071470.1 coordinate 73,631,064, forward strand.
CCTTCACTTCTCTGCTGGAGCTGTTCAACAGAGGGTTCATGAGATCCAGCCTCAGAAGCTCTGCTGGCTTGCTCAAGGGTAGACACGGTAACGTAGAAAGATCCAAATACACACGAACAGGTACCTAAGAGTATACACCATAACCTCAGAGTATACACCATAACCTCAGGCATCGATAGCCATTAAAAAGCGAAAAGCGAAGAGACTTAATCGTAATGCGTAAGTTTCTATGAATTACTGTAATGCCTGTGAGACACAGCCATAACGCAAAATACACCCTTCTAATCCCTTTTGAAACGTGACTGTCGGCATACGTGGTGATGAAGGAGATACTAACAGCACAGTCACTCTTCTCTACACGTAACATTGCATCTTTCGTTACTCAGACAAAACTTCTCCCACAACAGTCCTAAAATAAATGTTACCCTTTTTAGTTTATGTCAAGGTCCCTGTTGGGTCACATAAACCTCTCTTGATAACTTCAACACTACGAAAAAATTTCAGCTCTGCAGTTTTCTTGCAGTTTACACCAAAACTAAACAGCTAGACAGCTGCAGGCTTTGGAACTGTGCCTGGAAGACACCCACCAACTTCATACCTTGAACTGGTTGATAAAAGGGGCTATATTAAACCCAAGAGTTGGTTCTGTTCCTTGAACAGCACTCTCCAGTAACAGAGACTCTGATTCTACAAGCATCCCATATACCAACACATACTGTGGGAAAATCTTCCCTCCACTGTGAAGTAAACATCTGTAAAATGAGAGAGATTTCACCCCTAAAGCATTTCATTCAACAGCAATGAAAGAACATCAACTACATTTAAGAAAGGCACACTAGTTCTTCCTCCGAAGTCAAGTGCTCATAAGCATTTGAATTTGATCCCATTTGACCAGGAAAACTTGTCACATAATACTAAAACTATGGAATTAAGTCATCTTTTCTCAGCATCAGTATTGGAAACAGTGATACTTCAAGATGAAGATAGTGAGATTTATTCATAGCAGCAGCATCTAATACTGAAGGACTGGCAGAAATGCTTATTAAAACCAGAAGTCACGCAGCACATGCTGTTGGGAGGCACTGGTAAAAGAGGCGGCGCACCCACAGGGAAACAAAACCTGGTGGGAATTTAAGTCACCCTTCTTGGAAGTGTTTAACTGAAGTTGACAGCAATACAGGAGACAGCATTTTTTTCTGAAAAAAAACAACACTGAGGCTTGCTTGGTCTCTTGCCACAGAATATCACACTGCTGAGAGCAGCAACATGACAGGAGACTTCACTCAGCATAATATCAAAAACCTCCGATTCAATAGATTGGTTTAGGTTTCCTTTTCCTATAGCAGGCTTCTTTTCATAGGAATTAGGTATCTAAGCAGCTCGCTATTGGATGTATTTTCATGCCAACAGATTTGAGTCTACATATGATAAAAGAGTAACTTCCCATTTGTTCTTACAGCAAAAAATCTTTCAAGTCACCCAAAGATTTATTCAAAACTTAGAAAAGGTAATGACCATAAATTGCCTGGAATATTCTGTTGTCACAAAGCATGAAGAATACTGTACCTGGATATTGCAGCCTTTTCCATCACCTCCTGCTGGATTAAACCTGATGTCTCTATAACATCCAAGATAATAATACTCCACAATTTGTCCGACTTGGGTCTCTGTAGCACCACACTTTCATCTTCTAAGTGACTGAGCCAAAACTCTAACGTTTCCTTCGGGGAATGGTTAGCTTCTGAAATTACAGTAAGTGCTGCCTGGTGCTGTTCTTTCTCAATAGAACTGTAGGCTCTAACTGGTCCAAGTTTGCCAGCTATAACTGGCAGGATGGAAAAGCCTTCAGACACATCTAAAATGTACAAAGGATCAGGAGCCACATCTAGAGAGCTCTTGTTTTGGTTCTCTTGGAGGTTCACCCCACTGCCGTGTCCATCAACATCCATGGACTGTAAGTCCTTACTTGGATTTAATGACAACAGCACTTTGCCCATGGCTGCTTTAAAGCATTCGTGGTATGGTACGTTGTTCAGCAGGGCTATTTCCGTGGATTCCAACACACACACTTGACCATTGCCATCCTGTTTGTTACTTGTCTGAAGACCAGCCAGAGCATTACATAGTTCAGCCTCATTGCCCAAACTCAGCGCGTCATCTCTGTCACCGACATCCATCCCACACTCTGAAGTCAAAGAGGAAATCTTCTGGATCTTCAAGTAGCAGTCTTGGCAGCAAACTTCCATCATCACAGTATCTCCAGTCTTCACAGAATAATCTTGGCAAAACAGCACAAAAATGTCACTTTACAGCAAACATCAGTGAAGCAGCCATACAGTGCTTAAAAACAAAAACCAAACCACAAAAGCATTACCTCATTTCTGCTTACTAGTGTGTATAAAAGAATTGTTCTAGTCTGGAGCTTACAAGCTGAAATCTGCAACTGTGTGTAAATATTTGCCCTAAACTGTCCCACACTACAAAAAATCCATTTATCCTCAAAATAAGCCTTTTTATGATAAACAGATATTACTTCAAGTGTTCTGTCAACAGCAGAGCAGAACAAAAACAGCCTGGTAAAGAAATTGCTTTTGCTTTAAAATGCTAAATATTAAATATTTACATTTTAATACCTCCTGTAGACAAAGGTAAATTTGTTGAAAACAACAGCTACAGTTTAGAAAGGGTAATTTATTCCAAGTAAGTTTTACTGGAACATTTATTTACATATTTATGGTGTACAGCTCAAGACGGTCTTTGGATACTCTCTGTATATGTTCTAAGAATGTAAATCCACTGATACAGACCAGAAATTTGAAACAGAACTGCTACTGTTTGACAAACATTTCTTTCAATGGCAACACAGGCTACAAGAATCTCTTCCCTCACCTACACTTTCAGTTGAGCCAGTCTATAGCACAGCTGCCCCTACTGTCTATCGATACTAAATTCGGAGGAGCTATGGACTCCCTTGAGGGTAGAGGCCTTACAGAGAGATCTGGATGGACTACAGAGCTGGGCAATCACCAACTCTACAAAACTGAACAAGAGCAAGTGCCAGATCCTCCACCTGGGACAGGGTAATCCTGGTTATACGTACAATTTGGGGATGAGAGGGCTGGAGAGCAGCCCCGCAGAAAGCGAGCTGGGGGCGGATGGCAAATTGAATGAGTCAGTGTGCCCTGGCAGCAAAAAGGGCCAACTCTAATGTCCTGGAGTGCATCGAGCACAGCACAGCTAGCCAGCTGAGGGAGATGACTGTCCCACTCTACACTGCACTGGTGCGGTCCTACCTCGAGTGGACGGTCACCAGAACGGGCTCCCCAGGGAAGTGGTCACAGCACCAAGCCCGTCAGAGTTCAAGGAACATCTGGACAACACTCTTAGTCATGTGATTTAGTTTTAGATAGTCCTGAGAGGAGCAGGGAGTTGGGACTCAATGATCCTTATGGGTCCCTCCGGATAATTCTAAGATTCTATGAAACAGGAGAATGGAAAATGGATGAATGGAGAGTAGAGGATGCAGGAGTTGACAGTGCCACTGTGTGTGTGTGGAGAACAGTATTCAAACTGAGTCCAAAAATGGAGGCGAGGGGTAGGTGGGAATGTTTAGTTTTGGTTTTGTGGCAGTAGCAGCTATCAATTCCTACCTCACCTCCCCCACCTCCCTTTCACAAGTCACATCTTGACTAAGTAAAGCCAGTCAGTAGCCCCACTTTTTGGAGTTGCTCCACAATGCATTTAATCCAGTATAGAAAAAAAAAAGAATTTAATGAAAAGCATTCTCCCAGATCTTAAGCAGGTCCTTTTCTGCTTCATAGCAGAGTCACACGAACAAGACTTGTGCACTACAGTCCAGAAACGTGCTCAGGAACCACCTCACAGCTACTTGCTGTTCAACTTTTCCTAAACCTATTTCCTGCCACTTTCTAATCTCCGAGATAACCTAAACTAGCTCAAAACCAAAATGAACCCAAGTTAATATACTGCAACAAGAAAATCCACAGGACATACCAAGGAGGCCCTGCACAGGATAGACTGCCTGTTCCCAACAAGTTTCCTCACTGGGACTTGTAGATAGAGTGTGCTCATCGTCAAGCTGTAGTACAAACCACACCACAATAGCATCTAGTATTCCTCCTTCAGTGACTGGCAGGCTGAGCTTCCAGGGCTTTCTAGCTGCAAGGCTTTTCAGCTCCTGACCAAAATGCAAAGAGAAAAAAAGTGTGAGAGCGTTTCTTCCCATAAATAAAAAAATATTTTTTATTACACTAAGTCGCTCAAATTTCTGCAGCAATCCGTGAGCGCACCCAACAGAAACCTGAAGTTAACAAGCTGCTTCAATACCAATTATCCTTAGTATGATAGCATAGGAATTGTCATCCCACATGTAAGTGCAGTTATGCACACAACAAACCTGCCCCCATCAGCCATTAAAGCAAACATATCTACATCTAAAAACGTACGTATTTAAAAACACTGAAAACTGCAAGAAAGGACTTTAGACTGGCAAGGCTTGCCTTACGAGAAGTAAACCGAGCCAGTCTTTGGACTGGATTGAAGCCAATGCTTAGGTACATACTTAGGATATTTTCTCTGCTACCTGGGCTTTGTGTAAAAGCTCAGGCATATGCAATTTCACTACTGGAAAGAATTAAGATCTCCCCCTAAAGGGATCAGGTTATAAATTCTCCAATACTCCTAAAATGTTTTGAATATGTAACAAGAATTAGGTACATTTTTAGGTACTTCCACGTACAATTTATTTTCCTCGGTAATTACCTTTTGTTACGAACATTCACAAACGTAAAAGGCCCGGCTCTAATGTAGATAGTTCCAGCATAAGCCAAGTAACAGGAGGTCAGTCACAAGGGACCAAAGATTGTCTTAGTCACAACCCTTCTATTTAGTAACACAACGGCCTTGCCTAAACATTTATCAGCTTCCCGATCTGCTTATGTCAACATTTCTCCTTTCTAAGTTTCAATCTTATACACAGGGCAAATGAAAAGTTCCACTCTAAGAGTAGCTCTCACACACTGCGTTTTTTTATTTTTCCCTTTTTCATTCTCATTCTGTGTTCTCCAAGAGTTGGTCTACCTCTCTTCTCACAATTGAGAGATGTCTGGACAAGGCATGTGTCAGAATTACTCGATGCTATTAAAGTTCATAATGAGATCTCACTGCTCTTCAATAAAAGTACTTTGCTGCTAGTCATTTTTTCTATACATCAACTGGAGAAACAAAAAAAGGGCAGGAAGTTGAAGCTTTGCTGGCAGTAAGCCTCTTGAAGCAAGACAGCAAGAGCACAAGCATGCATCTGTTTCTCAGTTTCTGGGAAGTTCAGAAGTGTATTTGATATTAAAAATATTCTTCCTGATTATTCCTTAAAAGCAGCAGGTTCACAGTTCTCATCCACTAGTTTAGTAACTGTAGTGTTACATCCCTATCTTGTGGCACACAACACTTAAAACCCACTTGAAGGCAGTTATTCCAGCCTTCTCCACTCTCTGCCACGTTGCTTATCCCATATTTATTCCTCACATTTGTCCACTGCATGCATTTTTTTCTATTATTTATGACAGTTACAGACTCAAACAGCTCTAGCACATCAGGATGCCAATTTATCAACTAGTGCAGTTAAAGACATAGCAAAGAAAATAAAGCAACGATCCAGGAATAGGCAGAAAAAAACCCAAAATGATGCTGTGCCACATTTCTCTGAACAATAAAAAGATAACTTGCATTAAAAAAAAAATTCAGGAAAAACCACAGGAAGAATGCAGTTATCAAGTTTCCTATGTCTTGATCCAGAATTTCTCAAATATTCCACACAGTAACTTCTCATTAAAATTAGAAAGAGCCCGTACCTGTAATCATTGGCAAGAGCTCAGTTCCTTTAGGGCCTGAAAGTGCGACTGAGCTTTAATTACTGGCTGTTGAGGTAAACACTCACTTCCACTCCCAGTGGCACTGATCTGCTGCCAGCAAACACGCACGCAGGTAGTACCTGGCTAAGTGCAAGTGTCTGCAGCCTGTAATTATAGCCACATCTCATTCCCCTGCCTGGGGAACGGGGAACTGGGCTGCTGCTAATAATAGGAGTAATAAAGTAATCGGCATAAAACTCAACTGCCTTTTTTTTTTTTTAACTTCTTACCATTATTTCTCTGACCTGTACTGATGTCTTTGAAGCCTCTTACAACTCAGTTTGAGAAACTATTGCACCATATTTTTAAGTCTTTTTCTCAGTTCTGTCAATTTTGGTCAGCATAGTTAGTACAAGCAGATAAGAGCAAAATCCCTCTCCTTTGACGTACGAGTTTAGAAAATGGGCCTTTGAAATTACCGTACTAGTGCTAAGTGATTACATATTTGAATTTCAATCTTTAGTAGGTAATTCTGCTACTGTCTGTTAAGTATAGCAGGTTTTTTTTATTCCAATAGGAGCAGACACAATTTTTCTTTTTTATTTTTAGCTGCACTAATTGAACATTCCTGTGTGGCCACGACAAAAACAAACAGACAAAACAAACACAAAAGCCCCACGTTGAAAGTAACCTACTGGTGTTTGGAACTGTCCTATTTGCTTAGGGACAAAAGTAACAAACAGTAACCAGTGATTCCCAATAAGTTAATTGCATCTCTTCCCATTACCTTTACTTGTCAAATATTACCATTTCATGACAGGAACATTCCCTTAGTCTAACTGAAACTTCAAAGGAGTAGTTCTGAAACATGGTTTAAAGAGTAACACTGTTTTTCACTCTTTAGAATTATCTTTCCATCTCCAGCAGGCAGATGCTTAAGAGTAGCCAGCTGAGATGAGAGTAACAGCTTCTTATTGATGCTAGAAGCAGAAGAAACATTAGCTCACAGAGAGATCGCTCCCAGTAGTATACTAAAGAGCCTTGTCTTATTTCATTTTTAATCTCAGGATGTCAGACAAGCCAACTAGGAAAAGCTATTGATTCAGGAACATTGCAATTCCTGGCCAAGCAGTAGCCAAGAATAATTTCATTTATATAACAGAAACTATTTTTAGCTCTGACTCAACACTAACTCCTCACCACAGGTCAATGAGCAAGAAACACACCAGAGATCAGATGTATCATCTTTTTAGCATGCTCAGCTGCTAGTGGCTGAGGTCCCTGCCTTAGAGCTCAGGCCTATTTTGTATACGCAAACAACCGTATTTTGTGCAAAATACACAAAATAATGCTACCATATTTTAGATTGCCATATTACAGAAATACCAGCAGATACCAAAGAAGCTGAAGGGTGGAATCAACCTGATTAAATAGGGTAAGATAATTTCTTCATGTCTCCTCTCTTTTATGCTTACCCATCAATGCTTACAAACATTTTCACGCCAGATGTAAAATACATCCTTTCTCTTTTGTCTGAAGAGTTTCTTGAAGACTCTAACTTCAGAGGAATAAACTAAGTCAGCTCCACAACTGCAGAAGTCATTTAAGATCTATCTATTGCATTCTTCTTCCCGCTCCCTGCACTGAGGCTGGCAGTTGTTTGACCCTTTAGTGACCTACTCTAGTTCCGTAAACTATGTCAAATAAAATACTCCACCTTCAAAAACTCTGAGACTGTCATCTGATGAATCACATCACCAAACAACCAGACAAGTATCAAAACCAGCAGAGGCTTTCAGTGCAGTCCTGCCAACTTTGCACTTATGAACTGTTCTGAAATTGAACCCGGAAAGCAAATAAAATACAGGGCTCTCATTATTCATAAATAGATTACTTATGAAGGACGTAAAAAAAAAAAAAAGTCATTACCTGCAGATTGTTGAAATCTACTGTCATTACTTGACAGGGTTCTGTCAGAGGTACGTAACCTCCAGGGATACGACTGAGCTTCTCAGTGGTGTAAGGTTCAACAGTTTCCTCTGAACCAGCAGAAGCGTATGTTGGACTAAAGAACTGCACCGAATTTGGCAAGCGCACACCAGCAACTTCTTGCATTCCCACTCTGGGAGTAAAGGAAAAAAAAGGGAAGAAATGAAACCTCAAACAATCTGACCAAAAAACCCAAAGGAAATTCTTCCCAGGCTGGCTAAGTATTTTTAAATGCACAAAGTGTAAGAATAGAAAAACTAAAAAGTAATAAAACTATTTTGTGGGGGTTTTGTTAGTTTCAGACCGGCTCTAAAGCACAGAAAATGCACATCACTTTGAAGAATCAGAACTGAATGCTGCTACAAGAAACTGAGAAAAAGCCCAGTACATCCTTTGTCAAAGGCCACAGACTTTTGGCCCCTTAGGTACAACTCCTTGAGTCTTGACAGAGAACTAGAAAGAATATATCCTGTGATAATAAGACAAATAACGCTTTTCTGCTGCTGTTGCATTAGACAGGTAACGACGATGTTTCTTTCAGGTGAACAGAATAGTCTAACAAAGATAGATAGATAGATATGCAATAGGAAAATTCATTTTTGGAGTCTCTTTGACATAAAACTTTCATTTTGCAGTACCTTTATATATTTACCAAGCACAGAATAAGGCATTTTTCATAGTTACATAGCTGCAAAGAAAGTCTCAGTGTTGATTTCTTGGTGGAAAAGGCTTTGACAACTCAGAATACACATATCCTCTCTTGTAAGATAGAGGATCGATTACGTTTCTAAAAACAACCTTATACAAAAAGCTTCAAAGAAGAAAGAATGCTGAAACTGCTTTAAAACAATTACTTACATACACTGTCCACCTCTTAGGTTTGAGGTCTTAAGATATATCCTCGTTTTCAAAGTATGAGCCTGGAAGTTACATGAGACCAAGTCTCGTACAAGCTACACTTTAGATTATTCTGAAAACGTACATTTGTCTGTGAAGGACTTAGCGCTTACCATTTAAGTGAGAGTTATCAGCAAATCTATATTCTTATAGTGAGATCTAGCACTCACAAGTTCAAATGACAACTCGTTAAATTTCTATTTCTAGAACTATTTTTAATTCTGAGTCACTTTCTTGGGAACCTCCCCTCCCTGCAAAAGATCTCCCTCCAACTAAGTATGACCAGCCAGGCTGTCTGATAATATTTTCATCAGATACGGTCATCTCCTTGATCCAGAGAAGCTCCCCATCATGGAATTGAATAGGTTGCCTTTTCTCATAACCTGGATTCTTAGGCCTACATAACCTGAATTCTAGATTCTTGTATTTTGAACATTATGCATAGCTAAAGTACAAAAGTGAATCAGATTCCATCTTTGGAGCAGAGTCCCTAGCAGTAAGAGTGTATGTGTCATATAGAAAGCACAAAGTACTAAGTACTTCACAATAAATACTAAGAAATACAGCAACATTATTAACAATTACAATCCTCTCAGCGGCTCAGTGAAGTAACTTAGATATTTTAACAAGGATGAGAATGTATCCTCCTTCATTTGAAACTGAATCCATGCATTATTTTAACAGCTGTTGTACGAGGCCTATATTGTGGAATAGGTCAGCAGATTTTTATATTGTCATGAACACTTCTGGCTTCGATACGTAAGCACAGAAGTAGAGCCACTTTATTATCTCCCTTTCTGGGGCCCAACTGACTAAAAATTAAGCATTAAAAAAACATGACACCTGTAATTCTTAGGGTGACTCAAGTTGGTAAATTAACCCATATTCTGGTATATTTTATGCAAAATGACTAGATGTACATGCACTAATGGAGCACACCTATGTTCTCCTAGAATATTGTTTTACTGTTACATATGACTCTTGAAAGATACCTAGTTCAAACTTGAAAAACAATATGCAGGATACTCTGGTATCCTAAAAGTTTTGTGGAAGTTTAGATTTATCCTTAGTAGAACTCAAGTTTTCTCACAAGTTTGTCAGTTCATTTGTTCTTCTGGAAGTAAACACATTTCACATGGATGTGAAACAACTGCTTCAAAGAGAGAGCAAGGACTCCAGGAGGAAATGAAAGCTTACCATGAATATATATATATATATATATGCTAGTTCAGAATTAAGCAAGGCATGTATTCAGAAAGATAATACTAGGTGGGGCTGTTAACACTTAGGCTTTACAAAATCCTCTCCTCATACCCTGAAAAGATTACATTCAGCAGCGAGGTTTGGAACAGATTATAAGGAGGGTAAAATGAGGGAGGATAAAGGCCAAGTGTTAATCCGAGAATCTCCAATACAGTAACTGAGAAGCGTTAAAGGCATGTATTTCAGCATAACTGAAAATCAAGATTTTTTGATGAAGTGATCCAGAAAGTCTGAACCACAAAGAGGAAACAAACAAACGAGCCTGGAAAAGGGGTGGGAAAGTGAGAGCAGAAATCTATTTAGTGAAAACATAATGAACCATTTGAAAAATGAAGAGAACAATAAATGAAAAATCCTCAATAAAAAAGACCGGTCTGTCTTCCCAAATAAAAAATAAGGATTCAAACTGTGCTAGAGTTTAAACATACCTGTGATGTCTACGTATCTCTCTGCATTCCACTGCCATCCCAAATATCGTAGCACTTGCAGGAATGACTTTGCCGTAATTTCCAGTACCGACATCTTGATTTTTAGGCTGTGAAAACAGGAACAACAACATGCAATGAGAGAGTGACCTATTTCCACCATTGCTGCAAAGCCTAGGTTACATATTAATAAGCCATTCAATATTACGGTCAAAATATCGGAAAGTTCTTAATGACCAGTAAAGTTTCTGGTCTTAGTCATTCCAGTTGACCATTAAGGATTTTCCTAAATACTGTGTTTCAATATATCCATGCACCAGCTTTACTTTTCAGTCTACTACTTCCTCTGCGTACCTCTAAAACGTTTTTTAACTTGTATTCTGTTAGAATATATTGAAACATTTGAGGACCTTTCCTTTATGCATCATTCCTATACTTAACACTAGAGGTCATCAGTTTCAGTCCAATACAACACAAAAAGCTTTCAACCCGGTAAGACTTTTTTTAAAATTACTTGGAATCAATGCAACATCAAAATAAAAGAGATGTCCTTCTATTTCATAAAACCTAACAGAGGTTAATCCATATAAGGCTCCTTGTCATATTACTTTGCTCAATGTATGCTAGCTAAAATGCAAAATACATGAAGTAAAATCTGAGAGACTCTGTGGAATAGTTCAGTCTTCCAGAAGAGTTCAAAGTTAGCAAAAATAAATTAAGAGCATAAGCATAAGGCATATTTACCAAACTATAAGTGACTGTTCCCTAGTGTTATGATGAGAAATAATTCTACCATAATTCAGCACTTTCTGCTTAGACTGACATGTCTTTCTGCTACTAGTTGGTGTCTCAAAATGACCCAGCTGCAATCAAACTTGCAGGAAAACAGTGCCTTTAAAACACACACAAATCCCTCTGGTGTTACTTACAAAGAGGGGGGTTGGGGGTGGGGTGGATGGGTGGGAAGAAAGGAATGAACAGCGATCAAGAGTGAACCATCTCTGTGTGCTGGAAAGTTATATCAGGGAAACATGCATTGCAGGTTCCTGTCTACTCAGAACACAAGCTCACAGAAGTACAACGTACGCAGTTGCTTCATTGCCTTTCACCGAAATCAAATTCATAGAACAAACCCAGATGACTCATTTTGAAAATATGAATTGGTATAACATATTTACAAGACAGTTGTTCCTCATTCACCTGTGTGTGAATGTGTGCACATGTGCGCACGCAAACATATACGCACAAATATGCATCAAACAAAACAGGAGTCCCATTTATACACATGTATCCCCATCATCTACCTTTGGTTGTAAAAGTAGATGTTCCCAAGCATGTATCAAGCTCTCCACAATTCCCTCTCCAAATAAACCAGCATCAACTGTTTCTGTGACAACCAAGGAAACTCTAGATGAGAAAAAGGACACCATGAAATATAATGTATAACATACATTCCTGTTAGCAGTCATTCTTTTAAAGAAAAAAAAAAAAAATAATCACCACACCAATGTGAGCTCAGATCAAAACTTTCACCAGTGTTCTAAAGTTTCAATAGGCAATTTAATTCTTCCAACAAATGATTTGGTTTGATTTGTTGTTAGAAGTTATTCAAGATGTAGACAAAAGAGAATAAATATGGAGCAAGAGTTTACCATAAAGCTTCTTGTTCAGTGTTTATAAATAAATTCTGTGGGAAGAATCTAGCCAAAACAGGAAGATGCTTCAGCCTGGGCACACAGCCAACACTACTGCAGAATATGTATTTTGTCTGAATCTTGTACAAAAGACCCAGGCACGCGTGTTAAAAAGGAATAAGAAAAAAACCCCTATAATCAAAGCACAATAAAATTCCTATGTAGACTAACGGACCCTAAAATCCTAAATCCTTTGGATTTAAACCAAAAAACATATGGCACGATAAGACAAGACATTTCCAGAACAGTAACAATTTATTCCTGACAGGTGACACCCAGTAACCCTCCATAGACGCTGAGAGGATACAAATGATCAGTTACTGTAGCTCAGCTGCCGCAATTAGAAAAGGCTTGACTGGCACACTAAACCATGGGAGCTTCATCACTTCAGATTACGAGCCTGCACCATCACCAGATACTTTATTACATGTTAGTAATTCAAAGTAAAATGGATTATTTCCTTCCCACACTTCATCTCCATCCCTAGCAGCAGTGAGCTGAAGTAATAAAGCAGTCCTTCGCATATACTAAAGCGAACAAAAATCCCCTCAGATTTCTACCTGCTAGAAATTGACAGACCCTCCAGAAGAATCCCTGCTGAATGGGACAGTGAGCAAAGAGGAGGGTAACATAAAAACCTAGGTCACATATACTGAAAGCTGTGACGCTGATCAAGTTCTAATTTGCCAAGAGCAATTCCCAACTGCTGATTTGTCCCAGTAGCTCTTACTATGCTTTAGAAGACAATACTTAATTGGAAAAATAAGCTACTTAATTTTCCAAAGCACATGGATCTCTGCTATACAGACAGGTGGGCAGCTGTGTACATACAAACAAAAAGCTCAACACAAACACAAAACCCTACTCTCACAGGACAAATTTCACCGCATTTTTCTCCAATATCCCAAGTCACACTGAAAGCCCTATGGATGCCTGCCATGGCAGGGTGCTGACTTTCACAGCTAGAGTCAGCCCAGCCACCACCAGCCTTACAGATGCAAACAACCAGGAACCCACACGCCTGATGTGGCACCTTTTCACCTCTAAACACAGTAGCGCTCTCCTTAGGGGACAGAGGGGAGGGGAAGTTTTCCCTCACTCCCTGATCAGAAGCGGCAGACAACCTGCAATTTCTGATCTCTCTGACAAACACAGAAGATGACATGGAGTTGCAGGGGTGTGGTGTGTCCCACAAACAGTCTTCCTTTGCAGGCCCTATTACATACCTCCATCCTACTCATGGGCTACAGAAGTAAGTTACAAGTTGTTAAATATAAAAGGGCATTAAAATTACTTTTATGATGTAGTAATCTTTCTTTTCCTGTTGCTGAAATATAATTGCATATGCCCCAAAGCTCCCACTATCAGAGAATTAAACTCCATAATTTATGACATTGTTGATCTACCGTGGAAATCAGTATGATCTAAAAAACACGCTATCATTCCTGCACTGCTTTATAAAAACATAAAACATACAGAGAATCTTCTCCCATTATGGTTAATATCATAGGCAAAGTTATTTCCTGTTTAGGTCACAGGGTATTTTCTAGAAACTAGAAGCAAATTAAAAATAATATCACAACAGAGCGCAATAACGTACCTTTCAGGTATGTGCTTTGGAATTTCTAGATCGAGTGACTTCAAATGCAGAAGTTTAATCTCTCTTTCCATATTATTTGCTGCCACAACATCACGGGCAAGTTCGTACATGGTTTTTGATAATTCACAGGCATAGACAAAAGATGCTCCTGCCTTTTTTGCAAACATACTGAAAAACAAGAATCAGCGCTTTTTCCCTCCAATTTAAATCATTTTAGGTAAAGCATGACCAGATACCGAATGTTCTTAAGTTTTATTTCTGCATCTGCTTTATATTTCTGAGAAAATAGTTCAAGTCTAAAAATCATCTAATATCTCTTGTGTGAACACTGATATTGCACAAATTGATATCCTCCTGATATGCTATCACCAAAAAAAAATTAAAATACAGGTAGCATAAGGCTACTCCGCAGCTATGCTAAATCCACCCTTTATACTAGAGCATTTTCATTAAGTGATTTTCGACACAAAAAGCAGCTGCATCAAATAAAAAAATGGGTTCTAAAGATACTACTAGACACTAACCTCCAGACTCAGGGACTCCTGAAAGCTTTGTTTCCTTTAAGTTTTGTCTCAATAAAGGCATGAAAGTTGTTTTGGTTTTTTTTTTTTTACTAGCCAACAAATTTTGTTAGACAAACATGCTTCTATTAAGTTCATATTAAATATGCACTTATGACACACCTCAAGATTCCTGTTCCTGTTCCAATATCAAGGACAGATTTGCATCCTGACTGGACAGCATTCTCAATTGCTTTTAGGTAAGTAAGATTCCTCTTGGTATCGTTGAGCATGATGAAGTGCCAGCGTTCCACAAGCCAGTTTGCAACACGGTAAAAATTCTCCTTTGCATCAGCAAAGTCTGGGTTAAGCTTCACTGCTTTATGGAAATATCCAGCTGCTTCATCCCTAAAGCCCATTCTAATAGTAAAAATGACAAAAAAAAAAAAAAAAAAAAAAAAAAAAAAAGCATGCATTCATCTGCCAAGTATCCATAAATATCTGTAGATCTATAAAGAGGTCTTATATGAGTTAAAAGACAATGGAAATATTTTGCACCGGTTAGAACGATTATCTTTAGAAACACTGATATTGCCTTATGAAAAAGAATGATGTACAGCTCTACATCAAAGCACTTTAAAATGCAAAGGCAGTAAGAAATACGATTGTGCACACCAGTCTTCATCTACTACTACATCCTTGACAAAGTAAAACACGTTTTGCAAGAACTTACTGCAACAACATGACTGCAGCAACTCTGCAATCCAGCCTCACAGATTTTCAAGTCAAGAGGATGCTACAAAACCATTCTAGAACGTACCGTAAACCAACCAAGTTTTGAGCTGCCAGTGCTTGTGTTAAGCGGCAAGTTTGGAACTAAATTGTGAACTTGAAGCAAGTTTTTATGATACCTATAACATATTTTCAAATCAGACAGCACTGAAAAAACCCCAAACTCTATGAAATACAAGAAACATGTACATTTTAATACAATGCTGAAAGAGTTTTTCCTTAAAACAAACAAAATAATCACAAAAAACAAACCTAACCAAAACTATCTGGACCCAGGACCCACGATTTCAATCTTAAAATTCCAGTCTCAGAAGATCTTAGAATCCTGAGCAACAGCAAAGCACTATGTTTTGGACTGTTTGGAGAAAGCGGGAAAAGAACGTTTTACACCGATAAAAACATAAACTCAAATCACTTAAGAATAGCTGTACACAGAACAGTATATGCGATCAACTTCTTCACTTCAAAGGTCTGTTATATCTGACCTCAAGAAGGACCAGAATTAAAAAGACAGTTTACAAAGGCAGTAGTTTTCAGGAATCTAACAGGAAAGAAAGGAAGAACTTCAAAAATTGCAGGTTAACCACAAGTATAGTTAACACAGCGGCTGAACAATTTTGGTCTCTCTTTTTGTTTAGTAATTCCTTAAGAAATTGTTAGAAAATATCTCAAGGCAGTGCTTTTAAGTTTTTACTTCAGTAAAAGTAAAGTAAAAAAAAAAGTAAAAGTGGTGATGTTTTTTTTTGCTGTGACTATCAACGTTTATTTTAGCATTGGCTACTCTACTTGAAGCTGACAGAGATCTGAGTACAACGGTACACACTCTACAGCATTATGCACATGCTTGCATTTACTTCTTTTAAGCACATTTTACGTGCTCTGTTGAATTAGGTATTGTTTATTAACATACAATACTAAACATGAACCTTACAAAAACTAAATATACATTACCACAAACCTGAAAAGATGTTCTCCCATACTATTACATATCACTTCATCGTTCGGATACAGTTCAAGTGCTTGCTCATAACAGTTAAACAGATCTTGAATCCGTGCCAGAGAATCTAGCTCTTCTGCCCATTTAAAGAGAGTAAACTGAAATGTTTCCTAGAAAATAAAATGTGTATCACTGAGTTGCTGGCAGTTATGAGAAGTAGAGAACTGAGCCCTGAAAACATCTGGAGGTATTCTGACGTGCACCTGAACACCCTTGTTTCCTTAAGGAGCAGTGCACAATCATTTGCTATCATCCCAAGTCAGCTGGCTTACTGGAAGAAGCAGAAATAAACTCTCAGATATCCACACAGGGTATCATCACCCACCAGCATATACTGAGAGCTCATGTGTATATTAATGCATGCTATACTACAAGCCAATACTAATAAGGCCCTACTTTTATTAAACTTATTTGACAAACACAGGCTAAAAGTGTATCAATTCCCTTCCCACAGGCATACACAGCTTATTAAACAAGTTGTTGGCTGTCCCCATTACTACTGTTTTCTGCTTTTATTCAGAAGACTGAATAGGAAAATCAGTTACATAAAACAAATCACAAGCACAGAACACGTCACAAAGCCTCAAGAGGAACACAGTAAATAAAATTGTTTCAACTAATTCAAAGAGCACTTACTTTGACGCTACTTTTTAACTCAGGAGCTAGATTCAGTACGAGGAGATAGTGAGCATATGCAGTTCCAAAATCCTGGTCCTCCAGGCAATGCTGCGCACTCTGCAAAGACCTGGAAACCAACTCCCGCCTTCCGGCTTCCTGACCACCTCTGTTGTTACAACGAAGCTTAGCGTTGGCGTTGGGCATTCTGAAGGAGGTAAATACTCGCTCTTCCTAAAATAAAAAAAAAGTTGTCTCTACTGCAGGCCAAAAAGTCACACACAAAGCTGACAGATCAAACATTTGCATTTTCACTGGCATTAGTAAATACATCCTCCCTCCCCCCAGATCCTAAGCATTCAAAACCATGCTCATCTTTATGCCATTGATAATTCCATTAACTTTAAAATGAGTGTTCACCATTCAAAAGTCAGGTGTGCATCACCTTTATGTTAGACCTGGTCCTGGAAACAGTTTACACCTCTTTGCTTTTTTAAAATTAGTTTTCGTAATACACACTTTAGCATGTCTCTGACCAAACAGTTTTGCACACTGGAAATTCGTGCACTCATAATTTTCATAATCAACCACAAAATCTGCAGGTTAAAACCTTTCCACCCCAACAACAGTATCTTCGTAAAGCAAAGACTCCCAGAACAAGAGCTAATGAGCTCAAATGGTTTATTTTACACAAGGCAACATAACTACTTTTACCCTTAAAAAAACCTTAAAGATTTAACAGATTAAATATGCGCATTTTTATAACTGCTATGGTTACCACTTTGAGTTTTAATGCTTACCTACATAACAGGGCCTGATACCACCTTCAGGATTTTCAGGTGTATCCTAAAGCTGAAGAAAGTGAACGTTACACGGAGAGGGACTGCAGGGAACGCAGCACCATCACAACTAGACGCTTTTTTTTTTTTGGTTTTTGCTTGAAAAAAAAAAAAACAAACCCAAATATCGGCCACGTCCCAAGTGAGCACCAGCAATTTACACAGGGGCCCGCAAAACCAGGAACAGCCGTGCAAACCCGCCTGCCACAGGGATGTGGGGGCCCGGGGGCTGAGAGGACGAGGGGCCTGGCTCCCACGGGCGGGAAAACCTCACAGGCCGCACCGCCGCCAGACATAGCCCCGCTCGCCGGACGAGCCCTAGGGTGGCCCCCCCGGCGCAGGGAAAGCAGCGGGGCAGGGCGGTGGTGGAAGGCTTCCCCTGCGCCTGGGGCAGGGGCTCCCGGGGCCTTCACCTGCTCGGCGCCGAACGGGGCTCCCAGACGGCCGAGGCGCATGCTGCGGGACGCCGCCATCTTCCCGCCGGGCGGAAGCCGCCGCGCACGCGCAGGGCGGCAGGCGCCGACCCGGGCGGGAACCAGAGGCCGCGCCCTGAGGGGGCGGCCGGGCCCTGAGGGGGCGGCCAGCACCGCCCCCCAAGGAGCCCCCTGCCCAGGAATCGGCCCCGCAAGCCCTTCCAGGCAAACCCAGGCCCCGCTTACCTCCTTAACGGACGCGTTCGAGGATCGTAAGGCCTAAGGTGGGATTGCGCACAGCAATCTTTATTTCTGTTCCATTTGTGACAAGAGGTGTGTGGTCGTCGACACCCGTACCCTCCCTCCCCCCCCCAAGCTTTTTTTTTCTACAATTTTAAGGCGTGGACATTCACTTACTTATCTTTATTTTCTTAAAGGAACAGCTGTGACTTACATGCTTTTAAGAACCGCGAAAATTCAGATTTTGGGACAGAAACTAGCGTTACAGAAAAGCTAATGCTTTGAAAGGTGACAAGAAGCAGGCACTACACAACTAAAAGAAAATTCATAACTTTATTGGTAAGTAAAAGGTTTGAGAAAAGTACAGACAAAACTCTGTAAACTGTTTTTTTAATGCTAGTGTAGCTCATGACTTTTCAGGTGAAACATGGTGAATCGACTAAAAACTGTTCTACGATTTCTTCATACACAGGCGCAATAATGGTAATTATTTTCCATGTTCTTTCTCCATCCACATCCAATCTTTTAAAGCTGGTAATTCAGCTCATATGAACACAGGACTAAAAGCAGTGCTAAATCCAGTCCCTCGCTGTTCGATGCTGTTCAGACGTGTTCTACCACCTTAAATGTTTACCAGACGTAGTGCAAGAACCGCACGCTGTGCAGGCAACTGCCCTGTAGTTATGGTGTTCCTAAAATTTAGTTTTAATTCCACTGTTGGTAAGTCCCAAGAATGACAGCTGAGGACAACATACACACCACCTAGTTCTAAGTCATGAACACATCCTAGTTGTCTTGGACGTTTGACTAACAGCTCTGCAGCAACAGAGATTGCAAGGAGCAAAATTCAGAGCGTTGCTCCACGTCTCCAGTCCCTTATCTTGCTCCCTCCCATGCCTACGACACCACTTACCTTCTTTCTCTGTGCTGCCTGGCAGGTTGCCTGCTCTGGGGAACCACCACATGCAGGGCCCTGGAGTGCATATCTTTTCTAAAAAAGGCAGAGTTCATTTGGTCTTGTCCTACTTCTGGGACAAGAACAGGCCACAGCATTGTTTACTAATTATGAAATGTTTGGAAGCTGTTCATCTTTACTTTCCTTCTCTAAAGCACAAATGCAGCTCTTCCAGGCTTTACAGCTGTGGATATTTCATGTGCCTTCACTCTTGAGACACGAATGAGTACCACTTAAAAACGTCAGGCCAACATTTTGAACAAGATGAAAATAGCACATATGGACGGGAAACATGAGTCTAAATGAAATACAGTGGCAGTTAAACTGTAATCCATGGCAAACTTAATTACTATTCTATAGCATTGTAAGAGGGGGGAAGTCTACAAATGTTTTGAGAGAAGTGACCCAAAGGAAAAAACTGAGGTGACCTGAATGACACTAGAATCAACTTCTGGTAGAGCAAAGACATGCTAGAAAAACATAAAATAAGAATTGGTAAAGCACTTGGGCTGGATGAAGTCCATGAAAATGTGCAATTATTAGTGTCAGATAAATATTTTACATGTGAACTGAGCTCTAAAGGAGAATGTAATATCTTATTAAATCAACTGGTATCAAAAAGTACCCAACCCTTCCTTCAGTTTTAAAAGAAAAGCTATGAACTTTAAATTAGTTACAGATGGGGAACAAGCTTCTTTAAATTTAGTTTAATTATGCTTCCCAGACAGAGGACGATAATATGGGGGAAAGGAAAATATTAGCACCTGTGGGATATGGAGAGAGAGAAAACAAAAAAACAACCCCAAAGTACAGGTAATTATCACCCATGGACAGTGAGGTGTAACAGGAGCTGGACTACACCAAATACTGCAATGAGACAGTATCTCTGTAGTTCCATGATTCTCCAGACTTGTTCAGCTGTATTTTTTTGGGGGGGGTCATAGCAAATGCCAGATGGATAGCATAAATGCTTTACAGTGCCTATTTTTAAGCATAAATTAAGTAGTACTGCGTGCCAATTTGACCATTTTGTGGGAGATTATTAAAAAGTGTCAGCGTAAAATCCTTGCAATTCGCAAGAATCAGTTCAGTTCAAAAGCCGGGGAGGATATTTGTTAATCTCATACTCACGACTTTTAATGGAGCACTTCAGAAAAAAAAAAATGGCCACAGAATATAATGTTTGCAACACTGAAAAAACATACAGCTACATACTAAAATAATTTGTTGGGTAAAGATTGTGCTGTAAAGGAGTGCCAGAAAGAAACACCCATCTTATCAGATATATACATGATTACCATAATAATCATCAAATTGGTTGACAGTAGAATAATTAACGTTGGTCTGCATCATGGGTGGTCAGAGATTAGTCTGCTCCTATTTGCACTCTTGATGGAGAGGAGAGGAAGCGTGCAGCTTAGAGGTACCTCACGTATGCATGAAGACCCTAACATCTTGCAAGCCAACAGTGATGACGCAGTCACGAGCAAGATGGGAGTCAGAAGGAAACTCTATAAACCCATGACAGGGCTTTTCTCCTAACAAAGCTAAAAGTGCTTAGACAAGAAAAGAAACTAGAATACCTTGGAAGGATGCTGTTGCTAATGATGTTTTCAACAAGACAGCTGCATGTCGCAAATGGTGGGAGCTGGTAGCAATGCTCTGTAATAAAATGTCAATAAAACTGAAAGTTAAATTCACTCATTTCTAACCCATCTCTCCGTAGCAGACAGACTGGAGACACAATCAGCAACAGATGAGAACACTGTCTTTCATGAAAATCAGGGTGCTGAAGGGATCAGACAAGAACATAAGGAAGGTAAGATGGAACAAAACACATGCGATGCTAGTGTATGCCTATTGCATAAAATGACTTGCTTGCAATGAATGTTGAGGGAAAATAACCAAAGCAAAGATAAATACACCATACCTGGACAGGATGTTGCCAGAGCTTCAAATAATCATTCTATTTCATAGTGTCTTAAAGAGGCTACAAGAAGGCTGTAAAATTTGATGACCCTGAGTAGGGGATGGCAGAAAAGAGGACAATTTTCTAAACTGCTGATATAAAAACACTTCTAGCCTTCATTAGTGAAGAAAGTGCAACATTTCAGGGTCCGACAATGTTTTGAACTGGTGGGTCAGCTTTAGGAAAAGATACATTTAATAATTATGTTGGTAGGAATCCAGTATGTTGTCTGGATACCAATATGGATAAATAGTGTATAATATCAACGTAACAGTGCATTTGCTTCCATGCTTTATTATGTAAATACAAGTTAACTCTCTTTATTTTGGGAAAAATGTGTTATGTACGTGTACGTATGTATTTCTGTTGATCTACTGCTGCTCCTTTTACCTGCAGCTAGAATGGAATACATTTTTACTTCACATGATTGAGGTAGGTGGACCAATTTCCCCTAATGGGTCTGTCATGGTAGGACAAGTCTAAGTTTTAGACCTGGTGGTTTTTTGCTAAGCTAAACATTCACTTTTTTTTTTTTTTTAATTTGAATGCAAGCAACTCCACACAATGCAAGCAGCTCAATTACTTTACAACACTTCAGTGGAATTACAAATAGGGAAATCATAGTAACTATAAACAAGCATGAAAAATATTATTCTAATTTTAATCCTGAAGACAACTACAGGACAAAGTAAACAAACTGTTCGGGGAAGACATACTCTTGAAATGCTGCTCCAGTAATCTAAACAGAGATAAGCATTGTTTGTTATTTCTTTAAGGTAGTTGCTGGGTTTTTTTAATTAATTTTAAAGGGAGTTTTGAGTAGCACAGTAGCTTCTGAGTTAAATAATGCTAAAAACTAAATATCACAGCAGATAATGTGATCTAGCAGGTGGGACAGTTGTCTGAAAGGCTGAATGGTCAGGGTCTGTTATCAGTAGCACCTCCTGGCCTGCTGTGATTGCAGACAAGTCATCTGTACTTTTAAGTAGCCGCTGATTTGGAGGGGCCACACTCCTATTTAAGACTGCTTTCAGGAACTATGATTACTCCTGAGCCTTCATATCAAGCCCCCCTCTGCCTACCCCTTTCTTTACACAATTGTGTTTTCTTATTTTCCCTCATCTACATGAACAACGAGGACATTATCTTTGCTTTTGATCACAAAGTTCTGTGCTTACTCACCTGAGCTCAGTGATCACTGTCAGGTGGTAACACCCACGCTCAGTCTGGCTTCTGAAGCGGACCGCAAGTGGATAGTAGTTAAAAAACCCTAAATGTTTGCAAAACTGAATCCTACCTGACATACTGATTGTACAAACAGGAGAAATTTTAAATGAGATTCCTGATGTGCCCACCTATTTCCATACATGACTTCTGCAGGTCAGTGCCTGGGGTCACACAGAGGTTATGTTGATAGTAACACTGCCAGCTGTTTTCATCTCAGTCATTTCTAGAAGTCTTAGGTGCTACTTTTTAAAAGAAAGATAAAAGTAAGTTTTAGGGTTTTTTTAGTGCAAGTCTTCAAAACCTAAGTTATATCCAAAAAAAGACAGCTCTATTTTGTTTCTCTGGCTAATGCAGGCTAGGCTTAACTGTGGGCCCAACAATAATACATTTAAATTAACAACAAAGCTCATTGCTTCAAAAGGGGCAGGAACTAACACTAAGTTTGCCAAAATACAGAAAGTGAAATAGATTTAAGTTACTCCCAAAGAAGAATCTAGACATACTTTCCAGTCCAAACCGTTCTGTGATTCCGTGTTGATTCTGTTCATGACTAAAACATATACCCCCAATCATCTAAAATTTTTAAAGTTCTATCAAATCATTATGAATTGCGCTACGGTTAAACCATTAAAACCAGGAAATTATAGCTAAATTGTAAATACAAGTATAATTATAAGCTTTTTCTGTTATCTTCATGAGTTTCCTAACACTCATAACCAAAACAACTTGGCATCAAGTGGTCTTCTCAAGGTCTTGCTTCTTGCATAACTGTTTGTATGAGTTTATTAAATGAAGACGTAAAGGTGAGGCTGTATCTACTTTACTCAGTATTTCATGGCCAGGCGCAGCAGGACAGGAACAGCAATGCCAGCCATCTCTGCTGGCAGACCACCACCGGGACAGCAATAGCCAGCCTTCTCTGCTAGCAGACCACCAAACACCACCCCTCTCCTACCGGGGCCCCTCGGAGACCCCCCCCTCACAAACAAGGGGTTCGTTCTCCCGGGATCCCAGCCGCTGGTCGGGGGTTACCTGCCCGCCTCCCCCGAGCGGGCGGCTCTCCCGGCGCCCAGCCTTGTGTAACCGCCGCCGCGGGGCGGGAAGGAAGGAAGGGGCGGGCGGGAGGCGGGCCCCGCCGCGGCAGGCCCGGCCCAGCCGTTCCCTTCCCCTGGCGGCGGGGAGGGCGGCTCCTCTGCGCTCGCCTTTGCCCGCGCCCAGCCCTGCGCGGGGGGAGCCGTCGCCGCTCTCCCTCTCTTTGTAGCCGCGGCTGCCGCCTCACCGCCGCGGGGACGGCCGGGTCGCTGCTGCTGTGGCGTAGTCTGGAGAGGTCGGCGGGGAGGCGAGGCGAGCCCCGGCGCAGCGGCAGCCATGGGGCTGCAGCCCCTGGAGTTCAGCGACTGCTACCTGGACAGCCCCTGGTTCAGGGAGCGGGTGAGAGCCCACGAGGCCGAGCTGGAGAAGACCAATAAGTTTATCAAGGAGTTGCTCAAGGATGGGAAAAACCTGATCGCCGCCACCAAAAGTGAGTGGAGGGGCGGCGCGGGGGGGAGACGCCGGGTCGCTGCGGGGGCGGCTGCCGGCGGTTCGGGGCCCGGCCCCGGGAGGTTTCAAAGCCTTTGAGCCGGCGGCGCTCGCTTTTGTTACAGCGAGGTTTGCACTGGCTTTCTCCAGCCTCTCCCTTGGGTCCCCCACCAGCCGCTTTTGGGGTCTTAGGTCCTCTCCAGCCCTTGGCCGCGGAGGAGGGGTACGGGATAGCGGCGGTGGCGCCGGCAGCAGCGGCAGGTAGCTCCGCTTCTTGTAACGGCGGTTGCATCTGCCCGGTCTCTCGGGCTTTACTGAGCCTGGCTTATGCGTTCGGCGGTGCCGAGCCCGAAGTGAACTACGGTGTGAAATCCGCTGAGAACCGGGTTTCAAGTTTTACCGGTGCGATACAAGCTGGGCGTCTGCAATTTGCACATCTCAGCATAAAGATGTATGTGTATACGTATTTGTAGTCTGTGAAGAGGCTGCTGAAAGTAAAAAATTTAAAATTTCAAGTATGTTCAGGAATTACCAGACTCACAGTTCTGTGGTGACAGCACTAGCTACCAGTTCTATGTCTTTGGCCTCTTAAAATGTGATGGTGCTTTTTAATTTTGCATTTTACTCGTTGAAAATATATATATATTTCTATATTTATCATTAGCTATGCTGTGGTTTATGTAGGAATTATGTTATTTTCCTTGAATTACCGTGTTAATGCATGTTCTTAATGTAGTATTGTGGTAATATATTTTCTTCCATTAACTTAAGATACAGTGGTGTAGTCTAGTGGGATGATTGACTATACCAATTATTCAAATAAAACATTAACACAGCACTCTGGCACGGTATTCTCAAAAGTGTACTGCATCTTTGGTATCACGGAAAACTTCTGAAGGCAGGGAACGAGGCTTTCAAGATATTTCCCTTAAAATAAACCGAGAGGGATTTGGCTGATCGTTTGAGCAGTGTAGCTGTCTGGATATGGTGAGGGTTTTAAAAACTAGAGGTAACTCATTTTGTACAAATAAAGAAACATTCTTCCCTGGTTTTATGTCTGTTTGATGTGCCTGGGTTAAAAAAGGTAGAAAATGTCATATCAAATTTCACTTGTTTAACTTCTATTCTTTGGCCTGTTAATATTCAGTTATTGCAAATTGTGTTCCTTGAGGATTATCTGAAATCTGGCACTAGAAGTGTCAGTATAAATCCTCTTAACTTGGAGTGCAAAGTTAAAAAGTGTCCCTAAACTTGGATAAGAATGGTGGAGGGAAAGTGTTCCACTTTTCTTCTATTCCTCCAGCATTTAGAAAGTATTTTGGCAACTGCCCCCAGCCCTCCGTTTCTCATATACAGTTACATATACAGAACTTAATTTGAAATTGTGGAGCTGATGGTGGTGAGGAAAGCCCTAACTCATAGGAGCCTCCTAACCATAGCAGAATCCTGTGCTGATAACTTTGGCTTGATGTGCAGTGCACTGTGCGCTTAGCTGTGTGTGGTGGGAGCCAAGGGAGTCAGACTGCATGCCAAGCAGAGCCACCTGGCCTGAGAGCCCTTGATGAAATACTTAGGGTTAGCCCATGAAAAATATTTGGAGAAGCTATCTGAGATCCTGCCCAGTGTTCAGGTCTAAGCAATTCCTTCCTTTCTGAGATGACAATTAGAAATTTTCTTCTTGAGATTAGGTGCTGTATCTTATCCTAACAAACATCTGTGCTTCAGAATATTTGTTTGAGAAGTGTAAACAGAGATTGAATCCTTCCTTGCACATTTCAGGTTTCTGCAGTTGTCTCCCCTTCAGAGTGCCCTGCGTGACAGGTCTGAAGCTGAGTCATCTTCCTCTGCCACTGGTGAAGCAGTGCCACTGTTCAACAGACATTAAAAGACAAATTGAACCAGAGGAAACACAAGGAGGAGTTAAAATCCATTAAAACCCCCGTGGTTAGAGTATTGGTCCTCCTCGTGTTTTCAGAAGAAAACATCAGCATCTAATTTCTTTGAGGAACCTGGTTCATTTGCTGTCAGGAAACCAAATGAGATTAATACTTGTTTCGAAAACCAAGCTTGAGAAGTAGTCTAGACACAGAGCTAGCTATTCACCTCTGTCAAAACTGCATTTTCTGCACAAAAACTAGCTTGCTGCAATCTAGAGAATGTGATAATAAAGCAGGACATTTTGAGAGCTTAGATGACTGCCTCTTAGCCAACGGTTGATTACAATTTTTGGAAAATTGTTTTAGTCTTTTGAACAAAAAATGTCATCTTAATAATAGCTGAAGTACTTCTCTGTTTCTAGAACCAGGTAAATTACGAAATTTACATCTGTTTTAAAGTTTTTCTGAATAGGCTATAAAATTTAAAATGTAGTAGGTGCACTACTGTTCTTAAATCTGTGGGAAATTAAGTGACTGCAAGAGGCTGCCTGTGTTTCCCTCCCTTAGTGCTTTCCTTATTTCACTTGTAAAGCAGCGGCTTACAAGAAATGTCGTGAGGATTCTTTAGGTGTTAATAACTGATGTGATTGAATAGATCGCACTTCCTGCTTTACAGACAGCCTTGTAAATGACTTTGATGCTGCCTGCACTGGGTTACATCTTGAGAGGTGGTAAGCAGACACTGCTACCACTCCCTGTAATCACAGGAGTCAACAGTGTCTCACAGGACAAACCAGTAACATGATGTGGATCTTCTCTTTGGCACCTTTCCATTTATCTCCTCAGTGGCATTGGAGTGTATTTTCCACCTAAACCTCAGAAGAATTGATTTTCATCACTACAGGACTATATGGCTTTAAAAAAAAAAAAAAAAGGGTGTTTTGTATTCTTAAGTTGTTGAGTTTCCAGTATGAAGCATACTTCAAGTGTATCTTTACACTTTTAAGTTTCATTTGTTTCAAGAACCTGATAGAAAGATAAACAAGACTGACTCAAAGCTGTCTTGTTTCCTGTGTAATGGTTTGAATCACTGGGTTGTCTAGTTCAAGCTAAATATTGGAAGAATGAATAAACAATAGGTGTCTCTTTCTTTTTTTATGATGGTTATTAAATATGTTTAAGAGGAATACAGAAAGACTTTTTTTTTCTACTGTTAGTGATCAGTAAATACAAGCAGTATACACATACGCCTTTTAGAACAGAAATACAATATTTCTCAGGGGATTCCATTTCAGTTAAACAAGTGAGGATCAAAATAGTGTACAAATAAATTCTGGATGGAGTTAGTTGTTTTTCTGTTGAGAGAAACTGAATTTAAAGGTGCCTGATTGGAGGATCCTTATTCTGAAATGTGAAAGGAAGTTGAGAGGTTTAGTTCTGAGCCCTTAAAATCTCTGAGATGCAAATTGTTGGAAGCTAGAGAATACACTGGATAAATACTACATAGTCACTTCTGAATTCTTCTCCTTATGTTGATCCAACTCTTGGTCTCTTGACATGAGTGTGAAATTTATTTGGGGTTTTTGGAAGTGAGACTTTTCTGTAAACGTACAGCAGGAGCTGCCACTTTCTATGAGACCTCAGGGAGGAGTAGGAGGAGTCAGCGTGAGCGTAGGTTTTGGCGCTCGGCATCTCACAGGGGGTTTGTAAAGGATAACTGTGAGCGTGTGCTCGCAGCGATTCCACGTGCCTGAAAGCAGAGCCTCCCCGTTCTTGAATTTAGGCTCAGATGAGAGCAGAATTCTGTTTGGGTCAACTGTGGTGACTTTGTAATGGACTGATGAAGAGGGAGGATGGAGAAGCCAGGAAAACAGAAAAGTTGAGTTCCCTAGGAGGCTTTCAAGGGGTGGGCCATATGCAGTGCCCATCTAAGGGAAGCCTAGACAAAGTTTGATAGGGAAGGGTGCCCCACACGGGCCTCTCATCTAAAATGCATCATAAAGCCTTTCATCAAGTCAGGATCATCTACTGACAAGTGAGCACCACAGTATTCAAATGCCCTTATCACTTGTGCTAGAATGCAGGGCAGCTGCCTTCCTCCACTTGCACCCCGAGAAACTTGCTACCCAGTGGCCCCATTGTGTGTTTTCATGTCTGACCTGTCCCTTATTGCATTGCTGTCTCTGTTTCGGCTGAGAGCACCCTGAGGTTTTGCGTTGTGAGGTCTTGGCCATTGTATTTGGTGCAGCAGAGTAGGAAACCAGACACTTTGGCTGCCCAGTTCCGATCTCTGCAGGCAGCTCAATCTGCCCAGGCTTCTGGTGGCTATTTTTTATTACTATTTTTGGTTTATGTTCTTTACAGAAGAGTTATTCCTTGCACTCTAGCAGGCAGAATACAAAACAATAACCAAATTTCTTTTATCTGTAGAAAGAGTTTGTTGGAATATAAAGAGTTATTGATAATTGTTACTGAAAAATGCTGCAATACTCCAGGGAGTGCTTCTGCATTCATGGGGGGGGTGGGGAAGAATTCTGTTTCCTTTCCTCTGAGGTGTTATTAGTCACTGGTCATTTACAAGTTTGCAATCAAGAAGTTAAGCAGACTGGAAATCTTGTTGGCAATGGGAATAAAGCCATTCCCAGTCCCATCTCCAACCTGTTGGAATAGGCTGAGTCTTTCTTTTAACAAAGTTGACTGAAGAACTTAACGCAAACCCAAGACCCAGTCTGATGCCTGAGTTGGTCAAACTCCTGTTCTTTTTCTTGGCCAGTTCTCTTGGTGTGTGGTGGTGGTGGTTGACCTCTCAGATACTGGCTTTGGTAGGCTTTTGGTCTGACGTGGTATGGGTATTATTATGTAACTGTAAAGGCTGTCGTAATCCACGTAATAACACAGCATAAAAGCCACTCAGATCACTTGAGCCACGGTGCTTTTTTTTCTTAAGCACTAATTGTCCATTTTTAAGCTTTCCTTAGTATAATCTGCACTTATGAAACCACTTAGCTGAATGTATAAAGCGTGCCAGCCCTCAAAGCCTTAGGAATTTTCTGCAATAGAAATGTTGTTCTACTGACACTCCAGTACATGTCAAAGAAGTAAGGTAAAACAGTTAATATAGGACTCATTAATAACTTCTAGAAAAGAAATGGACATTCACTAAAGATTTAGAAAGAATCCAAAGACTGAGGAAAAACTTATGTCATTTTTACTTAACAAGGGGTGGGGGTGCAGGGAATACTGTGAGAGGGCCTCAGTATATACCTTTTAAAAAAACCTTTTCTATTGGAATTCAGCTCAATAATGGAAACATTCAAAAACTAAGGCAAACGGGTACTTTGGGGCCCATCTGATACAGCTTTCCCTTAAGAGAGAAGTGCTTTTAATAACATAATAGAATGTTGCTTTTCCCTTCCCTTCAAAATAATTGCCACAGCTAGGGCCTAATTAAGTAAGACGGTACTTTTTTTTCTGCTTGTAGATAAAGTTGCTTCTGTATAAGGATGAGGGAAGTGCTTTCTTTTAAGAAAATGCTCTGTAGAACATTGTGTTTAGCTCCACCCGAAGTAAAGCATTCATTACTGTGTCAGTAGCTATAAAAAGTGTCAAGCTCATTCTGTGGAGGATGCCAGTTTGTCATCTTGAATCACATCTCTTCAGCTTGGATTACTAACTAGCTCCATTACCTTCTTTGTCCTGTAGATGTTCCACTGTTCATTTTTTTTTTCTGTATTAAAAGTAGAGCATTGTGCTAGTGAACTAGAAGATGTGATTTCAGAAAATATGAATTTTCATTAACTTATGTGGATTTTCTCAGTGATCAGAGATGTGAAAGTCTGTTGTGAAATGCAGTGATTCTGTCTTTCGGTCATTTGGGGGAATATATAATTTTTCAGCTTTAGATAAACCGTGTAAGCGGTCATTAAAGAGGGCATCAGTGATTAGTGTAATTATCTGTTTTCAGGACAAAATCAGTAGAAATAATTAGAGTCGCTAGTAATTTTTTAGAGAAGTTGACTGGTAGATTATGTTGGAAAGTTTTTTTCCTGACTTGTGGTTTTTTTTTTTTTTTTTAAAATGACAAGCTTTTTAGAAACTTAATGTTGAATTTTATGGAACCTGGGTTCATTTTAAGGAGTTGGAAAATGGATGGATTTGCCCTACAGCCCGTGAAGTGCAAACACCTGGTTGCAATTAAATAAAGAAAAATAGACCTACTGCTAAGGCTGCAGGTGTATGCAGTTCCTAAAATTATATTATGCTTGCCAGCTCTGTATTGCAAAAATGCTGCCAATTTTAACAAGCAGAGCTTAAGACGCTAATACCAATTCTCAAGTCATTCTAAAATCAACTTCATAGTCTTTAGTGAGGCAGAACATCTCTTTCTGATCAGTACAGATTTTTTTATAAGGGGACAGGATGGGGAGATGACCTGCCTGGGAGTGCTATGGGTTTTTTTTCCCTGATGTACATCCAGAGGAGAAGCATACAGGCTGGGTGCTCTGCCCTCGCTTTGGACACGGAGCGCTTGGAAACATGTTTTGGAATGGCACAGAAGAGCTGCATCCCAGTGCTTCTCTGTTCCTCCCCGGCTGTTTTTTAACGTTACATAATTGATGTATATAGTTTACATCAGCTTTAGTGCTTTTGTTTTACAATACCAACTTCAGTCACTATTGCAGCACTTAACGTGTTAACAGAGGCTTGACTGTTTCATAGAATTATAGAATGTGTTGGGTTGGAAGGGACCTTTAAAGGTCATCTAGTCCAACCCCTCTGCAGTAAGCAGGGACACCTTCAACTAGATCAGGTTGCTCAGAGCTTCATCAAGCCTGGCCTTGAATGTCTCCAGGGATGGGGCCTCCCCCACCTCTCTGGGCAACCTGTTCCAGTGTCTCACCACCCTCATTGTAAAGAACTTCTTCCTAATGTCTGATCTAAACCTACCCTGCTCTAGTTTAAAACCATTGCCCCTTGTCCTATTGCTACATGCCCTTGCAAACAGCCCCTCCCCAGCTTTTGTACAGGCCCCCTTCAGGTACTGGAAGGCTGCTGTAAGGTCTCCCTGGAGCCTTCTCTTCTCCAGGCTGAGGGAGATAGTCCACAGCATGTGAATCTTGGCAATATGCTTAATGTTTTGATGGCGTGGGTTGTGGCTTTTTGAGATAATTTTTATGACTTGCTTATGTTTGATGGGGTTTCCTTTTGGGTCTAATGCCACTTTTCTGAGTTTCCAGACCAGATTTGCTGTTGTTCTATGACAGTTGTTCTTGAGATGTTACAACATGCTCTGTGTTTTGATCATCTTTTAAAAGCCTTCGTATTTTTGAGTTGGCAAATTAAGATACTTTGAGCAGTTGAATGTTTTCCCATAATATCTAGCGAGTGTAAAATATATGCTCAGATGAGCTTGGGGACATATTGGCAGAATAGTTTAAGAAACTACTGTTCAGGGAATTTAACATCTCTCTGCTGGTGGTTGCTGCTACCCACTGTAGTTTTCAATTTTAATCAGCACCCAAAATCTGTCTTGTTGCTAAGTCAAACCCATCTTCTTTGCCAAGTTTAAGCTAAGCCATCACATTTTGCAATGATCTGAGGCAGGCACTTGTGCTCTATCCCAGCAGCTCCTGTGTTGTTTGTGCCCTCTGGGTGTAAGTCTGATAGAAAAGAGGGCAGCTACAGTGGCTGCAATTTAAAATGCCCCGTGTTATACATCTGTGGTAGATGTATGCCTGCTAGCCAAAGTGCATGTTTAGGTTTCTCACTGGGAAAGAAGACACTAGAAAGGGAAGTCTGTGGCTGGGTTTATGCTATCCTCAAGTTCTTTTTCTAAACAGACATTTTTGGCAAATTTCAGCAGACAGCCTTAATGTCTTGTTGTTTTTCCATATCTGCCTCTACCTATGGATGGAGCTTCTTGCAGCCAGCCTGTTCTTTATGAATTCCTTTTACTCCTTCTGCTCTGGTTTTGTTTTCCCTCCTCTGTATTTGCTCATCTTTCAGGATAAAAATAGAGAGAAAACATCCAGGCCCTCAGAAGCAACGTGGCCATGGCAGGCCAAGGCCAAATCAGAAGTTCTTGTAAATCATTCATGCTGGGGTTGTCCTCTTTGAGAAAGGAGCAGTGGGAGGGAAATATAACGTACAGAGATGGAAAATCACAGTGTTATTAAACATTGTGGTTTTACTACTGCCCACACCTTTGAATAAATGTCCTATTGTTGCCTCTTTAGTTGAGAGGACTGGGCAGGTGGGGGTTATCAGCTCATTAGGTAGGTCAGAGAGAAGGCTTTGTCTCTCAATAGATCTGGTTGTTACAGCTTCCCTTAGTTCTCTCCAGCTTTTGTATATACACCTGGCTGGTCAGGACTGCGCGTCCTTGAAGAGGAAAAAAAAAATGCTTTGTTTAATTTGGCAATGGAAATTGAGTATCCAGGATGAAACTGAGCAGGACTGTGTATCAGACCTGGGCCTTGGAAGATGTGTGTGGAGTCCAGGAGTAGGTTCTCAGCCACTTGGTTGCTGGTGAGTGTTTTTTATCTTTGAAATTTGTCCATTTCCTCCATTTGGCTGATGCATGCAGGCTTAGAAGCGATGAATGAATTCATGGTGAAGAGTCTGAAGCTTCTGTTGCACTTGCAGCATTTCAGTCTTAAGAAAAATTAGACTGTAATGTATCAAATCTCAAAAGTTGGGCACTTTTCCTAAGCAGAGGGAGAGCACCTTATCTTTGCTCATTTGTCTTTTTCTGTGATTTTTTTCAGTCATTAGAAAGAGTTGCATGCTTTGAAACGTATTAATAATATTTGAGTGTAGATATGATGGAATAAAAAAAATTAAATTTGATAAGGAAACTTGTAGCAGATTTAAATGAAAATATGATTGCTTAAAAAAAATCTTTTAAAAAAAATATGTCCCACCATCTTGCAAACAGGTGGAGGGAGTGTGCTGCCAGGTCACCAAGGACTTGAGAAAAACTTTTCAAAATACAATTTTGGCAGTGGGTCACTGTTCTTAGAAATCTATCATGGGGCTGAGTTTGTAGTTTATGTGGATTAACAGACTGTGAATGCTGCGTAGTTTCAGCCTTTGAAACACATCAGTGCTCTGAGAACAAAACAGTGTAATTTACATTGTCAATACTTTTTTTCCTGTTAAAATATCAGGTTGTATGCTCTCTCTGTCGAAAAGGCCTGGTCCAGTTGACAAACTCGGTTCAAGCTAAATGACTGTTTCTCCAAAGTTTTTGTCTGTTCAACTCTTCAGTCTGCGAGCTTTTCTGGAACAAAGCTGACTTTCTTCCAGTCTGCTATTAAACGCTCTTACTCTGTGATAATATTACTGTACTTTTATTGTGTCTCACTTTCCTTTATGCTTTCAGTAGTTTCAAAATGCACAGTTTCAAATTTCTGTTGTGCCTCTTGCCTAGCTGTTCTCTTGTTCCAGCAGATTCAGCACCTTTGCTAAAAGAAATAAAATTACCTGGATGTATTGCATCCCTTGTTATTTCTTTTACTTCTAGAAGTAAAAGAATCTAATACTAAAAAGAATCTGCAAACACTCCTCTGTTCAATGGCCATTTTTTTTTTTTTTTAACAAGTCACGTCTGTGTCCACCAACACCGTTGTTGGTGTTCCCATGGGGTTCTGTAGGGTTGCACCTGAGGGGGAAGGTTGCCCTCCTTGAGGGGTAGGGACCTAGCTAGTCAAGCATGAAAATTTATTGTTGGCACCTGTTCCTCTCCTTACTGCAGTCCTTTGTGATGTTTTGTGAGGGAATGGGGCTAAGCTGCAGACATACAGCTCCAGTTTTTGTGTAGTTAATATAATGAACCAGGGAAATGTCTGTGTGACACCCTTGAATCTCGTCTAGGAGCTTCATCCTCTGTTCAGATGAACTTTGCTGAGGGCCCAGAGCAAAACAGAAGGAGATTTGAATCTAGACAAGCCAGGATGCTATGGTTTAACAAGAGCTGAAATGTGGTCTCTGCTGTGGAAAGACTCATCCATCTGTTGCAGAGCCCAAGCACGTGAGGACTGGTGGCTGTTATCTCTAGGTAGTGCTCAAGTAGCATAACCTGCTCCGAGGGACTGGGAATGCCCTCCTGGAGGTTGAGATCTAATGACCAGTAGCTTGGAAGACCCTGAGAACAATTGTGTCTGTATCTGGCCTAGTAATCATGATGATTGACTTAGCAGAAAATGAGTTTTAATGTGTATGTTTAAGAAGCAAAACTCCTCCAAGCTACTGTCCTAGATGCAAATATTATTTTGAAAATATAGCTTTGACATTCAATAGAAATGATTCTTTGTGTACACTTATCTGGAAATTTTATTTCCTTTCCTGCCTCCATTGACCACTTTCATGTGTCTGTAATTGTACTGTGTCTTAGGTATGAATTCCTTTTTTTTAGGGACAAAAATACCTCATATTTTGGTGTAACATAACAATAATTTGTATTGTATATAGGGCTTTTTTTTTTTTTTTTTAAATTGCTGCTGTAGGTTGCTGTCAGTCCTGTGGATCTTTCTATAGTGGACATGGTTCATGTCTGCAAGGTTAGTGAAATTAGAGGGGTGAAATTTTCATCTTTTATACAACCAGATTTTTATCTGGAGGCAAGCACAATACAGTTTACATTTCCACTCCACATCTTGCCCGTATAGATCACTATTTACTCCTCTTGTAACTGATTTGAGTCTTTTGTAATATAACATGGAAAAAAAACCCCACGTGATAGAGCTTTTTATTTGCATAGTTCTGACAAGACACTAAGCAGCAAACAAGTGAATTAAATTATTGGAATGATGACATGTCTTCATCCCTTCATCCCATATTTCTTCCCTTAAAGCCAAGAATGTTTTGTCTTTTCATATACATGGATAATTTTATGGTATGAACAAAAGAGCAAGCTGTGTCTCGAGAAGTGACTTTAGGAGCAGCTTTGGGCAAGCCCTTAATCTTTTTATCTCTTTCTTTCTGTTGCTATTTAAGCTGTTGCTTCAAACTTGTGGGCATTTATCTATGAAGCATTTCAGAAATGTTGAAATGTTGTAGAGAAGTGTTATCAGGCCCTTCTGCATTATGTGAGACTGCACCCACTGCTCTTCTTCTGTAGTCATTTGAATTGAGCAGTAGTTGTAAACTTTTTTTTTTATCCCCTTCATGTAGATTAGCTTAATATAGAATCCGACAGGAGAATGTGCTGTATTCTCCTATAGTCATGTTTTAGACATCTCAGCATGGAGGGCATGGCAGTATGAACTCAGAAAGCAGCTGTTCTGCCCTTGCCATGCAGATAATTCAAGTGGAAATTTAAGTCAGCGGTTTGGCTTTTCTAAGATTTATAGCATATCGTCATTCACATTTTTATAGAAATTATCCATATGTGGAGAAAAACATAGGTATGCCAACCTTGTTATAATGTTCCATGGACATAATGAAATCTACTTCAGATTTGTAAAGTTATTGCAAAGCTTGCTTCATTGAGAAGTTTTTTTCCTCATTGTACCTTTTGTTTGTAGTTCTTTGAAGTGTTTACAAGGAAGATGGCTTTGATACCTTCTTGAAAATTAGTTTGGCATTATTACTGTTGATGCATTTTTAAATATAATGAGGAATTAAAGATGTCAGTCAAGAAAAGCAGTGGTTTTATTTTGGATGGAGCGAGCAACTGGACTACATTAGCAATTAATTTGGTAGCTTCTCCATCCCCCAGCTTCTTTCTGGTACACAGAAAAATTTCTCAGAATGGAACTTGACAGTATTTGTAAGCAACATGTAACAGAAACAAACAGGCAAAGCCCATCCTGAACCAAAAATATCTGATGCCCTAAAAGCATCAGACAAATCCCAGTTCTATCAACATTTGTTTCAGTTTCAGTCCTTTTATAAATAAAGCTTTCTGTATATGCTTTCTGGTCCTGTTGTAATAGCTACGATTTGCTTATGTTTAGGATCTTGAAGGCTTGTGAGCAGACAAAAGGGATCATATGCTTTTGATGTCTCGGATTTGAAAGTAAATCCTTGTGAACAGAATTTGTGTCTTTAAGCATAAACAGAATTATCTTTTGAGAAAGCATGCTGCTGTTCATCATAGAATTTTTTTTTTTTTTCCTGAGGCCCTCTCCTTCAGTTTCTTTTAAATATGGAAAATTCCTGTATTTTAATAGTGGTCAGGAGCTGATCTCACGTTTCACGAGGACATTATTGAATGGCCTTATCGGAACATTGCTTCCTGGACACTAATAATAGTGTAGTAGCTGAGAGAGATATGAGCAGCTGCCGAGTTTTGTTCTGTGTGCTTGGATGGGTGGGTTGGGGTGGCATTCCCAGAGTGACAAGCAGAGGCACTGGGGGATGCCAGGAAGGAATTTTGCTTGGAAAATAGTTGACATTAGCTCGGTGGTTTGTGCTTCTATCTCTTCTCTCTTATTCTCCCTTCTGAGAGATCTTAATAGTGTGACTTTTTAGATGATCCATCCCATAGCCTGCCAGAGATTGCTGTTTCCCCTCACCTTGTTTAATGTCTTTAGCTGCCTGTTCTGGTGAAAATTTACAGAGCAAACTTATGTGAATCTTCTAGTTTGAATATTGAGGAAAAGCTGGGAAGGTCCCATAGCATGGGTTTTAGCACTTGCTAGCATGGAGACATGCTCAGGGTTCCTAAGAGAGTTTGGGATAAAGCTACTAGGACAGAAAAAAGGATGAATCAAGTCCCTTCTGAAGTTATTTAGCTCTAATCCCTTGCTAGGCTTTGGCAGAGGTATGGTTTAGATTTTTAAAATAATTTTTCCTTTGCTTTCATGCACCTGTCATTGCTTTTTCCTACTCAGTAGTAATTTATTGAGTAGGAGTAATTTACTCAAAGAGCAAGAACAGAATGAATGATGTCTGGTGGTGGTATTGCCACAGGCCACTGATGTTACAGAGGAAGGAGTTCTCTGCTGGCAAGTTAATGACAAAACCAGTAGGAATGTTGTTCCTAGGCTTTTTTTCCTTCCTTTTCTTTCCCCAGAGTGAAGTGCCATCTCTCCTAATTGCATCCCTCCCTTACAAAACCTCCAGTGTTACCAACATCACTTGAATTTTTACTCACAGAACAACGAGGGGGGAAAAACAGGGCTTTTGTAGCCCTAAAAGAAATAGTGGATGGAATATATTGATGTCAATAATTAGTAATGTCAGAGAAAGACAGCACGTTAGTTCTTGTCTTAGGAGTGGTGTGGCAGGGTTTCTTGCTTGCTTGTTTTTTGAAGTTATTCGCAGTCTTTGCTTCCAGAGAGGGACCCATTATAATACTCTCTAGCACAGTTTTCTTTGGTCTTTTCAGAAGGATTCTCTAACTTTTCCAGGAAAAAAAAATCCGTACTATTTTGTACAACATTGTAATATTACTATGATAGCTTTCATTTTTTGAGCATTCTTGAGTGAATTTGCACGTTTGTTTTCTTTTTCCCCTATGTTTTTTGTTTGCTTAAGCCTGTTTGGTTTGGTTTGGTTTGGTTTCTGTCAGTCACTATGCAAATTGTTTTGATGCTTTATGGACTATTGCTCCTTTCTGGATCAAAGCCCAGAGGAACATTTTAGTGGTATTTAGTAGTATAGGGAGCTGATAATTCCTTGGTGTCAGTAAACAGTTTAATTGATTTTTTTTTTTTTTGTTTGTTTGTTTTCTTAAGTTATGGTGGTTTGTCTGTGAGGTGGTTTAATGTTTTTTGGAATGGTTTAGATTCCAGTAAGATACATACTTGTCATTGTAAGTGGGTAATGAATGTGATGGGGAGAATTGAAAGTTGTTGGTTTTATATACGTGCCCTCTGCTGTGTCTAAGTAAAATCAAGTGTGTCTATCTGGCAATGACTAATCCTTCTGCCTATGAAATAATTAAGGAATTTCCCTTCTACATGAATTCCTGATTTACCCTATAATCATGCAGTGAACAGCTTGGTGGGGATTCTTGATAGCAAGAAGTTCCCTATTTAGAGTTGCCACTAGAAAAACCCCGTGGAAGGAGCTATGTGCAGGAGAAGTCATCAGGAAAATTAAGGTGACGTCGCTTACTTCTGATCAGCCCAGTCACAATCCATTTGGTAATGGTTTCCGGTGTTCTATTTGTGGCATTGTTTTTTCTGTCATGTAAAGTATGTATGTGCAATTTACAATGCATAAGTAGGAGATTATTATCAAAACAAACAAACAAACCTCTTAACCTACATAGCCCTTAAAAAAAAAAATCCGAAGTGCGTAAGGCATTTTTTTAGATACTAGCCTTTCAACATCCTGTGAAGTAGGTTGGCCTGCTAGTTTTGTTTACAGATGGGTGAAGTGAGAGACCAAGTGATTAGATAAGATTACACATGAAGTCTTTGTTGGAGATAGAGTTAGTAATTAGGAGGCCCTGACATTTGACCTTATTACCCATGCATTAGAATGTTTTACAAAACAGAATAGTTTGCAGACGGTTGGGATTGTATTGTGAATTGTATGACAGTTTCAGATTATCTGTTCAGTTCCCTAAGCAGTGATCAGAACTGTTTTCATGTAGGTACTTGCAAATTTGTAGATGATGTGTTGGATTTTAAATGCTCGGTTTTACCATATAGTCATGTTAAATGTTCAAGCGAGGCAGTGAGTGCATCTGTCTGATTCCTTGTACTCTCTGGAATGTGAAGGACCTGGGACTCTGCTTACTTTGGTGTGCCCTCTTAGAATCGTGAATGTGTGGGCTTCTGCTGTCTGGAAGTGTACCCCAAATCCAGCAGTCAATTTCGAACTACATCTGGTCAGGCAATAATCTACTGGCACTGTACTAGTCATAGTACAGTGGCTTTGACTTAGCCAAACCTTTCCTTGTGCCTAGCAGTCTGTCGCAGCTGGTGGCACAGGTGTCTGTCCCACCCTGGGCACATACTGACACTGCTGCTGGTGCTGGCGCTGCTCCCTTGACTTAGTCCTACCTCCCTGCTCCTACTTGCTTCAGTCTGCCTCAGATGCAGGCGGAGCCAGCTGCACCCTTCCAAGCTCACTGCCAGTTTTGGCTCACTTTTCTCCTTTTCCTATCTCAGTGGCCCCACCAACTTAGCCTCCGTCCTAACAGATGGTTACTACTGAGACCAGTCCTAAATTTAGCCCTAAATTGTTCCTTCTGGATCCATCCTTAGTCCAAATTTGGTGACTGCAGCCTTTAGCAGATACAAGCCAAGAAAGGAAATTTTCCTGCCGATGCTAACATCTCTCATCATTTGGCAAACCCTTGCTGAAGCCAGCAATGAGTATTCCTGCTGGCTGCTACCCAGCCCTAAAAGTAATTGACTGAACTTTTGGATCCTTCTCTTTCTGTGTCTTGACAGCAGTAACTAATAACAAATAAAAATTATCTGAAAACCCTGCAAGTGAATCCGAACTCAAGTCTTGCCCTAACACAAAACAGGTGGCTCCCACTGAACTGCAATCTAAATCTTACTTGCTTAGTTCCAGTGTTTTACATTGATTAATTTAGGATAAATATCTTAAATTAGAGTAGCGTGAATCTTTGAAAAGCAGGAGGGCAGTTTATAAATTATATGTAAAACCAGTGTGGCTTTTGTTTATGCCAGTGGGGAAGAAGATGACAAAATGAGAATCAGAAGCACATTGTGGTTTTTCATGGGCAACAATCAGCAAGCCAGCTTAATTGGAAGTTACAGATAGTCACAAATTTTTCAATTTTTTAAGGTAATTTGGTATTAGTAATATCACTTGCCTTTTAAAGCACTTTCTTAATCTCTATTACTAATAAGGAGAAGAAGATGGTTGTGCTCTGGGTTGACATCAGACCAAGAACGCAAGGGGACTGTTTATGCAGAGGTTCCCATGTGCAGATAGATGCCTGCTTTGCGATTTGGTCTCTGAATTGAGACAGCTGGGGAAGATTCCCTCCCCCCTCCTCTTGCTAACCTTATTTGAGAAAGAAAACATGAGTGCTTTTCCTTTCCTTGTGTATCTGTATAGCTAACTGTAGATGAACAATTTCTCATCTGTCTTGGTGGCACTTTGTTTAAAGTTTTAAATACAGAAGGAGTATGTAATGATTTTGTATATCTTTTACTGGGAAAAATTAATTTCAGGGGGGAAAGCTCTGTTCATTTACCAGCCTGTAATTTGGAAATCACCATCTCTTTTCTGCCCTCAGGTCTGTATAAGCTATGCAACATTCTTCAAAACTTACCTTACTACATTTGTCCAAGGTTCCCAGGCTGGTCTTTGGTATGTTTTACCTTGTTTTGGTATAGTTTTCTGTGATGTAGAAATTGAAGGGATCAGCTTGTGATACTCGGGTTTGTTTTTAATTTGCTTCTGTTATTGCTGACTCTATACTCTAAATAAATATGAGATCAAATCACTTGTTTTGAAAGAGTGGGCTATACTGGAGAAAAGCCATGATGATGTGCTGTGGGTTTTTGCTGCAGGAACAGAGAGGTTTTTGCAAAGGAGTGAATCTGACCTCCTCTCTATTTTTCTTTAGAGGTTTCTTTCCCTTCAAACTTCTCTTTTTGATGTCCCAGTGAATCTTTCTCTTGCATCACCTCACAGTTATACAGTACTTTTGTGAGCATCCTTGTGGTCAGTAACATATATTAGTACAAGTTGTGCTTCCAGCTTTAAATGTGCCTGTAAAGAAATAAAGACAAAAAAAGAAACAAATATTGGAGATGTACCGAGGGCATACATTCACCTAGACGCACAATGGTATTCTGCACCTTGCACACGTGAGGTGCAAAACCATGATGGCAGAAGGTAGAAAAACCCCTGCTGGAGTTTCCAGAGGAAAAGCTACTGCTTTGCAGCACTGTGCCGGGGGTTAGGCGTTATCTCTTGCTGTCAGTGCAAACTTCTGTAAGGGCCAGAGCCTGTCTGTGAGAGACTTTGTCCTGTGCTGGTGGTTTTGGTGCAAGGTGGCAGGCGCTGGAACCCTCCTTCCAGTCCCTTCTCGGCCTCTTTTCCATCGGCATCCTTGCCTTGGCTTTCAGGGCTTTTATTTGTGGTTTAGTGACGTGGTATCTTGGGTGTGATGGTAGTTCGTATGCTGAAATGGCTTTCGTGCTGTATACATTTTAATTTTAGTGTTACCATGCTATTGGTATGTCACCTGCTGTTAGCACAAATTAGTTTGCTCTTAGACCCTGGATGCAGGGGTGTCACACAACCTGTAGGTGACTAACGATTGCAGAGCCCTGCTTCCCAGTGTTTGCTCTCATGCGTCTTTGCAGAATGTTTGCTTTCCCTGCCTGCTCTGCCTCTTCTCCTGGAAGATGTAGCTGTCATTTCTATTTAAACAATCATGTGTATAATCTCTCCCCTGCGCTGAAGCAAAGGAGTTGAAGTATGAATTATTGCAGAACTTTTATCGTAAGGTCTCTGGGGAAAGTGGATATTGTGCTTTCATGTCTTGCATGTGTGAGGCTGCAGCGTGTATCTGCTTTACTGACTCTTGCTTAATCAAATGTGCCTATATGCTTCCCCTTGAATAATTTTCCTTTTACTCTTTAAGTTAGACACTTGTGCTTGAAACATTGCCAGAACGTTTAATCACTTCGAATGGGCGGTAATATGAGTAATGTTCATATTGTGATCCTATGAGCTCCTGCTGGTATTTGTACATGTGCTTATGTGTTGTATCCTGATATCTGTGTGCCCCTTATCCGTGACAGGAAACGAGGGGAAGAAAAAAAATTACTAAGCAGAAAAACTTGTAATTCAGTCCGTATACCTTCTTTGATATGCTGTCCCTTTCCTAGACAGGGTTATTACTTGAATTGCAGGAGTTAAAGTTGAGGGCAGAATAGCCTGAAGCACTCTTTGTCAAACTAACAGAGAAACCTTCACAATAGATATGATTAGAAATAGTATCTTTTTTGTAGCATTCATCATATAGGAAGAGAACCTGATACATTTTGTTGTAAACATGATGGGCAGTATTTCTTATGCATAGTCGGTCACTGAATTCCTGATGGTACTCTGAGGCTTGCTAGCCAGCGATTATTTATGTGGAGTAATTTATGCAGAAAAACTGTCAGCAAAACTACAAGGCTGAGCTGAGCTGGGTGAGATTTGTTATACACCGTGGCCTCGACTAGGGCTTTGGCAAGTGCATCTTTTTTGGATAATGTGAAAGATCTCGTCAAGCTGTCTCTGGTAATTAGGTCTGACATAGCTAATACCTGAAATACAGGCAG
Organism: Rissa tridactyla; assembly: GCF_028500815.1. NCBI lineage: Eukaryota > Metazoa > Chordata > Aves > Charadriiformes > Laridae > Rissa > Rissa tridactyla. The sequence goes on from NC_071470.1 coordinate 73,672,967, forward strand.
GACAGTCATGTGGCCAAATCATGGCTTGTCAGCAGTGAATGTGTTTGTATTGAGTTGCCTGTGTTGTTTTTGGGAAGGGACTGCTGCATAAAGAACATCTAGAAAAGTTTTGTAGATACTTTGTCCATTCTATGCTGAAATGAAAGATTCTAGTTCTTCTATGCCCAACGGTTATTTATGTATTTAATTAAAGGGTGTTCCTTGTTTGATAAGAAGAGATTGGTAGATATGCAGACATTGTGAAATACTGCAAACAGGTTGATTTTGAGTATTTGATAGTCAGAGGAAGTGCCTATGGTGTTGTTACCTGAAATAAAAGCCCTCGAAACCAAAAGTAGTTTAGAGAGGAGATACTGCTTTATTCAACGTTGGGTGCTAGGGGGAAACCCCACAAATCTAGCACACCTTACTGCGGATATTCACCCATTATTTATACACAAAATATTCTCATAATTCTGCCTACGTAATACATAACTCCACCTAGGCTTACATATTCATTAGGATGACCAAATAGTCTTTTTCCACATGCGTATCAAATCTTGCTGTGTCGGCAAAACACTTCTGCGCAAGTATGAGTGTCTCGGTGGTCATTTGGGTAAGGAGACCCTTCTTCACTTTATCCTTTTAAGGTATTTAGTCATCTCAGGACAGTAAAAGTGTGCTGTAAGTTGGCCAACTTCTTGAAGATAGTAAGGATGCTCTTTGAAGTAGCCATAACTCTATCCTAATTGGTATAAGAGTACATACTTGAGGTATAGAAGAACCTTGAAGCGATTAACTACTTCTTGTTATTCCATCCTCAGTGATTAACTGCTTCTGGTTGTCTCCTCATTATCACTATCTCTAACATCAGCTCAATGAAAAACTATTTCTACACAGGAAGGAAGTCAGTAGTTAGCTATTTTCTCACACAGTAAGAAGGTTAGTAAGAAACGATTATTTTAGAAACAAAGCAGAGGCCTGTCTTTGGTAACAGTGTCAGTTCCTCCTAGTGCTGAGTGAATTCAGGTGCAGCAACATTTAACCATGTATCTTTTTTATTTACTATTGACCTCCAGTGTTTCCCCCCCCCCCTTTTTTTAAATGGATTACAATGTTGGATTAAGTAACACTGTCATGTAGTATATTATTAGGTGCTGCTGTTGCTTTCTTTAATGGTTAGGGAAGAAATTTAGGGGAAAAAAAAAAGCTGCTAAAGCATAAGTGTGCAGAAATGTCCCCGCGCTTGATAGCTGAAACTGCAGATAACATGACCAAGATTATTTAACTGTCGCAATAGCAGCCTGAGATTTCTACTGGCGTCATTTCTGTATAAGAAATATACAACGTGCAAATGCTGGCTTTTAAGTTTAAGAAAAAGTACAAGGAATTATTTTCTGTTCTCCTATTGCCTTCCTGTGTTCTGTACATCAAAATTTTCTCATTTATATTAAGAAATGAAAGTATATTTAGCTTGCTAATAAATGAAAGAGAGCTGCTTTAAAGCAATTCACATGGAACTTATTCATATTCTAAGGAAATTCCTAAGAGACCTGCTGGGAAGATAAGTACATGATGCAGTCTGGAGTAAAGAGTCTTTTCTCCTCTCTTTTAAAAGAGCTTTGCGTGGGTGTGTTTTGTTGCTTTCTAGCTTTAAGACTTTCTTAATTTTAATTTCCCACTGTCAGAGGAAAAGTCTTTGTGCATCACTGTAGCAAAAAGGCTAAATGGGATATAGTTAGAAACAGTTGTGGTAGCTTTCAACCAAATGTGGCCATTTGCTCAATTGTCTTCATGATTGTTTCCTCCACTTTCTTTTTGAGCTAAAAAAGAAGACATGGCCAACCAAATTAAAAAGTTTACGATTCAAGGAAAGAAGGGATTGGAACAATCTTTGGCATTTTTCTGAATTACACATTCCTGCAGGTAGCGGGAGTCACACAAGTTGAGCAAAACAACTGTGCCTATTAATGTTTTTCTTGGAGCCATGGAATGGATTATGAAATTCCTGCAGTCAAATGAAACTTCAAATATAGAAAACACAAATAAGAAAAAAATGTGGTGAGTTTGTGACTTGCGTTATATGTAGTTTCCTTTTTTCTCTGGTATTTCCAGTTTTCTCAAACTCCTTCAAGCCTTGGACATGGAAAGAACTTGAATGCCTGTCACTGAAACCCCTTGGAAAGCACAAAGAATGCCAAAGCAAAGCTAGGTTTGCAGCTGTCTAAAGCAACTTCCAGCTGATAACCTGGCACTCTTATACCCTATTCTTTATTACACAAACCTGGCTGCTAGATTGCTTCAGTGCACTGCGCTATGAGCAGCCAGAGGTTCCTTTGGTCCAGCTGATAGGAGGTTAGTCAAGCTTCACTGAAGAAGTGTTAATTCTGGTTTATTGAGTCATCAGCCCCGTTGGTGTTTCAAATAAATAGAAGAAAAATTGGAACAAATGTTTGCATCTGATTCCATTTGGCGTGTTTGGCTGTATCACAGCATATTATTTATGTTGCATCATAGGAATTGGTACTGTGATTTTTATTTTTTTTTTCCCCCTAGTGTATTGCTAGCTCTTTTGGTTTTTCCTTTTGTTGTCTTTTTGTTTCTCTATGATTTCTGTGATGTTCTTAGACTTTTTAATTTTTTTTTATTTTTAAACCAAGTATAAATCAAACTTGTCATTGAAAGGGAGTTTCTTACTAGTATGTAAATGCTAGGTACAGAAATGAAGAAATGATCCACGTGAGAATGAGTGCTATAAAAATGTCAGAATATTGCTTACACAAGCATGAGCGCTTTTTTTTCCCTGAAGATGGCTGGATATCCTGGAAAGTGCTGTAATGCCTTCTGGTTTTGCCAGTTCGTATCTTGCTAATCTGTGCGCTGTGAAGAGAGTGAACAGAATGGATAGGGAAGCACGTTGCCTGATGCCTAGTGGAATTTCCCTCCCCTCAATTAGTTGAATTGTATCAATACTGCAGAAGAGTACACCAACGTATGTAGAAGATCCATGTGTAGTTTAACTGCCAAAGAGGATATATTGAACTGTTGACACAGCATGGTATACAAAAGTGGAAACTGTGACAACAACTAATATTTAGAAAATGCTGGAGGAACTTCGGGTGCAGCTATGAGCAAATTAAGCTGTTTCCAGCTTTCATGAGTCCTAAGTTACTAAAATAAGCACCTTAATTGCTAACTTCTAAAAGTTTTTAATAAATATTGACTTACTAATCTCACATTTTTACAATGTGAGCGTGACTTGATGGGCATGCCTTCATAGCCTGATGAAGAATTTGGCAAGTGGAGGATTAAACATCTGCTTAGTTGCTTGTGATCTAGGTCAGATATGAATCTGGTGATCTGGATAATAAACCCCAAAACTGTTGGCAGTTACAACACAGTAGACCTTTGCTGTAAATTACAGCTTTGTGAATTTGTCTAACATTATGTAGAAGTGAATGTAGAGTTGTACTATTAAAAAGAACTTTTAATCAAAATTCTTGAAAAATGTTATTGTGAAATATAGCCAGGAAATGAAACAAAACAAAACTATACATGAAGGTTATATGAGGTTAAGTTTGTTTCACTCAACATTTATTTTAAATGGTGAGTATTGATGAGGATACTAATTTTTTTTATATGTAGTTGAAGCTACTGCTTCTTTAATTTTGCTATATTGAGTCATCAAGGTTAAGATTTATAGTGGCTATCTATTTCTTATAGTGGAAGACCCGATTAAATATTTGTTATAATTCTGCCTCCAGGTCTCATTGGGATTATGCCAGTACCTGTAGACTGATTTGCCTGAAAAGACAGATCCCTCCATCCTGAAAGTGCTATCTTTTACAATATAGATGTCTTTTTCAAAGGTTTTAATTGTAGTTTTGTGTATCTTTTTTCCTGAAGAATAACTAATGCTTTTTTTTTTAACATATAAACAATATAAGTTCTACCCATGTTGTTTTAAAAACCAGGTATTTAAGATTCATAGGTATACTCTAGTGAAATAGCTGTACACTGTTTCATTACCAACATACCTGTAGCAGAAGTGGTGAGAGTAATGAATGGCGAACTGAATGGCTGAGTATATTGTTCGCTAATAGGTTTTAGGCTGCTGATACCGTAGAGGCTGAGGTACCTTCCTGTGTAATAGCTGGGGCACAGTGTGAGTCAGTGATTTTATCAAAGGCTGTACATGGGATGGAACATAAAACTAAGTCTCTTGAGCCCTCTTTTGCTTCGTGCACAAAGCCAGCTTTCCTAATTCAATATATTTATTTCTACTTTTAAACACAATTTATACATAGGCACTTGAGTACTCGTAGGCATGCATTGCTTTCATTTTTTTTTTTTTTTTTTTAATTTTCTCAGGGCATTTCACTAGCATGAAATCATTGCTCCCTGCTCCTTCAAAATCCCTGCCTAACCACAGCAGTTCTGAGCTTGGGAGGCTCAAACCATGACACGTGTATGGAAGCTAGGCAGGTAGTTTGCAGCTAGGACTATGCTGAGAGACCCTGGCCACTTCCAGATGACTTTTTGATTTGGAGTAAGGAGGTATGTCCCAGTGCTGTGGGGTCTGCAGCCAGACAAGGGACTCTCAGCCATGTGGTGTGAGTGCAGGACACTGACGTGCGCGGCACTTACCTGCTGCTGAACCGCTATAAATGATGTAATCAGTCATCCTTTGTGTATGTCTTGCTGTAGGTTCATGACTTATCGTTAACCAACAGCAGGTTAGACTTGCTTCATGTTTGAATCCGGTTTTCCTTGCAGTGTTGCTGTGTCACTTAGCTCCTGTGGTTTTTAAAAGAAATGTATGTGATGGGTCGCTTCCTCCATGTGCGCTGCATGTCTTTGGTGGCCCTTTTCCCATGGGTGCAGGATTTGTACAAGCCCAGGGTTGTGTCTTTGCATCTTGGTCCCATGTTTAGTTGTAGAGTTACACTTGCACATGGGGGAAGTAGCAGAAACAAGGCTAATGCTGCATATTGATCAGGGATTTCAGGTATGTCCATTGAACCTGCTATTTTGCTTAAATTAACAACACTTTGTTTATAATACACAGTCTTTCTTGGAAAAGAAATCCTGTTGTTGTTATGTGTACATGCTTTATGTCACGAAAGAGTGTCTCAGTTCTGTTGGTGTTGAACAAGAAAAATCTTTTTTTTTTTTTTTTTAAGATCTATTTGCACACTATGTCTCCTAATGCTACTAGTGGGGATGGTAGGAATGGATACAAAGAGTTTGAGATGCCTTATGAAATACTGGTTTGGGGCACTAACCAACAGCTTTTCTGCATGTATTTCTGACAGTTATACCCTTTGAGAATTGAATTCTGTATTTCAGACTGCTTTTTTGTTTGCACTAAATGCACTATCATGTTTGATCTACTTTTGGAAATACTTGGTGCACTGGGGCAGAGGTTTTGTTTCTGTATGTAGGCCTTTCCCCAGCTCTAATACTCAGCAGTCACATGTGCAGGGGTTATCGTCCTGGTTTGAACTTTGTTCTGGCTTTTGAATGTGCTAAATGCTCCAGGATCAACAAGACAGCAGCTAATGAAAGTACAGGTCATCCGTGTTTAGTTTTGAAGTGGAAACTGGCTATGTGAGGGGAGATGTATTTCATGTCACTTCATAATGTGGAAGCAAGTGAGCTGGCTGGACTTTTGTCTGCTGCTCTTCAGAGCTGCTAGCCTGCTTTTGGCTGAATGAATTGGTGGAGGAAGGCATGGCACTACATGGTCTTTCATGTTTTGTGGTCCAAGTGTAGTTCAAAATTCCATTCAGTGCAACATTTGTGTGCAGTATCTCTCCAAATGCCCTATGTGAGTAATTCTCCTCATGTTTGGGTCATGGTTAGGTGGAGTCTTCCAGTGTCATGAAAAGAAAAATAAAAAAACAAGTTTCAGTTCTTTAGCCCACAAGAACTTTGTTGGGTTGTGTGCTTATGACTGAAGTATAATGCTGTGATAGTGACATAGTGTAACTCATCCCAATACTCTAGAATGCATAATGAAACGGATTGTAGAATTGGAAAAAGTGAGATTACTAAATGTTCTATGATAATTTCATTCCAGTTGTTTGAACTATGCATTGATTATCTCAATTTGGGTCATAAAGGTCTGCAATAAGCATGTTTATATAATAAATGGTTTACACTGTGGGTCCGGCAATATATTTTTGTATATAATTTGGGGTGTTGGTTGATGAGAAGCTCAACGTGAGCTGCCAATGTGCGCTCACAGCCCAGAAAGCCAACTGCATCCTGGGCCGCATCAAAAGAAGCGTGGCCAGCTTGTCGAGGGAGGTGATTCTGCCCCTCTACTCTGCTCTGGTGAGACCCCACCTGGACTACTGTGTCCAGCTCTGGAGCCTGCAACATAAGAAGGACATGGACCTGTTGGAGCATGTCCAGAGGAGAGCCATGAAGATGATCAGAGGGCTGGAGCACCTATCCTATGAAGACAGGCTGAGAGAGTTGGGGTTGTTCAGCCTGGAGAAGAGAAGGCTCCGGAGAGACCTTATAGCGGCCTTCCAGTACCTAAAGGGAGCCTACAGGAAAGATGGGGAACAACTGTGTAGGGGAGTGTAGGGATAGGATGAGGGGTAACGGTTTTAAACTGGAAGAGGGTAGATTTAGATTATATATTCGGAAGAAGTTCTTTACTGTGAGAGTGGTGAGACACTGGAACAGGTTGCTCAGGGAAGTTGTGGCTGCCCCATCCCTGGAAGTGTTCAAGACCAGGCTGGACGCGGCTTTGAGCAGCCTGGTCTAGTGGGAGGTGTCCCTGCCCATGGCAGGGGGGTTGGAACTATGTGATCTTTAAGGTCCCTTCCAACTCTAACCATTCTATGATTCTGTGATAATATCGAGTCAGGCAGATTCTCTCAAATTTGTGCCTGTGTCCTGCCTTTTTTTTTTTTTTATTTTTCCCTATTTCTGTTGTTTCAATTTTGAAATTTCTTTAGGTAGTCAAAACAAACAGGACTATTCTTCTATTCAGTGAAAGGCTTGGTCCTGACTCTACCTTTGCTGATAACTAAAAAATGTTCGTAGACATATAAGTGAGAAGATTCAAACAAAATCTGTGTTTTAGCTATGCATCTTACTAGTTATTTCTGACATAGGTGCAAATATCCTGGCTTTGGTGGAATGAATTTGGAAAAAAAAAACCAAACCAAACAAAAATCCAACATGACGGTTTGCAGTCAGTTTTCTCAGTAGATCTCTCGCTCTGAAAAGCTGGAGTTGTGATGTTGGTATGGAGAGCTTTATTATTGACCAACAAAGATCCTTGATACCTTTTCTCTGCCATTCGTGTATTATCTCGCTCTCAGTCAACACAAATAAGAACAAAGGTAAATAGGAGTCAGTGAGTCTGTGTAAAACTGGGATTGTTACATTTCTCTTAGATGGACACTCCTGCTCTTGAAATAGCATTACAGAACACCTCTGTCATAAGATGAAATGAAGTGGCAGTTACAGGTCTGTGCGTACTATTTCCCCCCCCCCCCCCCCCCCCCATGGAGTTTGTACCATATGCAACTACTCAAAACCCACCCCACGTTTGTTTTGGCTCGTCTCAACCCTGAAAATTTCTCATGGACCTTGGTCTTTTGGAAAGAAAGGCAGGGGAGCTTATAATTTTGTGGAGTTGCAATGAGCCACATCTATCAGGTTTTGCAGGTTACTGTGGGTCCGGTGGACCGCAGTTGGAGGATCACAAGCACAGGGTAGGCATACAGTTCTAAAGCTTTATCAACAGGGTGAATCCTGACCTAAAGTGCCAATTCAAAAGTGAAGGAGCCTTAGTTGCTGAAGCTAATCAACATTAAAAGCTTAGTGTTCTTTGTTACATAGCTTCTGACTGATCCTGCCTGAGATTTTTGTGCTACCTTGGCCTTCATCTGTGCAGGACAGTGGGAAACAATACTATCGTGATGCTGTAATTTTTTTTTTTTTAAATGCAGGTAAGAGCAAGTTCAAACCTAGTGTGGCTGTATCGGGGGCCTGGCCTGTGCTGCTGAGTCCCACTGAGCTGCGTCATCTGCCTCTCGTCTCCCTCCCCGGAGTCTGGAAGGTGCTACTTGTGCAATTGCTGTCCCACCCAGTTATGAGATTCTCTTTTGCCTACCTGCAAACTTTCCCCAGCAAAGTGTCTGAGAAAAGCAGAAGTGTTGTATGTAGACAATCTGTGAAGCAGGCAGGGTGCCATGGTCTGTGACTCTTGATACTGTTTTGTACTGGTCATACTCAGCAATGGAATGGGTTGTGTATGTGTATTGCCTCTTGTTCTTGTCAATCACAGAAAAGTGCCAGTTTAAATGGACAGAGTAGAAAATGGTAATCTGAGTTTGACTAATGAATATAGAGCCTAATGCTGCTGAAGAATCCCATTTACTTTGGAATATCACAGCTGATGTGTTAAAACGTGCGTTCTTTTCCCCTGCTTCAGGAATAATTTTACTATGAATCCTGGACATGAGAAGAAACATTAGTAAATGAAGGAAGAAATTGCGCTGAGGAGCTTTAAGTGCAGGGATTATTTTTTGGTGCTAATTGGGACTAGAAAGTGAGATTAACAAGGAATTTTAAAGCAATTGTGTTAGTTGGCCATGTCCATTTTATGGACATTTTATTGATACCGTAGTCCCACAACTACAAAGCAGCAGTGCAGAACAAGTGACATATAAAACTGGGATTCCTGACTCCTTTCCTTTGGGCACTGTCACCTTTTGTGGCAAACAAGCCATGAATTACATAAAATAAGGTTTGAGCAAATGAAAGTGTACTTGATTTGTCTTGTGATAGACTCTCTTCTTTCATCACAAAACTATTGCCAGCTCTTCAAAAGCTCGCCATGGGATGCCTGCTTCACCATATTCTACTGATTTTGTTTTTGTTTTTTTTTAAATACATGCTTGTTGAGTAGCACTTGAGCATGCTGTTGGTGCAGGATTGAAGTTGACCTGGCAAAGCATCTATGTCATTGCTCTGTAACAACAACTTCTAGCTGTTGCTCCTAGTGCGTGAAGTTTTCTCATAAAGGTGGTTCTCCAGACACACAAAGTAAACTGTTCCCAAAGCTAAAAAATGTTCTTCACAGATTCTTCCAGTTAGCTGTCTGAAGCTGCCTGTGGGAAACACTAGCAGAATTTTGGGAACAGGCTTTGTCAGTTGAAGAGCAGAGGCTGCTGTGAGTTGGCTGGGTCAAGGATACTGCATTCATTCATGGTGGTTCTTCAGGGGAAAGAACAGACTTTTCAAGTATGCTAATAGATGGTTATCTTACACTAAGGAGACCAGCTGTGAAATGTTTGCAGAGACTATTGGTGGATTATTATTTTTTTTGTTATTTCATTTTGGTTATGTTTTTTAATGGAGGAAGCATAGCAGGGTGTCCAACCACAATAACTGTCTATGTAGCTGTACATATAATGCATGTTTTTCTTGTGTGTGTATTTAAAACAAAGGTGTTTAGATTACAGGGACACTTGGAAAGGTGGGTGGGATTAAATCTCTAGTTTGTATTCTGCGTCTCAGATGGTCACCTTGATAGCTGTTGTCTGCTGAGCAAGATTGGGCATGGTTATGGTGAGACAGGAGACCAAAACCCGAGGGAACACTTTTATGCCTGCTGTAACGATTGCTGTTTCTCTAGCTACAGAACTTGTTCGAGTAGTTGTAGTAATGCTTTCTTTCAGGTTTTATCTTTCTGAGGGAGGAGAGAAGAATAGCACTGTTTCAATTCTATAGGACAAGAAATGTGTTTTCCATTGGAAAAGTAAGTTTTAATAGTGCATCCTTTTTAATACTATGTTAGGTACTTAAAGAAGGGAGGAAATATTGCATTATAGCTAAGACCCGTGCTGTCCTGTGACTTGACTTAGCTGAGTAATCACTGCGCTGGCAGTCAGTCTGTCTTTCGCACTCTTGCTTTCAGCTTATGACTTTGAATATATGGAAAGTCTGTGCCTCTTTCATGTTAGTCTGACTTGTACGTTTTCTTTTTCCCTTGAGTGTGGGAGGGAACAGGCTACTGAAGGAGCCAGATTGAAAGGTCTAATTTAGGGAAATATGTATCTTGCATTGTCCAATACCTCTGACACTCCCATGTCTGTTGAAATGTGGGGTTAATTTAGTTTTTTGCCGCTCAGATGACTCTTATCTCATAGGTAATTTGTGTGTTTTGATAAGGAACTTTGATAAGTATCTCTAAAGGTTTTGGTTTTGCAGCTGGAATCAATATAATATAAAATTTAGGAGAAATCAAGGGGTGTTGCATTAGGAAAGACACAGTTTGGTTGGTTTTTTTTTCTTTTTACTGAAAAGAAAAAGTCGAAGAGAAGGGAGAGAATAAAAAATAAAATAAAATTTAAAAAAATCCCCCCCATGACCAGGATCAGGTTTTTTTTTTAATGTTGATTAATGATGCTACAGAGTTACTTATAAGTCTTCCTTAAGTATTTCTGCATGCTTTTAGGAATATGTATCCTGCTCTGACTCTATGACCGTTTTTGTCACTTGTGCTAATTAGAAAGCTTTAAAAAAGGAGAAAGGGGTTTCGTCTGTCATCCAGGCGAATTTCTAGTTTATTTTAAATTTTGTTCTCCCAACTAATTTTTTTCTTCTTGAAAGAAAGTACTAAAAATAGAGAAATAAAATCCATCTCCCTAAAATAGAGAGGCTGCAAATTGTTACAGAAGGATGCAATAACCAGAGTGTCCAGCATGGGTGGTTGTCATTCAAGCCCCCAAAGCTTGTCTTAAATGTGGCTTTGCTAAGTTAAGGTTTTCTCCTGCACTTCTCTTTTGCACAGAGACCCCCATGATCCTACTGCTGTTATACCAAGATTTCTGGATTATAGGTTCCTGCTAATCCTTTTTCCTCTAGAGACTTGAGAATCTGTGACTCAAAGTGACTTTGCTTTCAAAACCAAAGTGCTTATTTTTTAAAGGCCTGTGATATACTGAAAAAAGGCTTAAAAAAATACTTAAGTGCCTATTTTTCCGTAACAGCCTGGGTTTTTTTTCTTTGCAGAGATCAGTAGTTTCCATGTAGCAATTTTGTCACCTACATTTAGTTTCAAAAGACATAGGCTGGTCACTTGAGACTGAAAATCTGTTGATTTGCCTCCAACCAGAGATTGGAGAGTATTTCAGTACCATCTCTTTAGATCTACAGAAAATGAATGATTTAAATCTGCTTATTATTTTTAAGTCAGTTTACAAAAGAGCCTCTTTCACCGAAATCTCTGCCAAACAAATTGCTTTCTTGTTGATTTTGTGCTCTAAATGCATAAACTGAGGTGAACCACATGGCAGTTGGGCAAGTTGAATGGTGATTTTAACTGGTAACATTTTGTACTTTTTTGGTAATGTTTGGGGGGGACAGAGGGTGGGACAAACACAGGACAACTACTTAGTCTTTTCTATCAGCCTGGCAAAATTTAGACCTAGTCAGGCAATTATACCCCACATAATATTTCATGTTTGGTGCCTTTCTTCAAATTTTTTTGTTTGGTGTCATGGATTTTAAGTTAATTACTTTCCTTTCTTCCATTGTCTTGGTTGTTTTCTGCTTGATTCCATGCTTGATGTATGAATAAATAATCTGATTTAAAAGCCACGCACATTTAAAGTTTTGTGAGCAGCCAGGACAGTTTGTACCAGAGAGTGCTAAAGCTTGGGCTATAAAGCCAGTACAGCTGGAGTGCAGAATGATAGACATGCAGTGTTTATCCTACAGTCTCAAGTTGAATAATTAACATATGCTGCTGATGAATGTTCAGCGGTCAGCCTGCAGCCAGACAGACCACCCTTTTATCCCCGGTGCTCTCTGAGACCAGCTGGATAATAGATCTTGTGAAACTGGCAAATTTGCTGAGGGTGCACTCAATCCCACGGTCCATGTTATATTGCTAGCTGTGTGGCATAGAGTAGCAATAATCTCTTCATGTATAATTTCAGCATAAGGTTTCAAGTGATGAGTTTTGGTAGTTTCAAGTGATGAGATTTGTTGCTTCATACCTCTCCAGAACAAGTCCAGTCTCTGTGGGACTGGGAATTTGAAGAAGAGGAGTAGATAATTTTCAGCTATAAATTCTTGGAGTGTGGTAGGGCCTGGCAGTAGCCGCTTGTACAGACCCTTTAGACAAAATGCTGCAGACAGGCTTAGGAATCATGCAGTTATGCTCCTTCTAATAAATGGCAGCAGCTGTTTTCCTGCTGCTCTCTATTGCTTCAGCAGCTGTGGCATCAATTCAGTCACGTCTCTGAGTGGCGCAGGAACTGGGTATCCTGGTGGGTGACATGCCGTGGTGGTTCTTTCCCTGTGCCAGTTTAGAGGGACTGTTACGGTACAACATAGGTGTGGGGAGGTTTCATGGAAGGGCAGTGAGTGCCTTTTCCCTTCAGTGGGGCGTGAGATGCTAGGCTTTATGCTGAGTACCAAGTGGAGCTGGAGGTGACATTTCTTCTCAGAGCCCACCTACTTGGCAAGCTCCAGCTACCCTGTAAAGGGGCTTGTTCTGCACTGCCCAGTTTGCAATGTTAGGAAGTGTTGTATTGACTGGTCTCCTGCTTATTCTCAGTGCTGCTTTGGGTTTAAGAGTTTTTCACAGTTGTCAAACCTGCGGTCTGCCTTCTGGCTATTGAGAATAACTCTTAAGTGTCTTGTGGTTTTGATTTGCTTTATAACTAGCATTTCTCCTGGTACATTTGTTGGTAGTGCTTTTTCTTGATCCTATTGTAAGATAAGCATCATAGAAGATGTGACATACCTTCTTTTTTCTTTTAGGTGATTTTAAGTGATTTGATTTTGTTTTTTCTCTATAGAACAATTCTGTGTATGTAGTTGTACATGCTGTGCATGACTCCCTGTGTTGTACAGATACGGTATGTTCATTGGTGAAAGCCGAAGCATTTCCATCAGACTGTGTAATTCATCATCCCTTATTTGTATGGTAGTATTTTCAGGCAACATCCTTGACATTTGGGGCTCTCCTGTGAGTATTGTATATAGAGCATAGATTGTCACTGTCCCAACAACTCCTCATTTGAGCTATTAGGCTGGTAGAATGTTTGGGGTTTTTTGTTTTGTCTTGTTTTAGAGAAGGGAACCTATGCTTAGATTTTTAACTTGACAACATTTGTGGTCAGTTGTGGGTCAGCTTTAGTCTTCTGCTCCCCTTTTATCCAGTTCTTGCTTTCTCTGACACGTGCAGGTAATGCTCTGAGTATGCTGAATGTGTCTGGGTGAGTAAGACTGATGATAAGCAGGGACAGTACTTGAAGATAAAGTATTGTTGGTGGGTACAGGGAAGAGAGGCAAAGCAAAAATCAATACTTCCTGTTTTATAAACAAATTCTCAGAAGCTTAGTAATGCTTCAACCCCAGAAATGGGAATAGAAACTTCGCAAATCCAATTAATTTTCTCTTTGAAAATGCTGGCTCACTCTTTCACTCTGTTTTCCTCAGCTTCCATCAGTGAAACTCAAACACTACTGAACCAAGCACTGAACTTCTGTACTCCTACTCTATTCTATAAAGTGTTCCTCATATCATCAAAGTGGTGAGAACAGTTCACTTCCAGTGCAGGAAATACATAGTAGTTACTAAGGGAGGTTGTGAATAGTTTTGTGGTATTTATGCAAGAAACTACATTATCTTTTCTCTCATGAAAACACCCTGTGTCAGAAATGCAGAGTGCACAGTAATGCAGCTGAAACAGTTCGGTTATGGAAAAAATCAAAAAAGTTACATAGGTTAGTACTTTCACTCTCAAATTATACGTGTTACGCTCATTTGAAAATAAAATCAGCTTGACTTTTCTCTAAAACTGAGATAGTAAATTTAAGCTAATTGGTGTGTCAAAGCATAAAGGGCATAAATAATCTAAAAAAGATTCTTACTGTATTATATACGGGAAGCCTTCCTTTTGTTTGAAAACAGAACAAAATATGAAAGCTGTATTAGAAAACTATACAAATGGGTTTGTTTCTTGCTTATAAGTTATGTTGGTACAGCTGTGTAGTCTTGCAAGATGTTTCTCTCGTGCCTTGTGCATCTTGTGAGGATATGATGGTTGCTCTTGACTATCCTAAATTGCTTTTGCTCAACTGTTTTGTTTTGGTTTTTTTGATCATTTAGTGATCATTAATAATTTAGTGATTTGGGAAACAGTTGCCACTGGTATCTAGATTGGAAACTCATTTTGGAGAAATGTACTGAAATCCTAGAGCAGTGAGGATTTTACATGCTTGTGTGCCAGTTACTTCAAGGTCAAAGGTTTTTTTCCTAATCAGAGTTAGCAAGTTTGACTGTGTGTCTCTCTTACATACATAGTAATATCCTACAATTGGTTCATTGGCCTCTTGTAAAGTTTCTAATCTGAAACTGACAGAATAATTACAGGATTTCTTTGGGCGTACAGTTCAAAGTATTGCACAACTGTCCAGACCAGAGATAAGTAAAGTTTCTCTTTCGGCATGTACCATACTACATAGTTGACTATTTAAATAAATATTTCCTGGCAAGCTCTGTTAGTGATTATTGATGGTGGGAGCAATAATTTATTCCTCTGCCCAGGCAAATAAATTGCGATAATCAGAGAAGCTGGCAGGTGAAATGATGCTGGAGCATCAGAGCTTCCTCTAGCAACAACTTCAAAAGAGTAACAGTGAGAGGGGAGTGGAAGGCTCATCCTTTGCTTTCACATTTCATGTATTTCAGTGCTTTCTACTGTTTCTATTTATTTAAAGGAATCCTGTGGTGTACGTATATGGTTTTGGTCTAACCTAATTAGAAGCTTCAGTTTTAATATGGTTTAGCCAGAAAAAGCTCACGTGAGAGCTATCAGAAAAGTTTCCTTTTGACACACAACTATTTTGCTGCTTTATGTGTAAAATCCTCATTTGACAGTTTTGGAAAAATGTGTAGCAAAACCTTTTTATGATTTGGGCATCTAGTTTAGCAACACACTGCAATGCTGTCTGGTGCTTTTTTCTGGAAACTCTATATGACGTAAGTACAGGCTGCTGCCAGCTGTTTTCTCTGTCAAAACTTGGATTCTTTTCGCTTCTGTGACTAGCTACAGCAAAGCTGTTCTTGAACTCTTCCCTCTTCGGGGTCTGTTGTGGTCATTCCGTTCTTCTTGATGCTGAAGATCCACCCTGACTTGCCTATGGTGGACAAAAAAGTCTGTACCTCAATAAAAGGAGTTTAATATAAATCTTGCCAGAATTCCTACCCTCTGCATTTTGAATTTGGGTACATTTTTTTTGTGTGTGTAGAAATGCACTAATTTGTCAAGTATTTTCCAAAATGTACTCATACTGTCACCTTTTAATAAATAAATAAATAGCCTGAAGGTTGGGCACTTGGCCATTACTTGTTGAATTATAGATCTCAGCTGCTCATTTGTCTGATTCCTCATTGTGTTTTCCTCCGTCCTCTCCTACTTGAATCCTGTTGCACTTGGGAAACTAAAGCTGTATTATCTAAGGTCTTTCTCAGCCTACTGGAATAATTTTGTTTAATTTTGATGACTCATGAGTGGAGGAACTGGCAAAAATGTAACTTTATTTTCTGAACCTTTTATGATCTTACTGATGACAAAGTATTTGGTAGCCATTTCAGGTAACACTCTAATTATATGTGTGCGGGTGTGCTGAGCTGTGTTTGGACATGTTTTGTAGTGGAGAAATCATAGTATCTTGCGAGTTTGATCTCCTTGTGGGTTTTTGTCTACATATGAAATGTTCAAACAGGCAGTAATTCCATACAAGTGACAATGTTTTGAGGCATCTGCCGTTTTGAAGAGAGAAAACATTGTGAATGATGTTTTTTTGTTTGTTTTTTTTTTCCAAAGGTTTTCATGTTTAATGTTGACATTTCTGCAGACTTGATATCCAGCTTCATAAAATATTTCCAACCATCAGTTGAACAGCATATGCTTTTAAAGATGATAAAAATACTTGCTCTAGTAATTCACTAGGTGGCTACCAGCTCTCCTTGTACTTTGGCTGCCCACTTCCCATTATGGAGTCGTCTTCTGACTTCTCGTGAAAAGCACTAACACTTGTATTGTTTGCAGGTGGCTGGAACTAAGCAGGCAGAGAGCTCTCTCTGGAAAAAGGCCTTTATTGCATGAAATCCTGTTGAGGATTAATTTAGCTACAAACTCTGGGGAGATTTTTTTTTTTTCCTTCCTCCCTTGCTTGCTGCTGTGGAGGAAAAAAGGTCTTGCTGAAACTATTTATTGGATGTGAACACTCCAAGATGATGTTCATACTAAATGGCAGCAGATGCAGCGTGTGAAAAACCTGCAAGCTGGATGTTTGCTGTGACCTTCCCATCCCAGGCTGAGCTGTGCTCCCCCTCCAACTTTCTCAAACCCGTCAAGTTTCACTTGCACGTGTGCTTTCTAAGACAATAAACTTCAAATAATGAAGTCAGTCCTGTTTCTTGGAAGGGGGAAATCTGTGTGCCCTGGTCAGGTCTTCCCGCTGTGTTGATGTAACAGCTTTAGCTGACTGCCATGAGTGAATTTTCATGACTGAAGAAATTAGGTGGACATGTCCTGTTAGTTATTTGGATTTTGAAAAGTAAAGTGCTCTGAATTCAGAGAATATTTCATTTAAGATGGGCTGTGAGGGGTTAATTCTTCATTGTCCATATTCAGAGTATAGATTTGATAAAGTGGGGTTGCCCCACAACCACTCTCTTATAAACTCTTTTGAAGGTTGGAGAATATAATGGAAGAATTGAGCTCCTACCCAACAGTGAATTGACCTTTTCTTTTGCAATCAAAATAATATTTCAACACAATATATTCTGGTTTATGTAAACACTATAGTTATTGTGTGGGAAATGTCTGGGGAAGAAAGCAATACTCCTGGATTAAAACAGTCATAATGCTGATGTTGGATAAGTATCCATAATAATAATACATAACAATAAACACATTTTTTTTCCTGTAACTACTTTATTTCTTTTACAGAAGTTCCCATTTGAGGGAACTAGCACAGATATCTAGCACAATTTTTCATCCTTAGGCAGTACGGTCTTCTGATTTCCTTGCTAGTGGACACCCTTGCTTGTCTGCAAATTTTGCTTGAGACATCAATAGCTTCATTTAGGATATAAATAGTTTGTGGAACAGGAATGTAGTCATCCTATAGAATAAATATAAGTAAAGAAACCATGAATAAATGTAGGAGGGCCTTCAAATTTATGGAGTTTGACAAGAAATTGAATTTAGTGATCAGAGTTGTCTTATAAAAGACAAGTCAGTTTTAAATTTCTGCTAGAAAATTCACTTCCAGAAGTGTAATCTCACCTTCTGAATTCGTACATGTTTACATTAATAATAGTAAAATTCTGATGTCTGAAAAGGAATGTTTTCATCTCACGTTTTCTAATTCAGTCACTTTTGGAAGAGAGTCCCCAACTCTGTGCAAGTTACAGAGCTGAAGGTATTGTAGAAAGTTTTACCAGTGAAAGCTTGATGGTACATCCATTTTGATATTCTGTATTCAAACTGTTGCTTCAGGACTGAGGCAGAGTTTTCTTTTGGGAACAGATTATATACACATAACATTGGTGTCCATCTTGCTACCATTTGGTGCAGCGTTGCATAGGGAAACCTTTGCAGAAAATTCTGAACTAGTTTTTTTATCTTTGGGAACTGTGTGAATTTGGTGGAATGCTCTCATAATTTTCTGCACTGTGAATTTGTTTTTCTTAGTTCTTGCTTTCTAATTTACTACTTCTTTTGGTCTGTTTTGGTTGTCAGAGACACAGAGGTTGTAAGGATCAGGAAGATGGTTATGATTCCTTTGAAGGCAAATTATCTTTGCAGTACTCCACAGTAACTTCCATCACAGTTGCCTGACCCTTCAGCAGAGTCTTTAGGATATAGGTCTTATGTCAGAGTGGTTGCAGGAATGTTTCTCCACCCCTAAAGCAGTGAATTTATTGGGAGGGTTGTAGCTTGCCTTTTTCTTTCATGAATTGTAATTTACGATGTGTTCCTCAAGAGCAGAACTGAAAAAATAGTCACCATCTGAGCTGGCAGAGGGGTGCATTTTTTTTGTAAGAGCTGTTGGAGATGCTCTGGGAGAGCCTTAATCTCGGCTGAGATCCTGAGTGTGCAGTTTTGCCTAACGCCTGTGATGCAAAGAGCAAAATGCCCTTGGCAGGGTGGAGTAGCGCTGGCTTGCTGATTTCAAAGATCCAGCTCGGAAGGCAAATAACCAGAGCGCAACAAGGTGTGGTGCAGCCGAGGGACGATACCAGCATGATTTGGCAGTTTGCCCATACCCAGAGAAGATGCTACTTTGTGCTGTTTCATATATGGTAGTTAATGTGGTAATTGGTTGTTTCTCGATGTAGGGGAATGGGGAGTTTGTACCCTTGTACTTGCAAGGGTAGAAAGAGGAGAAATGAGTTAAGTCTGTTTTCATTTGTAAAAGTTGGAGAACTAGGGAAGATGGATAAAATGGTATGTGTTTTATGTTATTATGCTGCATACTTTCTATAGGAGAAAACAATGGTTGGAGGTTATGGCCTTTAAACCATTTTGCGTTATCTATGAAAATAAGAGTCTATTCTGCTAAAATCTGAAAGCTTTCTTAACTTCCCTGTTTTGATTGATGGGGAGCATAGTGGCACTTGGATGATGGGATTATGCATTTGAAAGAAGGAAAATCATAAAATACGACAGAAAGAACCTATGAAGTAGAAATCTTGCAAAAATTGTGTGGTTCTATCTCTTAACAAGTGGGAAGAAGGTTAGTATATCTCTGCCATGCCATTTACATGTGGCTTGCTCAGGCTAAATAGCCTGTTTTTACGTGTAACATGATTATGCCATAATTAATGACCCCAGCATGTGCTAAAACTGGTAATAGGTAATGTCAAACACTATGGAAGAAACATTTAAGTACAGTCAGTTCCTAACAGAGGCACTGTTCTGAAGAATGATACTCATTTCCTCAGTATTCATTTTTCTCTCTTTTTCCTAGATTGGACAATAAAGACATGCTTTTCTTTTTTGGCTTCTAGGTGTTCACTTCCTGTTGTCATTAGTTGGGAGAGTTGTGAAAAAAATTTGGACTTTTAATTTAACAGAAAAATGACATCAATTCCCATGGGATGAGATAAAAAGAAAAATTCCATTAGAGATAAAGATTCCTAAAATTGTTATTAATTTCTTGTATTTACATATAAATTACTTTAGGGATGTTTGTTTTCCATTTTATTCCTGCAATTTCCTTTTTTCTTGCTGAAACGCAAAGCTGCTTTTTTAAAAAAAAAAAAAAGTAATCAAAATCCTTCCATGTTAAATTTTGAAAGACACTAACAAAGATATTACGACTGCTATTTGCTAGCTCTTCCTCTTTTTCATTATATTTAGAAAATTAAGCTCTCATTTGTGTGTGTGTAAACTTGATCTAGAGTAACTTCACTCTGACAGCAAATTTCTGAGGGTTTTTAGAAAGTAATAAAACACATTGTAACTTTGGTACAATTGTCGTAGGTTTGTTTCGGACCTGAGCACATGAATGCAGAGGGGGTGAAGCTGTCAACTGCTGGACGCTCGGGAGCAGTGGCTGGGAAGGTGCCTTTGGGGCCAGCAGGAGCAGAATGCTGTCTCACAAGTTGAATTAGACCGAAACGGAGAGGCGCTGCAGTTTTTGTTATTTGTTTTAAAGGTGTGGAATGGTCAAATAGGCTTACACTGTACTATGCTGGGGTAGAAAAAAAAAAAAGTTAAGAGCTATGTGACAAGTCAGTAATGAGTTGATTTTTAATCCTTATATGTGAATTTGCTAAGCTTTCAGAAACTCATGAGTTGCCATGGGTAACATGACATTGTCAAAATGGGACTCCAGAAAGCTTTTAGTCTTTGAACTTGATTTCCATTCTGGTTTTGGAGGGAAATGAATAACTTTATTTTAGCTTTGTTGTCTTTTTTTTTTTCTGTTTTGATAATGATCTGAAAATATACTTTTTAGATAAAAATGAGTAGTAAAAAGTTTATTTGGTTTTTAGGGAATTACAATACGCTACTGCTCTTAAGAATCTGCCACATGGCTTGCATCTGCTAAGTTAATAAGTAAATCCTGTTCATCCACCTTACGAAGGTAATAACTAAATCCTGTTCATGTTCTCAGTGTCATGGATTATGTTAGATTCATTGTTCGCCTTGCTAAAGGGGACACAAGAAAAACAAGGAATTGCTTCTGTAAACGTTGAGATGGTGCGTATTTTGTACAAAACGTCACACAAGTCCAGATTGCAGCTTTTGGACAAACTGTTTTAAGTACTGTGTTCTTCTGAAGTTACTTCGTTAGTGGTTGCAAGTGAGATTGATGCCTGGGAAGAAGAGGGGAGAGGCCAACTCTCTCTCAGCTTGTCCTTGCCTGTTTCATGACGGTGTGTAGCTTGCCTGATTTTGGCCTACTGCGAAGAAAATAGATCGGGAAGTCTAATATTAGTCCTTAAGGTACTAACATAGCTTGAAGACGAGCGTGGTGTTTAAGTATTTGTTAAGCGTTTAGCTTTTTGAAGAGAGTGTTGTTGAACAAGACCAGAGCAATTTTAACCTATCTTAAATAAAGCCTCTGGAAATCTGTCATTCCTGGAGCATCTGTTAGTGTTAATGAGATTTGCAGTTAGGGATAAGGAATGGCGATGTAATTCCAGTTCCTCTTAAAGAGTCATCGTGATGCAGTAAAAGTGAAGCTTGATGTAGAAATATGCATTTTGCTGTAGAAAAATATTAACTCTTAATACAAAGGGCTGTTGCAAGCAGATAATGCTCTTGCCATGCAAAAGAGATCTGGGATAGCCCTAGGAAGCAATGTTGTCTTGCTTCGTGCAAGAGTTTTAGTTTAGGTGGCCAGCACTGAAGTCAGTGCTGATCTTAGGGTAAAAGGAGCGATTGGAGTCCGGTGCTGTAAGTGAGGGCTGGCCACCACCTAGCAACTAATGGTGTCGCGTTGGCTTGGCTAACTCAGATAAGGAACAAAAATATTTTCCTCCAAATCCAAATGGAAAAATGTAGAGGTATTTGCGTGGGGCACCGGCAGCATGTCTGGGGCAGGACGGGAGTGCTTGTTACACCATAGCGTTTCAGGACAAAGTGGAGAAGCTGGCGGCTGTTCTTGTTTCCTCTGGTGTGTGTTTAAGTAGTTAAATTCAAACATGAAAAAAATACGTTTTACTGATATGAGTAAAACAAAGAGAGAAAATTAAAAGCCCTGGTGTCCTTATGTCCCCCCTTCTCTCTTTGGAAATGTGTGTCTTTTTCCCTTCAGTCTTTTGGTCAAAACATTTAGCAGATGCTTAATTTCTTTTAGTGTTTTAAGAAAGTGAGACTTTGAAATGACTCTGCCTTATGGGTTTGCCAAGATACATTTTATTCAGGAAAAGTGTTAGTGTTTGCTTGATATTTAAACACTCTTTGATCTTGAATGCCCTGTTCCTCCCTTTTAAATGATAGCAGCAGCTTTCAACAAACAGCAACCCTATTACTACTTCCTGTATCTTTCTATGTGGTGTTACTGTGTAGAATGTGGAGATTAAAGGGAATAAAATAATTACTTTCTGTCCCCCTAAATTTTCACTGTGTTTTTTCACTAGGCTACAGCATTATTCGGATAATCAGCGTAACTGCCTGTGCTGTTCAATACATACCATACTCGTGTACTGTCTTATTCTAATGTATGTAGCTGGAATCCATATATGTTTGTGGTCTGTTTTATGGCACACACTCATCTCGCAAGTTCTAATGCTCATGAGGAACAATACTGGGATGTATCTGTCAGTGCCAGCCAAAAAAATTTGCGGTAGTAAAGGTCTTTTGACACAGGATGGAAGAGCGCCAAGTTACATTTATGAAATTTCTAACTTAGGCAACAATGCTCAGCATTTAAATCATAACACAATAGTAAGAGTATAGTACTCACTATATCAGCGTCTAGTTTGTTTATATAGCATTTTATAAATTCTTGTAATTATGTGAACATCTGTGTACGTACTGTAGGATATGCAGAATTTATCAGGGTAAAGGCTGGAGCAGTTACATGCTGTTTGCCCCACAGTGGAATGTTTGGCTGCAGATGGTCTCAGGTGTCTCCCTCTGGCCATGGTGTGTCAAACAGCAAGAAATCCAACACAGGGCTATGTTATCTTTTTGAGTCTAGCCACCATCCTTGTAATTTTTCCTGTGCTGTAGCAGAATGAGGTCAGTATTCTTGCTTTGACCTTTTGAGAAAGTTTTACTCCATCTCTACTTGATACTGAGTTTTGTTTCTTTTAGTTTAGCGAGATGCAGACCAGAGGCTCTTCCATGCCCATGAATAGCTGGGTACCAGTGATTCTGCTCGGCAAGATGCTAGTTTTACGTTAGACCAGTACTGTTTTGGTGTAGGGAATGAAAACAGAATGTGACCTTAAATGTAAATTTAGCCAAAATAAAACAAGACCGATGGATGATATATAAACATTGGAGCATGAATCTTGTAGTTAACATCTGCTGACTAAGCAGGATTAAAAATCTCTTTATTTTGTCAACAGTTAGGACACTGATCACTGCAGCAGTCTGTTGAACTAAATGACTGGAGTTTTCTTCCCCCAGTCAGGAGGTTTGTTTCCTCCCAGTTACATCTTGCAACATGTGATTGGTTTTTATTTTGCTCCAGTGACTTCTCGCCTTTGTTGAAAGTGCCAAGTTCTTAAAATCCATCAGAAAATCTCTTCCTATTTCATTGTCTTTTATTTCAATAGCCAGGTACCTGTGGCATTTCTTGACCCATCAGGTCATTCTTCTGTGTCCCAAACCCCCAACCTGCCCCCATTTCCTGATGCTTTCCAAAACTTTCTGGAACAGTTCTTAAACGTTTCAGAGATGATTTGTGGGAAGACATTGCAAAACTTTAATGTGTCTTCCTGGCTTTAATACAGGAACTCTGCAAGTCTAGCTTTGGTGTGTTAAAAGATTACTGCTTCCAACCACATACTCAGCCCTTTGGTCAATGATTTCCAATCCTTTAGCAGATTCAGAAAAGAGAAATAGATGAATGTGGCTTTCTGATCCTGTGAAAAGCTCAGTGTGTTGATTCAGCCCCTTCTCAACTTGACCGAAGGTGTTGGACTTTGCACTGAAGGAATCAGGGTGGGGGTAGAGGTTCTGTCTGCTGTCACTGTCACCACAGAGGTGGCTTTTGGTGGAGAGGTGGGATATGCAGCTGTGCAGGAGGCGGTCTTGCACCGCTTCTAGGCTCATCAAAGCCCATAGCCCACTTCAGTATTTTAGTACCCTTTCAGTCTGTGAAGGGGAAAGCGGGTGGTGTGTGCATGTGGTGCTGCGTGCCTTCTCTTCACAGGTACCTTGTCAACCTTATTTGAATACTTCACCTCTACAAGTGTGAGAAAATGTAATAAACAATTCTTCCTCTAGCATGGGGCCGGCTCTCATATGACAGGGCTTTGGTAGGGGATTATTGGATTCAAGAAAATTTAATAAGTTTGGGAGACTGTGTGTTGCTGGACCCGTTCTCCCATAAATAAACTCTTTTCAGCCTTGTGTTGTGACCTGGCTCACAAATAAGCATAACATTAGATGTTCTTTCACAGCCGGCAGAAATAGTTTCTTTTGCTGTCTGCTTTATGAACAGCCTTTTAGCCCAGAAGGCATTTGAGTTAAAATACTCATGTTTCCTTTCGCGTGGGAACTATGTTGCTTTTTTCCTTCAACCTTCTTATCCTTCTTCCTTCAGCCCTGTGCCAGCATCCTGCTGCTTCATGTGTTGAAGGGTACACGTACTACAGGCTTTAGAAGCAGTTGCAAAAGGGAGGCGAGTATCTGGCAGCATAGCATCACAGGGGAACGGTGCTGTTGCACAATAGGTGAGGAAAGGACTAATGAGAAATGGGTGAAAAGAAAGGAATGTGGAATGGCAGGAACAGAAAGCATTTTTCTCAGTTTAGGTTGTGTCTTGCTGTTTGTAGAGCATTTGTGACTTATCCTTTTAAGTGGTTGAACTGAACTTTCAGTGCAGCATTGTATTTACTTGACTTTGACACATGATAAAATGTACACTGTGTTGGATGCAGGACCTATCAAAGTTGTTTTTAAAAAAAAAAAAATAAAAGAACCAAGAGCAACAAAAAAAGCCCAAGTTTGTAGTCTTTTAGTTCCAGTTAATATTAAAGAACAAAATGCTTAGCTGGTCCGTTAAAAGAGTTGTTCTTAGCCCTTCAGAACTGCACGTGATAAGAAAAAGATTATAGATTAACTAAATATTTTAAATTGTCCTTAACCTTGGCTGACAACAAAAATGTGAGTAAAACCTTTACTACTGGGTAGGAGTGTACCAGGACATGCATCCTTTTTTTCCACTGAGCGATTCCATCCTTCCAGAACTTGTGGTATTCCTAAATGGCACATGTCAGCACAACAGAAAAGTATGTGTACACTGCTTATTTGCAGCTCTATAAATCATAATAAGGGTTTATAATGACGGTATTGTGGCTGAATATAGAGTCTGATTACTTCCTCAGGGATGTAACAGTGCAGCCTTCTGATTCCAAATTGTCAAACACTGATAGGTAAAAATTGGGTTTAAGAAAATGTTTTAGGAATATTACACAACAGTTGTTGTACAAAATTAATTTTAATGCTGTGCATTTAACTCATTTTTGGCATAGAATACATAGAATTTTTAGTTCCAGTGCAACAATTCTTTCAAATTTCCTTTATGTATAAATGTTTCACTAGCAGAGCTATCTATGTAAAGTATATAGAAAATCCTAAGATGCATGTTTGTACTGACAAATATACTAGTGGATTTAGCTTAGCAGAGTAAGACAACTGGCACAACTTACTCTGAGTGTTGTACCTTAAATTTCTGTAATCATGGATCTATTTATATGGCCTGTGCCCTAAATTATGGCATAGTGAAGTATAAGAATAGGCCTAATACTGTACACATGATCACGCTTGCTTTCTGCTATATAGCCTTGTATAGAGAAATCTGCGCGACAAATTGCCAGATATCAGAAGAGAGTTAGACAATATTAGATGTCTTGTAGTGTCCTTAGGCAGACCTGTGTTAAAAGTTTCTTGTAAAGTTGATTATTCTAGGGATAGGAGGATCTTCCAGCCTTCTTAAGATGATTCCCTAACCTCCAATCTGTGCTTTTTTTTTTTTTCCTTGCAGACCTTTCAGCAGCCCAGAGAAAATTTGCCCATTCTCTGAGAGACTTTAAATTTGAATTCATTGGTGATGCAGAGACAGATGATGAAAGATACATAGGTAGGTGAGAAGTGACTACAAGTGGCTATATTTTGCCATGCCATCCTGCAACATGATTAAACTTATATTCTCTTTTTTTTATTTGATTTTATTACAGATGCATCACTTCATGAGTTTTCAAACTTTTTAAAAAATCTGGAAGAACAAAGAGAAATTTTGGTGAGTTGCAATAAAAAAATTAAAACGCTGTATATAGAGCAAAGAATAAGATGAAAGTCAGTTACAGTTGCTTACTGCTTTATTAACGACCAAGATGTTGATATCAATAACTTAACAGTGAAAGCTCTCATTGTGCAGCCTCGATTCTGTAGTCTAGAGTTACAGACAGCAGCTAGTCCTCATTAAAGGAGAAAGCTCTCATGTAAGGACAGATAACTGTGAGTTGGTTTAAAATGGTAGTGCCGTGATAGATTATGGCTGGGGTGAATGGGGAAAGCCATCATAAGGTTCTTTACCATTTACAGTAAAAAGCAAGATGAAAGACTTAATGCTGCAGCAGGACACCTGAGGCTGGGAAGTTGGCCAAATTTGGATCCAGGATCTCTAGCTCCAGCTTCAACAGTTATGTGGATTTGGGATGCAATCTGTTGGCTGGATGCAGTAGCAGACTTACAAACCTTTTCTTTGTAGGTGAGCTTTCTGGTGGATGGTTGCGCTTGCAAACGTTTAGTTACTCAGTTGTGTAGAAGCGAGTGTTCTTCATTTGCATGCCTATGATTGCTTTGGGTTTTAGGGTAATACGGGTGAAGCTGGTTGCACATAGACTGTGGGCTGAGAGCTCTCCAGTACACCTTCCTATCTTGACTTTATAAGTTGTCCAGAAGATGGGGGTTTCTTTCTAGATGGTACCATGGTTCTCCTCTGCAGTTGCATGCCCAGATTTCATTTCAGAGTGGGGATTCATAGAGCGGATCATGTGTACCCAATTTTCTTCTGAGTGTGGTCAGACTCTCCATCTAGGAAATACTTAGATCTGCCTAAATAGCAGTTATGTTCTTCAGTATTTGCCATGCGATTGTATCTTTATTGTCCTAGAAGTCGGTGACCACTTGGCATCGCTGAGAGGAAACTGAGACAAATCTGTGTTCTGTGCTTCTTTCTGCCAAAAGCTGTGCCTGCAGTGTAGGAGTATGTAGATAGTGAGAAAAGAATTTGTGAGCAATTTTTTTTTTTTTTTTTTTTTTTTTTAGCATTTCTCTCTCTGGCAGTCCTGAGCCCGTTAATAGTCATGGTTCCTTGAGTGTGCTTTGTTATGTCCTAGTATGTCATTCTGACCTGGAACGCCATTTGGGTCAGAATTTGGGTCTACGTGGTTCCTTGCACATTCTTGAAGAATACTGTCTTTACATAGTAGAGCTGATTTTTCAGTATCTTGAGCTGTTTTACCAAGTTGTAGGGATTTGCTCAAGTATGTTTGAATGCTTCTTTTGTTTCCTGTAATTCTGAAATATAGTCTTTACTCTTTCTTGTCTGCCATCCATAGCTGTATTTAATTTTAGTGAAGTTGCGTATACCAAATTAGTGAAAGTCTTTGGTAAGTTTTACAATGGAAAATACTTTATAGCCTGTCAAATTATTTTCCACGCTATTTTGATATCAGATATTTGAGAGATGTCAGCTTCAGGACTTCAGAATTATGTGGCATGTTTCAGTGACTGTGTCAATAGATATTTAGCAGTAATAGGTTACCAACACAATAGGCTGCACAGAATCCTGTGCTGTCTGTCTGTATAGTGAAACATTCTTGTTTTTCAGACTGAATGCCACGAAACATTATTACTTATTTTTTTGGTATGCTGCCCATGCTTACACAGAAAGTATTATCACACTAAAAGCTAATTAACGTCAGTTTCCTGATAAGAAAAGTATGAAATGCAGTATCTGTTAGAACAGTGACAGTTTGATGAAAAACTGGGGAGTATAAAATATTGTGGGGCAAATATTTAATTTGAAACAGAAAGAATATATTCTCTGAGTTACCAGATGCATGGCCTTTTCAGCTGTAGTCTAGCAAATGTTATGTATCATTTCTAGAGTGAGTTAATAAAGCAGGGGCCCTAAGTCTCTGAGAAAATGGTTGTACAGTGACTGGTAAAGATCACTTTCAGAGGCGGCTGCTCTGACTTTTTTTTTTTTTTTTTTAACTTCTCAATAGATATTTTAACAGTGGCATGAGCTCGAGGGATACTCCCATGGAGAATATTCAGGCATGTTGCACTCACAGATGTTTGGAATCAGGTCAGGGATCCAAAGATTTTCCATTAAGATGTAAAGTATATAGCAGGATTTTTTCAAAAGCATTCAGTCGTCTTTGTTAAGAATGCTCTTATTGAGCATTTTTTCCCCTTACCATTTTGAAGATGACCAGGAGGTTTCTGACTGCTCACTTCAGTTTCAGTGCAGAATTGCAGATATTTGTCATATAAAGTAAAATTAAAGAAATCAATGACTTATTATAAAACTAAGGGCATTTCAGATATTGCTGTACATTTTAATTTTTAGATATTTGTGTAAAGAGTTATTTTTTTCGCAACCGTATAGTAAAAATGCGCTTAAAATACATTCTAAACTGAAATTAAATACTCATCACCTACACTTCTCATGGTTTTCTGAAAGTATTGTTTGTGGTGAATCCAGAGTTCATAAAACTTCCTGTTAGTGTTTACCATAAGTTTACATGTTTGGTTATCATTTGTCTGGTGAATATTTATTTGGTGGATATTTAATAATTTCATTCAAATGTTGGAGTCTTGCATTTCCATGGTTTTACCATTTCTCCCATCTCCTTTGAAGGCTGCTGAAATTATACCCCAACTGTCAAAGGATTTAGTTGCTTGTGAAAAGGGAATTCGGTGTCAATCTGAACATTTCACTGAAATTATTATGGAGCAGCCAGTACAAAAACAAATTATGTTTTTCCACAGCACGGTAGCTTGGTGACTTTCTCCAGGGCAGATAAGAAATAGGTCACTTTGTCCCTGAAGATATTCTGGAAGTGATTTTCATGTGTTAAGCGTGGATGGAGTCGTAGGACTTACATTCTGCTCCTCTGACATTACAGAAGTGTCACGGAAGTGCAAGGATGACAGGGAACTTCACAAGGCTAATAGGAGAAGGTTGGGGATGAACAAACACCAACATGGCAATGCTAAGATACTCTGTCCGGCTACCTAGCCATTCTCCTACTTGCCAGGGAGATCACTGAACGTCCCTCCCAGCCCCAGTTCTCCTGACAGCAGAAGCAGGTTTTGATTTTTATGATGGGCTCAGAACAACAGGCTTTGCTGGCTGCCCGCATTTTAGCTGCAGTGATGAGCAGCGCCAGGGCTACCTGGTAGGCACTGGTCGCCTGTAGTTGTTATCCCTTTTCCTCCTTTTCACCTTGCTTTTTACCACCTCCATACCTCCCTTCTTCCATCTAGTCTTCTCCCAAATGAGCAGCCTGCCCGTAATTATTTTTCCCTCTCGATACCAGTCTTGCTAAATCATAACCAAATTTGATAGAGCTTGTACTGTTCCCTGAGTAATCTCAGCAGTACGTGGCACTACCAGTGCGGTCACCCTGATGGGCTGGCTCTACATGCTTCCACTCCCTGGAGGTCCTCCATCCTGCCCTTCAGCTGCTTCTGAAGTTCAGCTGTTTCTCACATAACTCTCCCTTAACCACACTGGAAGTCCAGTCGCCCCTCACGGTGCCATCTGTAACTTTTGTCAGCTTCTCTCGCAGTTAAGAGCCGTGTCCATCAATGTCTCCGGTCCTGTCTAGTAGTGTCTCAGCTTACTTTCATGCCAGGAGCGAGCTAGTTGGCCGTGTTTGCCTGCAGCCATGCCAGAGGTGTGACTTGCGTCACGGTCAGGTATTCCTAGATGATCCCCGATAAGTGCTGGTTTAACCTATTTTTTAAAAAAGTTTCAGGGACAGGGATTTCTCTAGGTTTAGTCCAATGCTTATTCTTCTATTTTGCCACCTAATATCCGTCCTAAGTCTACTTTACTGCAAATTAATCTGGGAACTTTTGAGGAACTTTTCTACAGTAGTCATGGAGTAAAACTGATCACTTTTCCTTCAGAGTAGTATTTTCACTGTTGCCCTTTCAAAGTGGTGTTTTACATCTGTATTTTTCCTTATTCAATTGAATTACACTGAGTTTAGACCATCTCTCTTTTATGTCAAAATGATTTTCAGTCCTGCTCTCTGAAAGCACTAAAATTTTCTCTTGAATTTGTGTCACTCCACAGATGTATCACTACACAGATATGTACCTACTATTGGCAGGTCACTCTTAAAATTGGATCACGCAGGATCCAATTTGGATATAGGTTTCTTTTCTGTGTGATGCTTGAAATGTCCTCTTAGCTGAATAGGTATTTTTCAGGGTAGTTTTGCAACCAGGATGTTGTTTTCTCATTCTTCCTGTGGTGTATTTGTTAAAACCAGGTCACTACCTTGGTTTTTGAGACTGTTGTGTGGATCAGCATTGAAAACTTCATTGAGGAGACTGGCTACCGTGCTGATATCAAAAAGAAAACTAGATGATGTTCTTAACAAATTCAAAGTAACTTTTAACTTTCTATAGTGCGTTCCAGGACTTCAGAGTACCAGAGTTGCTACATCTGGTCTGTAACTTTCTCAGTTCCTGTTTTCTCCTCTTCTTCTCGCTTCTAAATTGCTGCTGTGTTTGCTCTGCTACCATCCTCTGGGACTTTGCTGCCTTTTCCTTTAGTTTGCTTTGCCGAGTTCCTAAACTACTCTAAAGCGAAGCCCCTTCTGACTTGAATGCAATTAATTCTTCAGTTGCGTAATGTAAGAATACATCTAATTGTTCTTAAGAAATCCTTACTCTCCTTAACATACTTTTTTTTTTTCCTACTTTGTTAGATGACTCGCTATAATTAACAGATTTTTTCCTTTGTGAAGATTATTAAAATCTGCCATTGTCTTACAATAAATTGTTGATTTGTTTTAAGTCTCTTTCCAGCTAAATAATGTTTTTATAGCTTCCTTTCTCTCTGTTTTCTGAAGTACATATTAAGAACCCTTTTTCTTTAGGGTTTTCTTTGCCCCTTGCCAAATAAAATGTTTTGTGTTTTTTTTTTTTTTTTTTTCCCTTAGCCTTTCTAATTTTGTACCTAAGTACTTGTGCATTTCCGTTTTACTCCATCATGTTTCCCTTTAAATAGGATTTCTGATATAATTATATTCACCTTACTATGTTTCCTGACATTTCTCTGAGACAATATAAATTCATTGTTTTACTGTGACTACTTTGACACAGTCTCTTCTATTTCCTGCTATGGTTTTGGCGCCACTTGTATTTCTTCAGATATCTTCAGAGAAAAGTTGCTACACAGTGGGTTTTTTTTTTGACACCCCCCCACCTTTTTTGTTGTCAGAATCAAATTCAAAATAGCATCTCTCTGAATGCATATTCCCATGAAATATGAGAAACTGTTTCTCTGTGGACTTTTAAAGAAATATCTTGGTGAAGTCAATATTTTATTCTTTCTTCTTCTTCTTTTTCCCCTTTAAAAAAGGAAAAAAGAAAAAAAAAAAAAAGAGGGGGAGAGGTTTCGCAGTTGTGGTTTCCCAAGTTAAAACAAGTTGTTAAGGTTCAAAGGCATATGTTCAAAAGGTTAAAGGTAGAATTTAAATAAACTGTGCAAATATGCACTTATACTTACCTCTTATCATGAAGTATTTAAATATTTGAGTATTTATTTCACAGGTTAAGTGTTCACTTAACGCGCAGTGTTAATGAATAGCTTACTATTACCTTTTGTTCAGTGACTATTTGCATTTAGTTTACCTGTTCCTACTCTGCTGGAAGATGGTGGTATTAATTTTTCTGAGCTTTTCTTTGGTCCTCTGCATATGGATATTTAAGGGTTCATAAATTTAAATCTGTCTTCACAGTAATCTATAGAAATCTGTATGAAGAAGCAATCAGTTTACTTGCTGATTTAGGGTAAAAAAAAAAAATCCAATAGTTTTGGATGTAAGATGCATTCAAGATCTGTTCAATAAGAGTTCATGGCATTATAGACTACTCTCTATGTTCAGATCCTGTTAAGTCCACTGACAGCGCAGACTGCTAAATATATCTGCTAAGACAGTGAAAAAGACATAATTGGTGATCACTTCTGAAAAATTAGGCTGCCAACGGCATATTGAACATCTCACATGCAGAGACAGAGACACAGATAAAACAGAATTTCTCAGGAACAGCATTTGACTGCTTTAATCACAGGACCTAGATCCCTTTTTTCCTTCCTGTAAATCGTCCAATTTAATAAAACCCTTCCCAGTTTTAGAAAAAAACCAGAACAATTGCTGCCATATCTCATTGCCCAGCCTTCATTTTTTCCTCTGCATGGCATGAGGCCAGAGGGCAATCATATAATTATCAAAATATGGAACACGAATGCTGAATTAAGACTGCTTGAGGCATATCTCTTACATTTTGGTGATTCCTGACATTGAATGTTTGATTTATATATTTGTCTATTTTTGAATGTTCCATACGGTCTTCTGAAATTGCTTTGTGAGTTACATATGAACTTGTGCACATGAATCTATAAAATAAAGATGACTGTTGTCTATAGAATAGGAAAAAAGTACAAAGCCAGTTCTGGGGCGTTCCTCCTACCTCTGAGTGAATATGGCTGAAAAGTTCTGTTACCATTAGCTGCTGCTTCCAGATAATTTTGTGGTCTCCTGTGTATCAACATAATTCACTAAAGAATTTTCATTCTGTTATTTCATCAATGGGAAATGTTTGGAATTTGCATTGTAAAACTGTCACCAGTTTGGATTTTGCTGCTTGTTAATAACACCACTGTTTCTTGTGGAGGACAGCGCTGACAATAATCGAGCAGTTCATTCTTGACTGAACACTGAAGCTGTTGTTTGCTGTTGGATTCCTTGCCTTTCAGTGGCATCTTTTTGCTCAATGATGAGCTTTTCCATGAACGAAGAAAATGGGCATTATACTATTTCCTCTCCTGAGGAGCCTTTTCGCTTTGTCAAGATCTTCATACAACTGCTGATTTCGAAACGTGGACTGGAAGTGATTCTCTGCTTGTACAAGAACCAGACCAATGTTCCGGTGTGTCCCACTTTTCAGCTCTTGCGTATCGGGCTTGCTATGAGAAGCTCTGTCTTTGGAGGGGTGACCCGCAGCTTTCCTCTGCTTAGGATGAGGAAAAGCTGATTTGTTGCTATTTGTGAAACTCTGTCTCTGTTTCTTTTCCTGTTTGTTATGTTTATGACTTTGTAGTATTTTTCTCTTCGTAGTGGAATGTATTTCATAAGAATGAACTTATTAAAAAGCCAGGACTATTAAATAGGTTTTACTAAGTAGTCTTTCCTAAAAACTACTGTCTTAATTTTAATTCTCTCTTTTTAAAAAAAATTAAAGAATTTGTTGTTGTTGTTGTCTGCTTATGGTACCGATTAATTTTTGAGGCCAGCAGTTTGATGGCAAGTGAATCAATTCACACAGTCTTTCAGAGCAGAGCACAGCATAGTGGCTAGGTCCTAAGAGGCATTTTTAGCTGTCTGTCCTTTGGATCAGTCATAAACTTCCACTGAACAGGAAATAACCTTTGGCTAGAAGGTGGGACCCAGGAGTCCTGCTAGTATATTCTCTGTAAGCCGAGGCTGCTGCTTTTAAAAGAGCTAGAAAGTGCAAAGCACAGGAGTGTGCCTGCATGGCGGCTTGTGGGGCAGTGGACAGATGATCTATAGGAAATTCACCCTGGAACAATTTGAGAAAGTTGTTGTCATCTTACCAAACCCCAGGGGTAGTGTTCTGGAACAGCTAAGACAAAGGTGGTTTGTTTTGTTACAGGTACCTGCTGGCATCTCAGAAACCTACAAAATAGATTGTATCCAAGACAGATATATCTGTCCCCCGGATTCTCTTGTTACCAGATGGCTCCCTCCACAGCAAATGAACCCAGAGGAACAGACATAACTTCTTTTTTATAGCTTCTGCACACATGCAAAGATGCACAAGTATTAATGTGCTGTGAGACCCCCTTTAAAATCCTTTAGTCTATAGACTCCAGTCCTTCTAAATACCAGTGTTTGTAGTCCCAATGTGTAGCTGAGGGTCTTTCATTATTTAAGATTGTAAAGCTACAGGGAAAGTTCTAGAGC
Source organism: Rissa tridactyla (assembly GCF_028500815.1). Classification (NCBI taxonomy): domain Eukaryota; kingdom Metazoa; phylum Chordata; class Aves; order Charadriiformes; family Laridae; genus Rissa; species Rissa tridactyla. Next base: position 73,706,441 of record NC_071470.1, read on the forward strand.
AGTGAGAAAGTCCAGATGCTTTTACAAGAAGAAAACTTGCATTTGAAAACAAACAAATGAGTTCTGGGTGTGGGTTGCACTGAGTGCAATCATCGGTGCTCCAGTTAAAAACAAAACCAGCGCTAAGAAGTGGTTAGAGACACATGCCACTCTGTCTGCAGGGCATACTGACAGGAGAGTTGGACTTGCAACCAACTGGGAGCACATTCGTGTAACTGTAAGAGCAAATCATGTTCTCATGGGAAAAGAAAGAATAGAGATTAAGACTTTGCAAGTAACACGCCATGTCCTCAGTAGTGGAATTGTATCTGCAAAGTTAAATAATACAGGGTTTCAGGCATAGATGTTAATGCTTTGAGAAATTTCAGTAACAAATCATGATGTGAAACAGGAAAGCTTTTTGGAGGAAAAAACAATTTTTATATATTTCCCTCTCCCCTAACATTGGCGGTGTCAGAATCAACTTTTTTGTTAGGTTGAATGTTGCAATTTCTTAGGGAAAAACACAGAAGAGCTATATTCTCTGTAAGCAGAAGTGCAGCTGTAGGTAGTAAATTTATTTATTGGAAAGTAAATGTCTTTATTTAGCAGCAGCATTAACTACTTTGTTATTGAATCACTGCTAGGTATGTCTTCCTTTCCGTGTTCTCTGTTGCACTCTGTAGGGCAAAACTTCCTTCCCGGATTTAGTTTCATTAACACTTGCTCACTTTCGTGAGCTCTGCCCTACTGACTGACGGCCTCCCTCTTTGCTTTGTTGAGGGGAGAAACCATCCTGCCCCTGTCTACAACTAAATCTTTCCAGATCGTGCACTGGGAAACATAAAACCCTCTTTTCTGTTTGGCATCTAATTTGCATTCTGGGATGAGAATTGTTGCTGTCTAGTCTGCAGCAAGGTCTATGTTTATGGCTTCTTATTTTTTTTTCTTTCTCAGTAAACCTGTTTTGTATGGGAGAATGCTTAAATTCAGAATGGAGCTGAGTCAGTGTGCACATTTCCCTTACCACCAGAGTTGTTGATGAGCAGCGTGTAATTTCCAGTTCTTCCAGTAAAAGCTGTGAGGTCTAAGGACATCTTTAGGATGAAAGCTGGGAGACCACTGCTGCATTTGTCTGATGAGCAAAACAAATTTTGATTAACCTAGGTTGGTGTTAGCCTTTTTAGCCGCAGGGCTAGACTGAGCTTCTGGGAGAGCTCTTGTGGGTTGATACTCCTTTTCAGCCCATGCAAGCAGCCTTCCTCCTCTGCAAGACAAGCCTGGTTGTGCCTGCAAGGGGGGCAAGAACTTAGAGAGACTGCTCCTGCCTACTGCAGAAGGGGGAGAAAGCATGAGGAGCATTCATGCTGGTGGATGGTGCCGTCCGTCAGGTTGCAGTGCACAGGAGGAGGTGTTTGGGGAAGCGGTTCCTCCCTAAACAGCTATACTCTCACCTTCTCTGAGAAGGGAAGAAGTGACAGGCTAAATGGAGTCATCTTGTGGGCCGGCACTGGCTGGTATGTTACTTGTTGGAGCTTGTTGACTTGACTGATGAAGTAGCAAACAGCTGTAAATGCGCTTGCTAATGGACTTAGTGCCTTTGTGGGCTGCTCTAGGAAATGTTGGTTTGGGCCCCTTAATCTACGACCTGTTACTTCTTTTGAAGAATATGGAGCTGGAAGAGTCAGGATTATCACCATTCAGTACAACTTTTCTGCTTGAGCAGGTGGAGTTTTGTAAAGGCGTATGAAATCAGGAGGTACACACAAAACTGAAAGCCTGCTTTAAGATGTTGTTAGAAATGCAGCAGTCATCAGGTGATGATTGCAATGATGATTTTATTGCTGCTGTTGCCAGGTTTATGTTCAAGTTAAGTTAACTCTTTGACCTTCCCATGGGTGCAGCAAATAGAACAGGAATAGCATAAGCAGTTTCAGACTGTCTGCCTGAGGCGCTTATGCACAGCAGGTTAAACATTTCTTAAAGCATTCCTGCAACTTTGACGTTCGTAAAGCTGGTTAAGATACTGTTAACTGAGACATGACCCCTTTATATTGATTCACTTAGGAATTACACTTGCCACAGTTTGCCTGTCAGATTTTAAAGTTGGGTATATATTCCTTTCAGGTAAGTTTGGATAGACCAGAGATAGAAAGTAAAGAAAGGAATTTTTTGGTGCCCTTTAAATAATACATTCCTGTCATTGTAATCTGCTAGGATTAGAGGTGTAGAGGGATGAAAATTCGTTAGTGTCAAGACAGAAGTTGAAAGAGGAAGGAATGTGCAGTTTTATATTAATGAATATTTAACTTAAATGCCTAATATAACTTTTCCTGGAAATTTTGCATTTTAACATAGTCCTAATTCCTAAGAAAGGTGCAGGTGATAATGACAAATATATTCAAGCAATTCTTAGCTTCTTCCCTTATACTGGGAGAATTTTACTTTTGTTTGTCTACTGATCTGTTATCCATAGTTTAAAAAAAAAAAAAAAAAGGAAAAAATGTTGGTTTGCATTCCCAAGTTATAAATAAACTAAGTTAATGATGAATAGCAGTGTAAATAATGTTTTTGTTCTATAAATAAGTATGTATCTTTTTGTAGCTTTTCATGACCAGCACTGGATTCTAAGTACTGGAAAACAGCGCAAATGCCTCCCTATTTAATCTTGTATAGTGCATATTTTGATTATGAACATTGCTTTTATTTCTGCCAGTCAGAACAGCAGCTCTGTAATTCACTGTTATATTTACCAGTCATGTTTTGGTTGACAGTTTCCATTTATACACATACAAACTCACATACATGTTCATTTCAGGTAGGAGGAAATGTTTCTCTTATATTTTTACACATGAGCCTGGAATGAAGCTGCATGAGAATGACCGAAGATCTATAAAATCCCACTTCACCAAGAAATACTCAGGAGCCCCGTTGTTTAACCCAGACACAGAAAGCAAAGGGGGTGACAAATCATAAACACCTGTATGGCAGGCAAAATTCTGCTGGCAAGGCATCTGTTAACAGAAGTTTAAGTTGTGCAAAATAAGAAATGTCTTTTCTGGAAGGAGGGGAAGCTTGTTTTTCTTTTAATGAAAGAGTTACTGGCACATCATACCGCTGGCAGCAGTGGAATCTGTTTGTTGGCAGTCACTGAGGGAACATCCCATTTTGATTTAAAGATTATTTTCTGCTTCAAACAAATTCCTGTAGTGGTTCCCATGGTTAATGCCGCACAGGAGCATAGCAGACCAAGTGATTTGCAGGCAACCCTGCTGGTTTATAAACCACAGCCTTTCTGCGTGTGGTTGGGGTTTTTTTTACCCCCTTTTTTCTTTCTTCTTTCTGTTACATCAAGGTATTGTGGTTTGCTTGGACTTGGAGTTCAGGTCCAGCATACATTCACTGCCTGCTGATCTTACTTTTCACTTTTTTTGTATAAAGGTTGAAACGACTAATAAGCAATTTCTTGTTAGATATTTATTTTTAACCTTCTGACCATTTAAGTGCTGAGTTGCTGCCTTTAAATGCTTTTAAATGATTCCACTACCCGTGATGCTCTTACCTGCTGGCAGTTAGCATCATCTTCTCTGAGTTTTGCTCTGAGGAAGCCTCATAGCTTTCTCCCTCACTTTGTCAGTATAGAGGAAAATGGCAGAAACAATTTAAACTTCCAAGTTTTCCGATACAGAAGGACTCCTGTGACTTCTGCGAGCTGTTCTCCACTCTGACTTGTGAGACCTTGTGGTCAGCAAGGAGAGATCCTTCAGTCCTCAGGCACTTCTGCTGTGTCCCAGGAAACAGTTTCTAGTGCTTGATCGAATAATAAATCTAAATTGCTGTTTCCTTTCAGCCTCTTAAGAACTTCCCAGAAACTTTTGGGGGCCTGACCAAATTTGAAAAACCTGAGTATCCTAAAAGTAGCTCTGGAGACTCCTGGTAACTGCTTGAGTAGTTAGGATATATGTGCACAGGCTCCCAGGTGGGCTAAATCCTTCCTAGAACCACAGTTCACCACGTGTTTGGGGCATTTGACTACGCCGGCACTCTTTTGGTGGGAGCAGAGGCAGCTCAGGAAACGAATGGTTCTTCAGCCGCCAAGAGCATTCCCAAAGCTCTTGGTGGCTGGAGGACCATTCCAAAGAGTTCAAAGGGTTGAACTCTTCAGGATAGTTCTTTGCTGGGCTGGAGACATGGCAGAAGTTGCTCTGTTGTCCTTCCTCACCCTCCAGCTCGACACAAGGGTCTCCTGTCTCGTGGTTAGCCCAGTGCTGCTCTACACTTTTGAAGGACAAAATTGTCAGGTTTCTTTTTCCTTTTGCTCCTGCCAAGGATGCACTGAAGGGTGCTTTAAGAGTTTTTGACAAAATCGGGAAATGGGTGCAGAAAGAAAAAGTTTGGGCCACGGGAACAAATGCTCTGAAGTGAGGAAGTATCTGTTGTGTGGATGACTGTGCAACATGCAGTTTGGCCCAGACTTGCCAGATATTTGGGTTTCCAGTTAGCTACATAGGTTAGCATGCTGCCCTGGCTGTTTAAAAAGTTGGGTTGCTCTGGTTACGGTGAATTGGCAGGATGACTCCTGCAGTAATCCCTGCATGGCTCCAGGGGTAGGTGGGAGCAGACAGTGCTGTTCAGATTTGTTTTGTGCCAGATCTCTAATACATCCCACTTGTGTTTTATGATAAGAGCTTTCCAGAAGGCTTGTTTAAGCCTGCAATGTTTTAGCTGAAACTTTTAACATTTGAAGGAGGGGGGTGGCGAATGGGATGGGGAAGAAGAGAGAAAAAGTCTTCTGTTGTATCTAAGGTGGGTTTCCAGGGAGCTCTACCTGAACTCCTGGCAGCTCAGCCTCATGGCTGTGCTAAGCCCGGTCCTGGGCACGATTTACACTGTGGGTCCGCCTTAGGACTGAGACCAAAAGGAACCTGCCTGCTCCTCCGCCCCTCCAGTGCTCTTGCCATCTATTCCATGCTGTTGTTGCCTTTAAGAAGTTCCAATCTTTGCTGAAATTTCAAATGTGTTTTAAATTTTAAGTCTTGTTTGCACCAAACCCAACCCTGTTCCATCTCTGGTGAAACTCCATGTGAACTAAAAACTGTGTTTGGTGGCCAGACCTAATAAGCTACAGTTTTCTGTCTTATAATGGCGTATTGTTTCCTTTTTCTTTCTCTTTAGTATGGCTATGAGGCCATTTATCATAAGTGCACTGGTGGATGCTCATGCAGTCAACTAAACCTCTTGTTTCTTGACTTCACACCTCTCGATTTTATAACTTAGGATAACTTAAGATTTTCTTAATGTATTTAAATGTTAATATTTGGAAATATATATATCTATGTCTAATGGTTTTGTGTGTTAAAAGATTATTATTTGCTTCTCAGTAGTCTATTCTGCAGTTATTTGTAGTGGTTCTTGCAGCAGAAATGTCTGTGTCCCCAAACGGAAATCATTTCTCCTGTGTCCCATTCTGGTGTTCAGGCGTTGAGACCGTCAACCTGATCTGCAAGACTGGCACAAGTAAAGCAATTGCAGTTTGCCTGCAGCCTGTAAATTTCTGCATTTGTTTCAGATTTAATTTTCACAACAGTGGATTGAAGTAAGGCATAGAAATTTCGAAAACTTGAATGAACTCAGAGATGTGATTTTTTTGAGTTAGGACTTCAGGCTCCTAACTTGCGTGCTTCTCTTTTATTTTACCCCAGAGCTTGCTTGCTTTTATCTTTTTATTGCTGATGCTAAAGTGACTTGTCAGCCTGGCTACAGAAACCTAACACATGCTTTTTTTTCTTTAGGCACTCAGTGTTACTGAAACTCTGATCAAACCTTTGGAAAGATTTAGGAAAGAGCAGCTAGGAGCTGTAAAGGTTTGTCCCTCATTGTCTTTATGATAAGTTTGTTTAATTTCTCTACTTGGATTGCATTGCGGTAATGACATGTATTTGGCAGAGAGATACTGTTGTTTGTATTTCATGTATTCACACTTCTTATTTTCTACTTTGAGAACTTGCTTCAGAAACAAATGGAAAGTATGTTTCAAGAAGAGAAGAATGTGTCCTCTCCCTTCCTTCTCTCCTTCCCCTCCCTTATCTCTTGTGTCTGGAATAGGAGCAATCCTGCTAAGAGCCAGCCCCCCTTCCTAAAGGGTAACCCTGGTCTGCTTTATATTTGCTTGCAGTTGCACAATCAAAGGCTGAAAAATATTAACTACTCAAAAGAGCTCGCTCATCCATATACTTCTAACCGTATTTTTGCAACCTGCAAAGTGAAAATTGCATTTATTTTGGTTTTTTTGTTTTGTTTTGTTTTGAATAAATAACTCATTGCTCTGCATGAGTGGGGAAAAATAGGGACGGAGAGGCTAAAGACAAGATTTCATTCAAAGTTGGTGGATTGGTGTATTTTTTGGGTTTTTTTTGTGGAAGTGTTCAATAATTTTTTTTAAGATTGTCACTATATTGTGTGTATTTAAGAAAAAAAAAACACAGAAAGTAAACTTCATGTATTAAATACAGACTAGCTTCCGATAAAAGTAACAAGGACAAATTTGACCTCTTTCTACTCGTCTACCTTCCTTCTTCTAGTGAGAAATTTAAACGCATATTCAAAAGAATGAAAAGAAAAGAAACCCCAGCTATTTAACACAGTTTTCTGTTACAAAACTCAATTCATACGTTTTTTAAACTACCATGCTGCAGATGTTTTATTTATAATTGCATGACTTCATCAGCAGTGATATTTAATAGCTAAGATAATGTTTCAATTATGAGAGCGCTATACATTTTGACTTTAGCAGGAATGATTAACATGTTCTGAATATGATTTCAGTGTTCATGAATGGAAAATGCTCTGTTGATCGTAAATCATTACAGTTCAATAGTACAATGAGCTTTGTGTAATTTTATGGACTTCTGAGAAGTACATCAGATGTCCCATCCAACATACAATAAAAACTTGGTCTCTAATATAGGGAATCTTCCAAAGAAAAAGAGGATTCGTTCTAAATGTAAGCTGTTGTCATAAAAGCAGCTGTAATGAACGGATTATTTCAAACGCATTTTGGGTGTTAAAGAACATTGCCATTTTGGGGGTGAGAACTCCTAATGCTTTAAATTATCTCATGATCTTCACTTATTTCCTAGTCAGAACTCTGTCCCTGATGTTTCTAACATGACAAGTTACATTCACACAGTCTACACCTTGCATTTTGTTTGGATGGATGTTTCTTCCCTTGTGTCCCTGTATACTGTTTCTGTGAAGCTGAAGCTCTTATTTGTGATTTAGCCTCTTTTTTTTTTTCTTTTCTGACAAAATTCTCGTTAACCTTAAATAGAACAGTCTTGTATACTTGTGTAACATTTAGGTAAAAAACCTCTAAAATATTTAACTCTTTGAATATTCTTAACTGAATATTTATTCAATGTAATCGAAGTACTGACTCTGGAAATATAATACTGTTTAGCTCTGAAAACCAAGTTACGGCATCTAGTAGTGAAATAGATCTGGAACATTGTGCAGTATTTGCTTTAGGAAAAATTTACAATCTACCATTACAAAATAAAAGTTGAATCTGCTGCCTCACATTTTCCTGTATCTTACATCCCCTGCTGATGAAATGATCTGAGTTAGGTTTAAGCAGAAAAAGAAAAGGAAAAAAGTTTAGCTCCATAGTGCTGGAAGCTGAGACTCTTATTGAATTACCCCTTAGTAAAAGGCATTGCTGCTCTAATCCCAGACTACACGTGTAGAGTTTCTGTCTTTGCCTACTTAGAAGTCAATAGCACTCTTTTTTTCTCTGGCGGCACTCAAATGTTGACCTGATCAATGAAAATTTTGCAAATATAAACACACTGATTTCTCCCCCCCACCCCTACTTTCTTCCTGATTTCCCATATGCTAATATGTTATCTCTAACCACACTAACACCATATGTGTATCTTAATGTTTCTCAGTTTGTAAGGAATATTGTGGCTGCTTTTTTGAAGGAAGTTCTTAGACTCATAATGGAGAAAAAACTAGCATTTTTGGTAAAAACCCTTGCTGAGAAGCAATTCTAAACAGCTTAGATCCCCTCTTTAAAAGAATGCCATCTTCAGAATCCAATCCTTCAGAGAACAAAAACATGTACCACTTATAGATAGTATTATCAAAAATGAAAGGTTAAGAGAAAAAAAATGACCAAGTGTCTCTGTCGAGTCAGTTCTTGAATATATAATTAAATACTTGATTTTACTTATTTTAGATTATTTTCAACTGCATTTAGTTGTACTAGAAATAGCTTCAAAACTGATGGGTTGATTTTTCTCAGTAGTGACTTCTGTCTTAATACACAGAGTTAGGAAACTAGAACTGAGGGAACTAAAGGGTTGTTTTACAGTGTCTTCTACTAAATTAGATCCAAGAACTGAGATTTTCTAGAAACATTTAATGGCTGTCCCTCTTTTGATGGTCAGAGAAATGGATTTACACGTGTAAATGATATTTGTATGTGTCTGTGGGAGTTCCTCTTTTGTTAGTGTGATTTTATGTTTTATGGAGATTTTTCTTTTTTTACTTTTTTTTTTTTTTTCCTTCTTTTTTCTCCACGGGGGCAACAACAGTCTGGTAGAAGCAAGAATTCAGCACAGAGGTCTTTGTATGGCTTTAAAACCAAGAAATCCTATGGAATATGGAGCTGTATTCACTTTCGGTTTTGGACTATGGAACTGTTGGAACTTTTCCCCTGTCGATTGTAGAAAGTTCTTTTTTTCAGTGAAACTGATATTTCCCTTGAAGTCCTGTATTCAAAAACAAGATTATGTCGATGATGCAATAAATCAAGAAGAGAATTTTTTTTGGCTTTTTTAACTTAGAAGATGTAAGCATTCACGTGATAACCTTCACCAGAATGATGCAATGGGATTTCATTTCAAGTTAGTGTTTAAATTTTAAAAATTAGTTGGAAACGTAGTTTTCCTTAGTTATTGGAGCTATGACAGGTTGTTTCTCTTTGTTTCTGATTTTAAAATTTTAAAAGAAGGATTTTAAAAGAGAAAAGGAGGCTTTTCTTACATTTATATATATAAATGAACGTTACTTTGTTTCTAGGAGGAAAAGAAGAAGTTTGATAAAGAGACTGAGAAGAACTACAGTTTGTTAGAAAAGCATTTGAATTTATCAGCTAAGAAGAAAGAGCTACAATTACAAGAGGTATTGTTGCCTCTCTTTTTTTATGCAAGCTAAAAGCTTTTAAATAGGTAAACATATTTTATGCAAATGCAAACCCAGCATTCTTAGTGGTAAAAGAAAAATTTCTGTCAACTGGAAAGGTTAGTGAGAAAACCAGTATTTGATGAACTTAGTGGTGTACCCCTACCATGTTCTGAATCGAGGCCTTTACTTGGTGTGTGTATGAAGCGCTAAACATCATGTTAATTTTTTTTTATATAGTTAAGGGAATAGCAAAGTGCAAGTATATTGTGGAAAATTCTGCATTTCTTATGAGGCTTTACCATATATGCAGTTTGCATTGCATTGCATGTATTGACTAAGTGTCCTGTGTTAATGCTTAATGCAAAGTACAGCAAGACTTGTATTCCTGAAGGAAGTGGGGTTTTGCCTTTTTTTTTTTACTTTCTCATGTTTTGAAGATCTATTTTTTTTCAAATAATGCTACAGAAAAAGTTTGTTGACAATTTATAACTTAAAAACAGATCTGTTTTGCCTGGCATTCCTTCTGTCCCTGTGGGGTTTGTCATCATCATCATCATCCTTATTTGTAATAGCTTTTATTTCTCAAACAGCAGCAAATAGTACGTGAGAAGACAGCAGAGGAATCTTGCAGAGACTTGCTGTAGGCACAGGGATTTTTTTTCAGAGAAATGTAATTATGTCAGAATTATTAATGCTTAGTCTATTTATACTTTGTATCATTAAACACTTAATGTTTTCGTCAGAGATAACTCTTCTCCCTTCCACCTACCCCACCCCAAATAATCTATGCCATTTTTCATAACAAATGGTTAATGTAACTGGCAAGTTAGGTAGGAACTTAAGAACTCTAATTGTTCTTGAGTTTCACTAGGATGTTACTTCTCAGTAGTGTGTTTGCCACATAGGCTCTCGTATGCATGAACTTTTGGGGTGTTGAGCTGTCCCAATGAATTATAATGGGAATCGCTCCTGTCTCAAGTCCTGTACTTTTATCAAATTGATCAGCTGCCAAAGAACTTGATGCAGAAAAAATGAAAAAGTTTTAATTATGATCTCTTACTTGATGACATTGAGAACCATATTTCAAAGTTGGAAATGAAACCTAACCTCAGTGGAAAAGTACAAAATGCCTGCATGAGGCATTTTGAAGCTGTATCGAATACAGTCTGAAGTTCTAGAGCATGTGTGAATACTAGAATGAGCAAATAGATTGGTTTTAAATGTCCTTCCTAGTTTCATGAACAAAAATTCTGAAATTCTTCAGTTGGGCTTTCATTTGTGCATTTAATTTTGGAGTATAAATGTATAAGCAATTAAAAAAAAAAGACTTGCAGCATGTTGTCAGAGTGCTAAATAGGAAAAGCTTTGTTGCACAAAGCTTAGAAAATAGATGTATGTAATTGCACAGGAGCTTCCTAATTTATTATTATACTTGTGTCAGTTCCTGACTGGAGTAAATAAAGTATGCAGGTATAAATTTGACAAAAAATTGATGAAAAACATGCCGTGTTGTGGAGTGTGTCTTATATTAACATAGCCTTTGATTCTCTCAGTGGAGGGATGTTCCTGAAACTTCACTGGGGCTCGGTGTGTGTCTTATTTCTGTATTTCTTTGGCAGTACACAAAGTACAGTGTAACAGTGAGCGAACTTTATGGGTGCACGGGGAGGCTCATCCCTCAAAAAAACTGAGGAGAGAGGTGATAATTTCTTTACAGGGGAATGGAGAGGAGTTAATAAAAGGGCTGTGTTGGGTATTGTATTCTTGGGGGAGGCAACCGAAGCAATAAACAACTGAAAAGCAAAGAAGAGAGATAGAAACAGGCTTATGTGGGGCTTTGGTGTATCTAGGACAGTCTTACCATCGATTAGCCAGATGTCCCAGCAGAGCCAGTTCATAGTGTTTTTCTATGGCTACCCTTCAGTACATGTATATATCATTAGAAACTTTGCTGACAACTCCAAAGCAATTCTGATGCTGCGTGATTTATAGGATGCATCTGAATGGTTTGGCTTTTTGAAACATGTTTTCTTACTGATGTGCATATCAGTGCTTTATTTTTTTAATGGCATTTGTTGTTATGCCCCTTTAACTGCTGACAGATTTCTAGCACAGAGCAGCAAAGCACATCTTAAGGCAAAACTGTCTTAAAGCTAATTTGACTTATCCTCTTAAAGCACAGCAGTCAGTGTCCTGCCTGAAGGATATAGTCTCAGTATATAAGAGAGAGAGCGTATGATAGTAAGTCTGGTCCTTTCACCTAACCCTTTCTCCATTCCCTTTTGTAATTTAGTGTAGAAGCAACTGGTATTATCACATGGGCAAAGGCTAAGTGTTAATCACATAGAGTATCCCTTTGTAGCGTTTCTTTAATGTATTTTAATAAAGGTTTCCATTACCCAGTTCTTGAAGTTCTATAGTTTAACGAGGGCACATGTACCTTATTAACTTAATGAAATAATACATATATGCTAGAAAGTTAAATATTTATCTACAGGTGAATGGCAGCTGAAATATAACTGTTTACCATCAATATGGTGTTGGCATTTTAGGAAAGCTGAGCTTAAAACCAGCTACAGCTAATAAGGCTGCATTTTAAAATATTTAATGCTCTGCGGAAACTTATGAAGTATCCACTTGTGAAGAGTTCACCAATAAGTCAACTCTTTTTAATTGCTTTTCTTGCCAGTCAGAGTGAGCAAAGGTGTGGGATGGGTACAGTAGCGTTCTGGCTATTTACAGCAGTTATTTCGGTTATAGAGTAAAGCTTACAGTACCAGCAACGTGGTTTTCAACAATAACATTTTCTTCCTTAGTTTGACTGGAGAGATGATTTCCCACTTTTCTAATGGAAGATGCTGCTAGCCCCCTCTCTGTTTAGGCAGGTGCTTTTTCGGCGCTATTAAAGCGCTACATAAGTACCTGCTCTGATGTATTTGGCTTGGATTCCATAGAAAAGAAGCTTGAAAAGGTGTTACTTCTAAAAAACTTAGCCTCATGATTAAAACCAACATATGTTATCTCGTAAAAGGGAATTGCTGCTGCCATTTAAAAGTAAATGAATGAGCTGTGTTGTAAAGGAACAAATCTCAGCCTGGAGAAAACTATCTTATCACTTGCCACTTGTGTGCTATACATGTGTCATTTTGAAGCTGTCTGCAAAATGTCTTTGAAACTTCATTAGCTGTATTCTGTGTGCAGGCAGATAACCAAGTGGAGCAGAATAGAAAACACTTCTATGAGCTGTCCCTCGAGTATGTATGCAAGTTGCAAGAGATACAGGAGCGGAAGAAATTTGAGTGTGTGGAACCTGTAAGTACCAGTGAATTCAGCCTGCCCCGTCATTCATAAGGGACAGAGAAGGAATGCAACTGGACAAAAGCCAAGGAGCTCTTGCTTTCTGGGAAAGCACATGCAATTGTGCCACTTATCAGAATTTAACGTACTCGTTACATGTGTGCAAATTCCTAGTACAGATACACTTAACCAGGCATCTCAAAGCTTACCTCAGTAATTACAGTTGATTTGGATCCATTGATGTTGATTTTCAGAAAATTAAACCTTGCGCTGTACTGCAAAAACATTGATTTATGGTATAAGTTAGAATAGAGCGTTCAAGAAGATGATGTTGGGTGATGTTGGGGTCCGATGCATTTGGGTTTTTTTGTTTTTTTTTGTTTTTAACCACTGAAATGTTATTCCTGACTTGTGGAAGAATTCTCTTTTCACTAGCAAGGCTGCACTTAAATGTCTATTAGTGAAGGAGTGCAGATATAAATTAATTAAGAAGGTGCTGCCGGCTAAAATGCTCATTAACAGGTAGTCTGATATGTTTGATTTCAATTGTAATTGAATCTGTGCAGAAATCAAGGGGTTCCACTGAATTTCAGTGAGAATCATACATGTACTGACCAGATTTACTTAAATCTCTGAGAAGAACTTATTCTAAAATTTTCTGAAGTCTGCATCAGCTTTGTAGTATAAATGCAACTTGAGGAAACAACAAGAGAACAGTCAGTGTAATACTGAGATAAAGGGAGGCTGGATCGTGGAAGTGACTTCCGTTCACTCATGCTCTGAGGTCTGTGTTTTTGGGCCAAGTCTATACTTTTATTCTGACACAATTATTTTATTGTAGTAATGAAAAAAGTCCCAAATGACCCTAATCAAAGTAGTTGGTCATTATGGAGTTAATGAGCTATATATTTTACTATAGCTTATTCCTGAATGAAAAAATGCTAAAATCCTTAAGTGGGAATAAATTGCTTAAATTATCTTAGCATTGTTCAAGGAATGGGAAAATATTTGTGAAAAGTGGTTGCTTGGGATTTTTTTTTGTTGTTGACGTGTTGATGTTTTTTGGTTGTGGGGTTTTTTTTCTTAAATTTTCTAGTTTTTAATATTATTTTTTAAAAATCATAAATAATTTTGGATTCAATTCTTGTGTTTCAAACTATTTGAAGTTTCCTCAGAGCCAGACTGGAGTCTTCAAATTATGTTTTTGAAACATGTCCCTTTCTCTTTTCTGAAAGCTCCCTCTGGATGGGGCTGAACTTTATGGTGCTCAATTTGTATTTGAAGTTTACACTAGGGTAGGAAACTGAAATTATTTAGTACCAAATTCTTATCCCTTTTCCCCTTCACAATACTTTAAATTTATGTGGTTTTTGCATTTTTGAAAATGGTTTATTTGCATATGACTTCAGACGTTATTGACTATCTTCTTCGGTTTGTTCTGTTTAACAAAGAGAGTTGGTCTTTCCTATAACTTACCTGTGTAACTTCCTTCTTTCCAAAAACTTGAACCAAACAGGAGAGATAAGCCGTACTGCTCCTCACCCTGTTTCCAATATAGTATAACTCGTTCATCCTTTTAAATTGAAACACTGAAGTCAGAAACTGCAACGTGGTCTGCAGACAAAAAGCAGTGATGGATAAAGTTGCTGGAGGGAAAGCTTTCTTCTTCGAACAAACCACTTGACTCTGTTATGAAAGTCAGCTCAACGTGGTCATTAGCAGGGAGGGGAATTACCAGGGAAGTGGTGACTAAAAGTCGGAATGATCATTACCTCCTTGTGCACAAATACTTATTCCAGACATCATTGGTATCAGAGCTGCTAGAGGAAAATGTTACATAGGAAAGTTTGGGAGATAGGCATTATACGTTGCCTATGGTCAACTTTAATGTAGAGATCAGTTGTGAAATTCCAGAGACACGACAACCAAAAAGGTCTATATACATAGCTGATAATTTGGCTCTAAATAGTTATTCATAAATTGTAGGCATTCGTGGAAATTTGTTTAAAAATAATCATTTTTCTGATCTTTACGAAAAAGGCTATGTGCAACAGTAAATGGAGTTTTTCATTCTAACAAATCTTTTGCTTGTATTTCAGGTGCTATCATTTTTCCAGGGTTTGTTCACTTTCTATCATCAGGGATATGAACTTGCTAAAGACTTCAACCATTACAAAATGGCCCTGCAGATAAATATACAAAATGTAAGTTGAGATTGATATCTATGCCTTTTCTAATTTTTTGAGTAAAATTGCACATTAAAGTTACTATATGTACGGTATCTATATTGCCAGTACTTTCCTCTATGTTAGTGCATTGCCTGTGAACTTTGGGGATATAGTGCCATCTCCTGGCTAACTAACCGCATCACTGAACAAATCACCGCTAATTCCAGTGAGTTCTGTGTCATTTCTAATACTCCTCTTGAAAACAAACACCATGTAAAAGGCCCCCGCTCCTTTTTCCAGTTTTTTATAGAGACATAAGACAAGGATTATTATGAAAGAGTTTAAAAACTAATGAAATCTGTTAAAATGCACACAACACTGGAGAATTCAGAGGGCAGGGAATGAAATGCCAAGGTTCTCGGTGTTTTGGGTGTGTTTGAAATTGAGTATGTGGTGGTCATGTCTGAGGGTCATTGCTTGATAGGGCCATATTATCCGTAACTAAGAAAAGGAAAGAAAACCAGCTGGGCTTATCAGCATATTTTTGGCATATCAGCGTATTTTCTGTTGTCTGCCAGCAGTGTGACTTGGAGTTTCTGTTTGTCTTGAAGCAGCCCTTTCAGGCAAGAACATCCCTGTTGTTTTGGGGTGCAGAGCTGTATAGGGAGACTTGGTGTAAGCACCCATGGTGTATTTGACAGAACGATGTGTTTCCTTCAAGGGCAGGCTAACTGGTTAGCCACCACTAGTTAGTGTACCCTCACACCAAATTTTCCAGTGTGATCTGCTCAGGACTGGGAGAACAGGAAGCAAGGTGAGAGGCTGAAGCAGTGGGACTGACAGTCACTAGTCAGATGGTCTGTTTGCTTCCTTGAGATTTGCTGAAGAATAAAACTCGCTCAGAGGAACTTGTATGTGCCAGAGGCCTGTTGGTAGGGAACAAACCATGTACCTTACTGCAAACAAGCAATTCATGATGGTGCGTCTGTTTTGTTGACCTCTTAGGGCATCTGGAATTAAGACACAAAAACTACTTCTCAGAGGTTGCAGTCTATTTTTAGAAATGGCTTAACTAGGAGACATTAGCAGGGAGGTGGGAAGGTGGAAGAGAGGATTACGGTTGTTGTAATACATAGTGACATGATTCATGTATCACAATACCATTCCTTTAATTTTATTCCCATATGTTTACGTCTCAAGTTTCCCTTGAGCTGTTGTTTGGTTTGGGCAGGGGAACTGAGTAGTGGTAACTTCATAAGCAGACTTTCATGGTAGAAGTCAGTGTTTCTGGAAGAAATTTCAGGACAGACTTGCTGCTTCTGTGTGCTTAGCTTAACAGAGTGAGGAGCAGCATGGAGCTGCAGTGGATAGAGGGGAGCTGATGCAAGACGAGCAAGAAATGAGACATGAGAGGGAAGCTGTGATACAGTTATGAAGAGCTGGATTTCAGATTACAGATGGAAAAAAGTCAGTGAAGTGATCTGAAGAAGTGATGAGCAATAAGAAAGTAAGCTAATCTGAACAGCTGCGTTTTCAATTGGCTGAATGACATTATAATGTGCCCCAGGAAATCCAAAAGAGATTGAACATTACAGCTCAAGTTTTATGAATAGATAGAAAGAATGACCTGGATTTCAAAAAGCTGTAGAGAGAAAGGAGTCGAGGCTTAATAACTGAGGTAAGAGGAGAATAGAAGGAAGCATCTGAAAAGATCATGAGAGGACATGACGCATTCTCCACCGTGTTGAAGATGAACAAAACATCCCAAAGGAAAAATGAACTAGGGCTTGGCTGTGGTACAGCTGAGCTGCTGTCAGAACACTGGATTGACGTGTTAGAAATTGAAGGGTACAAGGTTCAGTACAGAGAGCCTAGCTGGATATGGAGAGTGATTTGAGAGTTGCCAGTATAGCTGTAGGAAATGCCTTCCCTTTCATTCAGGTTGTCTGTACTTTGAGAATGATGCTGTGGATTTCCTCTCCACACCCTGCCACAGACCCTGCCTTCCCCTCACTCCCCTGCCAAAATGAAAGAAACAAAAAAAAACACCCCAGCCTTGTAGCCCAAGCTCCAGTAAGCTGATTCTTCCAACAGTCTTATATATCTTTTGTAAAAATCCTGCATCTCCAACTAGATTTTGCTGCACTCCCAGGACTTTTATCTCAGTTCTGTGCCCAACCCCATAGAAGGATCATTGCAGCTGTGGCCATGCTCTCCTACCCTGCAAGCAAACCTGGCCTTCCCTGGGAAGAGGAGGCATAACCACACTGGTGCAGCGGTTGCGGTCGACCCCTGGTTAAGCTCAGCTTTGTCACAGCGCAAAGGGAGACAGAAATTTTCTTGAGGTTTCTGGAGCCTGTGGTGCTCCCATGGTAAATTTCACACACTCCGATTTGTGATCACTGCACAGTTAAGACAAAGCTCCTGTCAGGGGCACTTAAAACATCTAACCTTGGAGTGATCAGTGCTCAGATAGGAAGGTTTAAGTATGAGCAATCTGTCACTATCAATTTTTTTGGCTTTGTCCTGAGTACAGAGCGTATTTTTTTTGATGCTGCTCTTCTAGGAAGTTGTTAAAAGGAAGTTAGAAACTTGTTTGGAGCCTTGGAAATGAGTTTATATGCGGGGTCTAAGTCCAAAATTTGCAAGCGGATGTGACCTGAAATTGAGATGATGGATATGGGGAGGGTTCAGAGCAGTCATTTTGCCTGGAGGTAAGAAGGCCGTTGTTCTTAGTCATCACCTAAAGAATATGTTCAGCTTTCTTCTATAAAACATACGGGTATGGGTGACTGCTCTGACCAGCTTGTGTGGATTGTATTTGTGCCCGTGAATAAACTCCTTCCAAGCGTAAATCTGGAATTTGCATGTACAGATGGCCAGTCGTGAGCATGGTGTTAACTGTCTATGTGCAAGAATTGATACCTGTTTGTGTTAATGATATATTTGTCAGAGTATGCAACTGTATGCTTGTCCTGGGGAAAAAAAATAAAAATAGGTGAGGCAGCATTTTCAGAAGCTCATCCATTTCCAGAAAAATAAAGGTGCACTCAAAAAGCAACAAGACACGTAAGCATGCGTCTGGAAGCATGTTCTTTCCTCAAAACATATATCAACTGGGGAAAATACCAGCTTGGAATTTAAATATATGTTTTCAGTTTGTGCAATTTGGGCAAGCGGGTATGCGGCGAAAACTAGGTATTACCATGATTGTTTTGGTTTTGTTATTTGCTCATTGGACAATTGCCAGAGTTTTTCAGGCCAAACTGAAGCATTTCTTGTGTCAGGTGTGAGCTGCTCTGTTATTTTGGGTAGTCCTGTTGTATAATTTGTGGATGGTGTTGATTACTTTCTGATTGTTTTTACTAATATTCTAATAAATATTTCTCTTGTGGCTGCTTGCAAACTTTGGAATGAGTGACATTCAGGAATAATAATCAACTGGACTTTGGTTGTGGGGGTGTTTTTTTGTGGGTGTTTTGTTTGGTTGGTTGGTTGGTTTTTTTACATGCTGCTTCTTGTGTGTCATCAAAACATTTGGCATGTGTGTAGTCTCGAGGTGTATATATTATTGGTGACATTCCTGTCACTTTTTCTCAATAACCACAGAAAATCCTCTCCTTGCTGACAACTAATAAAAATCTAATGAGTTAAGCCAACATCTGTAGTAATATTTTTCTAAGGAAACTTGAACGTTCAAATCCAAAGTAAATTTGTACTGAAGTAATTTCACTTCTTTCTGAACAGGTCAGCGCATTGTTTTAGAAATCTACTCTTTCCACAGTTACAATTAAACCACGCTTTAATTTTGAAGAATATCATAAAACTTTAAGAACAAATATACATGGAAGTTGTGCACTGGCTGTCCTAAAATGGCCTGAATCATTCTCTCCTTTTATAAATAATTACTATAACTCCTATCTGCCAGGAAGAGTAAGTCTTTCTTCCACTCTCTCTACTAATGGGTTTTTGCCATCTTGTTTTAGACACGAAATCGTTTTGAAGGAACAAGGTCAGAGGTAGAGGAGCTCATGAACAAGATCAGAAGAAATCCTCAGGAACATAAAAGAGCAAATCACTTCACGATGGAAGGCTATCTCTATGTACAGGAAAAAAGTTAGTTGTATTTTTGTATTTCTATAGTGCCCATATCGTGCATACAGCCAAGTTTTATTTCTACAGGTAACATGAAGATGCAAAGAATTTACAGTTTCTTAAACAGAGTTATCTGAGTAAATGTTCAAAGTCTCTAATGCCAGTGTTACTGGAGCTCATAAAAAGGTCGTGGTGCTGAAAGTGTGACAGTTCTTAGCAAAGATGATTGAATTTGGGGAAGTTTTATTTCACCAAAAGATGTATTTCGTGTTATTTTTAATCTCTTATTAATGACCTCCCCTAGAACTGTCAAACACTTGTTGTCAGACAACAACATGAGTGGTCAAATTGGGCTCTGAAAATTGGGCTAGTTTAGTATGATGACATTGACTGTCATTTCCTTGGTTCAGTGATATGGTTTCATTACCTAATTGTGATCACAGGGTCAAATATAGCAGGCTCAATGCTAGGTAGCTGGTGTTGAAAATCTTGTTGTGAAGGAGCATGTCACACAAATCGTATCTTGTCAATACTTGGAACAATTAGAAATCTTTCTCACTCTAGTGAAAAAGCCAGATAAGTTGCAGAGTTCTTACTGCTCAAAGAATGGCCACAAAGTAATTTTTTATTTTTTTATTTTTTTTAAAAAAACCAACATTATGCATAAATCATATTTTTTACATGTGTGCCCTTATAGAAAGTTTGTTTGCTTATTCTGATGAGAGATTTTACTTTTATGATATTTAGTTGATTACTGTTTAAGTAAAGACTTCTGTAAAATGTTTCACAAATGAAGACTCTACAATATCCTTTATGGAAACATCGGTATTACAGTGTTCAGAAAAAAGTTTTAAGAGAACTAGCAGTAAAAATATAAGAAAAACCATTATTCTGTGAGATCAGTTCACTGGTCTTGGTCATCAGAAAAGATTCAGAAGAGGTAGGTACTCCTGAAGCTGAGTTAGGGAGGAGCAGGGCAGTGAGACCTTCCATGTTAGGAGCAGTGGAATCCTATGTCAGCTTGAGCCACTCGTGAAGGGCTTCTCTGATACTCTGGGATAGAGTCCTTCAAAAGAGAAGATTCTTTTGCAGACTGTTTTTTGAAAAAACGTAAATTAATAGAAGTGAGGAGATACAGAGAGTCAGAATCCAAGCTTTAACAGTTAACATTATGGTGCAAATCTCAATAATACTGTATGCAGTAGGCTGGTCTCTTAAATAGTTATATTTTATGTACAGTGTGCACTGATGAATGTTTTGGTGTCAGTTTTGGTGTCAGAAAATGTGATCAGACCTTAATCAGTAGATAATGTAGAGCTCACAACACAGGTGTGTCAATCTGCAGTTATTCAGCTTCAAATTACTAAGTGTAAAACTAGATTTCCATGTTCTGCCTAACTTATGTTTCCAAGGGGGATTTATTTTGTAGGGAAAAATTATTTTATCTGTAGTAGTGAGAGAAAGGTACGTTAATGATTCTTTCAATTTGTCATAAAGCGTAAACGTGAAATACTACCTATATCAGTTTTCAGAATAGTGAACACTGGTTAACATTTGTATTACTGTGTATGGTGTTCTTAATTCATAGCTTTGTTTTAAATACTTCATTATTAGGAATTAATTAGGATTCTTAAGTATCATTTTGGAAAGCAGGAGAAGACAACGTACGAACTGGAAAAAGTTCATACTATTTAATGCTTTCATTTTATGTAGGGCCTGCTCCTTTTGGTTCCAGTTGGGTGAAGCACTACTGCACGTATAGGAAAGAGACTAAGAAGTTCACCATGATCCCATTTGAACACAGATCAGGAGGGAAAGCTGTAAGTGTATTTTTTATATTCTACTCTTATACTTGTCCTGTATCAAGATCATAGGATGTGTCAGAAAAGATGCGTCAAATACTTTTCCTCTCTACCTCCTTGCCCCTTTTTTTCTTCTTTCTTCATACAATTCAATCTGACATTTAAGGACATTAACCTAAAGTAATGGATGGATTAATAGATAAGGGCCATTTAGAATCTGGTTTATAAATCAGGAAAATATAATAAACTTAGAAATTTCTTTCTTACATGCTCCAGTCAGACTTTTCTGTCAGAGATATAAGTACTAGAAGAAGAACTAGAAAAGAGGATTTTAATAGGAAATGTAATTTCAGATATCTTTGATAGCATCTGAAATATTCAAGACCCAAGATTCTGTTGATCTTTAAATGGCTTTAATTCCTATTGAAATAGTTGGGAATCGAGGGCACTCAGCACCTTCAGAGATGACGCATTAAACGAATGCATTAATATGGATGAAGTGCATTTTGTTGCAAGGAAAAAGGATATCTGAAGCTGGAGAATAATGCTTGAGTAAATGCTTGTAAATGTAGCACCCTGCCCTATCTTCAAATTTGGTTAGAAAATCACGTTGCTGAAATTTTGTCAGGGTATTATATCCCATTAGTTTGAGCAAGGGGAGATGACATTCATTGCTTTGAGGGCTGTGTATATTTACAAATATATTGAATTTGGAAGAATCTTTCAAAAGATCTGGAAATCCTGCCGTACTGAAAATTAGTGGCATTTGGCTTCCTTAATCATTTCAGTACTTCTATGAATTTTTTATTCTGATTTAGTCTAATTGTAATAAGCCACTTTAGTTAATATAGCATGTGTGTAAGCATTTGGCATTCTAAAACACTTATGAAGCCATTTCTGCTGTATTAAAAGATCTCCCATTTTGAAACCCACAATGCAGTAACTCCCTCAGTGACAACCTGTGTCTGGAGATGTTGAGTAAGACAAGAAGTAATTAAAATGTACAGTTAATCCTGATTAAATCCGGTACAACTAATGCAGCATTCAAAGATTAATTTATTCGATTTCTGAATACTTAAGGGTAAAATATGATCCTAATATTGGTTGGTCTCGAAGAAAGGACTGGTTCTGTCTGTAAGACAGATTACAGATAGTAAAGAACACTTACTTTATTCTAGTTACTGTAGCAATAGCCTTTACTACAGGAAATTGCTGTCTGACATAAAATAGGAGAAGGCTCTTACACTCATTGTGTGCTTATGTTGTTACCTGCAAAATCTTTATAGCAAAATATCTTTGTTAGTTTAAATTACTGTGGTACTGTGTCATGCTGTAAAGTACCAGCTAAAATGGACTCAATGTTTTTGCATTTATGTCCCAAAAATTACCATGGAATTTATGTGCTATCGTGCAGAGACCTGAATGGCAACCATGAGTGAATTCTTTTGCGAGTGTCAGTTTTCAGTATAGCTTTTGCCATTATTTTAATGTAAATTTACCTTACTTGGTTTCTGTAGCCAGCTTACTGAAGCTTTCAATTACTGTGTCAAGCAGATAAAAACTTTCTTTTGACAGGGTGATGAGGAACTCTTCGTCCTTACGTATTGTACCAAAAGAAATACAGATACCATAGACAGGCGATTCTGTTTCGACTTAGAAGCTTCGGACAGGTAAGCTCATGAAACGTGCTAGAGAGGACTCTTTGTAAGTACTAGTTAATATTACTGTTGTGTTTTCTTCTTATTTTTTCAACCCTCATTGAGACTGGCAATGGGAAATAGTCACTGGAGGAGCAGGCAAGCGCTGCCATATCCCACTGCATTTTCCTTAGCCGCGTGTAGCAGAAGCAGGGAGGATCTAAACTGAAATGTAGACGTATAAACTCACATAAAAGAAAAACATAGGAAAAGTTAGAGAAATGAATTGCTGTTATCATTGTGAAGAACCGTGGCTTAAATTGAAGTACATACAACTATAGTGAAAGACTATGATCACAGTAATAATTCGTACAGTCATGACCATGTTGTATCACAAGTCTGCTTTCCAAAGTGACGTGTCGCTGAGGGTTTATACTTGCTTCTCGGATTGAAAATAAAATCATTGGGATTTTGAGGCTTTTTGTGGCTGGTGTA
This sequence comes from Rissa tridactyla, assembly GCF_028500815.1. Classification (NCBI taxonomy): domain Eukaryota; kingdom Metazoa; phylum Chordata; class Aves; order Charadriiformes; family Laridae; genus Rissa; species Rissa tridactyla. The sequence goes on from NC_071470.1 coordinate 73,729,103, forward strand.
ATCATCCAGTGCATCCTCAATATTGTTGCTGCTGCCTTTTTGAAACACCACCATTTTATCGCTTTATTTCAAAAGAGGAGAATTGCTTACTTATTTCACTAAAAGGATCTTAAAAGATTATAAATATTGCTTCTTGTCAGCACTGTAGTCTTCCTTCATTTATAAAGGTGAGAGAATCTGACTAAATAGGATACTGCAAATAAATACAGTTGGGGGAACCCCACCTTCTTTTGGTGCAGATTGTATCTGTGCAGAACAGGACCATATCTAGCATTAAACGCTAGATATAAATTAGTGGAGTGTTGCTGAGTTTTTGCATCCAGACCTTCTGAGCTGTTTTTAACCAATACAATTGCTCTTTATACCAATTAATGACATTCTAATTTATCATGAAGCATGTCTCCAAGCTTTATAGGTTTTTGGGGTTTTTCTCTCATTAGATTCATAGTGCCCTTCACTTTAAATGCGGTGTGACCAATGCTGCCAGGCCCCTCTGTCCTATGATTGTTGGCTCAGCAAATATGTCTGTGATAAGGAACATATGCACGTGCACAGTCTTAGGTGGGAGGCTGCGGCTAGCTTGCGTGGCCAGTCAGGCTGGCCTGCCCGTGGCATGCCCATGTCTGTAACAAGCAATGCGTAAAGGAATGTGAAACTACCACTGTATCTGAAAACTTCCAGCACATATGGCAGATGGCAGGATACCATTTACAGCTCGGGTGGCGTTTGTCACAAGTCTTACCGCATGGTTTGAACTTGCATTTTAGATTTGAGGGCAGGGGATATGGCTTACCTCTTCTAACACTGTGTCCCAACAGTAGGAGAGGGAGTAGTGATTTTAAAGTCTTGACATCAGCTCCTCTTGGGTCAGTGTTTTGGTCAGTGTTAATAACGGGTTTCAAACTGTGCCTGATAAAGTTGCTAAAAAAGTACCATGAGAAATGGTCAGTCCACCCGCCTCTGTGTGTCATCTCTGCTCAATAGGGTATCGAGTTAAACAGAGATGGATGGAGAGCAGTGTTTCCTTGATCCTGCACAACAATTTTTCATTCTCTTTTCTGGGAAAAGAGGGAAAATTCTAATCCATCTTTCTGTCCAGATATAATAGACACAACTGGTCCACTGTGACCTTGATATCAGACATTTTTCTTTTAATAATATATGTGTGTAGTACTGAGATGTTCCCATGGAGATTAGTTCTGTGCTGCAGGCCATTAGCCGTTTCCTTGGTATCAGTTCAGGACACACTTATCCCTCAGCTTGTCCAAGTTAAAAAATAACATACAGATTGACAGCTGGCCATGGGGTTTTCTTTGTTCCTGTGCTGTGGAAGGAGGCAAGATTGTAAAATTTTAGGAAGGACGTTTTAGTAGCAAACACTCAGCCTTGTGCGCAACTTGAGCATAGTTTGGAGCTAGCTGAATATTTACAGATTTTTCTTTTAAAAAGAAAGCCGAGGTGAATTCTTTTTTCTTTAAATCCGCATGCTTATCACTATAAGCTCTGAGGGTGCTCGGATCCTAGCTAAATCTCTGGAAAGTGATGTTTACTTTGTTTCTAGTACTCCACCATGTTTAGTGGAGGTGACTAGTGGAAAATGTAGAGAAATTTAAATCTTAAAGAGATTGCAGAGGTCTTTTGGGGTAGGAAGAATACTTTCTATTGATAAAGAGCATTATCCTTCTGAAATACTACTTATATTTTAATTTTACCAATACAGAACAAGGAGGAGGGAAGGCTTTATCTCTTTTGACTTCAATTTGAAGACAAATAAATTACATTCCATGCAGCATATACTGACTTTGGCATATTGCGTCTAGGTGATACTCTTTGATGACTTGACAGTTAGTAATTTTAGTGAAAAGAAGGAAAGTTTGCCCTGTATAAAAGTAACTCATTTTGGTTTAGTTTTAACTAGTAAAAGAAAGTAGAGAAGAAAAAAAAAAATCAGCATGTGAGATTTTTTGGTTAATTTAGCTAATTACTTAGGGTATTTTTTGCTACCGAGTGGTTAAGTTTGCATGTTTCTGAGGGCTGCAGCTCTGTGCTACTAGCAGAGCAGTTTGCATTGAAAAAAGCTGGTATGTCTAGAGAAGCTGTTGCTTACTTTTATTACTAATACCAGTACCAGCTTCTTTTAGTCATAAAGGTTATTAGTTGCAGAAATTGAGGCAAGGCTTCCCTTGCCCACTCCAAGAGCTCAATGTCTATCACTGAGAATAGTAAGAGATTCCATGTTTATGGCTTAATAGTCTCCTTGCTTTCACTAATCAAAAGAGAACGACTTGCTTGATTGCTGCCATTTTCCAAAGTTATAGTTGGATCTCCTGAGTTTAGATTGCTAGAGGGTGTGTGCGTGCCTTGTCCTCACATGTTGCTGAAAAGAGATTTTGAGCAGGAGGTTATTTGTACCTGTAGAGTTCTACGCTGCAGTTAAATTGTGTGGTTTGATAAAATTTGTGTCAAGGTGAAAACGAACTATAAACGTCTCTAGTTTCAAAAATATGGACTGTTACACCTTTAAGTAAAAGTGGGATTTGTGGTGGTTTTCTCTGTGCTGTTGTTTCCGGATAGCATTTTCCCCTACAGCTATTTTGCTACTTGAAGATTGATTCAGTACAAAAGAGAGAGAGAGGGAGAGAATGTTATGAATTAATTCTCTGTTTCTATCCATCTCTATATAATCAAATTTACAAATTTGCCAAAAGTATTGGCAGGCTGAATATAACAACTTTTTTTTTAATTGGCAGAAAAATAATTACCCAAATAACCTGGTCTGCTTTTAACTCTCTCTGCTTTGTAGACTGTGCTGAACCACATGATTACTCTTTTTAGTTTCCAATTATATAAACACAAAGGTAGATTTATGTTAATCTCACTAATCCCTACGTCCCACAGTTGTCCATCCTTCCCTTTTAGGAAAGTTACAATAATGGAGTTTTGTACTGAGATACTGTATAAGGTCTTGATTATTTTTGAGACATTTACTGGAAAACTGTGATCATTGTCACTGCTCTTAAGCTGAAGACTACACGTCAAATAAGGTGACAAAAGCCATTTTTTATGTATTAGCAGAGCAACGCAAGAGCAAGTTTATTTAGAATTCGCAAAACAGTAACTCGCAGCAAGTGTTGGAATCAACAAGCTATCAACAATGAATTTCAAATAAATAGTTTGCAGATTACACTCATTTCGCTTTTCCTCCTTATCCTTCCCTGTTTCCTACTGTGTGTATCAGTTCTATACCTATTAATTTAAGGTTGAGCAGTGTTCAGAAATGAAGAAAAAAAGCCAACCCTTACTTCTAGGGCAATGGGCTTTTGCTTGTAGTTGGAAGTAGAATTTGACAAGGCAGTGCTTTAGTTGTTGGTGGATGCGGCTACTCTATGTGGTTGGTACTTTTGCAGGCCTGGAGTTCCTGTGACCATGCAGGCATTTTCTGAGGAGGACAGAAAGCTGTGGATGGAAGCCTTGGATGGAAAAGAAGCTGTAAGTGACATTTTCTTATGTTCACTTATAGCATAATGGAGAAATTCTCTCACCCCCTACTTCCTAATCCCATTTATACTTTAATAAACTGGGATGATGTCGTTTGCAAAATGATATATTCAGTGAAAAAAGAATAAAAGTGAAATAAAGCTCAGGAGACAAAATTGGTAAAGCTTAGCGTAGATAACTCTTAATGCTGATATGAGGTATTTTTCGTTGTAAGACAGCATTGATTTTTATAAATGGCTTCCCATCACAATGATGATATTGGTATTCTAGAAAATGTCTACTATAAGCACATCCACTTAGCCTTATGCTGACATACTGCATTCCAGTGGCAAGACTTACGTGAGTTAGATATATGGTGATGGTATTATTATTGTTGTTGTTATTATTATTATAAAACTAGATAAAAAAAATCTGTGTCAGTGGCAACAAGGTTGTGCTTGAATTTGCTTAATTTCTGGTTCACATCAGGAAATGGGTCTGAACTGCAGAATTGAAAGACACTGCAGATTGTTCTTACAGTCGTAAATATTATATTGGTCTTGGTTTTGTGGGCCAAAAATAATGGGGTTTTCTATTCAATGACACAATCATGTGTCTGTCCCCAGTAGTTGGCTACTGGGGATTTTAGCAGTAGGTTTTATTGACATCACTGTCATAAAAATCTTGTTTCATCTATAGAAGCGTTTATTACCATTACATGTTGTCTGAGCTGGACTCTCCAATAAGCTTACAACTTCTGGTAATGCTGAGCGGGGACATAATTCCCAGGATTCATCAAAGGAGTTCACAATGATTTAAGTGAACTTGAACTGTGGGAAATGAACCTGCAGAGAAACACAGGAACATGGAGCACATAAATCACAGTTAATTTCAGTGGCTATAACTAACATTGTTCTGCTCCCCAAGGAACTGTATTTGTTGAGAATTTTTTAAAAATTTCACTCCTTAAAAAGTGAGATTATCTGCTTTCTGAGGGGGCACAGAGCTCTGGTCCTGCTGCTAGAGCTGTTGTAGTTAGAGGTGATATGTTCTAGCTGTAAACAGCTGCATTTGTGCCTACTGGGGAGTAAGATTGGGGGTGTCTTGTTTCTGGTTTCATAAAGGTCTTTAAAATAATTTATGTCTTTTTACTCGTTGCTTTAGCTGTTCATCAATTTGAATAGAGCAGATGCAAAACGAGAGGGAAGTAAGTATTTGAATTACTATAAAGCTGATTTTTATTAACATTTTACAATTGAGAAAGGCAAAGGTAAATGCTTTTCTATGGATCCAACATAATTAAATATTTTATTTTTAATCTTGAGTTCTGAATATACTTTTGTGGATTTTGTAATTAATGGATTCTCACAGTAATGCAGTTTAGCACATACGTAAGAATTGTAGGACTGGACATAAGCTAGAGAAACAGTCTGGTTTTGCCAGTTTACTTCATTGACTCAAAAAGGGGTTAATTTGTATGTAAATGCATCACAATTTCTTAATCCAGATTGTGTATACACATCTGTTAGAATGCATAAGTATGGTTTTAAAAGCAATCACAGCTGAACATAAAGGTCAGCAAAATGCATGTCTTTAAAATGTAAACTGTAGTATGGAAGCAAAAGAAATGTCTTTCTTTAAACAACATTAGCTTTCTTCTGTTAGCAAAGTATATGAGCGAAAGCAGTTATTCTTCTTGCATTATCAGGCAATTAATGCTTGCTTTTTAAAATTTTTATTAAATTGCTGGTTAAAACTATATCTTGGTATTATTAATAGAAGTTTTCCTGCAGATTTTTATTTTTGTGGTGCGAGACCAGGTCCCCAGGAGCAAGAAGGCCAGATGTTTGGGGGAAGGGCAGTTTTGCAATATAAGCTTTAAAATTAAGTTTTGATGTGAAGAAAAAGGGTAAGATAGGAACAACAAAGGAATGCTGGATCTCAGCTGTTGTCCTGTTAATGCATCTGCTTTTATGTAGTCAGATCATTAACTGCTGTGAAATGATATACATGTGTCCTGTATCTTTAGTGTGGGAATTTATTTGGCTTAGGGTAGGACTTAGTAAAAGCCCTGCTGCTGATGATTATGTTTTTTCATCATAAGTACTTCCTTGTGCCATTTGGTTAACTCTCTCAGATGTTGTCGATGTTGCAGTAAGTATTGTTAAGCTCCATTTTGCATCTGCCAACATATGTACCTAATCAGAGATCCCATTCTTCAAAGGCTGCTGCTGTGAACAGATTCAGTGAAGCCACTACCATCAGAATGAGCTTTTACTTTGGCTAGGCGGGGTTGTGAAGGAGAAAAGGGGAATTTCTTTAGAAAAAGTGATGAAGTGTTCCCATTTCAGAATATTTAGAGTTTTGCCTGAGAAGTACTAGCTATGTGATTAAGTCCAGTGTTATTTTTCAGTGAAAGACATAATTGTAATGGTGCTTTAAAACTTTTCAAACTTTTTTTTTCCTTGCAGGTGCACAATTGGATAAGATAGGGTTCACCATCATCAAAAAGTGCATCAGTGCTGTTGAAACACGAGGTAATGATAAACCCAACCTGTTTGTGGAGGGGGTGGAGCGGCTGGTCTGCTCTTCGAAGAAGGCCCGTGTGATCTGGTCTTCTGTAGATCTCTGGGAAAGACTTAACCTGGTAGATATCGCACTGATAACACTGACCAGGGCTGGGGCCTTCCTTCTGTCCAGTCCCAGCCTTTTATATATGGCTTTCTCTCAAGAAATGTGTTTTCGAGAAGTGCTCAGAAGAGGGTAATAGCATCTCCCTCAATAAAGAAAGCCGATGTTTGTGTGCAACAGCTGAGGAAGAAAACCCGTGCTGTGTAGGCAATTCCTGTACCTTTGCTTTGCTTTTGGAACAGACTAATTAATTTTGGTATTCCATTTGTGGACTTTGAATGGAGATTTTCTGTTTAGTCACTTAAGATGGAAGAACAGGAGCTGAACAGGCAAATGAATAACAAAAAGTATTGAAGTACTTCTGGTGGAATTAGTCTTGCACAAGAGGCAAGGATGCTGTCAGGCTTACTATTGCGTGTACTCGTGGCTGTGCCTCTGAAATTGGAGACAGAATAGAAAGGTCAGTATGCAAACAGTATTCAAGAGGTAGCTGGGATTGTGATTGTGGAGAGGCTCTGTGTCACAGACCCTGTGTAACTTGGGCACTGGATAATACCAGCTTTTGATACTACTGCCATGTGAGGAGACAACAGTCCTAGTATGGACGTGCTGCAGTGGGAGGTGAACCAGCCGCTCTGAGCCTCACTGTGTTGTGTATGGTATTGTTTGCTTGTGTTTTTTTTTTAAAAAGAGGTGAAGAGATGAAAATAGGTAATCATTATGGTGTGTTTCTTAGTTTGTTAAAAGAGATGTTGAAATTTTTCTGTGTGAATTTTGTCTCCTAAATTGTTGACCTTCCTTCCTCCTCCCAAAGGGGGAGATTTACAGTTTTTCAGGAATTGTATCTTTTTTCCTAGAGATTTAGCATTGCACAGGGCAGAATATCTTTCTTTGTGTCACAGTACAGGTTAAATAAGATAGGTGAAGAGAAGAGTGGGTTGGTCACACTTCCTGTCAATGCAGGGTCTTACTTAAAAGCAGTGTCTTCCATGTATGCACTTATTGTACAATGTCATTAGTAAGACCAAGCAGACATTGTGTTACTAAGAGTTTAGCATTTAAACAGCAAGAAGTATCTGAAATCTTTTTTCTCTTGGACTTTTTTGTATCATTCCTGTCTGATGCATTAAAGATGTTATTCCAGATTAGACTGTATTCTGTCTGGTGTTATTTTTGTTCATTCTGTTCTTTGGAATATTTTTCAAATAAGGTTTGCCTGTCTCATCACTTTAAAATTTCAGTTACTGGCATTTACAGTCTGAGTATTTCCTCTGGGAAACACTGCAGACAAAGCTGGCATCCTACAGATAAGTTGCTTTCACTGCAAAACCCTGCTTTAATATAGACTGTATCTTCTCTTTGCACTGGGTGAGGCAGATTTTATGAAAAGGGTACTGTGTGGTGGTTTTGGTCTCCAGCACAGTAACTAGTTACCTAGTACCTCAACTTTAGTAAAGCCTTTGACACTGTTTACCACTGCATTCTCCTGGTGAAACTGGCTGCTCATGGCTTGGATAGGTGTGCACTTCACTGGGCTGGATGGCGGGGCCCAAAATGTTGTGGTGAATGGAGTGAAATCCACTTGGCAGCCTGAGACAAGTGGTGTTCCCCCAGCCTGGATCAATGGGCCGAGGCCAATGGTATGAGGTTCAACAAAGCCAAGTGCTGGGTCCTGCACTTGGGTCACAACAACCCCATGCAGTGTTACAGGCTTGGGCAAGAGTGGCTAGAAAGCTGCCAGGTGGAAAACGACCTGGGGGTGTTGGTTGAGAGACAGCTGAATATGAGCCACCAGCCCTGGTGGCCAAGAAGGCCAACAGCATCCTGGCTTGTATCAGAAATAGTGTGGCCAGCAGGACTAGGGAAGTGATCATCCCCCTGTACTCGGCACTGGTGAGGCTGCACCTCGAGTACTGTGTCCAGTTTTGGGCCCCTCGCTAGAAGGAAGACATTGAGGTGCTGGAGTGAGTCCAGAGAAGGGCAACGGAGCTGGTGAGAGGTCTGGAGAGTAAGTCTTATGAGGCGTGGCTGAGGGAGCTGAGGTTGTTTAGCCTGGAGAAAAGGAGGCTGAGGGGAGACCTTATCGCTCTCTACAACTACTTGAAAGGAGGTTGTAGAGAGGTGGGGGTCAGTCTCTTCTCCCAAGTAACAGGTGACAGGACAAGAGGAAACAGCCTCAAGTTGCACCGGTGGAGGTTTAGTTTGGATATTAGGAAAAATGTCTTCACCGAAAGGGTTGTCCAACATTGGAACAGGCTGCCCAGGGCAGTGGTTGAGTCACCAACCCTGGAGGTATTTAAAAGACAAGTAGATGTGGTGCTTAGGTTTAGTGGTGGTTTTGGCAGTGTTAGGTTGATAGGTGGACTCAATCTGAAAGGTCATTTCCAACCAAGACGATTCTATGATTCTGTGATTCTACCTTACAATACCTTATCAATCATGCTTACTGTAAGCAGTGTGGAGCACACTATATTTTGGTTTATTATCTATAGATGTGTTCAAATAGTTATCTTCCAGTAGTCTTTTATTTTCTTTCTTTCTTTCTTTGATACCCTGCAAGGAAAGTGAAACAAGAACATATGTGAAAAAAGTGTGAAAACTTTCTTCATGAAGTGGCTGTTTGGAAAAAATGTGTTAGATATGGGAGTTTCTTCTCATGGCCATGGGTGGATAGGTTAAGCTGAGTGGTGGTTCACTCTGTCCTTTATGCCTTGATTTAGGGGCATGTAAGAAGGTGCAAAACATATGTGTAACCCCACCTCATATAATTATTCAAGACAGACAATAAGTTTGCATGGGTCAGAAGTATGTGTCCCCACTATGCGATCTGCCTTGAAACATACTTGGTAGAGAGTTAAAGTTACCAAATTTAGCTGCACTATTTCCTGTCTTTGGAGACCTTGCAGCTTTATTGTCCCTTGCACACAGCCTTTGTAAGACCTGCAGTCAATATAGGGCTTTGTGGTAATTACTAGCAATGAAAATTACTTTTATCTATTAATTTTGCTTTCAGGAGTACTTTAAAAAAAAATAATCAGTGTTCAAGAAGTATTTATTTTCCCAGGGTTTCAAGAATGGGTTTAGGTGAGGTACTACCTTCCAGGAACTCAGCAATCCACCTAGCTCTGTTTCAAGGAACCTGATTCATCCATTGCATTTCAAGCAGTTGTTGATGATTTTCTGTTTACCGATTCCGAACTTAACATCAGCTGCATTAAAAAAAAACCAAAAAAACGCCTAACAAACAGAATCCTGACTTCATTCATGAGACTAACTGAAGCATTTCTAAAGCATCAGTTTCTGTTTTCTGCAGAAGCTGCAGGACCTTCTGCTGATGTCTGCTGAGCTAAACAAATGGAGGGCTAGGAGAACATTCAGTTGTTTTCTTCGAAGGGTTTGGCCAAATAGTCGTATGATGAAGAAAATCCGTCTTTCAGGCTGCAGATTTTGTACCTATCCTTGTTCTGTTAAACAATTTTTACTTGATTATTTTACTTTAATGATAAAACATCAAAGGCAAGTTATGCTCGGCAGAAGAAAACAGGACAGATGCCTCTTCAGAGACCGTGCTTGTGTGCCATGTTTTTATCTCTTTTAATCATAATGGGTGTGAGGTTGGCGTGGGTGGAAAGAGAGGACAGTCTAGTGTGGGTGGAAACTGAGAATAGTCTTGTCATGTCATAGCAGAAAAAGTCTGGTATTCAGAGGGAGAAGAGCATAACAGGGATATTGAACATAAACTTGTCAATGGCTGGATAATTTTTTCTCAGTTACGTTCCCTTTTATAATGCCAAGAAGGAAATTATTTGCTCTGAATGAACAGAAGAATCAAAGGCAGTGTCTTCGTTAAAATGCATGTAGGCTTCTGGTTCGGTGTTGACTCGTAAGACATTGGCTGTGCTTTACCTGGTAGGAGACACTGAGGCATAGAGACATGCAGCCTGTCTCTCATGTAGTGAGCGCGGTGCTGCTTGGATGTGATCCTGTATTTTGTCTCTGCGAGAACATTTTGGGATTCTGTTTGGAGTATTTTATTTATAATTCTGTACTAAGAATAATACACCGGGGTGAAAGTTTACAGAAACATCAAAGAGCTATTTGCTCCAGTAGTAAAGACTCTGTACATGTGTTTGTGTGCAAGTAGTTGGTTGTACCTTCTGTGAGGATGTGGTAGGTAAGTGTTCGCCAGAGCAGTGTTTGTCTTGATTTTAGAATTTACCAGAGATGCTAATCTGAGCTGCAGAGAGAGATGGCAGCATTGAGCTGTCTGTCCAGTCTGTCTGCTCATGAGAGAGAAAAGATGGTGAGGAAAAGTAGAAAACCTTTTCATGTAACAAAAAAAATCTGGCATTACCTCGCATTTAGAGTGTCACTTGTATGGCTGTTTCTGTACTATGGGGTTTGATATAAAAAGTTGTATTTTCAGCTATATTATACGTCTGTGTCAGCCACACGTACAGTGCCAGCCACAAAGTAAACTTGCCTACATACCTTGCTTACAACAGTATAAATTACTATTTTACTTAAAATACCTTATTTTTCTAAGCGTGTTTCACAAATTGTGTACCTGTGCCAAATTCCGGTATCAGACAGCCAAACATCTTGAGATAATGTAAATATGAAGGAAATCATGCTGCGGGGCTTTACCGCTCAAAGTTGCCAATAGTGACTGGTTGAGCCGGCAGACACAGTGTCTGAACCCTTCAACATTTTAGTGGTAAGCTATTCCTTGCAATGAGTCATCTTGTCAATTGTGTTCTGTAAATGCCAAGCATTATCAGTCTTGGATCTGCTGAAGATCTGAAATGTGCAGATTAAATCAGAAATAGTACCGTTTCAAGCCAGGTTTGTATACTTTAAATAAAACATCATTTCAAGGTATGTTTAAAGGTATCATTTAAAACTATGTTGAAATATTAATTCCTCTTTGCACTTCTCGATGTCTGCTGGCAATTAGCTGTGCTTTTTTTAGGTTGATGAATTTGAAACTGATCAATTATCTGATAATTGCTATCACAGACTCATGATTATTGCTGGAGGATTGTCTTAGTTTCAATACTGTCATAACTTCAGAGACTTTTGCATATCATGCCTGTTTTAATATTGAGCAGTAGTTTCTGTGGTTTGACCTTAATTATTTTTAAGCCCGTAAATGTATGTTTGGGGTCAGCACAGTCTGGTTTCCCCCTAAAGTTAAAAGCACAGGAAGTCACGAAACAACTTCTGAGATAAGCAAAAGCTGAGCTGTATTTGACTGTGACAGTATTTCTTCCATTTTTTAGCTTCTTGCATATGATGCAGAAGGCTTGTGCTTTGGTACTAAAAGTAGTGGAGGACATTGTATAAAAAAAATGTGATGCATTTTGGCAAAGTGTTAAAAAGCTTGGTGTTAGTTTTATACCAGCATTTTCCTGGCCACGTCTGAGAAATTTGAAGTAAAAAATAATTGCTGCTCTCAGGACAGATTCCTAGTGCATCCTTGTTTGGAGTGAATCAAGGACTATGGTGGGTTTTTTTTATTATTGTTGGCAGTCTTTAAGTGGCGTACAGCATGCTATCACACTGTTGCTCCGAGGATCATTGCAAAACTTACTTGGTTGGGTTGATAACGTCATATTTTGAGAGGAACAGTATTGTGGCCACATAGCTGGTTTTGTAGTTCTTTCTTTGGCGCACAGCTAAACTGTAAGCATACTCCAGAGTGGTGTTTTTTGATGACCACAGATAAAATAATGGAGATCTGGCTTATTCTGTTAATTTGAGCCAGCTCTGATCATGACACCTGGCTTAAGACTCAGCATCATTACAGCGGTGCCTGCATCCTGGGGAAAGAAAAGGGCCAGTTTTGCCCAGGTGGAGCAACCGAGAGAAGTAGCTGCTGCTGCCGTAGCCTGTCAGCCCTCTGAGTGCTAATGGGGAGGAATTCAGCAGGCTCTCAAGGATCTGGGATGGCTGAGAAGGCCACAGACTGTGTGAGGAAGAGGAAGGGGGTGAGAGAAGAAGGAAAGGACGTAGCAAGGCTAGGCAGGAGGAGGAGGTAGAAAATGCAAAGTTCTGTCCACTGTATTGAGAATTATTGCTGTGTATTATGGTTGTGTCTGACAGTAATTCATTAAAAGGCTAATGATTTTTACATACTTCATCTAATATTTATTTGGGAAGGAACTTTTTCTCATATGACCGGTTTTAATTTTCCTTCTCTGGGTTGGAACGGTTTGGTACTGAAACTGGGAATTCTCCACAAGTCTTCCTTTGTTGAAGCATATTTTGAATAAGAATACCACATAATCTGTTATTTGAAAAGATTTCCTTGGAGTAGAAACACAGGTATGTTTGTGGCATTTCTACTCTTCCAGGCCAGTGTGAATACAGAGGTAGAGTATGGTGGTGTTTGTAGATGGCTGCTTATTATATGGTCTCAAACATCTGTGTCAGCTTCAAGACTGTAATATTTTGCCTCCTACTATATAGGCTCTGAAACAATGCAGCAGACAAAGACATAGCTTATTTTGTCCTTTTCCTTCCCTGCCCCTTCTCTCCCTCCCATATTCCTTCGATCTATATTCGTAGTTTTACTTCCCTAGGGATAAAACTGGGTATGGTGAAGAAAGGCAAAAGGAAGCGGAGGAAGAAGAGGGATAGAGATGTGAATGTGTGTGAGAGGACGGAAGAGCACAGAGGGATAACGGGAAAGTGGTCCAGTGTCCACATGCAATAAGAGCAGGGAACTGAAAATATTATGTCAGTTATGGCTACTCTATTCATCCCGAACAAAACCAGAAGTACCAACGTCAGTAACCTGTGGTGGTGCCTCTGTATGTAACTGGTATGTGCACCACAGCGTGTTGGAATGAAGCCTCATATCTTACATGAAAAGCATTTAGAAACTTGAAAAATCATTGGTTTTGAGGAGTGGCAATAGGCTCAAGTTTTTCTTTGTTTTATCCAAACAAAGCAAAATTACATTTATTAAAGAAATCTTAATTTAGCACTTGTTGCTTCAGTTCTTGTGTTATTAGAATGTGAACGCTGATTTAAAAAAATCTGAAAACAGCCAGTGATTTTTATTTTTTTCAAACAAAGGTTTGTCCCTGTTTGCTTTTTACTCCCGATTTCTGAAGTGGAGCTACGTGAAAGCTTTATCAAAACATAACATGAATTTATCTTAAAACCACAGAAAAACAAAAGGATTCTTTATTAATACTTTATTTATAATATTGTTCACATGGCTGTGTTAATACTATGTCTGTCTGTCTTTGAGGAGAATTTGTTGCCTGGGGAAAAGTTTTAATGCTCAATTTGACTGTGGTTGATCTTCTGCCTTTCTTTTTTTTTTTCTTGTCTCCTTTTGCATAATAGGTATAAATGACCAAGGACTGTACAGAGTTGTGGGGGTGAGTTCAAAGGTCCAGAGACTTCTGAGTTTGTTGATGGGTATGCCTCTATTTTACAATCATTTTTTCAATGTTTTATTTCATGTTGTTTTACTGCCAAAAAGTATCTGCCTGTAGTTGTTCTTTTTATGGGCCAAATCCAGTTTGCTTTACTCCATGTAAATAATCCCTGTATCATTTTAAGTTCCCCTGGTTTAGCAAGATGAAGATCAGTTGGTAGGAATAAACTAAGATTACTGCTGTGGGACATGTAGGAGCAAACCATGGGCTTTGTGCAAGGTTGATGTAAATGGGATTAACGCAGCCTAAGTTGAAGGATCTGATCAGAAAATTCAAAATACCAAATTCAAGAAAGTTTGAAACTTATTGCTTCATTGTTTGAAGTTTCCACCTTTCTTCTCCATCATCGAAGATGTACAGGTGTACACGCCCATGAATGTCTTTTAGTTAATCACTGTGCAAAATAAGACATTTAGTCTTATTTAAGCCTACTGGCTTAAATGTTAAAAAATATTTCGTTTAAGCCTACTGGCAAAGAGCTCTTTGGTTTAAGAGGAGGAATATGATATATGTATTAATAATAACTATGCACCAAAGCGGGAGACAGATGGAGAAAGGATTTGTTTTTATAAACTTAGTAGTATGGCTCTTATATGTGGGTAATGTCTTAGACTCTCTTATACCTAGTTAGCCATGTGTAGCTTTTTAAGATTTTTTGATTCATAAAATTATTCTCAGAAACTTCCCCCCCCCCCCCCCCCCCCCTTTTCATTCTGGAAATTTTGATGCATCTTTAGTCCCAGTGACTGTAGTTCTCTTGCCACTCTGCCGTCCCTGGGGAACAAAAAAAAGAAGTATTGGCACCTGAACGAAATCTCTCATCTGCCTGATATCTCTCACCAAAGTAGTAGCCATGACTGCAAGATGTGTCGTGTTTCCCAATTTCTTGTCCTGAGCACTGACAGTACACGCAGTCAGACAAGACCACTGGGATTAGTTCATTTTTATAAAGCTTCCAAACCTGTCACTTGACAGCAAAGGTCTGATTCTCAGGGATTCATTGGTATGCAAAGCAGCTTGTTTGCAGTTTGCACCAGGCTCTTCTCCAGAACCATGCATGCTCCATCTGTGCTGATAACACAGTGTTCTTTGGCACTGCAAACTGGAGGAAGCCAGAAAGTGAATTCATTTCATTACCCCAGACATTATGTGAATGACAAAGCGCTTTTATATTATATGCTGCTGTCAGTTCAGTGCCACCTGTAAGACTTTTTCTTTTCCTTCCTTTATTTTTTTTAAACAGGCTGTCTCTTCAGAAATGATAAGACATCAGGCTTGAGGACCTGCATGTCATATCAATCTGTCATAATGACCTTGCTAAATATTAATTTATTATATCTTACTTTAATCAATATTAACAGCACCCTGAAGTTCCCTCCATTAGTGCACATAAAACTGCCTGTGTCTTTAAAGTATTGTAGCAAAAGACTCTTTTCGGAAATACGAACTGGGATTAATAAAAATGACTGATCTGTAACAGATTCTCATGATTGTTTATCTGTGTTGGAGTAAGCCTCAATAAACAATAACCATCTTTAGCCGTTGATCATAGGAAGAGTGATATGTTATCACTCAGAGAGTCTCGATTAAATGCATTTGATATTGTAAGATGTTTTTTAGTTTTGGACTTACTGGCTTAGCTTGGGCGTGCAGGTCTGGCAGGCAAATTTTCCTCTTTGCCATTAGTGGTATCCAAATTAAATAGACTCAAGTTGCCAGTGGTTCAGTAGCAGCTGGAAGAGTTTACTGGGGATTCCAGCATCTGCTTTTAGTTATTTTTTTTTTAAATTAGAAACATTTTTTGGCATTCCCAAGATTCGTATATTTATTTGAAGTAGGAAGAATACAGGGGTATCAAGACAAGCCAAAATACCGAACAGAAAAAAGTTAGGGTGCAAGCAGGTGCTCTTTTTCTGATGATTTGTTGAAAGCGATCCTATCTGTGCTCTTTATCTGTCTGTCCTCAGAGAAGAATAAAGAGGGTTTCTTTTTGATATACAGTGGTACAGAGAATTTAAAATGACTGATTAATCTTTAATCCTTTGTCTCTGGGTATACTCTTAGATACCCTTTTATATGAAAGATCTTTTCAGAATCATAGAAACCTCATATTAACTTTCTGTATTTTAAAATGTTTGATAAGATTTCAAAGTATTTTAAGCCACCTATCATTGACCATGAGGTTCACAGTCTGAAAGGCCCAAAGTGCAAAAAAAAAAGTCTTCCAAATGGTAACCAGGGACGTAATAGCATGTAGTTTTGTATCTTTTCCAGAATATTTTCTATAAAATTTGGGAAAGTACATGGACAGTCAAGAGAGTATGAGACACCAACAGATGCTTTTCTAATACTGTGAATGCACAAATATTCATCTCCAATGTAAAAATCTGGTGAAATTAAATCTTCTGTAAAACGAGGCTCAGCAATTAACAATTGTATATACAATTCTGCTTTAAAAGAAAAGTCCTTGAAGTTACTTGTAACTAGCATTGTGCTATGGTGATCTGTTTTGCAGCATTAATCTTGTCTAAATTTAAGTGAGGCATTTGTTAAGGAAAAAACTTGTTACATTTCAAGGGAAAATGTTAAATTAATCTGCTATCTCATTGTAAACAGGGATACAGAGTTAGGATTTCCAACGTTACGGGAATCTGTGATAAGCAATTCAGAGCGCATTGTCAGCTGTCAGGAGGCTCAGTTCTTGAAATGCGTCAAGGACCAATTCCTGTTTTATCTATGATCTACGTAATAGATCTGATGTGGCTCATTTCATACAAGCTGCCTACACAGATTTCATGCAAACTACTATATAGGTCAGCTTTCATACAGACCCTTGCTCATGGTGAAGTGACTGCTAAGGACTTGGAGCTTCTACTGATGAGTTCAGTTTTGATTTCTGATACTGCCTGGCGTGAAAAATGCCAAACATTACATGTTGTAGAAGAAAACTTCCAGGTACCTCTGCCTTCTCAAAACCAGCAGCTTTCAAAACAATTACACTGAATTCCTTATTATTTTATATACAGTAAATGACAGTGTGCATACACTTCTACAGTGGGCATATTGCATATGGAAGCAGAGCAAGTCTCCTCCTAACCTAACTTAGTGAACCGGACTGTTTTTATAAACTCTAGCTCCGTTATTGTCAGAAAGATTTGCATAAAATTTAGAGCTGATCTGTCAAAAGCTGTTCCATAAATGTGCATGGTTATTTTTGTATGCGTAAAGTTGCCATTCAGTGCACAGTGGCTGCTATGTGAACAAGTAGCATGAAAACTGGTAGAGTCATTTTTGAAATCCCGGTTGAAGTTCCAGTTCATATAATGCCCTGGGATGTTTGAAGTAGAGGGAAAAATGGAGTGGGAACAGTCAAGTATATGGGGTGGTGGGGCACAGAGCGATGTAGGGCAGATGTCTAACCAAAAGTGAATAAAACGTCTTTAAGTCCTGATGTTTTCTACAGCTAAATTAGGGACTGTTTGGGGTTGGCAGCAGGGCCAGATTTTGTTGGGTTTTATTTTTTATTTTTCCCAAGAGATAATGACATATTTCATCAATACCTTCTATTTTATATTTTAAGAGACTTGCTTTGAAATTCAGATGCTTGTTATTTTCCTCCCCAAGTTCATCAACAAATTTCACATAACTGAGTGTGCATCCTTTGACTGTAAAAAGGAGGTTGATGATTATGAAGCAGTTATTTAAAAACTGGATATTATGTAGTGGTTTAGTAACAAAATCCCCATAGATTTTGCTAGTTTCTGATGCCATGGCAGTTTTTATTTAATTAATTCAGTAGAAAGGTTTTCTTCTCAAAAAAGAGAATCTGAACACAGAAACTGTTGGCATGCTAAAAAGAGGAAAAAAGAAACTTTTTCCTGAGACAATCCCAAGTATTTTGGGTGGTGGTTGGCTAGTAACAATTTGGTCGAAAATGTTATCTGACTTGTATTTTAAAATGAGATTTAAATAATTGATGTAATGAGGGAGAATATTCAGTTACAGAAATAATTGCTTGGCACAGCCTTCAGAACAGAATTATTTAGTCCCAGTAAAAGGACTGCACCTTTAATCAGAGATCCTAATTTGATTTTTTTTAAATGTGTCTGTCATTTGTCTGACAAGCAAAGTAACAAATGAATTCTGAATTGTATGAACTGGTCAACACGTAACCTGTGTCAGCTACCGCTGTAGTTTAGTGTGGTGACTGATGGAAACCTGAAGCGGTAATAATAACAGAAGCTCAAGCACTTGAAGTTACCAAA
The DNA here is from genome assembly GCF_028500815.1 of Rissa tridactyla. Lineage (NCBI taxonomy): Eukaryota > Metazoa > Chordata > Aves > Charadriiformes > Laridae > Rissa > Rissa tridactyla. Next base: position 73,746,930 of record NC_071470.1, read on the forward strand.
TACGTTGGGCTAGTTTGGCCATATACATGTGATCTTCTTGTGTCAATTAGCTATTGCTTCCTGTTTTGAGGCCAAAAGGGGTTTTTTGGTTGCAAAACGTTCCAGTGCGCTGTGTTGTTTTCTACGTTCTGTCAAAAAATCTTTCACCTCATGGGTCGTTCAGACATATGACCGCTCAATTTGATCTGTCGTGTTGTAAGACTCTACCAACTAACCTGGTAAAAGGTGGGTGGAGTTCTGTGAACCTGACAAACGGTCAAACAAGTGAGTATTTTTTCCCTTTGGCTAAAACTGATCAAGTAAGGGGAGCATTCAGGCCGTCTTGTGGAGGAAACTTACTGGTAGAGAAGAATCCTGTTTCTACTTTTGAAGCAACTCTTAAAGGTATTCACAGAGTAAGGACTGCACTTTGGCCATTTTCATCAGCAGTCCAAATTAACGGTTTGCAAGTAAATCTATGGGAAGAATTCAAAAAGGGGTGCTTGCATTTTAAATAACAAAAGAAAAGAGGGAAATACAAGTTATGCTTAGTGGGTGTTTTTTTTCTAAACTGTTTTTTTACATCTTTCTGTGTTTGTGTGCATCTTTCTGTTTAATTAAAGGGTGTGAAAATATCAATTGCTATAGAGATCTTTTTACATGAAAGTGATTTTTAATCCTTCATTAAAGAAAAAAAGCAGTAAATACTTTAAAAAAATATGGAAATAGAATTTATAAAGAGGTTTGGATATTGAATCTTCTTAGTATTAACTAATAGTAAGAAGAACACATTGCTTCTACTTTCATATGAGCAAATACATAATGATGAAATTCAACTGCTGTTCGTGTAGGGCATACTGATTTAGCATTCCCTTTTTTCATGTCCCTCATCTCTTTCTGGTTATTTTCTAGATGCAAAAACCTGCAATGAAGTTGACCTGGAAAACTCTGTAGATTGGGAAGTGAAGACAATTACTAGTGCTATGAAGCAATACCTGCGGTAAGCCTTTTTCATTTATTTATTTATTTTTTAGACTAGGCATTCTGTATTCTGATTCTCCTATGCAGTGTGTTAAGCTACATTACTTCCTTTTCCTCTATTTTGGAATACGAGTTCTATTTTGTGCAAATACCATGTTTGTTACTTGTCTTGGTAGAAGCAAAATAATTTGACAACGCTAATACTTATGCTCATATGAGACAAGTCCCAAAACATTTTTGTGTTAGATACATAAGCATTTCACTGATGGTTCAGAACTGGAATTGTTAGTGAACTTGCTGAGAGTCATTACTGAAAGTCAGCTAAGATTGTTAAAAGAGTTTTTTGCCTTTTTGTGTTTTAATGTGGTAGAATGAAAAGGGAAAAGGTTATGAAGCTTTTAATATTTTCCTCTTTTTCTTCTGGCCTTGGCTGTGATGTTCTACGTGCAATAGTAATAATATTTTGAGTGTTAAAAGTAAGAATTTTAGGTGTGTTCTGTGTTCAAATGGCTTGGCCAATTCCTGATCAACATATTTTATTAAATTGCCTAAGAACATAGAACTTTTGTGTATCTCTCATAGTGTAACACAAATACAGCATTTTTTAATCTGCTCATCTGCTGTTTTTAGTAAATGAAGTATTACTGCAACCACTGTCAAAGAATACTGAAGAATGACTATCAAGATAAAAGTCTCTCTTATGGAGTGTAGGAAAGAATGAAAAAAAAAAAGAAAAAAAAGTGCACATGATAAAAATATTTCCCACCTATGGTATTTCCCATCTGAGTGTTTACTCCAATATTTCATAAGCATCAGTAAAGTCAGCTTAATAAAAGAAGGTTTTAATTTGATGTTTTAACTCTGCTTTCCATTATTCAGTGCATTTTTCATTGATGACTAAGGTTTTAAATTTCAATTTTTCCATTTGAAATGCTTTAGAATTTTGATTTGTGGATGGCTACTGTTCAGCAAACTTACTGTTTTAGGACCTTTATTTCTTCCCAGTAAGACACTGACTTGTGATTTTTTTTGTATTTTAAAAACCCTAAAGAAGTAATTACATAGTATATGTATACCATCTTCATCTGAGAAACAGTCTCACTGTTGTAATTTGGAAAGGTGCCTTATGATAGACTGGAGGCATCACTTCAGCTCATGGAAGGTGAATGAATGTATTTAGTTTTATTTTCCTGATAATACCAAATTGTCCATTCGTGCTGGAAATCGTTGAATTCAAGGGCTGCCGTAACAATGGTTGCCTCCAGTGTGAGGATTATACTACTGAATGTTGAAAAGGTTTCATGCTTAGTGTAAGTACAGATAGAACAGAGTATAGCTAAATTTGTTATGTCATCCTTGTTTTACAGAAGCCTTCCAGAGCCACTGATGACATATGAGTTGCATGGAGAATTCATCGTTCCTGCCAGTAAATATATGACTGTAGTTCAAATAGAAATCTTTTCTTATAGTACTGTTGTGGCTTTAGGAGCACGCTGCAATTGCAATTTCAGAAAAATTCTTCAATCCAGTAAAAATACAGGAATAAGAAATAATATATTTTTTTAAAATATGTAGGTTTTAACTAGTGTTCAGTTCTAGTATTTGCCACATATGACATATCTATTGACAGACAAGTTTGTGACAGACTTAACATAGTGCAATTTTTACTTTCATGGAGAAACTTTTGGATAGACATTGTAAACATTCATTCTTAGTATCTTAATTATATAATGATAAACATCTACTTAGACTGTGATTATTTTTGTCTTCCATTTATACAGAGTATGAAGCTTAGTAAAAGAAAATACACTAATTCGGTCTCATTTGAATCCTTAAAGCACAGCTGCCTGACCCTCGTTTTCAGTGCCTTGTTAGCTCTGTATCCAGGCTGGCTTGAATGTTCCTCATATATTGGTAGAAAAAAGGAAAGAGTGGGCCAGATTACACTATGGCAGTTCAAATACAGACTTGGAGAAGACACAACAGCATTTGTAGTTCAGCTGTATGGTATCTAATGTACACGGAATTTTTTTGGAAGAGGATGGAGGGAAACTGTGTAAGAAAATTTTTGGCAAAGCATCAAACAGATATTTAGATGATTTTCTTTCCAGCCTGTAGCACTTCTGGCAAACTGTGGAAAGCAAAATTAAAATAAACTTTGAGACAATTGCTTTATCTTCTTCGGATTGCTGTTATGACTTTCCAGGACTACAGATTGTGTTCAGTTGTGGTCCTAAATTCAAAATGAGTATTATCCCATGAAATTCATTGCCAAATCACATCTTAGAGGCGAAGTGCTTAAACAAAATTCAATGTACTTACCTAGATGGTGAGTCTGCCCATTCGTATTGGAAAGTGTTAAAATAATTTCTTGACCTATGAAGTTTTGCCAGCAGTTTCTCACTTTATTTTCCTTTCTCTATTTTATAGTCTCTTTCAGTAAAGGAATTCAGATGAAGTTACGTGTTTTAAATAGTACAGTGTTCATAAGCAGTAAACAATTTTGTAGAGGGGTTGATTCTATGTAGTGGGGAGGGAAATCTAATCAACATCACAGATCTGAGTTACGGTACACTTAAAAATAGGTAGTCAGTGTTGTTTCCTATGTTGGCTATAAAAAACCAACAACACAGGGAATAGTAAGTAATATCCTTTTCTCTGAAACTATTAGGGGCAGGGAAAAAAGCCAAAATTAAAAGGTTTTCCTTTCAGTTTTCTTTTCTTTATACATATCAGTGTAGGCTGAAACTATGTAGGCCTTGATTGTATCTTGTGATTAAGTTGCTTAGCCATTCGTTAGTTAGAGTTTGTGATTTCACATATATATAAAGTAGTCTTGCTGTAAAGAAGGCTTATGTTTTTCTGGCTTTCTGAATTTTTATTAGCTGACTAGGAGCTAAACGTTTTGCATTTTGGTAGCCTTTCTTCTTGCAATCTGTGCAGGGGTGTTCACTGCAAAAGAATAAAAACAACCCTAAAGTCTGTAGCAGTATGCAAAGAAAAAAAAAAAAGAAAAATCTGGAGCAATATGCACTGTAGAAATATGGTGGTATTTTATATGAAATACTTTTGACAATCAAGGTTGCCTTAGAGTAAAATGGGACCTGATGGATGGTCCTGGTGTCAAAACGTCTTGCATTCAGAGTAGGTTTTAGATTTTTCTCTTTATGTACTTTGTACTAAGTATTATTATATACAACAGAAATACTTCCACTCCTCTCGTTGTAACCACTACTGAGATGTAATTTTGTGATTTGATACAGGTTCGAGAAATAGGAAGAGGAATTATTTTAATCTTTTACAGATTCTTGTTTTCATCTGTGTACTAGTGAAACCTATATGGGCCAAAATGGTTCAATTCAACACAAAAAAATAGACGGCCCCTTGCTTATTTTTACTTTATTTCAGTACTGTACTAGAGAGGGATGCCATTGTTATTCAGGGCTCTTTATCATTAATAATCTCACTCACTAGGTTTTTCGCATGATTATTCTTCTCTGTCGTCAGAGGTCATTAGATTTTCTAAGGATATGAATCTTCTGCACGTGTTGTCTCATGCAGTTTCCAATATGAGGCAGCATAAATGCAGTATCATTAGCTGCATAGTACCAACAAAACTGAATTCTAATGATGAGGACAATCAGTTAATGATGCTAAAGTGTAAAGTAGTATAGTTCTGCTCTGTGGCACCCAGTAATGTCGCTCCTCACCTTGCAATGTATTGGTAAGCAGATGAGTCCAATGCAGCAAAACAATAACTACATCTGTCAAGTTTTAAAAATAGATGAACAAAGGCATCCTTCTGCAGGTGGGTTGAAAGATGAATTCACAAAATAAGCAAATAAGTTGATAATTCTAGAACAAGATTTCTTGTGAAAACAAAGCGCATATGTTCAATATTGCTATGTTTGGAGATACATAAGTGGTGGAGCAAAGTGTGTGCAGTATGTTTCTGTGCAGGGGTGGGAGAAGCTTTGTGTTTCTGTGAATTTTATTTCATTTTTATTTTTTGAGATCGTTATTTGTTTCTATGTCCCATAGAAAGTGGGAGTCCTGAGTCTCGAGTTAGTGCTGTTCACTTCTTGGTCCATAAACTCCCAGAAAAGAACAAAGAGATGCTGGAAATTTTGGTGAAACATTTAGCGAAGTAAGTGTTATGACCTGCTTTCCTACCTTGTCAGAACACTTGTCCTTACCTTCGTTTAACTATGAAGGGCCTTAGTTAAGTGTGGCTGGAGCTAAAGTCTGTCTCGATGCTGTCATACACAATACCAAGAACCAAACGTGCAAAAGCAGAAAAGACGTTTGACTCATGCTGTGTATGTTTTGGCGGGAAAGGCAGAAATCTAATCCATTAATGAAGCCATATAAGTATTTACTTTAGCAGTCCTGCCAGAAGTTGAGGGTTTGATTGAAGTGAGAAAGGGAACATTATACTTTCTTTTTGCAAATTCTGGCAAAGTGAATAGTGGAGATCTGTTAGCAAATTTAAGGTGGTTTCACACTTGCCCTGGTCCAAGGCTAAGTGCATTTTATATATTTAAGTTCAGTAAGAGACTGCTTTTGTTTTTAAATTGCCAGTGGAAGAATGGCTTTTCTGTTTTCCAGAATTCAGTAAGACTTTATTTGAAGAAACTTTGCACAAAACAAACTTCTAAAACATAGATTAAGGAAATGTAATGTTTTCATTTGTAGACTGCAGTTTCCAACAGTAATGGAAATTTTTCATAATCTATTTCCTGTTTTTTCCTTCAATTCTTTTCAAAAAGTGTTTCAAAGCATGCCAAGAGGAATCTAATGACTGTGGCAAATCTAGGGGTAGTATTTGGACCAACCTTAATGAGGCCACAGGAAGAAACTGTAGCAGCCATCATGGACCTGAAGTTTCAGAATATTGTCGTTGAAATCCTGATAGAAAATCATGAGAAGGTAAGCTTTGATACATCTCCGCGTTTCTGAGCATTGTCTAAAATGATCTGCTAGGTTTAATGAGTAGCATGGAGTTAAGTATGATGTTAAAAATAGTTTAATTATAAAGAATATCCTCTATACACTGTAGACTTTTGGCTATTTATACTCGATAAGTATTCCTGATCATAGGTAAACTGGCATTTCAGAACGCATATTTCGTGGCAATAGTGGTGCTTCTGTGTGTATTGTAGTCAAAAATATTCATTATGATATTTCCATGATTTTCTATCACTGAAAAGTGATACAAGATTGGAAAAGAGAAAGCCCAGGCTCAGTTTTTAGCTCTTCCATTAAGTACTTTAACCAGGGTCTGAATTAATTGTTCTAGGTCTTCATTTTTCTCAGAGCTCACAGACTAAAAAGAAAACTTACTATACTCTGAATTTTATGGGTAAAAAGCATTATGGGAGTGCCAGGTATTAACGTTTCCTTTGTTTTCAGCTGCATGTGTGGTATTTTAAGCCTTCCCATTTGAGGTAATACTGAAAATAGAAGTTGTTGCTGCTGCTGTGGCAGCCGCCAGTTGCTAAGGTGTCTTACACATACAAGGTACTGTCCAGAATATCGCTGCATGTAATCTGGGATCTCAAATTTAAAAAAAAAAAAAAAGTCTGGTCTCTTTCTTTGAGTACTCCTTTGGGAATCCTTTGTGTTTAAACTGACTTCTGGAACTGGATTTTTGAGGTACTCGCTTGTACTGGGAGGAAGGGCGGCATCTCCCTTGCTCTTATTGTCAAAAAAAGTGCTTTAGAAAAATTCCCGGTTGTGATCTTTCCTCTCTTCTTTCTTAAGTACTCTGAGCATTGAAATAGTTATTTCTTTTAAAGGTTAACAGTGTTGAAATTGGCTAAGTCAAGTTTTATCTACTCTAAATAATATCTGTCTCAAGTTTTCTGACAATGTAATTATGCTACCTCCCTGAGTGATACAGCCTGGGCAAAGCGTCTGTTGGCATAGCTGTATCCACCTGGTGGGTTTTGTTGACTTAGTTGACTTAGGGTGTAATGCTGCCCTCACACACACATTGAGCAGATACAGTATTATTCTGTTGGAAAAATACTGTGCTGCAGATGTGGCTCAAGTTCTGAGCGATAAATATTCCAAGAGTTGTAAGCCATGCTATTCATTTGGATGTTTTAAATGAAGGTAAACCTTGCAGTAAGCTCATGATCTTGAAGCTATTGCAGTGACCACACGAATTTAAGAAAGCGAAGAGAGAGTGAGCAAAGCCAGGGTGATTTAATAACATATGGAGGTTGAGTTATACTTATTGAAGTCACTAGATGACCACAGATTAGCACCATTTTATTCTTATGCCAGCTCAGTCACATGTCTTTAAAAACTGGACATCAATGTCACATTTGAAACGTTAGTTGTAGTGGCCTTTCTTGCTCCTCTGAAAATGTACAGAAGTAGGGAATGGAAAGTACATCAAAATGATCCTGCATGATTTTCCATAATTCCTTCTTTTTATGCTGCCTTTAGAACTAGAAGGCTGTAATTTTTTTTAAAGGGATTTCTGTCACTTCACTGTCATTTCTAACAGTGAACTTGCCATCAGTGGTCTGCCTGCAGCAACCTCTCCCACGCTAGAGCTGTTTCCAAGATGGAAGGAAGCCCCAAGTGTGACCTCTGTGTATTTATAGCAAAACCAATGGAGTTTGTATGTTAAAGCATTACAGAAATTTTATAGTAAAATTGAATATGTTGCCTTTACAAGTGAGCCTTCTTCACTTAGGGCAGACCAGGGACCTACTTTTAATGGCAGGCAGACTTATTGTCAGTCTAATGTGCATTTTATGTTATTGTTTTGAATTTCTATGCATTTCAGACTTTCTAAGAGTCTTGTGGTAGGTATTTTTATTTGTAGCCCTCGTGAAGTCCTAGGAAAAGTCACCAGCTGTGAGTTAAAATACTTTAAAATATTTCATTCAGCCGTGACTCCGCCTCTGCTAATTTTTAGCAGCATCTGCTAATAGAAGCAAAGTTTGGAATTGTAGAAGAGTGGTGGAGTCAAGATAGAGATACACTGACACAAACAAACCTGAAGCAACACTTCACACATATGCAATTTGTGGCTCTGGCAGACTGCAGAGAGGCATTTCTTTTCCTCTGTAGCAAATGAAATGACTAACAAACTTCCAAACTGTAGAAGCAATAGCCATCAATATTTCCAGTTCAAATACAGTAAGCTGGTGGGCAAAATGGTAAAAAATTTTTATGATTCCTCAAGTATTTTTAAATCACATCAGTGTTCATTACGTCCTGTGTGGATAGCTTCGTTGAAGGAGATCTACAATTCATTTTTAGGAGAAGACATAATTAATTGTGTTACTAGCTTTCAAATCCTGGTGCAGTCATTCCACTATCATCACTCTGCTGAGTCCTAATTAGAGAATTTCTATGCAGTTTATGTGTGGAAACCTGGATATGGGGACTTGGCCTGCGATAAGAATATCATGCTTAGTGCATGAGCTGGTTTGTTGTTTGTTTGTTTGTTTGTTTTTCAAGCTTTGTTGATATGTGCATTTATTTCCTGCTGGCTAGGAACCAGTAAGTACCAGTTTCACCTTGTTTACAGGCTGCATACATACTTCCAAACCATGGCTGTGAGCCAGTCATAGTAGGTTGAGGAGGGGATGGATGTTTGGCAAAATCAGACCAATGCTGAGACTTGAATGCTGGAACTAGACTGCGCAGCCTCATGTGTCGTATAACTGGCATTAGAATTGCACAATGATTAAGACTAGAAAGGGGATGGAAGAGCATTAAGGGAATAATTGTTTAGCTTTTGTTCTTGTCAGTTATGGATAAGTCTCTTCCAGGCAGAGTAGTTCTCATTGTCCAGTCAGAAGATGAGCTGTAGAAGCAGATCCCTACGTTGAAAGAAAAAGCAAAAACTAGACCCAAGATGAGACAATATTTTACCCAGGACCCTCAGAACCACCTGCTGTGGAAGGGTGGCCAGGCCAGAGGAAAATGAGACCTGTGAATTGTTTTGCTTACTTCTATCATATGTCTGTAGGGGAAGGCCAGCCAGATATGCTGGGCAAAGTAGGAGCATGTTCAGGTTTGAAATGAAATGATCTCTTTATCGTTTTGCCTTGAATTGCCGTGTTTTGTGCTGACTGGGCTATGTGCACCAGCACTCTTGTTTCCCTTCGCTTTGTAGGTCTTTAAGGTCGCTGTCATTTCATACTTGGCTGTCTTGTCTGCTTCTCCCTTGTCCTGTCTCTCTGGTCTCCCTTGATTTCCATGTCCCATATCCTTCCCTTCACTAAAAAAAAATAATCAAGAAATTTATGGTTTGTGTCTCATCATTCTGTTCATTTTACTTTGAAGCTATACTTTTTCTTGAGGTAACGAACCTAGGGGCTGACTGCGGCTGTTGCTTGTACGATGCCTGGAACAAACTTGGCTTGGCCGTTAGGTAATCCTCTGATAAAAAGTGGTCACAAAAAAAAAGGTTTTGATTTCTCCTCCTCCCCCAAAATGAGTTTCAAGGGCGTAAATTAATTTTTCTTCCCAAGGGTTTCACAGACTGGAAATGGAAATCTTGGTCATCTTCCAGTATTTCTCTCTGACTTGCGGTGAGGAAGAAGGGCAGTCTGCTCCGCAGCAGCATGAAGACCATGCGCGTCTTCATCTTGCTGTTTGTTACAACATTTAGGCATCTCGTTGGAATGAATGTCACTATTCAAAGGGCTTATTTGTTTGCCATTTAGAGATGCCTCAGTGGTAATGTGAGCCGTTTTGGTTTCTCAATTCCCTGAACATTATTTTAAGAGAGGAAAAAAATATGGATAAAAAAAGAAGTCTAAGAAATGAAAGAAGATGAGGGAGGAGGTTGGAATAAAAATCTCAGTGGGACTGGAATATTTAAACCAGCGTATGGGGGAGGAAAGAATAGTGAGTACAAATAGCAAGATTGCAAAAACAGAAAGAAGATGAAAATTACAGTGAAAGAAAATTAGAAGGAAAAAAGAGGGCCTAGACAGAAGTCCCTTATGGAGACTGGGAAGCCAGAGTCTGCTGGAAGGGAATAGGCATGGTAAAATAATATAACTTTTTCTAGAATTCAGACAACCTATGGGCAAAATTATCTCAAAGACGTTAATTCTGAAAAACTCAGCAGTTCCTGTGTATGTCAGATACTGTTTTCACTTGTTTTCTGTATTAATCTTTTTATAACGGACAAAGATTTTACATACTTCAGAAAAAATATGTCTTTGTTTTAGCTTTGTTTTGTTCAAAACAGTTTTATGGAGAAATCTTTTTTAATGAAATACAAATGTTTTAATTTTTCTTACTTAGACACTTTTTTTTTATATATATATATTTAACTAAAGGGAAGAGAAGAATTTAATACTACTGAGCTCTTAAGCCAACATCAAACTTCACGTAGTAGTATTTGAAAAAATCATTACTCTAAAACATATTACAGGGCCCATAAGACATGCAATATTCGTGAGACAGAAGAATTGGAAGCAGGTGAAGTCAGTTGTTAGTTTGAGAGAACGAAGTGGCGCAGTCAGGTGTGTCTTTTATCTCCACTCAGCAATCACCACATGTTTAAAGCAGTTCTGTTGCAGGTACTGTCGCACTGCCGTCATCTAAACTAAGACTTCTTTTTGACAACGCAGCAGATCTTTCGAAGTCCTGGTAAAGGGACATATGAGAAATACTAAATAAGGCTTGTTTCAGCTTTCGTGTTGCTTTTGCTTTGCCTTTGGCTGCAACAGAAGACCAAGAAGCAATGCACTGTAATTGTGGTGGTTTGCTGTGGTGTGGCAATTTGAAACCTTGCCAAGCTGAATGTTTCTCAAGTCAACAAGCGCTTGACTCGAAGGGGGAAAAATTACATTAAGGCGTCTCCATTAGGGTAGTGTTTGCGAGGAAACTCATGAGCTTCAGTTCAGGAAGGTATTCAGCATGTGCTTAACTTAAAGCGTGTAACTGATTAGAATTGTCATTGAAACGATTCCTGTACTTAATTCAAATTACATGCCTTAATGATTGGCTGTAGAAAGGGCAGCAGGCACAATGAAGAAATTCATCATGGTTTCTGGTGGAAGTCACAGCAGCTCTTCCGTTCCACTATAGTGTGTGCAAACTCTTTAAACCGTTTCTCTGCCTTGTGGATAGCAGCAAGCCCTTCCATGTGAGACACGCACACATGGTGTGCTAAATTGACTGCAAACCTTTTTTTGTTTGTTTGTTTAAAAGACTACCATTTTCTAAACCTTAATGTAGTTTATGCATAGTAGGAAGACTGTATATCAAATCTCCACTCACGTTTGTGACTGCAGTTGATGAAATGGAAAGGAACCGAGTCCAGATCAATACCTGGATTGGTATGCTGTTAGACTGCTCCAAAAGAAAGGAAACATGTACTTTGAGGAACCATATCAGATTAAAAAAGTAAATCAAAACAAAAGTCATGTTCGTAGGGATAGAAGCAGTCTGCTGAATACATGGCACGTGCAAATAATATGGACACAGACTTCTGCCTTCTTTTTTGCCTACGTTATTTCCAGTTAATTTTGGGAAACTTCCCCTAACTTTAGATGAAATTTCCGAGTGATACAGATTTCATCTTCCACTGCCCACAGGCAATGTTCCGAAGTAAGTAAACAGAAGTGATGATAAGGGAGTGGGATTTAGTTCACCAATATTTGCTTCAGCCTTGATGGTCTGAGTGCCGTGCTTTCACGTGTGGCGGAGGCGGTCCAGAGGAGAAGTCCTTACGGAGAATGCTAAAACGGATGTTCTTAAATAAAAATTTTGTTAGTCAAAAAAAATATTTTGTGAAATGCTGCATTGGGCATGGAGAGGGGAAAAGTTGTTGCGCTCCTGAGGAGTTTAAAAAGTAAATTCATATGCGGAAGCTGTGTGACATAAGAATCGTACTTAGTTGCTGCTTTGAATGGGAAGTAAAGTATTGAATTTACAAACCTTTTTTTCTTTATATTGGCTAAACTGACGTGAATGCCATCCTGTCTGATCACTGATAATGGATAATAGGGCAATATGTGCTTGTGGTTTTGTACGTATTCTTCAAAATTCTAGTAAGCTTTTGGCTTCCCAGAGAGGTTAGTGTATTTCAAACCATTTAACAGATTTTTGAATAAACAAGATGTGGCAGTCAGCTGTTAATTCTTTATTTCCAATATTTTCGTGTGCATGCCATTTACACTAATGAAGCATCAGTATTTCATTGCAGAGGATGCTGGACATACAAATGAAAAATATGCTCTTTACCTCCAAAAACCTTACAGTCATAATGTAAGATAAAAGAAGTATTTTAACAAAAACAAAAAGCAGAAAATATTGTACAAAGCAATGATGATATAAATCCTTGTAATAGCAGCAGGGTAATTTGTGGAAAAGAAAATACCGGTGAGGCTGCGTGGTTGGCTACAGTTGGAAGAGTGTCATTTGCAAAGATCTTGACATTTCATTCTGATGCTTTGTACAATGACAATATGGTAGGGGGTCAAACGTAGGGTTTTATTGTCAATACATAATTATTTATATTTCTGTTCATAAATGTTGTAGAAAACTACCTGTGACGTATATATTTATTTGTATTTGTGTGTGTAAACATTTATATATATTTATTAAAAATGAAGGGGAGGTGATGTTTACCTGTGGTGTGTTTGGCTGTGGTTGTTGCTTTCCCTGGCTCCTGACTTAGGTTTATAAGTGCCACCTTTTATCTTCTCAGGACTTTTGATGCTCTTTGCAAGAGAAAATACATACAAATGTTATCCTTCTGCATTATTTTCCATATAGTAACTAGGAGTATGTTATGTTTTAGAAAGCTCGGTAATTAGATTATTTAATCTTTTAATTTGAAGGCACTTTTTTTGTTGTTATTTTAAGTATTTCCTGTAACTAAGCAAGATACAGAAAGCTATTACGTGTGGCTGTAATAGGGAAGGACAACCTTTTTAAAATACTCTCTCTCCTTGGTGTGAGTTACAGCAGGTGAGCATAGAAGAGAAGGTGAATCTGCTGTTCCTGCTGGTGCAGTGGACAAATGTGTAGGTATTTCAAGCCTGGTGTATGTTTAACTCTCTCATTTCCTCCAATGAATAAAATGGATTGGTTGATAGCAGTGAATGGGCTGCTATTAGGAGCGTTCTTCTCATGAATTGTTAAAAGGTGGAGCGAGATGTGATACGGTGGAAGCTGCAGTCTGTGTATCAGGAGTGCTACTTTTAGAAAGGCTGAGTCAACAAACTCGTAATTCTCAAGCGATCAAAGGACACGCGTTTTTAACCTTGGTAGGTTTTTTTTCCTCTTTCATCCTTTCACAGCTGTCCTCCAGACCGTAATGTCATGGTTTACAGGCTATGTTTAGTTTCTTCTTTAAAGCTCAAATGTGAACTACATGATTCAAGGTAGTCAGGCCAAATGAGTGGCTATTAGGGTCTACAGTCTACATATACAGTAGGTTTGTCTGAAAATTCCTTTGGTTCTTTTGTTGCTCTCGTAGTTTACATTTTATCTGGAACTGTAGTTCCTTTTGTATTAAGAGGAGCAGGTAGCAGATACTGCAATTTTAGTATGAGATTGAGACTCACAGTGTCCACAAATCCCTAAAAGCAGTGTTTCATTTGGTTAGGGGTAGTCAGGCTGCTAGGCAGATGGTCTCAACAAACGGTATCTTTGCAATGAAGAGAAGGCTGTCTTGGAGGATGGATTTATATATTTATTTATTTATAGAGCTTTGTGGTTTGGCTCCCAGCCAAGGATGTTTCCTGTTTCTAGTTTTGATTTACACCCAGTTACTTTTCAGGCTGCATCCTCTGTTGCACTGTAGCTAAATAGAGTGTGCCAGGCAACATCAAGAGCATTATTGATGCTTTCTGGTTCATGGCCCTCTAGAAGCTTAAAGTATCTTGCAACTCTTGATCTGATTTCTGCCCTGCACCTCTTCCCCCCCCCCCATGATTGTGAATATTGTATAAAGGTGTTCTGTGGTTTGTAGTGGAATTCAAGCCTCAAATTCCAAAGCCTCAGAAAATCTGCATCCTGTGCAATCTCATAGAAGCCAATGCACAGCATATCCTATTTTACAGCGTATAAATGCTGAAGCGCAAAAGTCAGGGTAACTACTTTGAGGCAGGCACGCTTGTATTGGAGTGGACACGATGGTGATCTTGGGGAGGTAAGTTACTTAAGGATTCTGATTAAGTTGATAATTTTTATTGAGGAGTTTGTAAACCTTTTTCAAAAATTTGTAACGTGAGTTTTAGAAATAGTCAGTTTTATCATATTTTTTACACTGAACACAGATTCTATTTAGATGTCAAGTATGTCTAGTGCATGTATTTTATATTTATTTAATCATGTGTTTGAGAAGCAGAAGAAGAAATGGATCATGTTGACTAAAACCATAAATGAAACAAGTTGATCTAACGTTGTCTGTAGTAAAGTAAAATGCAAAAAAGAAACTACAGTAAAAAAGAATCAATTTTTAAGGATTTCAGTACACTAGAAACTTTATAAAATTGTTACAATTGGTGCAGAAATCAGTTTTGAAATAATACTTTTGTCCTAGCTCTCCAGAAGTTGATCTTTTGTAATTTCTATTATGATTAAACTTTTAATAGCTCCAGTTAGCTTCTGCAATCCCTACAAGTAGGAAAAAAATAATCTAGAACTGTTCTTCGTATTCAATGTGTTTTTTACTGTTAAAATTGGATTACAATTAGTATCCAATTAGTGGCTAGTCGTTACAATTAGTGGCTGAGCTACTGCAATATATTTTTAGACACTTATTTTCACTTTACACTTCCTGAAATGCTTATATCTACAGTAAAATTGCAACTTGACATAAAAGATATTATTGCTTTATGTTTGCAGAGAATGGCAAAAAAAATGGCACAACCACCGTCTTCATTATCTTAAAAGGAAGAAAAGCTTAGAAAGCTTATCAAGATAAAAGAACACTGTGAACCACTAAGACAGTTGGCCTCTTTTTTTTGAGCATTTCTGTCTGTAATATAAATATATGGGGTTTTGTTTTGTATAGGTTACTGGATCTAACCTGAGTTGGGTTTGCATTACATTGAAAAGGAGCTAGGTCAAGAAAGGACCACGGTGGTGATAAGTTTCTCTTGCGCTATCCCGTTAGCTGCTAATTTATAAAATAATCTTTGATCAGCATATATTAATAGCCAATTGTCATGGAAATGCAAGGAGTACAATAGCCATAAAATGTACGAGGGCAGAGCCGTATATGTGGCCTAGGTAGATGACGTTTTATATTGTTCAATAAATGTTAGTTGAAGCATCTGTGTGTGTTTCTTTTATTTACCAACTGCAAATCAAGTATGTATTGAACAGAAATTACCCAAATAAAAACTTCTAGTGATGTTGTTCTTGTCTTGAGAAATACTGTCCTCCAAAAAAAAATTTGATTGTAGTAGTAGAGGCTATACCACTAGCTGAATTTCAAAGAATTTGGAATGACCTTGCAGGTTCTAGCCTCCTCTGCATTAGGCAGCGATTTCTGGTGCTCCGATTCTTCTTCATATATTCAAAGGACTAGATGCATGTTCTGTGTGGTAGGTGTTATGAGAGTGAATGAGGGTTTTGTCTTGCGACGAAATTATGGCACAGCTTTAAGCTGTTAATGATTTTTTATAAGTTTATCCTCATTAGCTCTATTACTAAGCCTCCAGTTTTTTTCTCCCCTCTTTTTCATCCCACTCTGTCCTTGCTGTTTGCCTCCCACTGATTTTTAGAGGAAATTTTAATTACCCCAGTGATACAAAGCAGACAGAGATGACCTGATGTCTGGGTCTTTTCCTAAAGTGATTCCTGGCAAACATACTGAAATTCATTAATTAGTTCTGCTTGAGACCAGAAAGAATAGATCAGTATTCTCTTGTAGCAGCAGAATCTAATCTGCATTTCCATGTACAACTATACATCTAGTCATAAACTTGTGGAATAGGCCAAGTTAAATCCTCCCAGCCATGTTTTTTTTGAATTTCTAAAATTGGCTCTAGTGTAAGAGCTCAGGATCTGGAGTCCAACACTGTTGTTGCAGATTAAGGGGAATCTGGCAAATTTCCTTGGGCTGCTGCCATGTGGATCTGCTGGTAGAATGCAGTATGATAATATGTGGAGTTTGGCTCATTACTCTCAAGAAATGCTTCCATAGACTTTGCGGGACACAGGTTTAGGAATTGGAATGGTTGTATGTAGGGATGGTCTTGGGCAGACTGCTCTAGACAGAGCTGTTATTAGCAGTATATGTCCAAGATCGTTTGTGGTTTGTTTAGCCCTGTAAAATACCCATTTTGTACTGTTGCATAGAGAGAAATAGGTCAAACGTAGCAATGTTTTAAATAGTTAGACAAGAGTCTCATCTTTTTTGTTGTAACTTCTACACTGCAGGCTTGAAGACGGATCCATCATTTAAGTGCACCTTTGAATTCTGCTTTCATGTAAGATCAGACCTAAACAACAATTTAAAATACTGGACTAACTCGGATAGGACTGACTAACAGTCGGATATGTGGCATGATAAAACTTTGAGTGCTACATGTGTTAGTCTTTTCCTGTAAGTAAATTGTTTCACTTAGCTTCTGAGTTTGCCCCCAATTAGGTGAATAGCGGGATACCAGTGCTTTTTAGAACTAAATTGTAGAGAACTGGTATTCTGTAAATCTAATGCAGTTAGGCCACAGTCTCAAAAACTGTGTGATGCTGGATGCGACTGTGAATTCCTTAACCTTTGAGGTTGGTTTTATTGCTTCTTGAATGAGGTAATTCAATGAGCGGACTTCATTCTTGTCTTTATACAGGCTGTGGTAACTTCTGCAGTCCAGATGCGTGGTGATGGTAGACTTGACTTTTACTTGAAGGGAGGCTTTTTTTTGAGTAGCAAAGAAATCTTCTATTAAATAGCATGTTCCAATGCTGTTCTCCTATGGGAGGGTTTCCATCCGGTTGGACATGTGTGGTTGCCTCACCATGCATCTGATAGCACCAGCTTGCAGTGCAAGAAGATATTCTGCAACTTAGTCAGGTGGGGTCCTATAGTGTTGTGCAGTCAGTCAAAACACGGGAATGTTTGTACTGTTTCAGGTGCTCGTGCAGTACCTTGTGTGTCTATGATTGTGAATTCCATCTTCTCTGCATATGCAGTGTGCTTCTGACGACAGGTCACTTGCAGCAAGCATCTTTTATTAGCTGTGAAACATTTATACTTCAGTGGCATTAAATAACTAACAAAGCTAGGAGCAAAATTGAATAAAATCAAACCAAAAAACCTTTTCTCCCCACAACTGAGATAAAGCTTGCCTCCAACCCCCTGTTCTTAGGCAGACGTTACAATGCTTCTGTCAGTGCAGCAGACAAATATCCATTAAGGCTTGATGAAAAGTACTTATCTATTTAAGTGAAAACAAAGCAAGAAAGAGAAGCTGAATGCTGTATGTGCACTTCTTGGGGCAGAGGTTGGCCTTCTGCTTGTTTTTCAGATGCTCAGCTTTGTAAAACTGTGGTAGGAGATGTAGCTTTGGCCTGCAACAGAAAGAGATTTCTGCTACTGAGAAAGCAGGTCTGGTTATGGATGGGCTGTACTGGATTTTATTTTCCTACTGAAAAGACAAAAAGAAAATACCAAAGTAGGGGTGAGCTGCTTGAAAGAGCAAAAATTATCCCAAATATACTTTTTCATGGAACACCTGAGGGCAGGATGTTTCCTGTTTCTTTTAGATGTAAAAAAACCCCAAAACATTAGTGATCATCTTAGTGATGGTTGTGTCTGCTGTTTTTTGGGGTTGTGGGTTTTTTTTTGTTTGTTTTTGCGTGTCTCAGAATCCTGCAGGCCAACTCATGATACTTGGTGATTTCATTGCCGAGTGTGACAGTCTCAATTTGCTCTGCATGGGTAAATCTGCTCTGCAGAAAGGCAAGAGGTTGTGTTTCTCTAGTTCATATCTAAATACTTCTTTCAGGAATCCCTTTCTTCTCTGTGGAGACAGATGCTGAATGTGAGCACGAGGAAGAAAGTGCTACAGCTTGTGACGCTGCATCAGGGAAACGTAGGAGTGACAAGATGGAGTTTGTGTGGAGCCTTGCCCTGCTCCCAGTGAGCGAGGAGAAGAGGTGGCCTCCTGCTACCACCCAGGAGTTTTCGGGAGGTGATCTCTGCTCCCTAGAAAGCGATATACTGCTTACTGACCGTATCCCAGAAATGTAACTTCCCTACCAATCTGCTATAACAAGAAGTTGAGAGTAGAGTAACCTAAAATAGGGGATAGGCCTGATGCCCGCCTGAGTGTCTTGTCAGCAGAAGGAAGCTTAGACTTAAGACTGTCTGCTGTCAACCCAGCGCTGTGACTGGGTAGCACTGGGTTGCAGTGAGCAGCGCTGTGGCGAAACATTGGTGCACAGCTTCGCCACTAAAAAAATTAAAAGTAGAGGTGATGTGCTTATCCTGACAGTGAAAGAGAGGACTCAGTAGCCCTAACTTGTTTTACTGGAGGAGAGAGAACTGTTCTGGGGAGCTCGTGACGACCTGCCACCAGTATCACTATGAAGTTAGCTAGCTAGCACGTGTTGGACTGTTGCTGTTTGAATTGTGACTTCTCCTGTTTATTGTATAGGGGTTTTTCCTCCCTAAAACAGAACAAACCGCCAAACATTTTTTTCACATCACATATCTACTTGCAATTAGAAATCTACTTGGTTTCGTACCTGTCTCCAATTCCTTATCCTGTTGCCTGTCTGGCACTGTGTATCATCGAGCAAGGATCACCTTTATGGTTTTCTTGGTTGTGTTTTGCTTTTGTGGCTGTTTGTCGTGCTAATAGTTTTAGAAGAGTATACTGAAATATTTGTGAGACAAGGAAGAAATGCTTAAGAATTTTCTTGCTACCTGTGCAAGTCACCTAAATGCATACAAGAAAGCTCATCTCTTACAAAGTACTCCTGGGGAATTCTTGTTCTTCTCACCATCATTAATTTCAGTGGAGATGTGTGGATAAGGCTGTACAAATAAACACAGCTGCGGAATGTGACATAGTAAACAACATGCTTCAAACCTCTTGGCAAAGAGTTATTTACCAGAGAGCCCAAATGCAACACTTAATCCATGGAAAAGATGGCATTTAAAGTATTGGTACTTTTGAATTTTTCCGAAGCAAATATTTATCCCTAAAACTGCTCAATCTACCCTTGTATTTACACATAAGGGGGCAGTGTGGTACTATTAGCCAAGTGCCATGTAGGTGCACATTAGATTTCGTTATTATATATTGCATCATGTTTTAAGAAATGGCTTTAGCAATCTGAGCACAATTAGAGCTTTGTCACTGTCTGAGAGTGCTGCCGTGTCTGTACTGGGGAGAACCAGGTTGGACTGTTTCCTTTCTGCTTTATAAACATTTTGTTTTTAGAGAGTTCCTTGCGCTATTTTGACGCTCTCTCTCAATCCCATGTTCATAGGTGTTTGAAGGAGTGGGAGCCAGTTTTTTAACACTGGTATGGGAAAGTTACGTTCCCAGGTATGGGAATGTAATTTCATCATTTTACCTCCCCCACAAGCAATGTTCGCTTATTGGGAAGGAAGGTAATCTTTTTCACTGGAGCTTTCCTTTGCACACCATATAAAGGCTTCTGGCCCACTGTTGCCCAGTTTTGGCAATATGGTCATCGTTCCAGAGTTTTCATGGAAAATGGTGTTTCTGATTACTTTCTACCAGCAGTCTTCTGCCTGCCAGCAGGAGAGTGATGATTTAGCAGCTATAAGCCAGCATATACAGGGGTTCCTGGGTCATCTTATTCCTACACGTGTTAATATTCAGGGTTAACGGTCCAGGATATGGTGGCATGTAGAGTTTCTTATACTTTTAACATGATGTCTTGAGTGCCTTTACCACAGCATCCTTACGGCGTTTTTCTCGCTGTAGAGTAGCCTGGCTGGCTTTTAGCTTCATGCTGCACCTGGCATGTGCTGTAATAATCCAAAAATGTGTTTTCTGTGGCATCTCTTTTTACCTTCTGCGTGAATTTCTACTTTATAAAAAGCTTCTCCTTTGAAGATTCATTACGGTTCTCTTCATTATAATATTTCATATACAGATATGTGGCAGCGTAAAGTTGCAGGGTAAAAGATCACCATGTACTGTTTCATTACATCTTGTTGTATTACCGTGTTGCGTTGCTGTAAAGTGCCATACAAACATACGGCTTTTCTTGTATAGCTGCTGTTTGTGTTTTTCCTTATCTGCTGGTTTGTCTTTGATGAAGTAGATATTAAGCTAATTTGTTCATGGGAATCTGCCGTGATCACTTGTAAAAGGCTGCTGTTAAATTGTACGTCAGCGTACTGGTAATTTTCTAGAAGTAAATCAGCATCGTTAGACTGTACACGGTATGTGACAATTAAAGCAGAAATGCTATCAGGTTGAGAAAATCTGCATTGCTGGTTAATCCAGAGAGAAATGCCATGGTATTTTGTATGGAGTGTTAGGCTAATGGTCATGACTCAAAAGATAAAATGATTACAAGAAAGGAAATCCTTTTTATATGTGTCTTTGTGAATACCATCATTTAATAGAAATATGACTCAATATTCAATAGTTAACTGAAAAAACTTTCACATGGTATGTTACTATGGTATCTCTTCCTAAAAACTCCTCCCCTCTAAATTTGCCCCTTTCTCTCTTCAAGAGGTTGTTTTGTTTTTTTTTTTTATTATAAAGGACACTATTATAATGATATCGCAAGTTTTGAAAATTAAAATGGGTATTCTGGCAAAATTATAGATCCTAGCTAAAGCTATAAAGCTTTTTGGTTACTGGTTCATAAAGTTAGTATCCCCCTTCTTCCCCTTCCCCTCCGTCCTAGCTGGCAAGTGTGGCTGCAAGTATTTTGTCTTTGGATTGACTGATTTGCAGCTTGGTTAATGTGTAGATAGTGCTCTTGCTTATTTTCATATTATAATTATTTATTTATTTTAAAAGCACTCATTAAAGGCCCACGGCATACTCCCAAACTTGAAGGAATGGATTTTTGGCTCCCGCCTGCTTTGAATGAAATCCAAAACAAATGTTGTTTGATAATGGTTTACAGTTGCATTACACAGGTTGCTCTTCGTGATAAATAATTAACACCCTTTGTGTTCTTGATTGCAGATTTTCAAAACCCTGCCTGATGCCACTTTCCCTGAGCCAATCTCTATGTCAGTATCTCCTCCAAATGCCCCACCAAGGCAATCAAGACGACAAGGACAACGTATTAAGAGGCCTCTAGCTGTGTACAATCTCTGTCTTGAGCTGGATGATGGTAAGATGTTAGTAATAATTTCAGTCTTTGCAGCAGATGGGCTATATATGCTATCTTCAGTAGGTGTTTTTATTTCATGTTTCATTTGTATACGTGTGTGCATGCGCGTGCATGTGCATGCATGCTTGTTTAATTGCTTTGGAACATGTAAAGAAGCAAGGAGAGTACAGAGAAAGGAGAGTATAGAGAGTACTGTCCTGTGACATGTTTAAAAGTAGGACGAACTGTCTTAAATATGCTTTTTCCCCTCTAAAAAAGAAGCAGCTCTTGTTTCTTTGGGGAAGTCTCTTTGACCTCTACTGAAGATGACACAGCCATAAGATAAATGGAGAGAGAACTAAAATTAAAGCACATCTTTTACGGGAAGAGCTAATGCACTCTACAGTTAAATTCATCTGGATTAAAGGCTCAGGTCACCACCGCACTGGAGAATACTAGTACTTCACTTGAATCTTTAATACCTTCATGTAATCAGCAGTAAATACTTGTAAACTTGTCTTACTGTTGAGAAGCAAAGAAAGAAAAAATCTTGCTTTTGCATGGAGTCTGCAATAGCAACATACAGTGAGGCAAAGGGTGTATAACATCTTATATATTCTGACTGTTGGCCAGAAACATAATAATTTTCCTGAAAATTCATTGCCTGGGGGTACGTACAGTACTGAGAGGGCAAGTCAGGGCTCATTTTATCTTACAGATTTTCACCACCCTGTTCCCTTTCTCCTTCCTAATGTTGTTAGTCAATTGTCGTTTCACATGAAAAATCATGGGATCAGGGCACAAAGTCCAGTTATCAGCAAGTGAAAATAAACAGGAACATTTTGAATTCATGCAGTAGTATGAGATTCACTGATGAACTGTCATTAAATCAGTGGTCAACAGTGGTTGATTTCTTAAGGAAAGAGCACAAATGCCTACAACAGCTGTTAAATGCAGGCTTTAGAAATAAACTCAGGACTGTTTATTGTCTCAAAGACAGTTTTGCAAAGAGTCTGCAAGAAATTCAGCATGCCTGCCATCAGGTTTAATTCACCAGAGAGATACGTAATCTCTGTGCCTTTCTTTTCTTGCATCAAATATGAAATTAAATGCCTTAACTAGAAGGTGTTTAAGGTGCATCTGCTTAAAAAGCTTAAGCTCTGTTAATTTGAATAACATGCTACCAAAAGCCAAGAAAGCTCTTAAGCTATATCTGCAATAATAAATTTATCCTCATTTGAAAAACAAAACAAAATTGAAGTCACTCACAGAGTTGTTTACATCTAATTTTGAATGGGAATCCCAGCAGGTTGCAAGAAGTACCACAACTTCTCTAATTCCATGCTGCAAGGTGTGCACTGAGGACCTGGCTCTGACCCTAACACAGTAGACAAAAAGTATTCGATGGATTGTTTTTATTGTAAGATACAAAAACACAGTGTTACTGTTGAAAACGGTTATAAATGTTCAATTTTCCCTAAATACAGTCCATATTTTTGTCCAATTCTGGCATTTCAACAAAGCGAAGAACTGGGATTGTTAAAGGCTGTGATTGTTATATATCATACAGAAATTTGGTACCTGTCTGGGAGTCCTAGTGTGGTGAATTAAAGAATAACCTAATACATCGTTATGCGTGGTAGAACTTTGATGGAGGCTGAATCACAGTGAAGGTGAAGTCACAGTTCCGGGTTGGATGGCACCAAATTTCAGTGGTATCTGAAAATAATATTTCCCCTTGTGACTTCTAAAAAAAATATCTGTAGTGTTTCTAGCCGCCTCTGAAGGTAGCGGTATTCTCAGTTTGTTGTTGTTGCTAGAAACTGGCTGTTGGTAGGTGCTGACTACGTGCTAATGCTTATTTTATTTGTGTTTAGCCAGACAGTTGTGTCAACAGGGTAGTCAGTAGTTGATACCAATGGTTGTTTGGCACATGTGCAGTATACGCATGGCATATGCATATGAGCCCGACTGTGTCATTGCATTATCCAAGGAACTACCCCACTGGATACAGGGTGCATAAATCAGCCAGACTGATTAATTATCTAGTCACTGAGTAGAGCTCAGTGACTCCAAATACGCGCCGTGGCCTTCAGTTACTTTGTTCTTTGGAGAGGGGGGGAAGAAATAAAAGCAAGCCTGGGCTTCGTTCCATATTTACCTAGTTTCTTGGCTAACAAATGCATGTTTTATAACTGCTCTTTGGAAGATTTTATCCTGTGTGTGTTTTTAACAGGAAATTAAACATTAAACCCCTTCCCTCCCCCCTCTTTATTCACAATGGCATGAGTTAAGCACCAGGCATAAGCCAGTGTTTTGTATTTCCTGGATATGGCAAAATTATCATAATCTTGTTTTAAACCAAGTAGCTGATACATATTTATATGTAAATATATTTGTAGACAAGTATATCTCTAAGGTTATTGTAATTGTATATAAATATTTTCTGTGCCTTGAAACTAGAAGTATGTTGGAGACAAAATCTCTCTGTGCTGGAAAACTTCTTGAGTGTGTTTCTTTTAGGATTGTTATGCAAACCAGGAAATTGTTAGAAAAGCGGAAACAAGTCTTTAACTATCAGCTGCTCCGGGGAGTTAACAGGCTTCAGAATCCACTGCTTGAATTGGAAATGCAGGGTTCGGGCCAGCTTTTCTTTTTAAAAGCACGTTTGCAGTCAGGAAGCTTCTTGACTGCACACAAAATGTATGCAGCAACCACCCAGAAAGGGCTGTAAGTGACATAAATATTGATAGATAAAATTGCTGAAGAACACACACTATGCTTGATAAAAATCTTTATTTTGCCTTCTAGTAATGAGCTGTACTGAGTTCTGATGGCGCATAGATTTTCCTTGTACATGGCAATTAGATGATTAAACCCATTTGCAAACAATTCAAGCATTATATTTACTACCGTAAGGATCTTCATTTCCTGAAAGACAAACTTAAGTCACAGATGATACTGTCTGTTTTTCTTTCAACTTCTTTCCTCTGTGGTAAGCTAGTTACTAAATTTTCACTCTGAAGTTTTTCGACACCTCAGTGTCTCAAGTAGAACTAGACTTTAATGGGGAACTCTGAGCTACTTTCATACGTGGCCTAAACCCAAAGTTCTTGTTTCAGCAAAATGCAGATTTGTCTGAGATTTACATTAGGATCATTTCCAGAGGTTTCTTGCCTTCTAAAATGAAGACATGGGGTTTGGTGGTGGTTTTTTTTTTTCTTTGTCTGGAAATAGCTTTTTTCTTCTTCTTCTTTTTTTTTTTTATTCTTTTTTTTTCCTCCCTTCTACTATCTGAATGAATTTTAGAGTGAATTAAGTAGCAATGCAGAAACTCCTGTGGCTTACAGTCTCAGCTGTGTACAAACGACTTTGCATTCTCTCTCTGTCTCTCTATGCAGAAAGACTGCTAGCTAGAACAGCGAGTTGTTTATCCTGTTCTTCTGAAAATGTCGTTGGGTCTTTATTTTCCATTTTGACAGTCAGTATATATCAGAAGAGAGCTCTGTTTATATTTCTTCTAGAGGGCAATGCAGAGTTACGGTTTCGTTACCTCCCAATTTTATTTTAGTTTCTATAGGCTTTTCTCATCTTGTAGCAAAATAAAGTTTGTTGTTTTGTTTAACTTTTTTCTGTACCAGAGACTTAGAGATTATTAAACTATTTTGCAGGGCTACTAGAGCAACACAACAAGAGAAGTTTCTGTGTAAGGTAGGCAGTATAAAGCAGTCTGTCCAAGATGAACAGAGGGTCAGCATGAATTGCATATATCACACCTGGAGTCAAGAAATGGGTCTTGCGTGGCAATTTGTCCAACTACAGAACAACTTGTTTTCTGAACAAACCAAAATATAATTCTTAAGCCACAGGGCTTGCTCGAGGCTTGCTGATGCCTTATTCTATTTGAATACGCTCTAGGTGTCAAAATTTCTCATTGGCACATACATGGACATAGCACACGAGTATCACATAGGGGCTGCTTTGTTTTGTTTTTAAGGTGTTTGTCTCCCATCCCCCCACTCTGTAACTCAGGAGGCATATGGCGTGTTTGCAATAGCTTTCTGCTGCTGCTGTAAACTAAATATTATATTTATAGTCCCTTAGAAAACAGATTATTGTGTAGAATTCCAACAGAAATAAAAGCTAGAACAGCTTATTTAACACTTTAAAACTTCATGCTAACTTGTATTACCCTCTGAAGTATTTAGGGAAGCCAAAGTATGAATGGTATGATGGTATGTTAGTGCTGAACAGGAATAGCTTTTCCTTTTCTTGATATTTTTTTTTTTTTTGGTGGGAATTGGAGTGAGACGGTGTCTTAAATTGGATGATAAATTAATTTGCATGAATTACTGTGGCATTCAATTAAATTACTTCATCAAAGTCAAATGTGATACATGTAATGGTTATATAGCTTGCATGCAATATTCCCTTTCCCTCCTCCTCCCATCCCTTCCTGCCCCAAGCAAATAAGTAAAAAACCATAAACTTAATTTGGAATTACTGAACATAAAACCTGGATGTTAGAGGAAGCCTTGGGTTTATAGTAATGAGACTGGTCTTCAGGGCTGGAACAGCCCAGAGCTGCAAGGTTGCAGGTGTGAAACCTGGCCTTGAACTCTTTCTATTTCTGAATCTGCTGCTTGGAAGTGTTTCTGTAACCTGGCACATAGCAGGGGAAATGGAAAGAAAAGCAGCTACATAGGCATATCAAAAAGCCATAAGGGCTTGTAACACTTGCTTACAAAGCTATTGTTAACAGCTGAGCAGAGCATACAGTTATGCTGTTACAAAATAGGGGCACCAGTATCAGTTGTGAGGGGAAGATCAGGATGATTCTGTTTGCCATGTAGAATTTAAGATACTTCATGTTTCACCTCGCTGCAAGAATAGTTCCTGCAATTCTGCATGGTCTATCAGAGCTTTTTCCACCTGATGGGTCCGAGTAGGATGAGTGCTATGCAAAGTAAAAGTCCTTTTGAGCTATTGCCAGTAAAGGTAAAGCTTTTTCTTAGATAATAGCAGGTATGTATACGGTCCTATCAGATAATCAACTTCTGCTTGGAAAGCTTTGGGTCCATAGAAGGTACTTATTTTCTTGGAGGTATGGAATAATTTTGGTCCATGCATTGTATACACAATATACATTGTATGGCCATTGTTATACCTGTAAGAAATCTACTTGCTGCAATCTACTTGCTGCACAGTTATCCGAAATCAAATTTAACTGTCATAATGTAGTAAACATCTCCTAACATTTACTTCTTTTCAAATGAAGTATGTCAAATCTTCATGGCTGGTGTGATAATTGCCTTAGTATCATCGCCAGTGCTTGTCCGCTTCCAGTACATGAAATCTAGAGGCTGTAGAAATGTTCAAAATAAACACCGTTCACGTGTGCACACACACGCACACAACGGGAGTCAGAGGTACAGGGAAAGGAAATATGAATAGACTTTAAACTAAAATCTGAATTTAAAGAAGGAATGGGGAGTTCAGGAAAAAGGGTCAGTCTTTCCTTGAGGCCAGGCATTATTAAAAATCTCTGATATCCTGTAATAATCCATTATCTCTTTAATTCTCTACCTTCTGCACACAGACATGCAAGGGCCCATAATACTGTAAGAAGGCCAATTTGGCATGCTAAAAGCCATTAATCCTGGGCATTGGAAGTCACTGACGTATCTTTGCTACATGCCAGCTGTGCCCTGGCCAGCCTCTGTTGGTTGAAAGTAAATGCTCTCACCCAGCACACAAGAGTAGAATGAAGACTTGAAGCTGTTCAGGTCTTCAGTCAGTTTCTTATGGACGAGAGGGTGCATTGCACTGAATAAGATGTTTCCTCACATGGGGTGCCCTTGCTTCCCTTCACTGGTGACGGTGGATAGGAGAGATCTTGGAAGGGGGGAGGTGGTGAACTTTCTGAAAGGCATGAGTTAGAAAACATGATTCTTCTTCCTGTTTTGCTCCCACTCTGTCAGTGTTCTTCATTCGGTCAGAAAAAAAAGGCATTCTTGTTCTTCCATTAGCTTCTGGAAGTCTTTGTCCTGTTTGCTCATCTTTTTCCCTTTTATTTCCTGTTTTCTTTTGAAAAGTTCCCTTTTATTTCCTTTTGAAAGTTGCACTTAGTGCAAGGTGAACTACGTTACTATCACTTCTTTCCTTCTCAGCTGTACTTGCAATTACTGAACCAACAATGAGATTGAAGGAGTACTTAGGGGATATCATGGAGAAGTAATAGTGGTGGGACTAGCTTGGCTAGGAATGCAGTCTCATCTAAGACTACTTGACTGGGGCCAAGTGAATTAGCCTCAGAGACCATGTTAGTGGGAATCTGCAAGCAAGAAGATGCTTGATGCCTGGCAAGTTTGGTTATCCCTCTGAGCAAGTGGGTTTCCGCTGTTCTGTAACAGTTCCAAATTCACTGATGATGAGTGCATCCACTTCTGTCTCCCTGGCCATCAACACTGCTTGGTGCTGCCTGTGTGTGGCACAACCTCCTTGAGCCATCTCCACGGCCTCCCTTCCACAGTGCAGCTGAGTTCAACCCTGAGCCCTTGCCAGACGTTTAAGAAAAAAATAAAAAAATTGCACTTGCAGACATCTAACTGTAGAGTTTCAGAGGCATGGATAGTGGAAGAAAATGTTGACCTAACTACATTGAGGTAGCAAAATCTGTCTTCCTAATCGCTACCCTCAGATAGGACATCAGGAGGTTCCTCACCAAATATGTCACCTGGATATTCGGTTAGAACAGCTGATAAAACTTCCCTAAGGGCTGCTTAGCTTGTGTTCAGTTGTCTTTTTAATAAGCCATAGGCATCCTGCTTCATCCTTTCCTCTGTTGAAGCCACTGTTAAGGCAAAAAGGAGAGAGGTGAACAAAATGAGGAAGGAGGCACAGCCAAGGGTCAGCAGCACACTGAAAACGTTTCAGAGTGGCTTTCCTGTGAGAGCCATCACTTACACAATGTGAGAGCAGTTAGTCTTTGTCATTATCCAAGTACCACAATGGGTTGTGGAATTACTGGTAAGAAACTTCTTCTTTTAATAAGTCATGGGAAGTAATCGCAAGTGAAGTTAGATAAATATCAAGAGAAGAGGAGACAACAGCACAGTATTATCTCTGTTTGATAGCTCAGGAAAAGAGTTTTTGAACACCTTACTTTTGAGGGTGGAAGGACCCTTACAGAGACATTTCCAGCTGATCAGTGGCTGAATTGCCAACACAAAAGAAAAGGAAATGTGGAAGAATATTTTCACGGACTTCGGAGTTTTTGATGCCATTTAAGAAGTGCGTCTCACTTAGGAAACTTTTAGCCCTGATTATGGCATTGTACCTCTTTTTGATCTGTTTTAGTTTTTCACGGTCGTTCTCATTGATAAGAGTAGAGCTGTTCTGTTGGTAGGTTTCAATACAGGTCTGGACCATAGGTAAACGTTTCCTGCACCTATGGAAACCCAAAACACTCTGCTACCAAAAAACTGTGAAACCTGTGGGGCACTCCATTTATCTTACTATCTGACAGAGTTTTCAGGAAGTGGCTTCAGTTCATCAGTGCATTTTTCAGCCATGAAATTAATGTGTGGCATCTGGCCAGCCTGGTAAGGCTGGAGGTCATGTGTGGTTTCCTGCCAAGCAAGCGCTCGTGAAAAATGAGTAATCTTTGAGTTTAGATACTGCTCTTGTTATCATAGTATACACAAATCCAAAGAGGAACCCCTCTGCATGCTTGTATCTGATTTCTGTTGTGTTTTGAAATTTAATTATGTGTTATACGTTAACACCCCAACCTTGTATCCATGACTGTGTCTTGAACTGTTTATCCACAGCTTGAGGAATAAATTGGAATTCTTTACCCGTTTTAGCTTGCTCAGCAAAAGGCTTACCTACAATTCTATGTGTCTTTCAGATTTTATTGACATAAAGAAGCAATCCAAGCAATATTTCTCCTGAATTTTGAGAGAGGACCTGCAGTGAGGGAGATATTTATTGAAATAATCTCTTGCTATTATAGGCTAAGTGTATGTCTAGAAAGGTGCTTGTTTAAAAGTGAACTTTGGGTTTTAGAAATAAACAAAAAAGTATCAAAAAGGAGGAGGGTGGGGGAATGGTCCCAAAACCCCACTTGCCCCTAAATAGCTTGCAGATGAGCACATTTCTTTCCCTTTCCTAGCCCCAATTCAGACACCCACCTTTCTGGCTACAATTCTTGAGTTGCATCAGCCAGTCTTGAGGCAAATTCTGTCTAGTGCAGCTTCCTCCTTTTTCTGATGTATCTGAATCACTGTGGAGTTGGGAAAAACAACCTTTCTACAGGAAAACTACTTTGTGCCTAAGATACACATGCTTGTGCACGCACGCATTGGAAAAATATATCAAAGTCGGTCTTTATCTAGGACAAAACTGTAGTCAACTCTAACAGTCACGTTAATTATTTTGTCTGAGAGAAAAAAAATAGCTGGCGTAGAGATCTAATTCTTACTGCATGTGTTTTGAAAGACGGCATGAAACTGATGGACGTGTGGGTTGTCTGCTGTCCATTTGCTGCATGAAAGCTCTATTGGTTTTAGGGCGTATAAGTCTATAATGTCAACATCTATTTAAGAACTAACTGCATACTAAGGCAGTGCTGCGGTGGGTAGGATTTGCTACCCAGTGAGGATAATGGATACTTCTTGATAATGAAATGCGGTAATATAAAACTATTTTTCTGAGTGTTTACAGGAATTTGACCTCCAAAGTACCCATTATTCGGGAACAGTGAAGTAACTCTCTTGTTTAGTTTTAGCATTCTCCGTGATAATTTTTAATCAAATAATAGATCATTATTAGCTTGCTTTTATGTGATTTCACCTTAGTTTGGGAACTTACGTATTTAAGTAGCACAATTTCTGTAGTCTGGAGGTGGTGAGTAATAAGTAATTCTGTTGCCCAGCTTCAGTGATGTGATAAACAAAAGTACACAGTTTCTTAATTTATTCAGAAACAGATGACTTCATTAATTTAGAAAACTTTAAAAATTTGAAGAAGAATGTCTGAGTTCACCTGGTGCTTGGTGTGATTACCGCAGGATGATTTGTACTGTAAATAGTGAACAAAAGGATGCAGCCCAGCATCTAGTGTTCATCTAGTGAACAGAGGATGCAGCTGTTCTTGACTGCAGTCTTCTTTGATCACTCTGACTAGCACATAAAGCTTTTTCCACTAGAATTACTTCTAGCTGTCCAGGAATGGCTGAATCCTTTCCAGAGTGATTGGTACTTTGTATCATGGGATCACTTCAAGTTTTATTAACTGTGTGAGACAGCTTATCTTCAGTTATGATTTTCATGCCTGTTTTCTGTGGATGTTGAAACTCCAGCACATGGAACCAAGTTCTCACTTGGCAGAGGATATTTATGATACTCATATTTCTTTTCTATCCCTGATCTGTGAGCTTCCTATCAAAACGAAAACATAGTACATACCCACAAATTAACATAAGAGCAAAGCTACTTTCTACTTGGTTAAACTTCTGTATTATTGTGGGAAGGTAGCTATTTATGGTGAATGAATGTTTGTTATCTCAGAGCTGGATGCAGCTGTGATGCTGATGGGGGAGGATGGGTGGCTGCACAGCAGTGCGGCTGCTGCTTCCCCATCTCCTGATGCAGAACATGGCAGACTTGGAGGTGGTAATAGGGATTTTGCAGCATCTCTAATTTACTCAGTAATTCTCCCCATTACCCCCTGTCCACAACTAGACCTATGTGACTGTGTCAAAGTGGAATAAGACATGTCTTTTATCCTCTTATTTTGCTACGATTTGTATATCCGATGAGCACTTAAAACATACATGACATCTCCGTTCTGCCCATTCTGTGTATCTCAATAGAAACTGTTGTATATTCCTCATTTACTCCAGAAACATTCACTCTTATAAACTCTTTTCATCCTCTGGCTACCCTTAAACTGTAGATGTTGCTTGTAATGTTGATGTTAAAGATTAGCCTTTCTTTTAATAGTAAAGTATGTAATTCTTTAGTTTACTTAAGTTGAAATTGGAAGAAAACTCTGTCACTCAGGCAAGTAACTGATAGTGTTAGCGCTCTGGTTTGCATAGTTTTTATTACAAATGTTTTTTTCTTATTTAGAATTCTTGGAGTATAGTAAGGATCTGATTATTGACACTGCCAAAGTATTTAAGTTTTTTTTTCAACTTTGTATGCTAACAAAAAATATTCTTAGACTAGCCAGATGGAAAAAGGAGAAAAAAAAAGGCAACTGGGAGGCATGTCATGCTCAGTTAGGTAGAAACTGAGTTCAGATTTCTGGTAGGGAGGGTCTAGGAGCATTTACTATCTAAGGCTTGTACCTTAGATAGTACAAGGGAAAAAGGAATTGAGGGTTACATATGTGGTAGAGAGAAGCTAGATGAGGTAAGTCTTAGTCTATGTAGGTACTTTTTCACCTTGTGGGGATTTTTCATTGTGAGAAAAGGTGACACGAGGTGGAGGGGGGAAAGAGGAAGGTTATCTGCGTTAGAAACAAAATGGTAAGTAGTACCAGCTAGACACAACCAGTAAATGGCTAGGATCAATCAAAGTTACCTTATTTTCTAGATAGGGCTGGTCTGAACTATGAAAACCCATAAAGGCAAAGCACGGGTATCTGTTGCAGAGGCAGAGTGAAAGCTCTAAGGCTTGGATGAGTGTTGTGACTAGAACAGCGAAACAAGAAGATAATTTAGATGACAGTTTAAAAGGATCCGAGCAGTCAAAAAATTTAAATAGTATGCAAAAGGTGGTGAGAATGTGAAACAAGTTTTAACTCTCTTGAGAGTGAAATTGGATCTTACACCACCTGTTTGTGTAGGATGAGGAGATAAATCATAGAAGCAACTTGGTGGCAACTCTAGAAAGATGACCAAGCTGAAGGCCGAAGGCACTCAGAGGCTTCCCACAAATATAAATAAGAAAAGTTGAAGAGCCGGTGGCTGGAGCGTTGACAAAAATTTATGAGGCGTCATACAGACTTACTGCTTTTATACTGAGAACCCTCATGTCCTTCGTCTGTTTTGGCACCCTTTGGCACCCAAAGATAAGAGTGTAACGGGAGAGAAAAGGGAGGGAGATTGGCATGTTTAGGGACAGAAAATGAAGGCACCAAGAACACCAAACTCTGTGCTTGAAGAATGATATAAATGAGCTTTAAAAGAAATTGCATCTTCCCTATTTTATAGTGTAAGAGCTCATTAGAATTCAAGTGGTAGAAAAGAAGAATAGGAAGTTTCTGGAGCTCCTCTTTGGAAGGACCTGTCAGTCCAATGTGTCAGTCAGTCCTTTCATAGAAGTGGGAAACCTG
Source organism: Rissa tridactyla (assembly GCF_028500815.1). Classification (NCBI taxonomy): domain Eukaryota; kingdom Metazoa; phylum Chordata; class Aves; order Charadriiformes; family Laridae; genus Rissa; species Rissa tridactyla. Next base: position 73,779,504 of record NC_071470.1, read on the forward strand.
ACAATGCTGCTCACTGGAGAACAACGTTGGAGGTAAAGAGGAGAGAAACAGTAAAAATATTAGACTATCAATATTAGGGAGCCCCTGAATTCTGAGATAAAATGAAAACCATGAAGTTGATTCAGTTCCAGCAATGTCCTTAATATGCTCTTTAACAAACAAACCATGTCGAAACTAAAGGCTTTTTAATCTCCAGCAGTTTAGGATCTTTACTGACTCCACAAAGCAAAATACAGGAAAAGGGTAGAGGGGGGAAAAAAGAGGAAATAGCTAGCAGTCAATATATATTACAAGTTTTGAAGAATTGTTAAAAAGAACTTAGCTATGAAAATCAATGTGGGATTTATAATCAGCAGGATTACACAGAAATCTTCACAGGCAGGCCTGTTGCAAGGTGAATATTTTGAATAATGTGCAGCCATCTAACTTGTCCTAAAAAAGTTCTCTGGTCTTGGGGATGCATGGCTTGAGCCATCTGACTTGTCCTAAAAAAGTCCTCTGGTCTTGGGGATGCATGGCTTGGCAATGTTAATTTTTAAAACATCTTGTAGCATGCTGAAAAAGTTTGAGGAAACTGGAAGAATGTTAATGTAGTAGCAGTGTTTAGAAAGGTAAATGAAAATCCTCGATGATATATTTACATGTGGGACACAGTCAGGAGGAATTGCAAATAATGACAGTGGAAGTTATGTTGGGGTTGTGGTCATGCTAAGCTTCACCCATGCAAACAAAATAAGCTTCCTTGTATTGAGAAATAAATTTACCAATTTTAGAGGAAAAATGTAGCGCGTAGCTACAGAATGGAGGACTACATCCTTAAAAATGATGACTGTGCTAAGTCTGTTAGTCACAGTGAGCAATCAGCTCATTGGAAACTATTAATTTAAAGATGTGGCTAAAAAGTGCTGGCCTTGGATGTACAAAGAGGGGACTGATGAGTAGGAGTAAGTGGTGCAATTAACACTCAACATGGCGCTAGTGGGACCACAACGAAAAATCATGAATTCAGATCTGATGTACGCTCTTCAGAAAGAACTCTGGGAAATTGTAACAGGTTTATAAAACAGGTGATGATTCCAAAACCGCAGAATCCCTTACAGTAAGAGATTTAGTGTTAACCGTATATAGGAGATCATTTAAATGCTTTACCACAGCACAAAAAATGGATATGAGAGATACTATAATTATTATCAATGCATATTACATGGGTCATATCTGACAATAAAGCCTAACAAAGTGAAGGTATGTGCATTAATCATCGAATATGTTAATTATCAGCCAATTGCTTCTCCATTACCTTTACCATCGGCTGATATCTTCAGACAAAGACTCTTTGGAAAATGCAGTTTGGCCCAACTTGAGATGGGCATTAATCAAAAGCAGGTTGTTAAGCTTAATAGAGACATAACTAGATACAATTCTATGGCCTCTGCCATGACAGGAGTTACTATAATTCCTGAAGTTAGCAGAACTTTTTGTCGTGGACACGCAGGGCGAAATATTTGTACAGTTGAAATTAGAGCACATTTCAAAGACTTATGTTTTGAGCATGTATTGTTTTTAATCATGAAAGTGTGCTAGATGATCATTGGTCATCTGTTTTTGCAGTTATACAGAATTGCCTTTTCCTGAATAAAGGTATTGTTTTACTTTACAAAAAGAGATAATTAAAACCATCAGAAATATAAACTATCTTTGAACATGTTTTTGGAGAGTGTTCACTTAATCCCATAGAATTTAGCAGGTGTCTTCCTGTTTAAATACCTGATTTTAGTGTTCAAAACCCGATCTTATTCTTGAGAGTGCAATGCTGTATTGACCGTGAGAAAACACTGGCTCAGGAAGGAAGAAGTAAAATCTGAGGAAAGATTTAACACACAGTTTCATTTATGATAATGTCAAATGCAATTGTCTATATACTGCAGTCTCCAATGTAGACTCTACTGTGCCTGACTGAAGTGTTTAGTGTTTTTTCACTTTTTCTAAGTGCTCTGAGAAGCGATTCAATAGAAAACCTCTGCTTTCTGGAGGGAGGTGCGGTGAGTTCGTCATGTTCATAATATTAAAGAACAGATTAATATTCCTTTTGCTGCTGTTTTAGTAATGTTAAGTGAATGGCTGAGGTAAATGCGGCCTTCTAATACAGTGTATGTAGTTTGATAATCTGGGTTGCATTAATGCTACTACTTTAAAAAGAAATTGTGATGAATTAAAAGGACTTAAGTCTAGTTTTAAGGAATTCAATTTCTTTACAAAGTAAAATTGCAGTATTACTGTCTAATCTCTCAGATGTTTATCATTGTGACACATACGTCTGCAAATGAGGTGAAATTAATTAGTTTTTACCCGGCACTCCTACGATTCTCGTGTCAGGTAAACGTGAGCGGCAGCATCGTGGCCTGGCTGAGCAGGATTGGGCTGGAATGCCAGTGACTCACTTTCCCAGGTTAACGTTCTCCTCCTCAGAGCTTATCATACTTTGTTACTACAGGCTAATTTAGATCCTTAAATTAGCAGCTGCTTTAGGCAGAAATTTCCAGATGATCACTTTTATCATTTTGGTGTTTTTAGTTGTATGTCATTTTACTCTCTAGGGAAGTTGTTCTCTGAGAGTTGCTGGGAGGGGGTGGGGATGAGGTGGCTGGGGAAGCGGGCGAGTGCTTTGTTAGCTTTCTGCTTTTGAAGCAGAAGGAATTGAGCTGGTTGAGGCAGTAATAAAGTTGTGAGAAAGATTTTTATCCAGTGAAGGTGGCTTTTCATTGTCCACGTTTTGTTGTTGTTACATTTTTAATTAAGTAAGAAAAAAATAACAAATGAAAGAAATCACTGCAACAGTACTGCTTATCTTGACGTTGTAGAATTTAGCTTAGTTGTTCGCTGTGCAGATGCTAATTCGTTTAGAATTAGAAAGTAATATTGTATAGGACTTTGTCTTATATAGTACTGTATGTAAGAGATACAGCTTGTCAACCAAGCACAATGTTTTAATAGCTTTTGATCGTATTACTGTGATGCTGTGTTGGGACTTGGTTGTTCTTTTTTTTCCTCAAAGCTTTTGGCCCCAAAGGAGCAGAACTCTTTTTAACCAAGACTGTGGGGTCAGCGGTATCTAATCCATCCTAGAGGGACATGTTGTTGTTTAGCGGGGTTGTGGGTTATGTTCACGAGTGCTAGCGGGAGTAGGATGAGCAGAGGAGGAAAGGAAAGGATGCAGGGAGCCTTGTAAAGGGTGGCTGGAAATGACTCTTATTACTAGAATTTATAAAATACACAGCTGATGTTTAAATAAAACACCTAATGTGGGTGCAGGTTACCTTTTCAGTGAAGAACGTGCATGTGTCAGCATGGCTTGCAGTGAGTGCTGTGCCACATTGCTAGCTTTTTCTTGCTGTGCATGGGATAGGAATGGTGTTCCTTTAATGTTTTCTTAAGCAATCATATCTGAATGTGTTGCCTCCTGAGTAATATTCTAAGAGTAGCCTATGAAAACAAATAGTAGACCAGAATACAATGAGTTCTTTTAAAGGTAACGCATTAAAAAGGAGTAATAAAACTAACATTCTTGGGTATTGTGTGTTTATTAGAGATCTCCTGCTTATTCTGACCTTTCTAAATTACATTGTTTCATGTTTGGTAGGATTGTGCTTATGGTACTTGAAAGCAATCATTTCCTCAAGTGTGTATTAAATTATTTTTAGAGACTGTGTTTTTAGAGAGACACGCAAATGTGTATGGCCTAAACTATTCTGTTCTCTGAAGTGATGCATTTGGCTAAAAACAACCCTCCAAAATCTAGCATTTCATCCACATGAAACACATGTTGAAAAGGTGACTGGGAATGCATTGTGCTGTGAAGACAGCCTGATGATAATGATGGGGGAAATTATGCAATGGTGCTTTTTGGGAAATGCTGGGGGATTGCTTGTCCTCCAAAATATCCTGTGAAAATGGGACAGTACGGTTTCTTCTCGTATATATTTCAGGATATTGTTACCGAAGCAGCTGCTTTGGTTCATGAGAAGATTCATTCTGACTTGTGCTCTCTTTTCTAGCTGACAGTCACAGCTCTCCTAGAGAAGACACCCCAACTGGGAGCATGGATTCTCTTTCTTCCCAGTCTCCAACACCTGCCTTCCCTAGTAGCCCCCCTGGTCTCCTGGATGGAAATCACCTTATAACGGACACCGGAGATCTTGCAGGCTGGACAACAAATCTGTAAGTAACCTGAATATAAGTAACAATTTTTCCACTAGTATGATTGTGCGCACATTTCCCTTCTCAATTTGGTCATGAGTGATTTTTAGAAATTACATATAATTGTGTTTGTTTTCTTCTGCTACAAAAAGGTATGTGTTTATATGTTGCGGTGGAGCTTAGAGGCTACTTGAATGTTTGTAGGAAAGAAACGTTCTTTTTCTACAGAAACCTTGTGCATTTCACTGCAACCTGTTATGAAATTTTAAATGTTTTTTATTTAGGCAATAAATATATGTTATTCTCTGTATGATGTATTAGCCTAGTTTTATTTCAAGACAGTTAAGCTAAACTTAGATGTAGGGCGATTGAGATTTAGGGTCAAATTTTGGGTTCGGATAAACACGCTGTAATCAGTGTGCACTCAGATGCTGTTGTCTAAGAATATTATCATTGTTAATCTCTTCTTGTCAAGTTAAATGCCTGTTTTCCAATGAAAGTGCAGTCTGTCACTTTCAGTAGACTCTGTTGATGTTCGGTTTTTGAGCATGACTTCAGTTTAGCAAAAATTGACATTACAATGTTAGTCCTATCTCTGTAATACGTATTCAGGTTCGATACACAAAAAGCTGAACATAACTTGTTTTTTAAGTTAAAACTTGAACTTGAATTGAATTCTCTGGTTTGCTATTCTTACAAACTTTAACGTATCAAGACAAAGTTTTCCAGCATTCAGTGCCAAGAAGATGGAAGGTGCAGGTCTGGAGAGAAGATTTGTTACAAGTATTTTCCATAATGGCATTCTGAGTAGCCTGTTCTGTTGATGAAGCAAGTGTGTAAAATATATCTCTAGGTATATGTAGCCCTTGAGAATACATAGATAGCCATACGATGGGTTTATATTTCTGTATGTACACACAAATAATTAACTGCTGATTAGAGTACTTACCAGCTAGAACAATATTTTCTCATATGTATTGAAAGAATTGCATGTTTATAGGTATTTTACATAAATGTCGCTTCTTCAGTAGCGGACTGAAGTTACTTTTTCCTTATCCTCTTGTACTGTCATCTGGTAGTGGGTAGGATTTAAAATAAGTTGTATTTGATGAAAAGAGGTGCATGTGTGGAAAACATGCTGTAGATGGTACAAAATTGGAATGTCTATGAAAGCAAGCATAGCTAATTAAGGAACATAGGGTTAGCAGAATATTGATATTGTCGCTTCAGAGAATAAAAGAAGGAAGTGTTGGTTTTATCCAGAGGGTTCAGGAACTTCAGCTGTTTGAAGGAACATGGTGGTTTTTTGTTAATTTTCATCAACAATTATACTGTACTGCTGTTTTGGAAACTGTTTAATGGCTTGACGTTTTATACTCAGTTGGAAAGAGTACTTAAACAGTTCTGTTTGGAAGGGGGGAAAAAAAAGTGCATGGTATGTGAGTCAAAAGCAGTTTCTTTCTTCCACTCACCTGTCTGTGAAGTTTGCTTAAGAGCTACCTCTGTAACAAGCCTGGACAGTGACAGAGAGTTGTCTGGGAACGGTACATTCTTTCTTTCCTCTACTTTCTCATCCCAGATTGGCTTCTCTTTCACTTCTAGTTCGGATGACTCAGAGGGCCTTGCCTTAACAAAAAAAACACAAACCCAAAACAAATCCCAGAACAGCCCCACTGTATTAATGGCAGAGATAGATGTCAGCAATGGAGAATGTACTTGGTGGACGTCAGCGGTTGTTGTGCATCATGGGGTCCTGTGGGCAGGAAAAGGCAGTGGTTGACTTGCCATTGTGTAGCTGTGGTAGCTCTCACAGCTCCAAGTGTAGCGTTGGCTGATGAACTCTGCTTTGGTCGTAGACTATTCTTATAAATTGGACTATCCCAGAAATAAGTGGAGAACAGTCCTTTCTGTTTGTGCAGGATTTCAAAATGTTTTGCATTTTGTGCCAAATTGGAACAAAAATAATTCTTAAAGTCTCAGTATCCTCTCTAAAATGGTATTGCAGGTCTTCACTTGAGCTACAGTAAATAGCATACTGAGTCTAGGGGAGATGGAAATACAAGAGGATCCGGTTTCTCAAGTTTCCGCTGATGTTTATAACACGTGGGCGTTGCTTGTAAGAGATCGATCACTATGGAGTTATGTAGTCAACAAGGTGATGGTGACTTCTTTGTGGTAGGAGAGTTGCTTGTGTTGTTTCCCGGGGGAGGGATGTTGCATTGTGGGTCAAGATATGTCAGATATTCCAAGGCTGGTTTATATCAATAGCTTGCTTCAAGCAAGAACACGTGATAGATAGCAAGAGTACTTTTTGTGGTATTTGTTTTCAAGAAAGGAAAAGATTGTTTTTTCCTGAATGATAGCTGTTGTCACCGTGATGTTTCCTGGCAGAGTTTCTTGTGATGCATGCCCTTTCCTTGTCCCACCTTTAAAAACACAAGGAGCTACAGCTTCCAGCATGGTGAGAGGAGCACCAAATGAAGGCAAATACACCCTCACCTCCCGGCTGGCACTAGGAGAGGCACTGCATGGCCACAGTGGTGAAAGAAACTAAGAGAGCAAGGGCTATACCACTGATTCGAAAAGTCTCACAGAGCCCCGACTGCTCAATTGTCATGTCACTATTTAAAGATGTACTATGCATACGGTGTAACTGGAAGGTGATGTTTTCACATATGTGCCATTTTGAAGCCCCGCTAAGCTGTTGGTTTTCATGTCTGTAAGTGTGCGTCTGCCTGATGCTAGATTTTTTTTGAAAGCTTTGTGTGGATCAGACATATGCCCTGTGTTGTCATGTACTGCTGCAGGGGTGAGTAGAGAGTTGGGTGATGGTTGGCTCTTACTGCCCACGGCAGGGGTGGTTCTCAGTGGAGACCCAAGTTTGCTGTTCTAAGGTTATCTTGCACCCTAAACTTTTTTTCAACCTTTTTCCTGAAGATATGTTTAACTTCACACTTCCATCTTGAGCTAAATACTAAAAACAAATGCATTTTATTTTTACATATGCTCTATGCTAGAATTTTTTTCCCCTGTCAGTTGCAAAGTTAGAGTAGTTTATGTAGACGCAGGATTCAAACTGCAAGTAGCCCAGGATGGGCAAATTACCTTTTCTACTTGATGTTTGAAAATCCCTTCTGTCAAGGATGCTTAGCACAAGCTACTCTCAGAGATAAACTGATAATTATGGTAGCGAGCTGGATGGAGTATTGCTCCCTTGTAGTGCTCTCCACTGGTATGGGCATTTTTTTCCCTTTATGGCAGAGCAGCGATGGCAGTCTCAGTTCAACGTTAACCAAAGCATTTGCATTCTTTCTTTTTCCTCTCTGCTTTAAGTCTCCGTACACACAAGCTACAGAATTAACATTGGGCAGCCATCTATCTTCCTCAGGTTCCACTGGAACCACTGTCAAAGTCCACTTTGCTCTGACAGAGCTCCGGGTGGTTACTGTTTATGTAAGGGGAGCATTTTTCAGACTGTTTTGGAGCTGATGTTGGTATAGTTTCACCAGCAGGACATTCTCAAAATGCTCATTATTTCCCTCAAAGCCACAGTTGGTTCTGGCGAAAGAGTTTCTACGTTAGATGAACCCCGTTCCTTGCATGTTCCTTCTAAATTAGATTGCCACCATAGCCGGCGTTCTGAAGGTAAACAGTGTCTTCTGGATGAAACGCAGTCATCCATACAGGCATTCTTTAGCAGTTTTCTTTGATCTGTATCTTCCGCTATTTGAGACACTGGATTCCCCGTTTCAGGAATTTGCCAATATAAAAGTTTGTAAAGGAGAATGTACAAATACAGTGATACTTGCCATATTGTACTTTGGGTTTATCAAGCAGGTCATGTATTGTAACATTTTATTCCCTCCATACAGAATAGATATATTTTTCGAGTTGCCCATAATATTATTCTGACCTGGATTTAAACAAAAAACCCCAACCCTAACCAAACAAACTTCCAACCATCTTTTATCCATAGCCATCAATTTTTGCCCAAACCATTGTCTACCCTACAATTGCAAATTACCTGAGGACTTTAGACCCCAGAATCCACCCTTTGCTCCTTCCTTCAGCGTTGCTTCAAACCCTCGTTGATCTGAGGAAGCGTTATTGCTAATCTTGCATGGCGAATGAATTTGTGTTTTCTTCCTCTCTCTCTCACTCTTTCCTAGTAATATTTTAGCCATTTCTTCTGTTCTGGAAGCTGCTGCAGGTTGCTGCTCCCTGCAAATTCTGTGGCAACAGGCAGTCATTTGTCAGTGTTGGTAAGGAAAAGTATTCATATAAAAGTGTCACCAGAAGCACCAAGAATCTGCTGACAATAGATGAGGGGAAGACATAGCGTGGAGAGGGGAAGGGTGAGCAAAGAAAAACACCACGCTGGAAATTCAGGAAATGAGTTGACATACAAAATTGAGCCATCAAACCAAGACCGAGGGGAAAAGGAGGACGAAAAAAACCCACATGTTTTAGCCATTAGCCTGTACTAGTAATAAGAGAGAAATATGAATTTATTCCCAAATTTCATGGAAAAGGAAAAAATAAAAGCAGTAGGAAAGGGCAGGGCTTAACAAGAATAAAAGGTCAGGAGTTAAGTAGGATTTGCCTATGAAGGAAAGTGGGTGCTTAGTAAGCTATAGTGGGAGTTTATAGCATATGAGACACTATAGACCCCTTGTGTGAATACTTAGTGCTGTGTCTGCTTTAAAAGTGGAGGAAGCCTGAACTTTTGTGTAAGGATGCACTTAATGCAGTGTGAGCTATATCGTGGTATATAGTGGCTATAATCTGGTTCGCGGAGTGGTGGTATTTGTTTCTAACACTTTTTTGGTGAAGACTGTAAACCCGCTTAATTAGTTCCTTTCATCCAGCTTATGGTTGAGCCACACAGAGAGTTATGCCAATGTTTCTGTGAAATACCTCATAGCGTCACATCACGGTGCAGAAGAGTCCACACAGAATATTAATGTGAAGCATGTAATGCGGTGAAATTCATCCTCTGGCTTAATTTCTCTGTCCTACGCAGCTTCTGGTTTTCCTATTTTATTTGCCCAAGAAGTAAATAAATCTGCCACATCTTTTTTGCAAGAAGCTTGATAGCTCTTTGCTGCAGGATGCAACCCTGACATTCCTTTCTGCCTTCCTGATTGACACTGAAAAATATACACCTTAATCACTCAGATTTTTATTCCTATGATGTATGAAACAAATTTTTCATAATTGAAAATATGTAGTTTCCAAAAGGAGTTCAGAGTTCAGGATTTCAGATAGTAAGAAGCTGACTGGCTTTTCTAAGCTAGTCCCCAAGCTGTTTCGATAATAGTGATGGTCTTGGTTTTGGAGATATTTATTAGAAGAGGTTATGGATAGTTCTTAAAGTGCGATTGAACTACGGAACAGTAGTCAATCTTCCCTTTTACATGCAGTTGAAAGCCAGTGATACATGGTTTGACTTTCACCCTTTACACATGCAAACAATATATACATACAGTGACAGCTAAACTAGGTATATACATCTGTGTCTAATAAATACATCTAAACAAGTAAAGGCACAGCGTAAGTTAGAGTCTGTAAAAGACAACAAATTTTTTTCATTAATGTCCTCTTGTAGTGAAGTATGAAGTGATATATTTCAATTAAAAAAGGGCGAGGGGAACTTTTTTATGGCTGCTGTGGTGTGATTATAGAATTTACTACATGGCTTTGGTTACCTTTATCAAAATTGTTCTCAATCTTCAGCCTGTTTTGTATTGTTTAGGTGCTATTAAAATACTTTTTTTCCCAATTCTGTTTTATTATGTTTTAGAAATTATTACTTTTGAGCATAGTTTTGGGCTTTTTAACATTTATAGCTAACCTACTCTTAATTGTAACCTACTATTACAATAACTAATGTCTCTTCTTTGAGAAATAGAGGCATGTTGTGTCTTAAACATAGGACCTTTTGTTTGAATCTGTCTGAAGTTTCAGGTCCTGTGACTGATTTTCTTCAGAGAAAATATTAATTACTCTGTTTTGGTTGTATGGCCTGTGCACACTCGGTTGCTAATGCATTTTGATTCTGTGAATCTGTGTAAAGCTTGGGCATGTCCTGCTTCCATCTCCTCCTTCCCATTTCTGCACCTCCTATGACTCTTCTGACTGAGGTGTTACCGTTTTATGTTGAGGTTAGGTGTGGACTTTCTTGTCTGGTCTTGGACGTGGCTGCAGGCTCACATCACTAACCGTCTTTCTTCTGAGGTGCTGCTTTGACAAGAGGTCCTTCCCTGCAGCTGTAGAGCCTATTTCCTCTAATCCTAGCAGAAGGGGTCATAAGGCAGGTACTTCCCATTCTCTTGGAGGGAAAGCAGATCGTGCCTAATACTGATTTTGAGAATATTGAATTGTCTTAATTCACAAACTCAGGCTACATGCAGTGATTCCAAAATTTCAGAGCAAGAATATCACTCAGCTTCACTCAATTTCAACAATTTCAGTTATCTTGAACTTCAGTAATCGGGATGGTGGTGTTCATCAAGCTCCTCTCTGACTTCCCAGTGGGCCAGAACCATTTATTGATATGAGGTCTGTCTTACTCAGCCTCTCCTGGAGTGCTGTCTATAATGGAAGCTCGCCTCGAATGGATTAGTGTAGGTTTCCCTTATGCTGACTGATGAGTTGAAAGGTGGATTACAAGTCATGTCCTAAAACACTGTGGATTGCCTTATGTCTGTTTTCACTTGACCTCAGAATGAACCAAAAAAGCTGAACACCTGGTATTCCCTGGGCTCGGTATGCGTTGTAATTAATCTTTCTGAGGATCTTTTTCTGATAAGGAAAGATTTGTTACTGTAACTGGCCCATTGTTGTCACGAGATCTTTCTGTGCTTAAAGGACGATGGCCTATGCCAGGACTTATCCACAGAGCTTACAGACTTACGCCTCACAGTGCTGGGCTTTCAGAATTGGGTCAGAGCCTTCCTTTTTGGTTGGAAGTCCCCTGCACCATCTGCATGATCCTTCTTGATTCAGATCATGAAAACTAATGTCTCATTCCTCAGCCGGAGAATTCATTTTGGGATCTGAAACTGCAGGGTTTCTGGGTTTCCTAGGGAGCTGAAACGTGGTGACTTCTGGTGGTTGTTCTGGATGGCGTCATGGTGCAAGATGTGGGGTAGCCTTCCTCAAGATGATGATACCGTCTGAGTATCTGTTTACCTTGCCCCCTCCTCTTTCCCTCTGTAAGCCTTTGGGATTTTGCATCTGAAGGGGATGGAAAGCATCCTGTCCCTCAAACCTCTTCGCTGAGTGTGTGTAAAAGTAGGGGTGCATGGCTTGTTAAAGCAGTTACATTTCTGGGCTCAGAATAGTAAGATTCATAGCTTTCAAAGTGAATCCCACCTTGGGATGCTGTAGGAGCACGTAAAATACAGTCCTGACAATCAAATACCGAAGGTACTCAAAACCCAGAGGAGAAATAGAAGCACCAACCTAAATGGCTTTTCAGGAATATGCAAGGGACCAGCGGCAGAGGAAATAATCCAGGCTTTTTTTTCATTTCTTTTGCAGTTCTTCTTCATTGGTTCTCCTGACACTAAAATATTCTGTTACCCAGCTCAGTGGTGTATATGTGCTATACTATGGGCATCATTTTTGGGTTTTTAATATCCACAGAGGCTTTCAAAATGGTGTTGAGAACCGTGCTGTGCAGCATCGTGAGTGCTTTCAGGGTCTTTGTGACCAGGCTGGGAAGAAGCTACTTGTTCTTTGTGAAATCTCAGGCTGTTCAAATTCCCAGTGAGCAAACTGATGTTAAAAGAGCCATCAGATGGCAAAGGAGGGCAGAAATAGTGGTGTTCTGCACATAACAGAAGCCTTGGAGATAGTTACTAATTTTGTTTGACTGCTGAATGAATTCCCATCAGCCTTGTTATATCTACATCAGTAGACTGCATCTATAGTCTCCTTAAAATTGGAATAGTTCCTCTATGTACTTTCTGGCAGCGGTGTGAATTTGCAATTTTACAGAAATGATGAGTGACTTCAGTTTCAGTGTCTTTAAAACCTTTTATAATGCCTAACGTCATCATCATATTTTATTAAAAGAAGATGCTTTAACGGCTGCAGAAGGCACAGTCCAGGTATACAGCCGCGCTCTTCACTCATTATGCTTATTTTGCAGTTTGTTTTTGTTTCAGCTGCCACCTCTTCAGTGACTCAGCAATTTGAGAGCCGGGGTTTAGCCGAGCAGGCACTTCTTTTTGTACCTTTTTGTTATGCAAGCAGAGCAAATAGCCCTCATTTTGCAGCTCCTTTGAAACAGGCATAATATAACTTGGTCATGTGCTTCATACAAAACAGACTTTGGCATCTCCTTGTCTTCCGAGAGGGCTGGGCAGCTGGGCTTGACAGCAGCACCCCTGGGTGAGCACGGGGTACGCGGAATGTATGCTCAGAGCGGGGAGAGACATGGATGCAACCACTGTGACGAGCTAAAGTTTCTTTTTCCTCCTCCTTTCCCCGCTCTCTTCTCCCCTCTCTCCTCTTCATGATCCCAGGGAACACAGCCCCCTCATTTTTTTGCTAAAGGGAGCAGTATGCTATAAGCTCAGAAATGTACATCATTTTTGCTTTGTCTGAATTATCACTTAAAAATGCTTTAGCTTAGGACAGCTGCTGTAGACGTTAACTTCAGATTTGCCAGACTGGCGTGAAAGATCGTTTCACTAATGTGTTAGCTGCTTCACCGAGACTTCACAATCCAAGTTTAACAAAACCTCTGTTTCAGTGCTGGCTGTTGTGTTCTGTATAAATGAGGGTTCAGGAATGGTGCGTGCATGTTACACACTTTAAATTTTGGGGGTGGAGTTTCTTCTCAGGGGGAACACGGATGAGGAGAGTCCGTCCTGTTTTGTCTCCAGCTTTGCTGCAACTATGACGATTTCTAGAATTTCATCCCTGTATTTTTCTGCTCCCCAGCCTCACCAAGGCACAGGGGTTTTAACGTGCAGGAAGATCATTGTCTGGTGGTGGGGAGCATTGGGTTGCATATCGAACCAGAAATAGCCGACACCTTTTGGTATACCGTGTTGTCTTATAATGAAACCTTTTGAGAATGCTTTCATTGAGTTTGTCAGCCAGACGCTGTGATACGACAGCCATGGGGCTGCCAAACTCGTCTATGAAACAACCCTTTTTTTCTGAAGAGTTGCAGCGTAGATTCTTTTCACAGAGTCTCTTCCTCGCTCTCAAGATAAGAGGCTGCTCTTTAGCTGTGTTACCTTAGGAACCAGCCAGATAAACATCCAATAAAATCTTGTTTTCAGGAGTTTGTTTCTGAATATCAGTACAAAATCTCTAGCTTATTTTCAGTAAGGCCATTTCCCCCCTCCTCCCTTCTCCCAGCGTTCACTATGCCAGACAATAGCATTTTTTCTCAAAGAAATATGGTTATGTCAGGCTTTTTTTTAAATCTCCCCCCCGCCCCCCGCCCCGAGATGCAGTGCCTTAGTTTTAGCCCTTAGGAGAAAGGATTTCTTCAACATACCTTCTTAAAGTTGAGATGCTATATGATAAGATATGCAATACTTTCTAATATATCATCTCGATAAAGAAGGTGTGCATAGCTTTATAGCAAGGTAACTTTGCTATCGCAAGAATCTTCTCAAGAAAAAAAAAATAAAATCCAGCAGCTTGTTGCTTACACACATTGGAACTGATTTTTCCTGTTGAGTAAAAACTTCTGTTTTAATAATAAAATTAAGTGGTTCCTGAGATAGCCAAGTACAGTAAGTAAACCCCCCTGCAATTCTAGAATGTGCTTAATATTTAAAACTATTATTTTTTTTCCCCTTCTTTTTAACATGGTGCAACTATTGCTATTGAAAAATGTTCCCTCCACCCCCCGCGGGATCCTAGAGCATGATCTCTGGCTCGGTAGCCAGGAGCTGAAGGTGACAGGCGAATTCAGGAGCCGTGCTGCAGTGCTTTCGCTACAGCTGAAACGCATTAAGGGAATTCATCAAAAAGTGGGGGAGGGAACAGCCCAGTGCTCCACGTACCTGCACTTCTGGAGTGTTTTTCCACTAGGACTGTTGGAGTGGCTCAGGATTCGTAGAAAACCTGCCAGTTTTTACATGCTTTTATATAAAGATGCCTGGTAAAGGACAGTGTAGTCTTACTAGTTGATAGATTGCCCTTCTTGTTGAGTCTCTGTAACTTGTGAAATAAACATGCTATGACATGGATCTGAACATTTTCTTTCATCTTCTAGTCCTTTATTTGCACACCTTTCCTCTTTTTTCTTTTTCTTTTCTCTCCAAGTCTCAGTGAGAAACCGTCTGGTATACTTACAATACTTATTCCAAGTATTCTTCGGAATGACCATTGCTTTCCTGGGTCGGAGTCTATCTTTTGTGTCTTCCCTCTTCTGAGTATCATTTTGAAATCATTAATCCTGTGTCTTACACGCAGGTGGTGTGTGTTGTTCTAGAGCTAATCAAGTAAGCTGCATAAATTAATATGATGCGTTTCAATGAGATATCTAATAAATGGAAGATGTTGTTATTCACTTATTGAAAAAATAAACAACACACATCAGAGGCATGCACTAGAGAAGACCACTTGGTAGAATATTCTTGAATTGTGGTTAGTTTGCATTAGACACATTTTCATACTCTTCTGGCATTACACTTGGAATATTATTTTTCTATTTTCTGTAGTTTTACAGGTTTCAGAAATGACCCCGACACCAGTCTTAATGTTAGAAATTATTTGAATGATTAGAAATGATCTTCAAATGATCTGAAGATCAAAAAGAAGATATTTTTATTTAAATATCACGTTGTTTTAACTATAGTAGTTTAATCTATGCCAGTAGGATACTTTTTTTTAAATTCACTTTTGGAAAACTTTTGTCTTAGGTTCACCTTCTATGTTACTGAGTTAGAATTAATTCTGCACATATACATTATGTGCAGAATGAGGGAGAAATAGTCTACCTTCTGCCAATCTTTATAAACTTTACAGTAGCGCTGAGGAATTTTTTATCCTCGGTGTTCACAGAAAGTAATACAAATGCTGCTGTTTGCTGTTTGTTTTCCTTCTCTGAACGAAGTCACTTTTAGTTGAAGGTTTTTGCTTTACCTGAGGAAAATTTTTCAATGATTAGATAAAAGTGGGAGGAAAAAGTCAAGTTCAAATAAAAGTAAACCCCAAAATTATGTAGGTGCTGGTCTTCAAAGGTATGTAATTATTGGAAGATGTAAATAACTGTGTAATGGAAGATTCAGAAGCAGTGAAGCAGACTGTATGTCCTGTTCCCAAAGTTAATAATGAAATACGTTTCTATGTATTGAAAAGCACAATCCAGCTTTTCATTCAGTTTACCACATATGATTCCTTCCTTTATTTTGTAAATCTAATAGTTTTTAAAGCAGAGCATGTTTTGATAAAGCTTTCTGGTTATGATTCCAGCACATTTAAGTTTCATTTTTATTAGCGGAATTAACTGTAGAATGCTGTTTTCATACACTGTGAATTCCAGTTTTTATCCAAATGCTGCCTGACACAGATCCAAAGGAAAAACTATTGTCTTGTTAAATAAGGAATGTGCCATTTGCCATTTTATAATGTACTAAATTTAAAAATTAATAATCAAAATAAATGTCTGCTTAACTATGTGATTGCTAGAGTGACTGAGATCTGTTGGCTGGGGAAATCAGTTTGTAAAACCTGAATTTGGTTGTAAACCATGTTACACAAACCAACAGTGCTGATCCTTTCTTCTAGAAATTAAACATCCCTGTGCACAAGAAGATTAAAATGAGCTATGTGAGTTAGGTTTCCTGCTTTCTTTTATTCATTTACATTTGTAATTGGGCTGACTGTTGAAGACTTTTTTTGCTTTTGGTCGATCTGCCTTATCTGGGTGTGCGTTTACACTGCCACAAAAACCTTCTTGACTGGATTCCTACATTTTGGTGGTACTTTGCAGATTTATGCTAAGTAAGTGGTTAATGTTGGACTAAGACGAACTGATAAACGCTGTATTGTTAAGTCTGTACTTCTGAGGGATGATTCCTGTGTGAAAGCTGTGCGCGAATGATTTTAATTCTGTTTCTGCTTAGAAACTTCTTGAAGTCCAGCTCTTTGTTCCAAAGATATGCTGACATTAAACGTTTGGACTATTTGTTGTTTTCCCCGTGCAGTGAAAGAAAGCCTTCTAGTGCTGGAACGCTTTAGTTCTTCAAGGTGTAAAATTAGGAACATCCTTTATGTTGGGGAGGACTTTGTATGGTTTTCAATGACTAATAAAAGTTTTAACTTCGGCTGCTATTTCTTCTCCTCATGCGGCAGCTGTGTGTTCAGCCATTAATTTAATACATATTTGAACAGCGTGTTCGTGAGGGCAGCCACTGAGGCAGTATCTACGCAGTTATGCGAATGAGATCTCAATCCAGAGCCAGCATCGTGATCCCAGTGTTGTAATAGCTGCAGCCTTTTTTGAAATCTTCCCAGTCGTACGTACCTTAGTACAGCACTGAGAAGATTTTTAAATAGATTCGTCAAAACTTGTAAAGGCGAAGTGGCAGCTCAAATAATAGCCTGCTATATGCAGTTTCATTGTATCTGTCTTTATTAGATAAGGGATGTGGAGTTTTGTCTTTTTATTGGTTATGTCATACATCTCGGGTAATTTGTCTTAGTTTAGGATTGTAGGGCACGTAGGAGAAATACTTTCAAGGAGGAAATGCAGAATCGTATGATGACCATGTCTGCAAAATCAGCTCACCATTATTATTGGTTTTGAATTTGAGGATCTAACTAGTTATCAAGATTCAAACATTTTGGTATGAAAAGAAATTTTATTCACCTTGTTAATTCTGCCTTGAATATATTTCCTCTTAGTTCTGGTCAAAGCCGCCCATCGATGGTCTCGTGGATGAATACTCCGTCTGCTAACCCTGCTGCCACAAATACTGTACCATCTGCTTTCTTCTTCTCTAACCCTGCCACTGGGAGTGACAGAGCGGTGGAAAGGTACGATGTACACTCCAACTTTTCCCTCCTTTTTTCTGTATGTTTTTAAAAATAGCTAATTCACACCTGCAGTATGTGAATGATTATCTCAAATCAAGAAAAGCAACCGTAGCGATTTTGACAGAATAAAATATCTGTCGACTTTGTCTTACTTTTCCTTTGAACGCCTTCCTTGTAGAAGGCACGCAGATTGAGCCAGTGGCTTGTTGGTTAATACAAGTGGACTTTGATTTGGGTGGTCAATTCATAGTGTCTCTCTACTGCAGCGATTCTCTTACAACTTGTTTTAAAACACAGATTCTTTTTTTTTCTGTAGCCACCCATGTCAAATTTAAGGTATTCAACCTAGCCTTCTTGCCTCTGAAAGACTTTCCCATATATTTACCTCTCTCTGTGGTTTCATTAAATCATTTCACTCTTTTGGCCTGCTTTCCTTCCATCCTGTTTCTGCTTCCTTCCAACGTCGTTGTCCACCTTTTGAAGCATTTTCACTTTTTCCTTTGAAAGCGTTCACTGTCTTAGCTTTTTCCTTTGAGTTTTATAATATTTGCTTTTCTAATTAAAGTAATTGTGTATATTCATAAATTCTTTCCAACACTTGGTAAGAAAATTCCATTTCTCATTACTGGTCACATTTTGCACCAGAACTGCATTGTCTGCTTGACTGCAAGTTCCTCGGGGCGGGGAGAATCTTTCCCAATGTTTTATGTGTAGTTGTTGTTGCCTGGGCTCAACAAAACATGATTTAATGGCGTGGGTGCTGTGTCTAAACAAAGCATCATTGGGCAGCAGCAAACTGTCAGTTCGCAAAGGCGTGATTAAATAAGACATGCCAAAAATACTTACATATTCCAAGATCTCTGCTTATGGTACTTGGAGAAATGAGTACTTTGGACAAATTCATATTGGTGGCTTATTACTGAACATCCTGAGAACATCTCTAAAAGAAAGCCTGAAATATTTAGCAATCTTAATGTGTTTGGGACAAAACAGCATGTTCAGTAGTCTAGTAAAGTTGTATTGTAAAGAAATACAAAAAGCAAATTCTGTAGAGTGATAGCGAAAAGCTGAATTGCAAGATTCATGAAGAAACATTTCAGAAGATGTAATGATGATTAGTCTATAAATTAAGTATAGCGTGCTTGGCCTACTATTGATTTCGTTGCTGATTAGCACTTGGCAAAACTTTAACTGTAGTTGAAAGTCAAGTTTAACTATCATAAAAATAAGCGTGCATAAAGTTAGGAATATGATAGTCAGAAATGCCAACAGGAAACTGTGAAGCTTCAGCTTTGGCATTTGTGTGTATGAATTATAAGCCTGTAAAGATGCATGTGAGATTGTGTTTAAAGTTTTAGTCATCTCTAAATGAGAATGGAGAGAGAATGGTTGAGAAAGGAGAGTGTTTGTGTAATAGTCAAAAATTACTATAATTCATAATTTCATTTTTCAGCGTTGCCCACCGAAAGGCAAGAGCAGTTTATCCATGTGAAGCAGAACACAGCTCTGAATTATCATTTCAGATAGGAGCAATTTTTGAAGACGGTAAGTACTGCTTGAGTAAATATAAGGCAATGAAAAACAAATTGACCATACTGCTTAAATGATTTTGGATAAAAATACAAGCCTACCTGCTATTCTGTCAATGTTGCTGATGGCACACAATTGGTGACGTAGATGATTTCTGGTACGCAGAAGCTACTTAGCATGTACTTAGCACTGTGAGGCAATGCCTTTGATTTATGGTGACACTTCCAATTGGTCTAACTTTTCAGCAGCGTTTAAATGTGTTGTAGTACCAAAAAGATTATTCCGCAATAGAGAAAAACATTTAGGTCTATAAAACTGTTTTAGTTTGTTTTGTTTTGTTTTTTTAATGTGAACTATCATTGTAAAATAACATACGGGCTTTCATGTAAAGAAAAAAATTTCTGTTCAACGATTTTCAAGCAAGCAGAGCTCCAGGTAAATCAGGTGATCACAGGAGAGAAAAGAGTGTGTTTACTTTTTGGGTCAAGGGGTGCTTTAGTCTGTGTGTGTACTTGTAGAAAAGGAAATATTCACTGAGGTGCAGAATGGAGGCCTGTGTTTAAAGATTCCTGTGGACCCAAATATAGTATTACATATGAACATCCAGCAGGTGATTCCTGTGCTGAAGACTGTGTTGCTTCTCAGGGAGCTTCTATGGCTCTACTTTTCAGCAACTGCACAGGGACTTCAAACTGATAGGAACAGTTTCAGTTTTTAAACCTTATGCCAGTGACTACTGTAATACAAACCCTGAAGATGCAGAAGATTGACATTAGAACATAGTTTCTTCCTATCACAAGGTAATTCCTATTATAAGAAAGAGATAATGTGGAATGGCTCAACAGGGGCCTGCACAAATTCAACAGTTCTTGTTAATTGAATGCAATTTAATAATAAATCTAAGCAGAAATCAATTCATAGCAGCAGTACGGTAAGACCGTTGTTTGTTGCAAGACCTCGATAACAAAATTTCATTCATACTAAAAAACCAGAAGACTCTTAAGTTTGGCCAAATCTTCATCCAAGTTTTGTGCAGACTGGGGAATTCAAAGTGATCTGAGAATTCCATCCAAAGAACATTATGAGTACTGAGACCGGTATTTCAGTCTTTCAGTCTGTCTCGAGGCGGGGGGGTAGTAAGAGGGATACTGGCCTCTAAAGAATCTGGAAATTCTGCAGCGATGCCTGTTTTCTTCTCGTCCATTGTCAGCTTTTAGCTTGCTACCAGGTCAGAAATCTGATACGTGCTTTCCAGAGGGAAAGTGGTATTTAATTCTGCATGACCAAACGCACTTAGGAGATGTACTGGCCCGGTCATTCAAATACCACGTGTGAGAATCTTTGGTTGGATGTCCAATAAAGGAGGAGCATTCCAAATTCCCAGTTTACATCCAGCAGGAAAAAGAGAAAAGTACACAGTCTAAAACAGCTGGAAAACATCAACCTGCAAGCATTAAAAACTTAACTAAATAGGTCTTATATTTCCCAAAATGCACCCTGTTAACTCTGTTAGCAC
The DNA here is from genome assembly GCF_028500815.1 of Rissa tridactyla. Lineage (NCBI taxonomy): Eukaryota > Metazoa > Chordata > Aves > Charadriiformes > Laridae > Rissa > Rissa tridactyla. Next base: position 73,799,761 of record NC_071470.1, read on the forward strand.
TGGATCAAAAGTGTGTGTGGGAAAGTTTTTCTCATAAATGAAAATCTTTTAGTCCTCTCCTCCCCAACCCCAGTAGAACGTTCCTAATTTGTTTAATGAGCTGAAACAAATGGCAGGCTCAGCAGAATCGTAATATATTTATTTTTTTTAGCATGCATAGCATGTATAACAACAACAAAATCACACGTTCTTCGTGATGCTTATTTTAATGCAGGCAGACCATAGGCCTCCTCCGAAACAAGTAAATAGTAAGCCTGGTCCAGAGTTCAGTTCTGCTTTTTTTTTTTTTTCTTCTTCCCCAGTGTAAGGTGGTCTGGGGTCCCCACTAGGTTCTTCCCTACTAGAACTCACTTTACAAAATCATACTTGATGTTTCCTATTAGAGCTGCCTTACAGGCAAATCACGTCTGAATCAAGTTAGGTGGGAAACCTTTTAAAGATGAATTAGCTAAATGATTGCTCTTTTTAAAGTCTCTAACACCAGTTATTTTAATTTAAGTTTTTTAAAACATGACTGATGGGGATCTTCAGCAGACATAAAACTGTGTACAGGAAAAAAAAATACTCTAGTGCATGGGGGAAAAGATCTGATGCGTAGAAGAGAGGCATTTCTAAGGCAGAACAGCAAGGGTTGCGCACCTGTTGTGTTGGCATGGGATAAGAAAGTCTTTCAAGAAGCAGTTGCTTGCGTGTCGCGCATATGTGTGAGAGCAATGTTAAGATTCTTTTCTTGTGCAAAGAGATCGCTAGAAGTTACGACAAAGCTACCATGGGTTTGGTGCATTACAACCTCAGTCAGGTTTTTCAACTAGGGAGTTGCATTGTCCAAGAACAAGTTCGGAATTCGACTCTTTGGCAGCTGTGGAGAAATGTTTCAGCTCTCTTTCCGTATTATCGTACAAATAAAGTTGGAAGCTTGGGAAACGGTTACATGGATTGCATTTTGTAAACCTAATTGCAGATTTCCAATGGGAAGGATCGCATTTCCCTAAATACCTTTGCTTTGATTTGTTCCACGGTATCCTGGTTACTTTATAGGCATTGTCTTTTCCCTGCAGGCTTTCAGCCTAAGGTAGGCTGTGGATTGGCAGAAAAAAGGAGACCATGCAAGTAATAAGGCAGTAACTGGACATATGTAAAAACGGCCATTCCATAATGGTTCCCAATAGGTTATGTCGTGGATGGGTCTGTCAGTATAGAAAAATATTCTCATTAAAAATGCAGACCAGTCTTCATATTTGAAATCTCTGAAATGCCTTCACAGAGGCCTTTTCTTTTTGCAGTAGGCACCCATGTGTCTATGCTGGGATCGCATTCCAGTGAATCAATTCAGGTTCTTTAGTTACTCAATTTAAATTCCCATATGCCCTAATAAAGCCCCCAAATGAAGAATTAAAGTAATAATACATCAATTCTGCTGCTCTACCAATAACCTTAACTATCAAAGTGACAACGCATCAATCAAGTTGACATACAGCTAGTATCAACCATTAAAGTAACTGTTAAATTAATGTCTACTAAAAAGCGCTGCTTCCATTAGTGAAGGTTTTATCTGTCTCTCCTTTCTCTACCCTGCCTGTTTCACTTTTCTAATCCTGCCTCTTTCACCTCTCGCTGTTTGTTTGTTGAGTTTTTTCCTTTCTCTTCCCTCTCTTTTTTGCTTTGTTTCCTTCTGTCTTTTGCGTCCCTTCCTTGTTCTTCTTCTGTTTCGCCTCTCATGGTCCATAGATGTTGATTGCAGCAGTTCTTTCTTATCTGTTGCTATCCTGGATGAATCTTTCCGGCTGCTCCAGCCTGAGACAGAATAATGGCATTTAGTGAAGTAGAGTCTTGCACCTGTCATGGCTGCTAAATGCAATATTGGTGCAAGAAGGTAAGAATTTAACCTTTACTCCTGTCTCCATTTCCTTTTTCTAAATGGGGAAGATAATATCTGTTTGTGTTTCAGTCTGACAAGGTTAGGTTTACTAATATCTTAAATTAAGCTTTACATCACCTGATAGGAATATAGAATCTGAACATTTGCATATTCAGGTGTTTTCAATATTGCACGTATGTTGTGCTACCCTGAATCCCACAGTCTTTCCATTAAAGTGTCATAGAATATAAACGCTAAGGCACCATCTGGTAAGTTAAAAAGAAAAGGCAAAGTTTTCTACTTAATTGAATTGTGTAAGAAAATGAATAATGTAATCTGAACAATATCCACTGGAATTTTTTTTTTTATAAATCTTCAATTCAATTTACCTTAGGCTGTGCCAATATTTTTATTTCCCAGTTGCTACAGGCTATGTTATTGACAGCACATAACAATATAATTCAAGTGGTTAGAGGCAAAGCTCGAAGAGTTTGCAGCTGGATAAGGGCACATATGGGAAGAAGCAGAGTTTGATCTGAGATTGTGCGAGACATATGCTGGCTGTATATTTTTATTGTTGTTGTTGAAGCAGATATTCCCAATAATCATGGAAAGAATAATCAGACTGCCTGGCATTGAAACCTTGCCAGCCTTGGAGCCAAGCGTTACTAAATTTCTGTTTCTTGAAAGAGAAGTCAGTCAATGGGAGTTTCACTAGGGAGAAGTATTTTAGATAGCATAAACGATGTTTACTCAACAAAATTCCTCGTCCGTATTGCCAGCAGGAAGGCTTCCTGAAAAACTTGTAAAGATAGCTCTCTCCAAAGCTTTTTACAATTTTTAAAATCGGGTTTTGGGGCAGAGAAAATATGGGGAAAGCCGAGAAAGTGTTATGTTATAGTAATTTTCCTCAGGAAAGGTGTGTCACCGATTGTCCCTTCCGAGCATAGCAGGAGCACAAAAAGCTGTGTTCACACAGCCGTTGTCATCCCTCGCTGTCTTTTCCAGTGTAACGAAGTGCCGGCCTTAGTTAATGTCCCTGGTTTTTGACTCCAAGGCACTGTCTTCCCTCTTATTCACGCAGTGCCTTCTGGACTGTCTTTATGGTACTGACAAATGAAGGATTTACATCGAAGAGAAGTAGTACTCCCAAAATACTGTATTGCACTGTATGTGCAAATAATTCTTTTGCTGAGGTAAAAGTGAGGATAAAGCTACTTCTTTGTGCACCTTTCATCTGTGGATTTCAAAGCACTTGGAAACATTCATGTGCATTAATTATCTCCATTTTACACATGGAGAAACTGAGTGTACAGGCTGTGTACAGATGTTCTCCTTTTCAGATACCTCCATGCCATTTGGAGGTAGTTACCTCAAACTGCTGCTGAAAGTTACAGTCACTTCACCAATAAAAATTACCAGATGAGCACTACCAAATTCCTATGGACTTGGCTAGAAGTTTTAAGAAGTCACTGAAGGTAGTTTGACCTTAACCTTTGCTCCTGCCAACAGTGTTGTGGAAGCAGTGGTCTCTGGAAGAGAAATTTTAAAATGGAAGATGTTTAAACTGATGCGTTTTACCTTGTAGTTGGTGTGTGTGCGGGACTGCCAGCGATGTTCAGCTGTCAGGTGGGATGGGAATCAACTCAGGAGAAAGACCCCAGGTCTCAGTGTCTACACACAGGTCACTCAGGAAACTCAGCAGCACTCAGGAAACTCAGCCGCAACTCAGCCGACCAACCACTTGCCTCTGTTTTAGGGAGAGCCAAAGTATTCTTTGGGCGCTCTCTCTGTTCGTTGTATTGACTGGATCTCCACCAGCTGTAATAGGAGCTTAGACGCTTCTAAATAGGGCAGTCTCGAGCCGAATTCCACCTTTGCTAATTTGTCGTGGTGTATCAGCATGTTTGCTTTAGTTCGCAAGCCTGAGCCCTTACAGGCAGTGTGTTTTATTTGTGGTCACACAGTAAATCTTTAGCAGAGTCAGGGGGAAGACCCCTTGACTCCTAACCCTGTGTCCTGTCCACAAGATAATTCAGCTTCTCACAACATACTTGAGGGAAACAGCAAGTTTTAAAATTTCAAATTCCATGCTAACCCTAAGTATGCTAAATATTTGTTTATTTTTGCGGTCAACTTTACCCACAGGGATTGTTTCAAAACCCCCTAGGGATTTCTAAGCATGGCGGGCTTGCGAGCACATTTTGTTGCCTTAATTTAATTTCTCGGTGAAAAATTGGCCAGCGTGTCTGAGTTCTATGGAAGCGTATTGTGGCGTTGTAGTGGTTTTAGCAGCGAGATTTCTGTTGCCCACAAAATGCAGTCCTCATTTATGTAGCTTATTGGGGTCATTACTTTGATAAAGTAGTCCCTCAGAAAGGGAGGCCCTCTTGTGCCAGGCACCATGCGTGTTAGATTGCCTCCCCAGTTTCTGCTCCCTTCCAAAACAGCTGGTTTCCACAACAGTGTGGAAATCAGTGTGAATCAGTGTCTGATTCAATCCCGCTAAAGTTAGTGGCACCGAGGCAATGAATAATACCACTGTGGAAATGAGTCTTGGTCTCATTTGTAGTTGAGACCCATGAAACTTTTGAGCTGCCAAAGCAGAACAAGGTCTGCTTATAGCATTGGGTCTGTGGCAAGAGCTGCTTGCAAGTTCTATGTATTTGCAGTTCGATAATCATAACATTGGCAATACTGAAGCGATTTCCTATAGCCAACAAAGTAAGAAGAAATGCTGCAAATGCCAAGCTGACCTTATTGTGTTTCTTGAGAAGATGAAATCAGAAAAGCTTGTACTGAGAGATCGCATTGCAAGTGGAAAGCCTGTTGATTTTGGTTGTCCATTTGAGCTGGCGTGATTGTCCCGTAGCGCTTGCCGTCGTTACTGATGGTCAGACATGCCCCTTCTCTACGCTTTGCCTCCACTAGCGTGAGACTGCTGAAACGGCCTTGCAGCAGGTACGAAGGAAGCCGCCATCCCACTCTGGGCTCTCAACTTGGCTGCCATTTCCACTGACCTAAGAGGTGACGGCTGTTGGTGGTGGTTCTTTGGTCGGTTATCTTGTGTCATCTTGCTATACGCTTCTTAAACCTGGTTGAAAATATTTAATTTTTAGTTCTCTGCTCCACACCTTTTACGCTACAGGTATTTTCCCCTCCTGTCCCTAGCTGACATAAGACTTAGTCCTATGGGATGCTTGGTCCAATAATGAGTTGTAGTTTTAAGGCCAAATCTGTGGTTTCTGCAGGAAGGTATTTTTAAATGAGGCAGGACCGAGAAAGTGCTAAGAACTGTAATCGTTGTTGACGGAGAAGAAATGACAGAAAGGGGACACTACGGAACATCTTCTCTTAAGCAGGGTATTTTTTCAGAAATAGCCCGTGTCCTGGGTTTAAGAGGAGCTGTGCATGACAGCAAAATGTCTTTTGTGTGGTGTTTTTTATTTTAAATGAATGCTGTTGGATGCTAAACTTCGGAAATGGATTAGCAAAGAAAACAGGATCGTTGGAGCTGAAAGCAGCTTTACATTTGGACAGCTTCCCCATTAATATCGTTTGCCTGCAGATGAAGTCAGCGATGTACGGGGTTATCTGGGTTACTGTTACTTATAAGGGTTATTTCTTGTGTAAGGTGATTTGAATGGGGGCAGAAGTCTTACCCGACATGAGAGCCGTCACTGCTGCCCCGTATGAAGAATTACTTCTTAGTGCGTTTTTTAAAAAAAACCTGATCTCTAGAAATGGTCATTTTACGCGTAGTCTGAGTGCTGATTCTTTCTTCAGTCTTCACAGAGGTTGCAAGAAACTTCTGCTAACAAATTACGAGGCCCTGGGCTGCGTAATGTACATCTGTAATATTTAATTTCCCAAGCACAGAGCTCGGTTGTACCATCCACGTCTAGTCTTCTGGGGTCAAAATGGTACTTGTCACTCAAGGCCCGTTGCCCGGCCATGGTGCGTTATCTCTGAACGTGCTGCTGTTCGGTGACTTCAGCGTTATGTTATCAAACTTGTTTAGAAAATGTTTCTTCTGAAATTTGCTGTTGTGTTGAGCCAAGTGATTCATCACAGTTTGAGCATTTCCTCCCCTGGGCAAATTTTAGGTAAATTTAAATTTCAGTGTGATCCTCTCAGATGAGGGCTCCCCTCATTTCCAGCAGGCCTTTGATTTATAGACACTCATATGCCAGTAATATCTATCCTCTCTCTAATGTAACTTGAGATTGAGCTCCAGAGGACAAGTAGAGATTTCCTCCTTCCAGGTTTTCTAGTTGTTTTTCTTCCTAATCTGTCATTTTTTTGGAGTTTGTTTCCTGTAATACAGATGTGCTCTGTAGGCACGGGAGACTTCAGGGGGAGCTTTGGCTGCTCGCTAGAGCTGCTGGCGTATTTGCTGGAAGGGGTAGAATTACAGCCGCTGCCGTGGAGCTTCTGCAGGGAGGTTTGTGGTGGTGTCAGCGATGCAGTTTCAAATGCACGTGTACTCTGTAATTGTGGAATAAAAATTACAAAGGCAGAGGAGGGCCTGCTAATTACTAATAGCAATGTAAGTTACTGTGCGCGCAGAGATTCTAAAAGGTAATTTTCTGTGTATTTTTTTTTTTTCCTTTGGAATCTTCTGTCAAAGATTCAGATTCATCGTAAATATAAGCCCAGGCTTTTGATCCGAATCTAAACTATCAGTATCATTTGAAAGCAGTTTTGTTTTCTGGATTCCTTGGAGGTATAGCCGTTGTTTAAACTGGGGTTTCTGAGCACAGCTTCCAGCTTCACTGTCTGACAATAATAGGACACGAGGAAAAAACTAGAGAAAAGTATGTTTTAAGTGCTCAAATTTAGAGCCTTACAGTGCTTTTGAAAGTGAGACTTAACATGCTGCTCTCTCTTAACTGTTATTTCCCTGATTTGTAGAAGGCTACAAATATCACATTTCCCCAATGTGTTAATGTGTTTTAAATAAGGCACTGACATGGCTGGCAGCGTGTTTCAGCATTTGTCTGATCTCTTCCCTAAATAATGTCTGTCTCAGAAGAACTGTGAGGATAAATTAATATGGCAGAGAATACCGTAGGTCGCTGAAAGTGTGGGATTTTGCAGTTACATAGGTAAGTAGGTACCTGTATCGTATTCTTATAACAAATTTGATAGGGGATTTGAGGACTTCTAAGCCTGTTTTCCAAAAAAAATGAGGCTTATGCTTCTTTTTTAATTTCCTGTCAAATGTGGTCAAAATATATATAGGAAGCCAGATTTCATTAGTTCTGTTGCTCACAGAATAACTTGTGGGGCCTGTAGAGGCTGGAGCTGAGATTTTTCTTATTTTAGATTCACGGATACTCTTGCATAAACTTTGGGCTCAGCAGTGCTAAACACTTAGGGTGGCAATAAGGAACACGGCGTTATCCTTCAAGCCCTTCCTTTGTGTTTTGTGAATAGCACTACGTATTGGAATTTCAGAGAGAGGACTAAACCAGAAGAAGAATTCAAGTTTTGTCCATCGGGCTCTTCTGATAGCAGCTCTACTCTGTGAAGAGATGATACCTGGAGTGAGATCTGGCTCTATTTCCCCTGTAATATTTTCCATGCGTACTTTTCATGCAGAGTAAGGTCCGCTGCCATTTTTTCTATGGCTCTGAGCTTCCAGATTCATCACCTCTGCTCAAGGTGGTTTTGGTCTTGCTTTGCCCCCAGCTACTGAAGTTGCTTCCCACTGTTTGATAGGAATTCTAACTTCTCCCCCTTTTCTGTTTTATAAACCCGTTCTAAGTTCCATTAACTGTTTCCTTAATGAAGTCTCCTGCACCTAAAAGCTATTTCACTTACGCAAGTATGTAAGTTAATCATCCTCTTCGTCTTTCTTAGCCAGATTCTTAAACTGGTCATTGCAGAAGACTGGATGTTTTTATGGATGTTTTGCCTGGCGTCATGGAGCTAAAGCTAAGAGTACTACCTCAAGCATAAAAAGATGCAGTAATTTTTTTCCTTTTCTTTTGCAGTGCAATTTTCCAGAGAACCAGGATGGCTAGAAGGCACACTAAATGGCAAGAGAGGACTTATTCCACAAAATTATGTTCAGTTTTTATAGCTTTGTGCATTGAACGCCAAGAAGGTGTACATGGTATCCATGGATTTTTGTTATAGTCACTTCTCTCTACTTTTGTGACTGCTTTTAATCAACGAAGAGCCTGACTATGGGTTGAAGATCCTAATCTGTATAAAGACATTAAGTGTTGCCAAATATGAATTACAAAAAAAGATTCTTTAAGGGTTGGAGTGGGTGGGGGGACAAGAAAGGGGGATGGAGGGACAGGTTAATTTTTTAATAGGGTGCTTTTTTCAGTTGTTACGTGCAGTAGTGGTATGTTTGTTTGCAAGGCAACTAGTATTTTAAGTCAAATATCTGGTTGATCTGTGACTCGGCTATCAGGTGAAGATTTTTATAAACTTAGCGTCCTGGAGATTATGCATCGATAACCAGCATTTTTGGATTTTGAGAATACTGTTGGATGAAAAAAAGCTATCATGCTGACAATTACATTCTATTTCAAAATGGAAGAGACAGCATGGAACAGACACCAGTAAGTAAAATAACAGGTATCAAGACATGACATTTTTCAAATGTCTTCAAAGAACACATTTGTTTATATTGTGTGTATGATTTCATTTATTTTATAAAGATAAAACACATGAACTTTTATTACAGGCTCCTGTATGTCATGGTTCCTTTGCTACTCAAAAATATCACTGTAAATGAAATAAAATGTTATTTGCTATTTGACCTAAGTCATTCCTATGTCGGAGAATATTTTGCTCTGGTTCTGTAAGTTATGATGTGAAATAATTATTGGCAGCTGTATGCAGTCAGGCTCAAGCAGGCTCCTTACTTAAAATAGGCAACTCTGCAAGCTCCAGCCAAAAGGAAGAGAGGATCTCTGGCTATGATCCTTCTGCATCCTGGAGGCATCTTGCATTTTATCTATCGGCTGGCTGGCTGGCTGGCTCCTCCTTGAGCTTCCCTTTCTTCCTCCCCTGTAATTTTCAATTGTAAGGTCTTAATGATACTTCGTAGTACCAGAATCCTCAAGTAGCTGCCTCAGAATTTGTAGAACTATTTGAGTAATAAGAGAGTTATCTGTCGTCGTAGAAAAAGCTTGCAGAAATCTTTTGGCGTACAAAGCTGTGCCTTGTGATTAAAAAAAAAAAAAAAAAGATATGTGCAGTTTATCATTAATCTTTGTATTTTTCTGTCCTTCAAGCAAGACCCTCTGGGAGGCCGTGGAGAGGATGCAGGAAAATATGACGGGATGACATGCTAATACCGGCTCACTTATTTGTTAAATGGGACTACGTGGATTTGGAGTCATTTACTGGAGATGTACTTAGCTTGCAAGTTTTTCTAACTAATGTGATTAGTAAACCAGTTAATGGTTAATGCTGCCTTGAGGTTGGGATGGCTTTTTTCCCCTTAAGATTTAACTCCATAGCATTATTTTGTTCTTTTGCCCAGACTGCATAGACCATTGGAGTATGCACAAATCACTTCCAGATGGAGCAATGGTGGGCCAAGTCAGTCCAGCTCTCCAGCGCTAAACCTCATAGCTTGGAGGAGTTTAATTTGGTGTATTCTCCTGGTATTTGAGCAGTGACTCTCTGCCATACAGCTTTTAGGCAGTTCTTGTCTTGGCGTAGTGGCTGACCCAAGCACTGAAGGTGACTTTTGGACTTCTGTGAAGGGGACCAAGTTCTTTAATTTGCTCCTTGAGTCAGTATTAAGGAAACGGTCGCACCGATACATACGGCAACAGCTCGCAGGTTTCCTTACTCAGATTTGTTCACTTGGCAAAGCACTCTTTCGGCCAGGGATTGTGTCGCCTGGGCCCACAGCTCTCATCAACTCATTTGTGGCCTGAAGGAGTCATTCTGGAGGCAGGATGGAGTTTGTGTGGCCAGACTCAGTTTTCATGGCTGCCGGTTGGTGGGAAACGTTGAAAGAAGAGGGAGAACGTAAATCTTTGGTATTAGCCTAGTAGGCACGGCAGCTAGGCGTGCTGGCTCGTCAGATAGTGAAGCTGTGATAACTTGAAGCTTACAAGCTTTTTAAGTCGCTTCCGTTTGTTTTGTTGTTGTTTTAAACGTGCAGCGCACGTTTGATCTTGTTCTCGCTGCTCTCTTCCAAAATTCTCAATGTATTTCTCAGCTGTAGCTCTGTGGTTTGGTTTGGTGGTTTTTTTTTTTTTTTCCTGTTTAACTGAGGTTGTTTAAAAAGGCAGATATATAGAAAAGGAATAAAAGACTTAGTGTCTCTTCTATCCAGTCCTGTGACCCTGTTTGCCTTTAGGTGAGATGTTTTGAGACTCCTGTTACTTCTGGAGCTGCGCAGAACCCAAACAAGAAGAAAACTTTTCTGCTGAGAAGTGATACACTGAGCCAGAGGTAATACTAATCCAAACTTTCTCACGTCCTAGACATTGTCTTAAAGGCAGTGGTGTGAGCTATGCCAGATCAGATCTGGCTTTCAGGCTAACCACGCTGCCTCTTAGGAATGGAGCTGTGGTAACTGCTACCCACCGTACGGGTTTCCACATCAGCCCAGTCATACTCATTCTGAGTACAGCCTCGTACAGCCGAGTAGCCATGGCACACCTCATTCTGCATCCTCACTGCCGAACACTGCTGGAAATGATGCCCTCATACTGACTGGAAGTAGAGATTTGAAGGATGCTAAAAATTAAAAATCATATAAAGAAAGTCAGGCCCCTTTCCCATCCTTTGAGATGGTTTTCTTTCCTGAAGCTGGGCCTTAGGGCATGCCTCTTCTCCATCTTTTCCATGGTTTGGTAGATCTGGGAAGAGCAGAGGAATGCACAGTTAACTTGAGGCAGGAAGGAGGACAGGGAATCAGTTGTGGAGAAAGCTGGTCGAAGGGCACTTCTCTTCTGGCCTGGCAGCAGGAGTGGTTGTTATCCATGGGTCTGGCCTGACTCCGTCCTCTCCAGGGAACAGCCCTCGTGTCACAGCCGTGGGTACAGGTTCAGCTAGATCCTCTGCTCGTGTCCCCCCTCCCTTGCCATGCGCCGGTTGTTGTGCAGAGGGGCATGGACTTGACAGTTTTCAAAAGCTGAGACTCGTGGCAGTGAAAGCATGACACAGGCTGGAAATTAGAGAGGGTGAATTAGGGAAAAAAAAAAAACCACAACCCACCCTATTTTGAGCGTTTTATGCAAAATGACGTTTGCCTTGCCATGACTGTGGGGCCAGAGACTGAATCCCTCAGGCTGGGGATTAAGGTCGAATGTGTGTTTGCTGAATAATTAAAATGGAAAAGCTGAGACTCCTGACTAGCTGGGATCAGTAGGAATTTACAGGCTGTGTTAGTCGCTGGACAGTGTGCAGCTCTGTGCCTTGGCCAGGCAGCAGTTTCACTCTGCTGGGTGAAAATCCCTGGGGTTTTCAGGCTGCTGAACGTTGTTAATCATTGTCCCAGCTGATCTTCATGGCAGGTTTCTGTCTGATGCCCAATCTTTCATCAGGAGTGAAAGAAAAATCTCATTTGCTGATTTATCTGCCCTGTAATGAAAATTAGTGTTCCTGCTACATTGCTTACAGCTTTTGCTAGCTGAGCCTTTGTAATTGTATCACGGAAAAGACTCGGGGAGAAACTTGCCTTTCTCAGTGCTCTGTTCCTTGTTCTCTTAACCCATTTCACCATTCTTACCTGGTTTGCAACTTACTTAAAGAGAACAGTAGCCGACAGGGGGGTGATGGAGGCTGTAAATGCATCAGCGCTAAACACGGTTTAACTGAAAGTCTTCACTGGACTTCTCACCTTTGAAGCTGAATGTGCCTCGGACATCATTTTCTACATTGGAGTTCAACAGAGTGTCCTCATCTGTGCTTGCAGTAACCGCAGGTAAGCACTAAATAAACTTCATCCTTCCGACAGCTACAATTAACGTGTTCTTTTGAAAACCTTATGGCACGGCATGTTTTACCTTGCAAAACCTTTGAACTGAAAGGGCGTTTTTTCCACTCCTTTCTAATATCGTACTCATCACAAACTCCCAGCCTCTGTAGATACCTGAAAGAAAGCAGCATCCCAGCTTGAGGTCAGATTACAAGTTTCATTATGTTTTTACGTAGCGATAGCGTTTTCTTATTTCTAGAACAGCATATGACAGATACATCTGCTTGTAAACATATGGGAAATTTTTCTTAACACTGCTGATCCTCTGCTATTCCTTCCTTCTGACAATTCAGCAAACAGAAGGCAGGTGCAAGGATTTTAGGCAATAAAAAGTTTGTGTAACTTGTTATTTAAAAAAACCCAGAACTCAGTGGGATGGTGGTCTTACACCAGAGAGCTAGAACTCGGGGGTGAGTTTTTGAGCTCGAGAGTGCGCAGAACAAACCAAGATAGCCAGAGTTTTATTTCCCCTTCTAACTGTCTCACCACTATTATACTCGGAAAAGGCCTGACCCCGAGAAGGCAGTTTGATTTAGTCACCGGGGAAACCCTGTGTAGGTGAAACAGCGAGTCCCTCTTTCCGTGAGAGAAATTCTAACTTTGGTCAACGGGTACGGCAGCTCTGGGCTAACAGAGACTGGAAGCCAGCCTCGTCCGGCTCCGTGAAGGTTGCTGGGTGGGTTGGTTTGAGCGGGATGTAGGTTGCGCGTGTGGCAGGGGCAGCGCCTCGTCTGGCAAGCACCGTTATCCAGGGTTAGGTCAAACAAATTCCTCGTAGTTGGGCAATCCCTACTCTACAGGGCCAGAAGCCGCTCTCCAGCTGAAGCCATCACACCTGCTGCGTCATCCCAATTAACGGAGCTTGAAGAAACCGAATTTCTAGATGTACGGAGAAAGATGTTCTGTTACATGGTTAATTACTTTATGTTACTTAATATCGTTTCTAGATGAGCAGAAGCTTGTCGCTAAGGGTATCGCTGCACCAGCACCTATCTGAGATTAAAATGCAAGAAATACTTGCAATCAAACCAGTTTAATTCATGTATATTTGTACAATTTGTATAAAAAAAAAAAAAAAGAAAAAAAAAGGAAAAAGAAAAATAGGTACTTGCAGACATTAACATAAAGACCAAACAATATTTTCTATTTATTTAAAAAGCTTTAAACATACAGAAGCAAACCCCTAATTATAAATGCATCATTATGCATAGATTTTACTGTTTACACCATACTGCTGGCTGCTTTTATTTTTCATCCAGGAATCTATTTAAACTCCAAGAATTCTTAAACATTCCTCTGAGCTTCCTGGCCTCAGAACTGCTGTCTATCTTATCAAGTCATTGACCTCCAGCTGAAAACATTGCTCTAAAAAAAGAAAAAAGTCAAATCTTTAATAAACAATTAAAAGTGCATTAACTGTAGAATTGTTTAATTTCATAAATGTTTAAACAAGTCAGTGAAAAACACCACCCTGTGAATTAGCTTTTTGCATTATTGATTGTAAAGTATCTTTTTAATAAGATTTCGATTTTGCAAACTTTAGTCTTTTCTATTTTATCGTGCGCAACTGGCCGAGTCGCGCGATGTGTAGTATTCCTGAAATACCCACTGCAGTACATTAACACTATTTTACATTTTTAACCGTGTATACAATGCTCTTGCTGTATATCCCCGTTCCTTCTTACAACAAAATAATTTAGCTCAATGAACAGAAGCCCACTTCGAAAAGGTGTTTTAGTTTTGTCTTGTATTTTGCAGGAGACAAATGCCTATTTCATTCTAAACAAATTCAAAAAGAACGTAACTTCCCAGTAGCTAAAAACTAGGGTTGGTTGTTTTTTGTTGGTTTTTTTTTTTCTTTTTTTGCTGTACACAGGTTTAGATAAAAAAAGTGATGGCTATTCTGCTTAAGTGTCCTCGATAAGAGAATACTGCCTCTTACAACATCTATATCCAATTGTATCTATGACTTCAATGATCTCTAGCAAAAAATAATAATCAATGAATGGTTTCATAAACAACAGGTGATTAAAGTAAAGGATTTATTATAATCTGCTTACAGTTGTTTGCAAAGACAGACATACGTTTTTGCATAAAGATATAAATTGCTTTTTAAAACTAATTTTAGTGTGTTTAATTATATGAAGTTTCTGTGAATTATGAATTGTACCAAACCAAGATTAAAAGTAATAAGGTACAAAAATAGGAGCAAACAGACAACAATTTGGACTGGGACAGGCATTGAACAGTGAAGTGTAGAATATGGCTTTGCTATTTTAATCAAGCAAAGTTACTCTCAGACAGAAAAGGAGGCAGTAACTTTGTTAATATAAAAAGCTGCTGCAGACTGTATTCACCCAGAACCTGGCTTTGAAATTTGCTATTTTAGACTTTAAAAAAAAAAAATGTAAATGGAAAGATGGATGTATGACTGTGTCTTTACTGTAAACAACCAGTCTGCATGCTGTGTATCTCACGTTGGAAGTTTGGCTTTCATATTGCTGTGCAGGTCAGTATTTAAAGATCTGCCTATGAATTAGACTTCCAAAATGCAAATAATATATGTATGTATATATTTATATATAAAAAAACCTCTCTGAATACAGTCTTTACAGATTACCCATTGCATAAGGCAGGTGTCATTTAAAAAGACAAGTAGCACTGACTGTCTCAGTGCACCAAAGCGCACCTCCGAATTTGGACTCAGAAAGGGTGTAGAATTCTTAATTCGACCACCATTTAAAAGAAATGCTACATTCTGACCGGCCAAGGGACAAACTGGAGCTCACAATTACCAGTGGCACCCAGAGAGAGCACTAGAGATTAGGACTCCAAAAAACTATTCTATTTAAATGTGAGCGTATGGTAGCAACAGTTGAGCCTCAGAAAAGTCCACCCGTCCTCTGTTCTACTCCAAAATTTTCTATTTGCTTATAAATTGTGAAATAGTGAAAATCACCTCAAAATTTTTTTTTTTTCTTTGCAGTCTTATTCTAGAGAAAACATTTTTGAGACAAAATCAGACCAACCGAGTGGAACTTGTAGTGTGAACATTTGTCTTCTCAGGTGTATTCTGATTATTACAAAAATGCTTACAAAATTACATACGCTTTTAGTTTATCACTAAAAATTCTACTCAGCTAATCTGCCCTTATCGGTACCTTACTATCCCTCTCACCAGTACAAATCTGCTCAATATACTTACTGTAATGATCTGCATGTTCCCTTCATCATCATCAGAAATCGCTCTCCCCCCTCTGAAATAATAATCTGACCTTTTAAGATGCTTTATGTATCCAGTATTCAAAGGAAAAACAAACAATCTATCTGGGAAACCTTAATAAAAAAAAGAAAAATCATTCAACATCTCACTCACCCCCGCTCCCCCGAGAGAGAAAGGGGACAGAGGGCAAGAACTCACTGTATCATTAAGCTGGCAAAAGCTTTGGAGAGACCGTAATTTGTCTTGTTAAATGAAACCTTCGGAAAGTGGCAAACACAACAGAGTGTAGTTTCCTACAGAAATATGAAGCAGGATTTCTTAAGGTGTGCTCAAGTCACGTACGCTTGCAAGCGAGACAAAAGGGAGGAAAGTATAGAGGAAAACAGAAAGGCTTAAATACAACTGAAAAGGTTAAGTGTGGTTATTTACAACAGATACCGTAGGATGGTAAATTAGATATGATGCTAAAAAAGGCACAGCTTTCCCTTTCTTAAATACACTGTAAACGGTTCATTATGCATGCAGAACATTTCACTTTACAAAAAAATTACCTTGTTTGTTTAGACAAAGATAGTACTTAAATAGTCTCCAGCAAAATAGAGTTCTTTCAAAAATACTTTCCCGTTCATCCTATTAACCATTAAAGATTTTTTTTGTCTCATTTACAAAAGTTCCTTACACCTTAGTTCAGGTCCTTCACAATTTATACATACAGCAATGTACAGTACAGCAAAAGACTGCAAAAAATTATTTGTAAAGCCAGCACAATAGATACTATAAATTGATACCAGGGCATTTGTTTTCACATCTTATCCTTTTTAATTAAATAGTAAATGGACACTTAACACAGTGTATATCAGCTATGATGGGATAACATGGGATAACAAATGCCACAGGTGGGGATAACAGAGTATTCCACACCAAATGTTCTGTTATTACTTTACACGTTAGGGTTTCTGTGTGTGTGTATATATGTGTGTATATATATAGAGTTTTTGTTTGTTTTTGTTTTTTTTACAAGAAAAGAATATTAATGCCCCATATTGACTTTACGTTTTATGTGCAAACCAAGGGTAAGCTTTAAAAAGTTCTCATTAGTTCTTGAACCCTTTTAAAACAAGCAAACAATACCAGAAACTACATGGCATATTTAAAACTCCATCTGTTAAAATATCAAAATCAAAGAGTTATTGACTAGATATGGCTTTTCATCCAGAGGAACAGGAACATTTTCTAAGTGTTTTAGGGTTATGGGGTAATTTCCAAACATCTAGGTCTTGCCAAATCCGAGTCAACTGCTTTCCATTCCCCAAACCCTTTGTATGATTTTAGACTATTCAGAGACTGCTGAACGAGTGTAAATAGCATGTTTAAAATATGGTTTCTTGGGTCCTTCATGGGTGTGGAATAACACAGGGAAACTTAAGGCAAAGTTCTTCCATTTAAGACATTTTCTATCACTTCCTGTGAAAGTACAGGGGCTTGGCATTCCCAGATTCCACCTTTGGTAGCTGGTCACTGATGATTTCCACCAGCATGGCTGGAAACTCGACTTTCAGTGCCTGAGACTCTCGGAAGGTGTAGAAACAGAATTCCAATAAGTCACTAACAAGCTGAAACACAGAAAGAAACACTTCTTAGGAGAGCCACAGAGAATTTCGCATGCAAACAACAGCTTACTGATAAGGGGTTATTACCAAGAAGCGGCATCCTACTCTGACTTGGCAGTCCATTTGCAGGGGTTAAAAAGCAAACAAAAGAACTCGAATCCCAAAGTGCTGCTTAACTCGCTGAAAATCTGCTAACTAGGGAAAAACCAAAATACCACCGATTTGATTTTTCAGCATAACTGCACTTTTCATTTCACTACCAGGCAACTGGCCGCCATGGAAACTCTAGGTACTCGATGCCTTCCCCGGAGGGGAAGGATCAGCCATAAACTATGGCATCTCTCCATTTCAGGTGGATACGCGTTCGTTAAATCAGATTATTTGGTTAACTTCAGTGCACTCTCCAAGGGCCGCAACCTACAACTGCCAAAGCAGCTGATGATTTTAGCTCAACAACATGACCGCTGTAGCATTTCGGGGTTTATAGCATCACAGTCCCTATCAAACTGTTGATCTGGTAAAGCATTCCTATTTATATATAAACGCATTTCTTAATACACGCAACCCAAGCTTTTTTTGAGGCAATATTTAGGGAAGTATTTCTTCTGGAAAAAAGCCCAACACTCCGTTCTCTATTTTTGTAGCGGTGGCTAGCAGCAAGCTTTTCCTTTCTCTCAGTGGACTAAGCACAACGCTGAGAATTTTAAAGATAAAAATTTCCGATTAGCTCTTCAGTGACAGCGAAGGAAGCTTTGTGCTGTAACACCCCAAGGACCGAGCTCGCTGTCAGCGCCGGCCCACCTCCGCCAGCAGAACAAACCCGCGCCTCACGCTGCCCCGTGGCACCGCTTTGGCTTCCTCTGGCCACCAAAGGCTCGCACAGGTGAAACTGTGCCTCAGTTCTCCCAAATGGCAACTGAGGGCCCGTTTGTCATCCTAAAAAAGGCGAGGGGGTCTCCAGCTGAAACAGGAGTGCGAGCTGAAGTACTGAATAGCGTACAGGTACCGTCAGCTTTTTGGAGTGTGGAAAAAAAAACATACCGTGGGTCTTCAAAGCATCAATAAATTTAGTCTGATTTCTCCCACCTTGTCTCAAGTTGCGTTGTTCTCATTTGTCAGTTACAGAGCTCCCTTTTGGTCTACGTGTTATGGGAAACTTAATCACACTACAAGAATGGGCGGTAATTTTGGCTCTTGAGCATTTTGTTTTGTCTCTTGTTTTGAGCTATTTTCTGCATGCAAAATTGCAACCTGCAGCTTATCCGTGCTGTAAACCGAGGTGCCGTTGGAGCGAGAGGACTGTGAAGACAAGACGACCTCTTCCAGCGTCACTGCTGGAGGAATTACATCTATTTTAATGACACAAACATGGCAGGGTGATCTCCTGGCTCTACCTACACGCGTGCGGGCTTTTGCTGGGTTAGTTTTCCATAGCACTTCGATACAATGGGGGAGTACTTGTTCATGACCTTTAGTAACAAAGAGAACGTTACTTCAAAACTAGTATTTGTAGTTGCTGCAATCTAAATGGATCTCCTAAAGCCTTACGGTACGTTGGAGCTTTGCAATCTTTAAGAAAACCAGTGCAAAGCCAGTCAAGAGGCAGAGGCAAGTCTGAGGCGCCATGAATGAAGTGCATCTAGGCTTCACTACAGCGTATTAATTTCCATTGCAGGTCAACAAATCACTGTGTTGCACAACTGAAAAAAACCTAGAGCCCCTGCTGCTTAAAAACTCAAAAGTTACGCACAGCCTAATTTTGGTGCCTTGTGTCCTTGCAAAGGACTTAAACCGCTTGTGCTTGTGTGGTTTATCAAACACAAGTTTGTTGTTTCAGTCCTTAACATGTAGACAGTTGCACTCTGCAGTAAAGCCTCTCTTAAAGCTCGAGTAAATAAAAGTAGACTTCTGGAAGGCGGAAAAAAGATATAAAGAAAAAAATAAAGGCACCCACAGACTACCGTCCTGTAGCACCATACCTTATTACTTCTTTTCAGGGCTTTCACAGCTGTTCTTACAAACCTATAGGCAATTTATGAACAACACAGAGAAGTGCCGAGATCACTCGAACACAGGGCTTTCTGCTCCTGAGCACGACACGAGTCTGTCTGCTGTTGCTTAGTTCATTCCCGATGATCTGGCATGGCATGAGGCAACGTTAATTAATTAAACTGATGCATGCTAAATAAGTAGCATAGACATAATTTGGTTTTCAAGGGGGGAAAAAAAATGCTGATGTTCAAATGTTTACTTCACCTATTAGGAGGAGGTTGTTTCTGCGTGTACTGTGTGCCAAAAACATTCCAAACCTAACACAAACCCCAAGAAAGTGAAGGAAACTGTCCCCTGGTATAATCGCCCGTCCCTCCTCCCTGCCTGTCTCATCACATCCCAGCACCTGAGCTAACTAAGCCTCGCGCCCCAACACAACCTTGACAACGACCTGATGAACGCGCCGCTTTTCCTGAACGCGAAGACGAGTCATTGAGTGATGGGGTTGGGGTCATCTCCGCCACACTGCCCCCCACCCTGGCGGCGCCGATGGCTCCTTTCTGGGCAACGCCAGCCAGTTCCTGCCTCGCCACACTCCTGTGAAGCCTGGGAATGCACTGAGATAGGCACCACAGAAAAGCCTAGGTGAAAACTGTTAATTCCGCCTTCTTAGCAAGCTCTTAGTAGTATCAGGTAGATCTGTACGTCTGGTGAATACGTGGCCAAAAGGGGAAATGAAAAATAAAACCTTTCCTGAAGAGAGCATAATCTGTGCTACACAAGACATGAGTTAGCAGTCCAGTGGGGGAAAACCAGGATGTGATCATGGATACTACCATAACATCGCACACAGAGGAGAAAGGTTGAGTTTACACAGTGATTTAAAAGAAAATACCTAGAACCTCCTATCGTGTAACACGGGTTTGGAGCCTTAAGGATAATATATGTCCTATACCTATTTAGTCTGCTCAAACCTTTGTTCCTCTCTTCCGTAAGCAAAGTTATCAACTTTAACATACCTGACAATAATCGACTACTTCTTTAAGAAAACAGGAATATTGGGAAGCACACCACCTGTGTCACAAGGAACACGGGACTGCGGTCAGGATCTTTCTAACTGCAACCTTAACAGCCGCGTGGCTTTTGGGGCTGGGGAAGTATTTCAAGCACTAATTTAAGACAAAGAGGAATGAATGCGGGAGAATCGAAGGCCAACTCAGAGGGACTAAAATGTAAACGATAGAGCGGGTCAGCCAGAGAAGGCTGCACGACGGAGACCTGTGCCATGAGCTGTGCTCTCTTCTGCAGGGACCACCCTCCGCCAGCCCAGCAGCCGTGGCACGAAGAGGCGCTGAAGGGATCAAAAATTCAGGTTCCACAGGCAATGTTAATTTTGAAATTTCAGTACCTGCCTCTGCATCCCAAGCAACATTCACCTCATACTGTTTTGATTTACAGCAGGTAAATAATTTAGCCAGTCTTTCGCTTTGAAAGAGAAGTTCCCTCCTCAGTAAGGAGATGAAAAAGTTTCCTTTCTCTTGTAAGGCGCGAGCTCTGTCACTGCAGCGACGACTGATACACCAGAGGTAACAAGTGAGGCAACGCAAGCTATCCAGCACCTCTCCATTTGGCTTAGGAATTTTCTAGACCAAATATATACTTCTGATTGTTCTTCAAAGGCTTGTAAAATCCCCGTGCTCTAAGAACTCCTGCCTACATTTTACCTGACCGCTTTTACCCCCTACCTCCGGTAGTTTATATTGGAAATGCTGACACCTCCTCCAGTGCAGCAGCGTGAAAAGCAACTCTAATTAAGCAGCGTGAATGAAAGCACCACTCTTTTCACAAGCAGTGCAGCAGTGACTAAAAACGTATTTACTTTTACAGTCTCCCAATTATTTCAGCTACCGAAGCACACAGCTGAAGAGTTACAGCTTAGCAGAGCGCGGACAGTGCGGTTTAGACCACAACTAAAATAATTCCCATTTCCTCAGGATGCAACTGTCCTTACCGCTTTAGTAGGTAGGTGTTCAGCCTGGAGAAGACAAGGCTCCTCCAGTACCTGAAGGGGGCCTGTAAGAAAGCTGGGGAGGGGCTGTTTGCAAGGGCATGTAGCAACAGGACGAGGGGCAATGGTTTTAAACTAGAGCAGGGTAGGTTTAGATCAGACATTAGGAAGAAGTTCTTTACAATGAGGGTGGTGAGACACTGGAACAGGTTGCCCAGAGAGGTGGTGGAGGCCCCATCCCTGGAGACATTCAAGGCCAGGCGTGATGAGGCTCTGAGCAACCTGATCTAGTTGAAGATGTCCCTGCTTACTGCAGAGGGGTTGGACTAGATGGCCTTTAAAGGTCCCTTCCAACCCAACACATTCTATGATCTATCTAACTCTCTTTGGAGCTGGCAATAAAACATGGCTCGGGACCTTTGACAGCATTGCAAGCCTTCCTCTGACCGGGAGGTAACCGGGCCAGCGCCGGGGGACGGGAGCTCGGCTGCCAGGCTTTGTCCAGCTGGGTCCTGGGTATCTCCCAGAACAGAGACTGCAGCCTCTCCGGCCGGGCAAATACCACTAAATAAATAAATATGAGCTGGGCTGAGGGGATGCAGACACACACAGGTCAGAATTATCACGTTTGTGTCACCCGGGCTGCTGTAAGACAGCTCTTCTGCCGGCAACTGGATCAGCTGTTAGCTGTAACCCTTCACCACTTCACTCATTAATTACGAAGCTTTCTCTCATCACTCCCCTACAGACAGCGTGCTGCATTTCAACATTTTCAACGCTACAGAAGTCTTAGAAATTCTGAGAGTTTTACTTAATCAATCTTCGCATTTGTATGCTGTATTAAGCACCTCTGAGAAAGAGGAGTATTAATCAAACATCATTTCTGTTATTAGGGTGGGGGTTCCATGAAAAGGACTTTTTCACCCACACTGTGCTTCATAATTAAAAGAATCAATCTTTTAATGAAGTCCCTGAAGTTAATACAGTCACAGTGACCTTTGAGCACTTGCAGAATTTTTACAGCAAAAAGAATTGATTTCAGTTTGGCAATTTCACCATGTCCTTGTATTTCCAGAAACGGTAGGAACTGTCTGATTTGCAAGGGTGCACATTCCTGTACTCAGCTGGCTTTCTGACTTCAAAATCTCTCACAATCTCCGAGTGCGGCGTGAAAGCCCACAGTCACTTCTCTTGTCGGGAGCATCTTGGCGATTAAGCCCACTGATACAGCAATTAAGACAGCAGTAGGGTAACAACACAATGCCGAGTAATTTCTTCCTATTATTAGCTACAGCTATTACTGTCACTGTTCTCACATGAAAATGACACTCCAAAAACTTTCTCTGTCCCCTTCAGGAACGGGAATCTGCCCGTCTGCCGTGTGTGTTGGGAGGAGGAGGCGGCCACCTTGCAGCTCTACACGATGCAACTGCGCAGCCTTGGTGACCACCTGCACCCAGCCAGGCTCCCCGAAAGGACAAGCTGCTGCCCGTCAGCCGAGCAGCGGGGTTTTGCCTCTTGCTTTCCCAACCTGTGTGTTTCAAACCGTGCATGAGTCAGGAGCCTGCTGCCCTGCTAGGGTAAGAAGCAGCAGCCGAGGCCGGCCAGCCTTACTGCAGCCTCCTGCTTTTTGCCCTTCATGCAGTGGATACAAATCTCCTCCTTCACAAGCAGTAAGGTTAAGGAAGACCACTGGCAGCCAGGTCTTGGATTATTCCATTGCCACTGCATTCCCTTTTGCTCCCAGTCCTACGAAAATCCCGTGATGTAAATTAATTATTACTCCGAGGGCTCAAGAAGCAAATTATTTCCCCCTGGTACAGCTCGCAGGCTGATTCTCAGAGGTACAGACCTCCTTCGGTGCGACAGTGAGTGGCTAATTCCTAGCTGCTTACGAAATCTTGAACTCTAGCCCTGAGAGTAAAACCTCTAAGACCAAGGGATGAAGCCTCTGATTACACCTATGCAGTGTATTTACCTCATGCTAGCAAGGAGTAAAAGGTGGATAAAATGCATATTGATTAAACACTAACTGCTCGGACGAGAGCAAATGTGGAACCTCGTTCTGCCTGGACAGGTGCATTTATCCAATTTAGGGAACTACACTAATTTCTTCGGGTTTTCTTCATAAACATGCGCACACCGAAACCACAGCACTTGACACCTGGACATGACATGGAGGAATCATAGAATCATGATTGGAAAGGACCTTTGAGATCACCAAGTCCAACCATACACACACCAAAAAAAAACAAAACCCAAAAACCAAAGAACCCCACAAACCACCAACCTACAATCTCTGCCACTAGAGCATGCCCTGAAGTACCACATCTAGACGTTTCTTAAACACCTCTAGGGATGGTGACTCAACCACCTCCCTGGGCAGGCTGTTCCAGTGCCTGACCCCTCTTTCAGAAAGTAATTCTTCCTAATACCTAATCTAAACCTCCCCTGCCACAACTTCAGACCATTTCCTCTGGTCCTGTCATTATTCACCTGGGAGAAGAGGCCAACACCCACCTCCCTACAACCTCCTTTCAGGTAGCTGTAGAGGGCAATGAGGTCTCCCCTCAGCCTCCTCTTCTCCAAGCTAAACATGCCCAGCTCCCTCAGCCTCTCCTCATATGACCTGGTCTCCAGACCCCTCACCAGCCTGGTAGCTCTCCTCTGGACACGCTCCAGCACTTCAGCGTCCCTCTTGTACAGAGGAACCTGAGTTGAACTCATTTTCTGTGCTTGGAGGACGCATGCAAACCCACAGATCACGCACCAGCGAAGCACCCTCAGCCCTTGGCCAGCGTAAATTTTGAGCCAAGACTCCCTTGCTCTTCTGTTGGCAGCAGCGGGGTTCTGCCCTCCTCCAACAAACACCTATTAACGTGAAGGGGAGAAGAGATCCAACCATTGCACACCGAGCAAGACGACCCTCAGAGTAGCCCCCGTCTACATCAGGCAGCTGGGAATCAATTTCTCACTTAACAGATGCGTTTTAGCTGCTGCAACACACCTCCCTGCACCCTCCGACATGGCTGCGGCTTTTGTAGGGAGCAGGGACTGGATCTAGGCTCTGAGTAAACAGAGACAATGCCTGTTCTGAGAATTCAGGCACCGGCACTAAAACAAGGCTCCGAACAGCTCATCAGCTGCGGGACACAACT
Source organism: Rissa tridactyla (assembly GCF_028500815.1). Taxonomy (NCBI): domain Eukaryota; kingdom Metazoa; phylum Chordata; class Aves; order Charadriiformes; family Laridae; genus Rissa; species Rissa tridactyla. Next base: position 73,823,577 of record NC_071470.1, read on the forward strand.
TTGGCAGATCAGTAGCAGGAGTAAGTGCACCCAAAGGTGTTGGCAACAGCCGAGGGGCTCATCTGCGGCTTCGTATTTGCGGTATAAAGCACCTGCGGAGGCACATTTGCATCCGCCGCAGCGAGCCTCGCAAACCTGCCCCGCGAGGGTCCCTGCCCTTCTTCCCGCTGTCAGCTTTTTCAGCGAGTGTAATCCTAGCGCTCTCGGCCTATGGAAAGATCCACCTCAGCTATAAAGTATTCCCTTCAGGAACCATAAAAAATTAATTATTCAGCAGCATGAGCCTTAAAGAATTTATTTTTGTTTGGCAGAAAAATATCAACAAGCGAATGACAGTGCAGTGCTCTGCCGTGCCAAGACAAGGGGAAGGTTCACATTAGGGTTTAATGTCATGGCATGGAAACAAAAGCCCTCTTAACTCAAAGTCTGTTTAGTATCAGCCAGATTGAAACCAAATTCAGCTTTTGTTCTGCAAACTGCCTAACCATACACTACGCTCTCTATATGAAATGAGGCTTGCCATGCAAGATACAACCCTTCCTGCCAAAGCCAACAGGAGATGTTGAGGAGGATCCAAATGAAGTTTTCGATACCATGTGTAGTACATCTGTTTCTAATGTTCCTGCGTGCCGTTCGTCTGATCACATAGCGCGCTTCACCTACGGCCAAGCCCTGCATATGCATCTCTCCCCGAAATGCCCATGGCCATTCACGGGCATAAGATCGAAACCTTTATGTCCCGGGCAGAGAGGTCGGCTGTCCTTGCTATGCTGTGCTTCTCAACACATAACGCTGCTTCTGTGTATGGTTGGACTCGATGATCTCAAAGGTCCTTTCCAACCATGAAGATTCTATGATTCTTGAAATGATGCACGCAGACCAGCCACAACAGGAGAAATATAAGCCCTACAAGAGGGAAATATGTTGATTACGTTGGTGCCCTCAACGCTCCCAGAAGGTCCCCAGGCTGGGGTCCATCCGCACAAGCAAGGCTGATCCATAGCACAATAACAAGTAAATAGCCACATCTGGAGTATGGGACACTGGAGTGTCCAGTTCTGGGCTCCCCAGTTCAAGAAAGACAAGGAACTACTGGAAAGAGTCCAGCAAAGGGCTATGAAGATGATCGAGGGACTGGAGTATCTCTCTTATGAGGAAAGGCTGACAGACCTGGGTCTGTTTAGCCTGGAGAAGAGAACACTGAGAGGGGACCTCATCAATGCTTATAAACACCTAAAGGGCGGGTGTCAAGAGGATGGGTGGTGCCCAGTGACAGGACAAGGGGCAACGGGCACAAACTGGAACACAGGAAATTCTGTCTGAACATAAGAAAAACTTCTTTACTTTGAGGATGGCAGAGCCCTGGCACAGGCTGCCCAGAGAGGTGGTGGAGTCTCCGTCTCTGGAGATATTCAAAACCCACCTGGACACGTTCCTGTGCAACCTGCTCTGGGTGACCCTGCTCTGGCAGGGGGGTTGGACTAGATGATCTCCAGAGGTCCCTTCCAACCCCTGCCATTCTGTGATTCTGTGAAATGGCAACAACCTCCTCCTCTCTGCCGTCTCCTGCCGAGGCAGAGGAAGGGTGCGCTGCGCAACCAGACTGACGCTGCCAGCCAGCGCCTGCTGTTATCAGCAACCAGCGCTTCCATGCAGCATCATGCAAATAAAGAGGATTTTGGTGCAGGCGGCCGTGACGCAGGCTCCCGGGCAGCCTAAGGCGGGCGCAGGTGTGCACACGCACGTGCGCCAAACCCTGCTTATCTTGTCTGCCTGGGGTGGGTTTCGATCTCTTATTTTTCGGTTGCACTTTTTGTGCTTTGGGGCTTTATGGATCATTAAATAAAGTTGCTGATTTTTTCAAATACATAAGTGCCTACCTGGCCTTCTTGAAAAATTTTTTTTTTTTTTCCCCTCACCTCGGCACTTTTCTACCTGCACATATGTTCACGGCGTGGATGAATGATTTAGTATACTGAGCAATGTAAAACCATCTTGTTTGGGTTTTTGGTTTTTTTTTTTCCCCTTTCTCCTATTATATAAGCCAAGCAGACTGTAATCTGATATTCCCATGCGCTTTGTTTCACATAGCCCTCAGACTACTTAAAAATGAGGTCGATGAAAGCAAAAGTGCGAAGGTGCAAAGGAGCAGTATTTTTGTGTTGCTTATGGCTCCGCTCAGGTAAAGCGAACTCCGCGAACGGCGAGGTGCTGCTTTGCTGGGGTGGCACAGCTGGAGGGCTGAACGAGCGCGAATTCTGCTCCAGTCCCTTCGGGCTCGAGCTGCAAATGCCAGCGCTGTGGCGGCAGCAGCCTGTAAACGCGCGGCCTGGGCTACACTTAGACCACTCGGCACCAAATATATTCTGATCCTCTAAAATTATAATGGAGTAAGTTAAAAATACATAGGTGACAGCTGAAAAAAGCGTTCCTCCTATGCTAAGGAATCGAGCAGAAAATTTGCATTTACATTGATAGGACGGAGAAAATCTGCGCTAGCAGGCAGTGCGGGGAGAAAAGTCATTCTCCCCCCTCTAAATTTATTCCGATGGATTTCAAAAACCAAAAAGCAAAAAAAACCACCCGGTTTTAAAGAGAAAAAATAAACAAGTGCCTTTGTTGAAGAAGTCTCCAATATCGTCTCTGAAAGGAAGCACTGTTGTGCAGACAGCCGGCCTTTTTAATGCTGACAATGGGACTTTCTTTAAAAAGTCCTTTGTAACAAAGTGCTCTATTAAAACAAAAGTAATGTAAAAATAGCTTAATTAAAAATTAAATAAAATGCAAGAGCAGCCTGCTTCCTCTGGTTAGTTCAGCCCCCAGTGGTTAATGCTGTGTTTTGGAAAATGTCTGTAGGACACGGTAGCGTTCTCAGCAAGTATGAGTCTGTCATCCAAGTCACCTTAACCACACAAACACACCCATTTAAACAACAAATCCTAGACGCTGCCTATTCTAAAGAGGATTAGAGAGCTCCATAAATGCAGGGGTTTGTTATGCTGCCCCGAGGTTCAGATGTATCTTGCAAATGATTTTATCACCCGTCCCCTTTCTTTCCACTAAAACGCTACAACTTCCTTTGCTGGCACGGAGCAAGAGAAACCCGATCTCTGAAGAATGAGCTATTACTGCAGTACTGATAGTACTCCCCCTGCCTCCCACTAAGATTTGCAATGTTTTAATGAACAACAGAACAATATTTGAAAAATAATTCCATATGTACATTCTGTAAACAGACCTCAGGCTCTTATACAGATTTGACCTGAAGTGCACTGTACTGTACTGTCTCTACAAAAACGAAATTTAAGTCGAGTACAAAGAAGTGCATTTATATGCAAGGCTCTGAAAGGAAGCGCTGTAGGTTCCTCATGCAGCAGAGTTACTGCCCTGCCCACCCAGGAGGGAGCAGGACAGTTTTCTCCTTTGCTGCAGTTTACCAGTTGTCAGTGGGGGGTGGCCAGTGCCCGCTGCTGGGCTTCAGCCTCTGCTCACAGGATCCCTCCTCTCTCGTACCCAAACATGGCCACAGGTCGCTCTCACTGGCCCCATGAGTCTCCTGTCACTTGCTGCAATGCAGTGCAGCTTCAGAGAGGACTGACACCAGCCCTGATAGCCCCTGGCAAGGGACTGGTGGCCAGGGCACTCAGGGGGCACTGGGGAAAAGCTTGAGGAAACCACTACAGCTGTGTCAGCAGCTTCCTCTGTGGGGACTCCAGGCTCTGTTACAGAGAGCACGGAGATACAACCCCGCTGCTGCTCAAAGCATCTGGAGAGGTAAATCTCTGCACTTACCATTTCACTGGCCAGAACCAGGTTGGTCCCAACCCAACAGCTCAACGTTACGGATACCCCTTCTGAAATCACAAGCTGGTCCCATGCACTAGGCACCTACTACAACTCTTCAGAGTCATTCTGGGCTGAGGCACCAACAGCCTGGGTGTTTTGGGACTAAACTTTTAGTTTCTCGTGTCATTCGTCACATCTCACGCCTGACGCACGTAAAGCAAACACCTCGCACTGCAATGAGACAGGGTGGTAGAAATAACCTAACAATACAGCGAATCTTATACTTGAAAAGCTCAGATAATGCTTCAAATACCCACGATGGCTCCAAGGTCTTAATACATCATTTAAAGTCATCATTATTGCAATCACAGCTGTAAACGATCACCAAATTCAACATTTATTAGCACATCAGGCATGTTAGATGCATGACACACCAACCCGGCACCTTTCATTGCATCTCGCAGGGCTACGCAGCAAGGCACGCGCGCGCTCTGTCTAACTCAGGGTCACAGCTAACATCACTTCTCCTGCTGAAGAGCCTCTGCCCCCACAAATAGCTCTATTGGCTTTAAGTGAATCATCGGAGGAACACGCTACCATTTAACACGGGAGAAGGCAGCAGGACCCAGCCCTTAACGACTTCTATTTTCTTACTTTACTTGGCAGTTGTCCTTAAATTAATCTGCTAACAACTTCTCTCAGGTGTTCCTTTAAAAAGAATTCCATTTTTTTTTTCTCCCTGTTAGTCAACACAATTACCGACTACTGGTTTACCTTAATGGAGAGATTTTTGCTTAACTTGTCTGCACTCCCTGAGGAGTTATACTTACATCATGCATGGAGTCAAGAAGTTTAGTCAGTTGGTAGAATCTCTGCCAGCTTTGCCCAGAGTTACTTGGACATTTAGTTACCATCTTCTTTAGTTCTTTAATGTAATTTGCCCTCATTTCTTCAAATGCAGCTTGGCTTTTGAGACCATCCTTGGGAACTGTCATTGAAAAGACAGTCTTACATTAATATTAACTGCATGGCTTATTCTTTTGATGTGCATACTTAAAAAGTTACACTACTTAATGGATGAAAGAATTAAACCGTTAAGCAAAGTCCATAATTTTACAGACATTGGTAAAGAATCAACAACATCACACAGATTTTTCAAGTGATTCAAGCATCCTCTCCAGATCTATGATTGCAGAAGCTGTGGCAGAGGACAAGATAACATCTCAGAAATACGACACATGCTAACCTCATGCTGAAACTGTTTTTAATACAACCCAACCACAAAAAATGGCAGATGGATCAAGGATATTTTTTTAGAAGTTGAAGAAGTCATTTATCATTCTTGAACGACTGCCCACACTTGGCAGAGGAGGGGAAGGTACAGAATTACAGCTGTTACGTGCAGAAATGCTAGACCAAGTGACACGTTTTTATGACATCAAGTAACATCTAAAATTTCTTTGAATGTTAGTAAGCATCTGTGTAACACCTAGAACAAACAGATTCATTATTCTCCATGAAACAGAAGACTATTTTCCAAACCGGCATCCTGACCCAGGGGTTTGACCACAACATACAGTTGCAAGCATTTCCAGTGTCCTATCGAAGTACCCATCTGCCAGAGGGATCGTTTCACAAATGGGCTAAAAGGAGAGTTTTCTGATACTTTGTACTGTGACCGGTGTCAGCAAGGCTAATTACAAAAGCAAATACACTGTTTCTTCACAGACTGCAAATACCATTGCACTCCAGCAGGTTCTGCCCCAAACAGCAGTGACTTACAGGATCAGACCTCTAGGAAAACCCCAAAGAAGTTATTAACAACATTACACAAAATGTTCTGGTGTTTTAAATACCTGGATTGGTTGAATGATGCTTAACCATCAAGTATTTTTCTACTCTGCATCTCTGAATGCTAGTCCACAGAAGAAAAATAAAATACTACACTGTACACTGTGTTTATTTTCTAAGCAAGCTAGAAAGCTATGACAGAGTAAGCTAAATGGGAAGTTACTTATTAAAAAGGAAAGGAAAAAAAAGGTGATCTTCCAATTTAGCTTACCCTGACTTAACATCTTGACAGAAATTCTCATCTGTTCCCTTCTCCTGTGAACTGCCTTCTATCCCACTGCAATCACATCATAAGCACGCAACAACCGCCCAAATGGCTCCAGAGTAGAAGCTTTTTAGAAAAAGCACCAGTATCTTCTACCACCAGTATCTACCAGCGGAGTTTAGCAATGGAAAACAAGGAGGAGCTCTACCACCACATGAGCAGCAAGGACTTGTGACCATCAAGTGCTGGAAGGGGGCACAAGGAGGAATCTTTAGAAAAAGCCTAGGAGGTAATGCACCGACCTGCCTACCACTTGTTAAACATTATATATTTATATTATATAAACGTAATATTTTAATTTTTAAACTCTGCAGGCCATATCTCTGAGTTGGTCAGCTGACAGGTAGAAGAGACTTTCTGGAAGAGCTGTAAAAATTCAGTTCAAGCTGAATGACTATAGATACACCAATCGAGATGAGTAAGGCCATCGGAGCATACTGTGGCCCTTACACAAAACGCACGGGCTTTACAGTCCCATTAATATTTACAGGCCTGTATTCCTACATGCTGCTTAAGGACTGTTAGAGCCACTCTTTCTTTGTCTACTATTATGCATTTTACTGTTCTGTCTCAAAATTATTGTACCATCACCCCAGCCAGATTATTAAGAAAGAAAGAAAGACCACAAATAAAGAGAACTCAAGCAAAACATGAAATTCTGGAGGTCTGCCCAGTGTTTCTGATTTTACTTATTAAATGCAGCAATGCTTTTGGCAAGCTCCCAAAATCTATGGTCTGTGGAAAGCACGAAAACAATTGAGTTGTAATGTGTGGTTTCTTCCACATGTAAATGGAGTGAAACTTCCTTGATGTGGTCATCATGAAAGTTTCAGAATAACTTGTACTCTGCTCATCACACTATTCAATAAAAAAAAAAAAAATTAAATGAAAGCAAACCTGGTGTTTTCTGTCATGAGGTTGTATCAAGGTGCAATCATTCAAAACCAGGTTTGCTGCCGTTCGCATGCCGCTTTCTGGGTTTTATCAGTGTCTGCCTTCCTATTTCACTCACCCCTCTCTAACGTAAATATTCCGATTCTCCCAAAACAAACTATTTTTAGTAGATTTGCTAGTCATCGTGGTGTGCGTTTCAAAGGGACCCGTCTAGGTGAAGTTAATTGGCCAGTCTGATCTCACCCAACAAATTCTCGTAATAACTCATGTCATGAGTTAACACTCTCAAGAGGGTAAAGTAATAAATACCTAGCTTAAAGACATCTTGCTACGTTTTTAGAACGCCCTTAGGCTCTTTTTCTAAAGATTCTCCCCCTTTAGGGCTGATTAAAAAGCAGCAGAGCCAGATCTCCAATCCAGACATGATCAAGAACATTTTGGAAGCTAGACCTCCCGCCCCGAGCACATCCACATTAAGCCCTGCTAGCTGCTTCTGGAAAGACCGTGCGTGACAACCTTCAAAAAAGCCCGTTCACCCACCACAGGGCTACCCCAGGGCATATCAGCTCCCCACAGCCCCAGTTCCGCCAGCAGACCATCTCCTTGAACTCTCAGTGGAGCGGGACCTGAGGGTCTGACCCCGTGGGCTGGGACACAAAACGGTCTCCAGCCGGCACCATCTCTCCTGGTCCCGGAGAGCTGGAATGGCTTCAACAGGAGGGAGGAAGAGAGGCAGCCGAGGCCAAAAAACTTACAGCCCCAGGAGGTTTCTGTTAGCGGATCCAAACCCCCTCCAGCCAGGATGGGAACTGCAGCTTCACGTCCTCCTTCAAAGGTAAGCACTTTAAGCACAGAGCTGCCGGCTGGGTGGGACTGGCGAGGTCTGAAGGCTGGATGCAAATCCCTTTCGTAGGCACCTAACTCTGCCTGCAGCCAACGTGCCCACGCCGTGGCTGGGGACTCAGGAGGCTCCTGCGTGTCTAAATCTGCTGCTGCATCAGCCCGCTCTGGCGTCCCGCAGCAGTTTTGGCGATAAGCACCTTCCAGGGCTGCACAACTAACGCCTGTCGCTTGTTTTCTTCCCTCAGCTTGCTAGGGCAGAAGATGGGGTGATGGGAGAAGACAGACAGATCCCAAAGGGTGCACTGGGCTCCGCTCCCCACCGAAGTGGGGAGATGCTCCGTTGCAGCACAAGCCCGGGCAGCCCCTGGCCCCGGCAGCCTCGGGCGTGCGTCCTGCCGCCGACAGCTGGCAAGTGAAAGCCAGAATAAGCGCAGCCGGCCCCTTTGATCTGCCGCTCCTCCTCTCCCCCGGCAATGCCCCCGCATCCAGCCCCCCTTCTGCTGGGGGGAATTCTTGCCCGGGGAGTTCACCGCAGCGACATCATGAATGCCCCACCAGTCAAGCTGATGCGTTATCTCATCATGATGTCACTGAGTGGATCCCACAAAAAGGAGCGTGGTTATACAGAAGGAAGTTTGTTTACAGGCAATTGGCTTTTTCATCAAGACTGATGGAAAAGTGACGTACAAACTGCCTGTGTATTTATATAATTGTACTGGGACGGGAGTTTTTCAGTATTTTCAGTAAGGTGAGATCAAGAGATCTGCTAATTACTACACAGTGCTGTAACAAACACCAGGATGTAATTTTGTATCTTAAGAAAACTCAAAGCATAACTCTCTAGAGAAAAATAAAGCAGGCACTCTCATTTATTAAACTTCCCGAGCCCTGTAGAAAGCGCTTACCGTTCTCAATTCATTTGGCGTTGGAAAATTCCCCATTGTGCAGTACAGACAATGTACATCTTTTGATCTTGAAGATCACGTCAAGTCACCCAAACCAGTGGCTTTGAGCGTTGAGAGGGGGTCTCTCCCCAGTCCCTACAGCTGTTGCACTTTTTTGGCATGCCTGGCCAACTCCAGTGGTTCCTGTACAGAGAGGGGGGCCAAAGCCCCTTGCCTGGCCACTCCTGTCCTTCCAACACACATGTCACATTCAAACCGCACAGACACTTCCCATGCTAACAGAAGATGTGCAGATAAACCCTAAGACATAAAACCAGGCTTATTCCTGTGGCCCTGCTGGAAACAGCGTGGCTTTTCTGTCACGTTAGTTAAAATCACCGCACCTCTTTGTGAATTGGAATATTTTCAAGCATTCCCGCGTGCCCATGAATCTAACTTACCTGTGCTTAACAGCAGCAAAACTTTCATTATAGTGTACTCCTCGAAGCTAAGCTGCAAGCGAACAAACTGCAGGCTGATCTGGTGCATCCCCTGGCACAGCTCAAACATAGCAGACTGGCGCATCCGTTCCCTGCAAAAGAGAAAGAAAGAAAATCCAGGGGATAAATACAGGAGAGCGCAACGTGCATTCAGGGCATGAGGAAAGCGAGGTGCGACCTGGCAACCAAGCCCCGGCGGCGCAGAGGTCAGTAAGACACACCGCAGCTGCAAAGTTCAGGTTAGGTAAGGGAGCTGGGGGGGAGGGAGATGAAGGTGGAGCCCTGCCAGCCCCTGACGGCTGCCTGGTCCCCACGCTCCCGGGCTGGCAGAAAAACCCACTGCGGGTTCGGGAGACCCGGGCATTGCCTTGCTCAACTCCTACGGATGGCTCAGTTCACTTCGCTACCCGGCAGACCACAGGCAGCATTAATGCCCGCCTCCCTAAAAGGAACAGAAACAAATGTAATTTTGAGTTTTACATGCCGATGACGTCAATGAACTGGCAAAAATGTTTTAAAATGTGTTTGAACTGTCGGCGTTTGTTCAGCTCTGCCCTGGCTGATGGAAACGAGCCTGCCAAAGGGGTCAGGACTGCTGCAACAGGGCAACCTACACCCATTGCACGCACGTTTTAAACGATACATCACCCATCAGTCGACATACAGGTAGGAAACGAGTTTCAGGAGTGTCTGGTGCAGAGACGAGCTGGGGGAAAGGATGGGCAAGGAGGACCTGCAGCCTGCACCCCTCAGGGCGGTCAGCCCTGGCCCCAGCCCAAAACCCTCCAAGGCTGCCTGCAGCCACAGACAACAGGAAAACATACAGCGAAGAGCTCTACTGCCCACGATCGGGTCCATGAGCCAGCAGGGCCCTGGGATCAGGGATTTCCACCGTGCCAGCAGACATCTTGACTCCTCTCATCCTGAAGAACACAGTCCCATAAAAATACGGCTGGCAGGTTTGGGAAACAGGGAAGTGGTTTAACAAAAATAAAATAAAATGCATGACTTCGTGTTGCTGCCTTTATGTCTACCGAGGAGACTGAAGTTAAGAAACGACTGGGATGACCACTGCCTCAGCCAGCGGCACGTACGCATCCTCCCCGAGCAACCTCCACTTCAAAATCTCCTTCCTACTTGTCCTGAAAACGCAACAGGTCTAGCTCCAAGGATGAAAGTATAGGAACAACAAGGAGAAATGATTTCCCAGTCACTGAAGTTCTTGCTAATATACTACACTGGAACTCCTATGGGGAATTCTTAGTCAAATTGTTGCAACGGTCTCTTATTCAAACACTGAAATAGTAAAAAATTCTGTATGTTTTTTTCCCAAAATAATAATCTAAAATAGTCTGGAATAAAGGAGTATATAATAAGATCATCTCATTCATTAATACAGATGTTTGCCTGTTAAATTGTAAAATAAAAAGGATACATGACTTGTATCCAGTTTGCTCTTTTTTTTTTTTTCTTTAAATACATTTTGATATATTAGGTTCAGACCCTGTCTGTCTTCCCTGAGGCAACCCCAGACTAACCTGTCCTGCACAAGTTTCAGGCAGAATTAGTCAGGATTTTGCTATACTTCTAAAGCCGCTATCCCAAACCACAACAGCTACAGCAAAGAGTCACCGAGAATTGCTTGTCTCCTTTTGAAACTATGATATATATGCAGGTATTTAGACAAGGCGCTCTAACTGGTCAGTGGCCACTACTTTTTTTGTTGTTTTTAAATTGCTCAACAACAATTGTATATATTTCTTCAAACATTTTTTCACATAACTGGGGAACTGGATGAAGCACAGCTAATTATTTTAACCAAGCAACTGCCTTTTCAAATATACAAATTGGCTGGTGAAAGAGAAGAATCATACTGTGTGCAAACAAAGACTGATGTAATCTTCCTGGTGTTTTATTTCACTACTGCCAGAGCAGATTTTATTTTCCTCCTTAATACTAATAAAGCAGACTCCCCATTGTTATATGGGCTCTGCACTTTTCCCCTGCTCCACCCTCTTCTTGAGACTAAGAACTTCCAGCTTCTTTTTTTTTTTAATTTAATAGTAGTAGTAATGCCATGTTTATTTATTTTTACGGTGCATCGTGGACCGCAGGGAAGAAAACAAATAGAAAAAAAATAGTCGTTGAACGCTTTGGACTGTGACTGAAATACCACTTGGCCCTCTGCTTGAGAAGGTCAGCCTCCGCTGTTGGATGCAGGCAGGCACGAGCACACAAGCCCGGCCGCGAGCTGCAGAGGAGATACAGACGCCACTTGGCCACACTCAACGCTGGTGGCATGCTACGCACGCACGCAGAGGGACCCTGAGTAACTGGGATCGGGTGAAACAGAAAAGGATTTGCAGAATTGAAAGACAGCAGATGCACAGAAACGGGCATTTCTGAAGCTGCTGGGGTCCTACTCCAGCGCCGGGTCTGCCTGAGGCTGGTGGCTGCCGTCCCCAAGGCTTGCAGCCAACCCTGGATCATCTGGATCAACCAGCACACCTGGATCTCTCCCGGTGTTTGGATGTACCCTTAGCGTGGATGACCAACTATGCCAGGGACGGGGGCTGTATGACTCAGCCTACCACCCTTTGGGGACATCACCCCAAACTAGCCCGAGGTCCTTCTGCACAAGGTTCTTATCTACCAGAGACCAAATGGCTGCAGGCACCTCTGAGCTGACCCAGACACAGCTGGGGAAAAAGACTCCAAAAAACCCCAGACAGTGATCTCCCTCCTGCTGGTCCTGCTCCCCTCGCTCTTCCCACAATTACCAAATACGGGTCTAGGACACAGATGATGGTGGCTCCTAATTGACCTTTCCCAGGAGGCTGAGGGGTACGTACTGAAGCTGAAGGGCGAATGACTAATAAGGGACATTTGGTATTTTTAAAAAAGCATTTTAAGGTACATCTCAGACTGCTAAAGACTAGCAGGATTCCAAAAGAACAGTCTATTATATCCATTGTTACTTTTGCAGGACACCAAAGTTACGTTCCTCCAGCCTCAGAACATACAGCAGCTGCCACCATCCCTGCCTGCATTTGACCTCCGCAGACACAAGAAGCGCCAGAGCTTTCATCTGACACCACAAGCCACACAGCAAATAAAACGAAACATTCTGAGGTTTTGTCTCAGGTTTCTTACGCTTTCACTAAACAGTGTGGCAAAACACGGTCTGTGACAGCTAACCTAAAAGTATCCTGACTCAAAACTGTGGTTTTTTGGTTTTTTTTACACTGCATTGCACTTTTTCATGACATTTTACTTTTTCGCTCTTATGTTTGTCTTTGTATTTGTTTTGCTTTTATATGACTGCCTAAATAGAAGAACTTTAGGAAAAGCCAGGAGGTTTTTGGTTTGTTTTTTTTTTGTTTTGTTTGTTTTTTGGGTTTTTGTTTTGGTTTGGTTTTTTTTGGCTTTTAAATATTTAGTCTTTTATCTACTTACAGGTACTGTTCTTTAGTTTACCCTCAAGGAAAACCTGATGGCATTGTTTGTAGTGAGATACAATTATACACAGAACTAGTTACTAAACAGTTTATTTAACATGCAGCAAACCTCTAATTTCAAATCAGTTTCCCTCTTGAAAAATCAATTCAGTTGATTTATTACTTATTTACAAATTATTACTAACTACAAATTATGTTAGTTAATTCATGACTCTGTTTAATGTAAGATAAGAATTTTGTGGGGAGTTTACAGTATTCAACTTTGCATTTGATTTTTAACCCTCGCAGGGTACAGAGTTTTTGGAAAATTCAGACGCTGACATCACAGGTATCCCAATGCCATGAGAGTAACAACAAACTAAAGCGATAGGAATGGCTCATATATTAAAAGAGATGGGACGTACAGAAATTAGGGCATCTCAACATAACACGAGCAAAGTTACTTGTTCCTTAACAAATGCCTCATCTAAGAATAAATACCGCCAAGCCACCAGAAATGCCATTACCACCACGGGGAAAAATTCAAACAAACTTCTATGTTGCCTTCCCCTGCCCTGCCTTTTTTTTTTTAATAAGGAAACAAAAATAAAAAGCAAAAACCAACCAACCAAAACCAGTTCTACCTCTGACACAGCATATAAACTTCTCAACATGGAAAATGGAGAATGTGAAGATATAGAACATAAGGGCATGTATCTTTATGGGGACATTTAAGAAGGTAAGTACATTTAAGTAATAAAAGGCGTGGAGCCAAAGCTCTGAACCCGCTGTGTGGATACGCATTCAAAAGTGGTGTCATTAGCTCAGTTTAGCTTAATCCTCCTTCATAATAATACGCTTTAAACTTTACACCTTAAGTTAATCCATCTTAAGTTCCCCGAGTGTCTCCTTACAGGCTTAATTTAATGCCCGTCTCACATTCTGCCTGACCTTTCCCACAGCTGCAGCACCGCGGGCAGACAGAGTGGCCACAACCAGCCCATCATCCCCAGCTACCACTCTGCCCAATTTCTACCTGCTCCTGCAGAGCCTCTTTGGCCAAGGGCACCTCATGCTAACTGCTCACCAAGTTGCTCACCACATCACCACTGAAACTGAAAAGCCACTTCTCCCTTCCCCGGGGAGGAAGATGAGGTGGGTACCTCCACTGGCAAAGTCCTCCAAGGCACCTCAACCGCCTCGGTGGGAAGAGGGGTTTTGTTCCTGCTATTGGGTTTCTCTCAATGAACTACAGCAAACGTGTTCCTAGTTGAGAGACTCCCTGGTACTTTCCCTGAGTTCATCTTCACTTTCTCCCCACTTGATCTGGGATCTCCTCCTAACCCCATGCAATCTCTATGTCCTCGCTTCTCTCATCTCTGCCGACTCTATTTCCAAACTGACTCCAGATCTCCCATCTTCCTTCCACGGGCAGGCTGCATGGGGACCAGCTCTGTGGTACCAGCCCAACACCACAGCTTGTTTATCACAATCACAGAATGGTTTGGATTGGAAGGGACCTTAAAGATCATTTACTTTCAACCCCCCTGCCATGGGCAGGGACACCTCTCACTAGACCAGGTTGCTTAAAGCCCCATCCAGCCTGGTCCATCCTCAACATCTACCCATGGAGAGCTGAATACACAGATGAGAAAGTGGCAAACTCAACCCAGCTTCCCCTGCCCCGTGGAAGCAGCCATCCTTTTATGCAGGGACAAGCCATGAGGCAAACGGCTTGAGCGCTCGGCCGAAACAGGACTGATGCCCCAAATCACCAAGGGATGAGCCACCCAACTACAACAGAGATGCAGGATTTGAGCAGTCGCACCGGGGGAGTTTAAGGGAACTGTTTAAGACAAGGCATCCTAAATACCAAACCAGGCATATATCTCATTAATACCCTTATGTGACATCCCCAGAAACCAAACGGCCACATCAAAAAATGTGAAACTACAGGCACGCTGTACAGAAACAACTTGTTATGAATAAGTAACTTATAATTTATGAAGTCATCATAAAGTCTAGTATCGTAAATCTCCTTGTTGAGGATGGAAACTGCAACTCAACTGACCGTAACCAAAACCAGGAACCCACGCATCAAGGATTATTCACTCACAGGCGAAACTGAGCCCCAAACCAAACCTGATACCATGCTTTATTTACTTTCTCATGGGTAATATTCAAAGCCACAGCACAAGGCATCTTGCTAAATTAGACAGGGAAGCAAAGAAAGGGAAAGCTGTGGTGGGTGTTTTGAAGTTTCATCAGTACTCAAGTGGCTTGCTGATAATCCCAAGAAAAACTGGGCAAAGGCATCCCGTTTCACAGCACCTTAGAGGAACAAACATGCAGCTGACTTAGTCCCTTGGCCTCTGCAACTCAGAAAAGACTTAGGGAAAGACCAAGCAACATGTTTAGCAAAAGTCTGATGTCAAAGATATTCTTTGTGTTTCCTGATTTTACATGCTTCTCCCCTACAAGAACTCTTTCCAATTTTACAAACACAAGCCTTTCCTTTGCGAGACTAAAAACGGTATCCATTTGAAGCCTGTCCATCATCTTAAATGATTTCAGGGAAATTCAGAAAGCACATAACACTGTAACAAAAACAAAACAAATAAACAAAGAGATGCAACCCAACAAGAAAACCTGCCAAAGGCCTGAAGGTCAAAACTAGTTTGCAAACCTCAGAAAGCAAGGTATACTTTCCACCGTGCCAGAAGGGGTCAGTTTAAACTTGTCAGAGAGAGGGGTAAAACATCACCAGACACATTTAGGGCAAGGCAGGCAAGCTGTGGATAAAGGGGGAAAAAGACCAGGGACATGGGATCACAGAGTCCCTTGTTCGGCTTCTGAAACCATCTAATCAAAAAAGCCCTTGGCCTGAATTACCTTACCTGCCTTAGGAGGGGTTCACTTGTCTGGAAAAAGTTTTGAGGTTCTTGGGGAAAGAAAAAAAAATAAACGTATTACCGTAACAACAATTTACTCTTTCTTGAGGGAGTATTCTACTTCAACAGCTCCATCATGAAGAACGGGGGGGGACAGAACGACAATTCCTGGCACAAAACTGAAGCTATTCTTCCGTGCAAAGGGGCAATCTCTGCACTGCTTTGTGTGCGGCGGCAACAGGAAACACTGCGCATCGTTCTGCTCAATGGACTGTACCCAGACACCTGTTTCCCATCTTGAAGCCATCATAAACGCAACCAAAGTCAGCAGTACTGGAGCAGCATCATTAACTTATTGCACTGATCAAAATCCAAGCCAAAACACACGCAGAATTCGGGCAAAATTAAATTATGACTTTTCATTCAGCACTTATTTCTTATTCAGCACTTTCTAATCTCTGCTCACTCTGCAAGCCACAGCAGAAAGAGACAAAAACATACTCCCTTCAACTCCCCAACAAGCTTTAGAGCCTTCTCCTTCTAGGAAGGAAAAAGTACCTGTTCCCTTGCATCTATGGCAAATGCAGGCACACTCAATCCTGTTGAAATTAATGTCAGTTTTGCCATCAGTTCCTACTAGAGAGAAATTTGGGTCGTGCCCATTTTTCCTTTAACTTGTCAGTAAGTCAGCAAAAATAAATAACCCATCTTCAGCACCACCAGTGACCTCCTCCTCCTCCTGATAAGGCAGCAGATGCTCTCCCTAAGCACTCAGGGATAGAGAATGCAATATTACCCTGCCATTGGGGAAACATAGGCTGGGAATTGGGTGGTTTATCCAGGAAAGTGTTAGTCTAGAGGTAGCATAAAGGCGACACCCTCGGATGACCACCCTGCTGCCCACACAAGCCATGGTGGATCTCAGCCAGGTTACAACATCACAGCCCCTGGGCTGCCTGTTCTATCGTGCAGCTGGAAAACACTGTCCTCATACCAGGCCCAGGGAAAAAACCAAACCAAACCAAAACCAAAGTGCTATTCCCTCAGCCCCCGGTTATCAGTCTGGGTTTTCAGCATACTTGTACATTCCCAGACTGTTTGGCTGATGCTGCTGAACTGCCTGCTGCAGCTATTGCCCACGTACATGCTCCTTCATACAGAGGCAGGCAGGTGCCAGCAGTCGTGTCATAAAGCAAAGCTGTAAGACCTGGCACCAAGAGTCACCTCAGCTCCTCCTGCAATCCCCAAATCCCTCTGCTCTGTCCTGACTTTAGCCACTACTGACAGTCAGCATTTCTTCTCTCTACCTGCAAGGTGGGGAGAAAAAAACCCTGTGCCCCGTTAATCTGACACAGCAGCAAGGCCTTGGCACTACTTTGAAAATAAGGAGGTTTTATGGCGAGATCCTCCCGTGGCAGCAGGGAATTGGGCTCAAGAGTCCTGGAGATGCCTCCTGCTGCTGTGTTCCTGCAGGAATCTGACATGCAACAGGAGAAAGCTGCCCCCGCAAGGAAGCACAGTATTTCCTGCTCTAAAAGTTGCTGAAAGAGAAGTACTTCAGTAACAATCTCCCACCCCCTAGCCCTGCCACAGGAACGTGTAAACCCACAGTTACCAAAGTAAAACATTTAACGCCACAGGCATCTCTCTCCAGGTGACTGGGACTCTGCCGACTGAGGGGCGCGTAGCTGGGAGCGCTGGCGCCACAGCAATGACCTTGGCAGAAGAAGCTGCCAAACCCAGGACAAAAGCAGGGATTAGACTGAGGACCACCAACGCTCAACACTGATAATCAGACAAGTAAGGTCATTTCACATTAAAACACACCTACAGACAGAGCTGGTATTTCGTGAGCTTTATCCACCCCGGCATACAAACTTGACAATTTTTACACTGAGTTAATTCTAAAAACTAGTTTTATCCCAAGAAAGTCCTCCTGGTGATCCCAGAGAATACAGTCCCAAGTAACTGATACTAAGAAATTTAGAGCTGCTTTGAAGTTTTGGCTAAGTGTCCTCCTCTTTATATGCATATCAAGAAAGGAACTGGCAACAGCTCACGGATAATGACTGCCAAAGGAGAGTTTCGGCTCCCAATCGGCAACAGAGAACTTGTGCTAAAATCCAACTTAATAACCACCCAGTTATGTAACCCTAAAATCCCAAGCACATCAAGAGCAAAAAACCCCAAGTATCTTCTGGAATTAACAGTTAATTATGCAGTTAGCAGAATGCAGATACCAAATACTCTCTTTTGGTTTGCATTTGCATTCCAAAAGAGACAAATCACAGTTTAAATGAGAAAATACATAATTATGCCTTTACCAAAATGCTTTTTCAATAGCACACTGAATAATAAGTGATGATAATGTACACATGACAACAAACGCCCTTTTAAACTTCATCAGAAAAAAGGTATCACCAGCCAGAAAAAGGTGCCCATTAGGTATCATTTTATATATCCATTATGCCAGGGCTCATTGTCACTTGCAGTGGTTCATCAGCAAAACTACTGCTATATTCCACAAGCAGCAGCAATTTTCCTCTTGTGCCAACAATGCCTCAGAAATCAAGACATTGCTCACGCTGTCATGCAAAGGCCAGCGTTTTCTGGAAGTCAACCGAGGCCTGCCTTCTTCTCGTGCTAGTTTAGAGAAACTACTACCTAATTTTTCTTCTAATCTAGAAGATTAATATTTAACTCTATAGGGGAAATAGTGAAAAGAAGCACTAGGCATGGTGGCACGGAGATGCCACCAAACAGTTTTCACTGATATGCCGAAAGATTAAAGCAGCACCACGTTCAGACAGACACCCGAAAGGAACAAACCTCTTTATTCCTAGCCCTTCCTGCCAAGGACCTTGACAGAGGTGAAAAGCCACCCTCCCAAAAGGCTTATGGATGCCCCAAAGTCACGCTGAGACAACACTGAGAGAGCATAATTACGCCAAGTTAAATGTAAAATCATTGGGCACGTCTTCATGCTAAAGTCATAAAAGCTAACAGTCAAACCCTTTCAAACACATTACAGGCTGGAAACCTGCCAGAATATCCACTGGGCCAACAGATGATCGAGATGAAAAAGAAGCGTTTGAGAAAGATCAGGCCATAGCAGAAAAGTTAAATGAAATCTTTGCACCAGTGCTCTCCGTAAAGGAGTCCAGGAAGGCTCTGCACCAGAGTCTCCCTTTTCAGTAAGTGAGTGCGAAAACTGTTTTCAGATTAAAGTGTGAGTAGAAGAGGGTTTGGAAAGAAAAAAAAAATATCAAAATGAATAGTAATAAATCACCAAGACCAGATGGCATCCATCCATGAGCTGTAAAGTAACTTAAATACGGAATTGCTGAATTACTAACTGTGCTGTGCGGCTTATTGCTTAAATTGCCCTTATAAAAGGCGTGGAAGGTGACAAACGTGACTGATTTCTTAAAATGGGTCTGGGAGTGGGGAGGGAGCACTCAAGAGACCAGAAGCTAGTAAGTCTCATTTCTATATCTAGCAAAATGACTGAAAGAGAAGCATTAATAGATAAATAAATATGCTATAAGGAAAGAAAGTCAGCACAGCTTTGGGCAAGAGAGGTCAGGTCTCACGAATCTGCAGGAGCACAAGGATGTTCTGGTGGATACAGGCAACGTCTGTACGACTGAAATGCTTCACACATGCCAGGTCTAGCTGCATCCCACGGCCATATGGGGTGAGACCTAAGCAAACACCAACCCTCTCCCTCCTCCTCCTCTCCTCTGCCCTGGTTTCCACACAAAGGAAACTGGGGCATTGCAGCTTGGGTATGGCCTGCAATACTGTCTGTCGGCGTGCCAGCACGGGTAATTGCTGGTCTAGGACCTCCTGCACACTGCGCTTTGCATCAGGAGGTATGCGGGGATGCAATCTCGGCAAAGTTGGATTTTAAACCTATTAAAAAGATCTTCTGAAAGCTCTTAAAGAGAGCTTAGGGATAAAGGAGGAGGACTCTTCGTGGATTATTCGCAGCTTAAAAATAGGAGACCAAGGGTAAAAATAAATGGACATCTCTCAGAAGTAATGGAGGTTACCAGGGAAGTCTCGCAGAGCTCTGAAAGCCGTACTTATACATCATCTGAAAAAAAAATCTGACCTATGGAAGCGACAAAGCTTGCTGATGACTACAGACAATGAAATCAAGAGCTGTCTGTGAAAAACTGCTGAAAAATCTCGCAAAACTGTGTGGCTGGCCGACAAAATGGAAGGCGAAAATACTAATTGCAACACAATGCAGACAGTATAATCATCTTCCACCATACATACAAAATAACTGGCTCTAAATTAACAAACATCACACAATAGAGAGACCTAAATGTAATTTAGAACCGGTTTTTGGGGCTTCTGTCTTGAAAACGCTTGCTCAGTGTTGACTAATGGTCAAAAAAAGCAAAGGTGAGAGAAGAAGAGTTGAGAGCAGACAGAAATCGTAATTTTGCTACTGCGTAAATCCACTGCGCTCTGAACACAGCGTGTCAGTCTGGCCTCCTCCCAAAATTAATACAACGGGCTAGCAAAAGCACTGAAGGAAGAGATGAGGATGGCCAGGGGTAGCAAACGACTGATATACAAGGGGAGATTAAATTGACTAGCTGATTCTTCAGCTTGTAGAAGAAACAATGGGACTTGACAGAGATCTATAAGTGATAAATGGCATACACAGAATGAAAAGGAATATATCCGCTATTACTACAAACACAGGAATGAAGTGGCACTCCATTAAATTATCAGCTACCTGCTGCAGAAACATCTCCAACAAACAAATATGCATAATTAAATTGCAGAAGCGACTGCCACAGAACATTTTAGATGTCAAGATTATAAATGCATTCAAAAAGGTATTAGGCAAATTCACAGAAGAAAGACACAGAAGGATTATTAAGCACAATCGTCCGAATGCAATCTCCCGTTCAGAAAGTACCTAAATCACTGACTGCTCGAACGGACAAATGAAGAAGCATCATTTTACCCTTCTCCTGATCTGCTTTCTTTGCAACTGGCCAGTTTAGAGGATGAGAAACTGTGCCAGATGGACCTTTCTTCTGCCAGTTTTCACTTTCTTACAGATCTCCTTAAAACTACTTTATCTCCTGTTTTCCTTTACAGTTTCAACTCAAACACCTTAGAAATTTAAGAAGTGTTTAGAGATAAAGGCATGAAAAGGCAGAGCCTTTAGAAATTTACGCAAAGAAGTTGAAGCTATTGCTTTGCCCAACCATTGACCCGTTCACAATGAAAAGGCAAAATAAGACTTAGGAAAATCTAGCTGAAGCATATTACACCTATTATCTACAGGGATGACAGTAGTTCTTCAAAATTCTCTTCTGCGTCTGCACTATTTTGGGGTGGGTATGTAACAAAATCCTTTCATATACTTCTCTGCATGGGAACTGAGCTGCGCTTCATGAAAAAGTAAATAATAGTACCAATGTATATAAAAAATTTACTGATAAAGACATCCACTTCTCGCTGCACTGACAGTTTATAGATTGCATGAATGTAGTACTCCTCTTCAAAATAACATATGCAAGCAAAAAATCACGCAGGGAGGAATATCAAGGAGAGCTTGCTGACCTTTTAACAAGATCAGCGATCACACACACAATTTGTTAGCAAAGAATGAACATTGACAACTCTTATCAACAATCATTGTGGGAATACTAATTAAAAATGAGGGATTTGAAAACTGCCAGATGAAAGAGATTACAAAAAGGTACCTAAATTTAGACACTACAGGATTAACAGATTGCAAAAGAAACCAAAAGGGTTAACACCCATCATCCTGCAACATGTAAATGGGGAAAAAGTAATCTTTTAAACAATAAAAGAAGCTACTTATTGGCTTTATCACCACTCACAGATGATCTAAGTAATCATTCCCACCCTGCCCTGGGGTATATAAGGTTAAAAAAAAAAAATCTGCTGTTCTTAAATATTCAGCTTATTTTATTACATTTATCTTTCGGCTGTTACTATAGAAATCAGAATACCAGAAAGACTTACAGGCTTCAGCACCGAAAGGGCACAGAGAGGCAGCTGCATCCTTGCGCTGCCTTAGGAATGCCAAATCCTAATGGTCCCAGCTTCCACAAGTATATTAGGAACATAATGAAAAGACAACGAACATGCTATTTACTAATAAAATACACATAATTAATAAATGCAGATTTTAAATAAAATCTTACCTATTCATCCGAGCTATATCTTAGTTTAATTTTATGATTTTCCTCAGTGCTGCAAAATCCTCTGCCCATTCACATCCCAGGACAACACTAGCACAGAAAATTCACATAAATCCCCGTGTACTGAAGCTGGTTTTCAGGCTCTCTCTACTCATTTACTCTACATCAACTTTCTCGTTTGAAAAATTTATTCTCTATTTTTCCTCTATTGCTAATATCAACCTCTGTCTGCTTTTGAATTTTAAAACTTCCCACTTGGGACAACTACCAAAGGCATAGCATGAAAGATCCTTGCAATACTACGTTCTTGTTTTACTGAAAGTTAAATCTTGCACTGTAGAGGAAAGATTTATATTAATTTGTAGTAACCTTTGTTAGTTTGTTAAACTACATTACATACATAATATTATTGCGTTATTTAAAAATATCTGGAGTGGATGATTAAATTTTACAATGAAAGAGCCATCCATACTGCACTACAGACTAGTGGCCAGTAGTGTCACAATTGCGCAAATGGCAATAATGAAAGGACAGCCCCTTCTTAGTTCAAAATCGATAGCCTGAAGCTTCACCTTATCAGTGAAAAGCAGCAGCCAATACATCAATTGGTATATTCTGCTCTTAATGTTTTGCACGTGATGTCCAATAAACTGCAGCCTCTACTGAAGCCTTTTCACTCTAAGGATTGAGCTGCATATGATGTAATACAGTAATTTCAGAGATGGAAAAAAGACATCGCTGATCCAAATGCTTGTGAAAACTGGCCTCAGTCTTTAGACTTGTTTTTTCCAAGTTCACTTTAACAATTTTGGGTACCTCATGCAATGTCTAGTGCTGCTTTTATCAGGCCAACCCTCAAGTCCCTGACTAGGGTAAAAATCTCTGTAAAAATCCAATGACAGTTAGAACAAAGTACAACAGCCACAAAATTCAGAACCTGCACACTTACACACCTATGATTTATTCTTTATGCTGCAGATGACAAACCAAGAAAAATCAAAGGAGCGAGAAAACACACAGCACGTTAGTCATTAGGTGCATTTGCAAAATACTGTTGAAATATTGATGCCATACTTCAATGTACTAATGTGGTCTCAACACGGTGTCTCAGCATTACTGAACTCTTTCAGTATCCCACATCATTGCTATTTTACAGCTAGATAAGGCTGGAATGGTAAATTAGACAATTTGGGTAAATTTCCTAAAAACAGTAAACGGTTCTGGAATTTGAGTCTCCTCTTCAAAAGCTCCCAAAGATTTAGAATTCTACAGAGAGACCGTGTAAAACCTAAAATCAAAAGAAAATCGGAGACCTGTGGGGCAACTCCAGTGTTGGGCTGGCCCTCTGGTTTCTTTATGCCGGCAGAAACCGACGTGTGCCAAAGAGGACTCACGTCTTGATTGTTAATATTCATCAGCAATGCCATCAGCTGGGTTTTTGCCCTGTGGAGAAATGAAAAGCCACCATCCCACTTCCTTAGGGAAGGAGTAGATAAGCAGGGCAGCTTGCCATAAGGGATGCAGTTTCTGGCCTCCAGCTGGGAGGGGGATATGTACTGGGAGCACAAGCCATGGCCCCGAAAGGCAGCCCATGTCCCACTGCTCCCACTGGTTTCCCATGCTGGGGGAGTGAGGATCCCCGTGGTGCCACGTCTTGGCTCCTGCTGGGTTTCTGTTGGCAGTGCTGCCTCGTAAATACTTTTTATCCTTTCCTGAGCCTCTGAAAGGTTGCCAGCCGATGCCCTGACTTAATGTATGGGTGGAAGCAGATACCTGGGAAGTTGCCACCACTAGGCCGTGGGACAGCAACTGCCTGAGCCCGTCACAGAAACGTGGGCAAGGAAGGAGCATCCCTTGCTTTCCTCCGCAATTTAGGCATCTGACTTCTGCCCTGCAAACACATAAACTCCTACTATTGAAAGATTCAAATCATCAGATTTCTTCTAGGACAAGAACTGTCACGCTGCCACTTTTCAAAAACATTGGGGACTTTTCCTTCAAAAGGACATAGCCACAGAAAGAGTAGCTTTAGCTATTAGTACAATGATTAATTAATCCAGTAAGGCAGAGACCAAGGAAATTTGAAACTAACTTCCCTATCTTACAGGACCATGTCTTAAAAACCATGCTTTAGGCTGTTCCCTGTAGCAAACAGTTCATTTTACATAGCTTCAGACAGAATCCCTGAAAATAAGCTGGCATTAAAAAACATTGTATTTTGCTACACCCCTTGCTTTGTTCTTGCACCCACTCCAAGCAGCACCACTCAGTTTCCTGCTTTCAGTTGTGTATAATTTTACCAATTTAATGCTCTGGACTTGAATTGTCCATGCATATGCCTGCCTCAGGTTGGATTAGATTAGAAAATTTTAGTTGTAAGTCTTTAGCTAAGTCTGAAATTTTCTCCCTGCTTCAAGTTAAATAAAAAACAGCCTTTTTTTTTTTTTCCTGTGGGATTTCTGTTACTTTGCAGTAGGAACCTGAAATGTCTCAGAGCTTAGGTCTTGAATCAGGGATAGTCTTTTGCCATGCCTTAAGAAAATCTTCCCCATTACTATCTCTCTGTTCTCCCAAATCCCTAGATTCATTCAAGGTAAGGCTTCCTCGCCAGCCACAAATGAAGCAAAAATCAAAAGGTCTCTCACTGCATGATCCTCTGTCATCCCTACAACTCACCCAACCTGATCGATACCAAAAGGAAGGAGTCACCCAGGAAAACTATTACGGGATAACATTGGTTACGGATACAGTCTTCAAAGCACATACCCAAAGGGCTCAAGCTACGATTTCACAGATCACCTTAATTTTGGAACTTTGCAACTTCTTGAATTTAAGCTTGCAGCCTTAAGAACATTATTGCAGCACCTTTTGAGTGTTATTACATATGCAACAGTCTTCCTGTAAGAGTGTTTACCTCCAATAGGAATTACGTGGTGTCACATACATGATGGTCTTGTAAAGATTTACTGTGGATTGAAACTAAAACTATATGTATAGAATATTAGTTTTGATTACAACTACTATGCTACAAAAGAAATGGACTGAACCCCCCCACATACCGTAACTTACACACACACACCACACAACGCACTGGCCTATTTTATGCCTCTTCTCGGGCTGTTTTGAGGCATTTCTGTAACAGGCTGAGAAGCCATTTTCTTATCCCTCAGTTCACATCTTCGCATTTACCTAGGCCCAATTAAAGCAATGGAATATAGGCATGATCCATGAAGACAAACAGTACGCTTAATTAGATACGTAACATGGCTAAACGAAGGTGGACAAATACTTCCAGCCTTCCATAAGCCTAACAGGAAATCAAACCACGTATTAGTAGGGAGGCATTTTGCACTGTCTTTATACAATCAAAGGCACGTTTAACAGCTATTAACAACAGAGATCCTCACTTGTTATTCGCCTTGTTTACAGGCCTTCAGAATAAGAAAGAAAACAAGATCATATATCATGGCCTTCCAGAAACATTACGACTTCCTTTTATTCACAGTAGTTAAGAGTAAACGGAAAATTCATTTAATGTAAAACAAAGCAACATAATTCTGCTAATGCCAACCTCTACTTTCACTCTTTTTTAACTGTTCATTGAAGAAAATGCTGAACCCTCTAGGGCACCAAGTGTATGCTACCGGCCAGGGACCTTCCTAATTACTTCTTGCATAGAGACAGGAAATGACCTCTCCAGACACAATATGAAGAAATACCAAGAAAATCTTGGCCAGGTGATAACAGAAATGTAACTCTCTCAAGCCAGCAGAAGGAAAAGTCATCTTAAAGCATCTCCCCTTCATTCTGCACCAACTACTACATGTCTTAAAATGCAAAGGGCAGTAAAACACTCAAAAAGTTGCACCAAGTGAACCTTAGGGGTCTGATAAACCTCGTGGCACAGAAATGAAGGCTCATGTTTATAACTACACACCACATTTCGAAGTTCATGGTACTTAAAAAGTAAAGGTAAGACCAGCCTTCAGCTGTTCCAGGGCAAAGCTTCAAAGCAGTGTATTTTCACAAACAGGAATATATATGATGTTTTGTGCTTATCTGAATGCTTTCCACACTGAACTGTATTGGCTGACTTCTACAATTCCAATAATTCACCTCTGACCTTATGTCAAAATTGGGAAAAGCAATGCATCTCTCTCGAACTTAAAATCACAAAATAAGTTAGCTTGGGAGGGACCACGGGAGGTCTCAAGTCCAGCCTCCTGCTCACAGCAGGGCTAATGCCAAAGTTGGAGCAGGTTGCTCCAGGCTTTGCCCAGTCAAGGCTTGGACGTCTTCAAAGACAGAGACTCCAATGTCTCTCTGGGCACCTGCTCTGCTATTTCACCATCTCATTATGAAACTTCCTCTCCTGCTGCCCAGGAGGCAATTTCTTGTCCTAGACTTGTGATCACAGCCTCTCCTCCTTCTACTGGGCACCACCATGAAGACTCTGACTCCATCTTTTCTATAACAACTCATCAAGAAGCTGAAGGCTGCAATTAAATCCCCACCGCACCTAGCATGGTCTTCTCCTGGCTGTACGAACCCAGCTCCCTCGCTGTCCCAGCCATCCCCAATCACTTGGCCAACCTCCACAGGGCTCTCCGCTATTTCTAAAAACTTTCGTGTGCTGGGGAGCCCAAAACTCGGACTCCAAATGCAGCCTCACAGCTACTACCCTGAGTGGCTGTTTTCCCATCGAGTATGAAACGTAAGCGAAATGAGAAGAACCCTATTGTTCCAGAGATGTGCCCATTACCATTCCAGAGTAAGCACTGAACTCCTACCCTTTTACCTCTGAGGAGATTTCTTGTCCTGATTAACTACTTCAAAAGCCCCTTTCCCACATCTCAACACAGCTCCTAGTAATTTATTTTTCTTCTCTTTGGAAACATCTGCCTTCTGCTACCTTTGGTAGCTCTGCAATCAGTACATTTTTAAACACATAGAAGACCAGACCGCTATCTTACATATGTATATGTTTTTGGATGGATGTTTTTATTTTGCACTCCATGACATCGCGCTCCTATTCCCGACTGGATTCCAACATCAACCTCAGCATAATTCTGCAGGCACCTACCTTCAAAGCTTGCAGCATAAAACTCACAATTGATCTCGACTTCTGGAAGCTGCTTCTAGCTGCTGTATCAAAAACGCTAGCAATGCACATACACTTTTATTTGCAAGTGGGATTGATCTCCCTGTCCAATAAATTTTGACCCCCCCACTGACTTTCTTCAGATGAGGGAAAGCTGCTTCTCTGTTTGAACTTTTAGTCTACATTTCCCCAGGAGAACTAAACTCTTCTAAGTTCACATTTTCACTTAGCTTTAGCTACAGACACTTTTTCTGTGATGGTTCTCTAATGTCCAAGTCACAGTGGAGGTGCTTTCAACAAGGAAAATGGCTGACACTACATTTTCAACAACATGCAGTGAATCACCAGTTCCTCCCCTGAAAAAAAAACCAACCACCCAAACCAAACGATCCTTCTTTGATATCGCTCGCTATTTTGGGACCAATCTCATATACATTAATTATTTAGGAATTCCTAAATCAAAGAAAGACTATTAAGATGGACAGCAACAAAGCATCATCTTCTCCAAGAAAAACATTTCAAACGCTTCAGTAGATTGAGCGGTAAGTTATTTTTTGTTTATTCTTTTCCTGGTTTTTTTGGTTTTGTTTTTTTTTTTTCTTCTTCAAGAGCACCCATATCCTATTGATGATGTCTCCTTTTTACCTCTAGAAAAAACCCAAACCTTCTGGGATAAGCATATGACATGACCCCAGTTTGACTGCCTGTGTATTCGCTTAAATTTTGACTTTACTGTCTTGGAATAAACACTCGGCGAATGGAACAGAAATTAAATTATACTCATCAAAAGCAAAGCACTAAAACACAAACTTAAAATATGAAGGAACACACGTACTCGAATGGCTCCTTGGTTGATCCTTCTTTTTGTCTGAATGCATCATAAAAGAAGTTATGTTTCATTACTGAAAAAACATTTTGGCTTCTCTCATGGTTGCAAAGAAGGGTAATTAAGACTGTCAAGAAAACACATTGAACAGCTGTATGTTGTTAAGAAAAGCACCATTGTATGACTGGTCTGAAAAAACCTAGCAATTTAAACAATCATATTTCCTAGAAATTAGTTATTTTTCCAAGCTCTAGTAGATACCAAAAAATGTTTTTTTCTATAAATCCTGATTGTGTATCAGTCATATTTCAAGCCAGCAGGACGGTCCTTGTTTGAGAACACATCCACACATATAAGGAGAAGCGGATGGCAGTATCAAGCTTCACCAATTGAAAACTGAGTCACTGAAAAAAAGTGAAAATTAAGCTACTTATTAAGCCGGAATTAGCTGAATTTTTCTTAGACTGCAGGTATGCCTGAAAACCAAATAAAGACAGAGTGATCCTTCCAGCCTGCACTGAAAAAGACCATTAAGGAATACTTACTCATCGAAGATCAGGTCTGGAGCAAAATAGAGGAACTGGCTGTTTGTATGTTTGTACGATCTCCAACTCAAGGCAAACGATGACAGACACATCCATGAATACTGAATTAAAGTAATTTGGTCCTCGAGAGGCAAGTTTCTAAATCCTAGAGATCAAACCAGAAAATACCCATGAATTACATTGCGGTCTACAATGGTTGGCCAAACCAGCACTGAATAAATACATTGCTCATTATTTTTCCAGTATTAACGACAAGAGCAACATTCCCACAAAGTATACTTCTGAAAAAACAAACCCATAGTTTTTCATCACAGTGACATGTTTTCTTCTTAAGAGGCTATTATTCAAATGAAAGCTTTTTAAATATCAATCACAGACATATGAAACAAACATCACATAAATCAAAAAACCCAACAATCTTCTCTCGGATGTTCATCACACACACCCCTGCGAGGGCTTTCAACACAGCCCACAGATTAAAGATGCAACTTGTCAAGCAAATAGTTCGCTAAGCTAAAAGGAACAGGGAAGAGAAATTTCACCAAATGCCTTGTGGTCCTACCTGGAAGTATCTTTGCCCACTTCACCACCTGAATCATCTGCTTGCCGGCTAGGCGGTTTAAGGTGGAAAGCAGGTACTCTGCTGTGTCTGGCTTCGAGCTGTCGTATCCTGCATACACGATCTCCGGTTCAATGCTTTCAAGGATCTTAACAGGAGAGGGAGTAAGTGCTGGTGAGATAGCAGACATGTGGGGGACAAGTGCTGTGTTTACAGAGGGCTCAGTCACGGGCGCGATATACGTTGTCCCTTCCTCGGGGCTCTGGGGTGGTGGCTGCTGCCGCTGCTGTGGCTGCTCCTCGTGCATCCCTTTCAATTTCCCCAACTTTTTGGACTTCCGGGCTGTGAAGATGAGCAGCACAAGAACCAAGTCAGTACAGAAAGCCGGCATGACCCTGGCTTTAGAGAAAATGAAAGCATAAGTATCATTTCAAAGTTCTCAAGTGAAATAGGTGTAAGACCTTAAGAAATACCTCACTTACCTGCATTGTTACACTGGAAAAAGGACCAAAAGACACATATAAGCTCATTTTCATTGATTTACTGGATATTTTTATAGGTGACAGAATGTCCAGTATCTATGTCCATGCAGACATGTATAAAACATCCTAGTTCCTGTGGGCGGTGCCCATTAAACATTTCGGAAGTCTATTTGTTTTGTAGCTTAAATGCATCAGTTATCACCTACAAGTCTGCAATTCCTGTTCCCCATTGCATTTGGTCATCAAAAGAAACCTCCTTGGCAATGCCTAAAATTAGCAGACCCAGAGCCCTTCTAAGGTTTTGAGTCCTAGCACTCACCCTGGCTGCGCCTCAACTTGAAATGCAGTCAATCCATTTTGAACAGCCTAAGCTAGTCAAATCCCTTTGCTTTTGCTGCTTCGACACTTCCGTAAGAGCTTCTTCCCTTTTGTCTTGGTTTGAGGTAAAACAGAACCAATTTTCTGATTTGTAATTTTACTTTTTAGCTGGGCCTCTTCTAACTGACTAAACTCTGAAATTAACAGCATATAGTTCAGAAACTGTTCACCCTCAGAGTGATAAGACCTGATTATACCAAAGAACGGTATGCACAGAGGCTCTTGCTTAGACTTATTGCTATAACAACCAAGGTCAGCTAACTTCGCTGTTTTGCCCCGTTAGAGGGTCGGAAGCGGAGAAGCGTAGAGGGGTCCCACCTGCAGGGAGGAGCAGACGGGACAGGTGACCCGAAACTGACCAACAGGGTATTCCATCCCATGTGCATCACGCTCAGTATAAAAGCTGAGGGATCAAAGGGGCAAGGGGGCTCTGGCTCGCTCTTTCTTCAGTGGCCGATGTCTGAGGAGGACCCTGTCTGTTCGTCTGCCTTTGATCCCAATCTGAGCATTCCTGACTCCAGTTCCAGAATTCAGCTCCTGTCCGTCGCTGACTCCAGTCTGGGACTTTCCCTGTGTCTGCCAGCGACGCAATCATCATCCTGGGAGCTGGATGCGGTTTTCTATAGATTGTATAATTTTTTTTTCCTTTAATTTTTATTATTTACTATGTTCTTATTTATTATTATTTTCATTAAAGTAGTTTAGTTCTTTATCTAAACTTGTCAATCGCCTTATCTGTTCCCCTCCTCCCCGGGGTGGGGGGGGGAGGGACATCTGTCATTCTGATTGGCCAATCCGGCCAAAACCACACCACCTTTCTCTTGAGTAGTTCTGAAATAACGCTAATAATATTTACCCAGTTAAAGAAAAACACTGAGCCTCGTGTAACAGCTTTCTCACTGCTATCAACGTTTCTCTAATGATTTGCCATCCCCCCTTTTTTTTCCCTTTCTTTTTTTCTTTAATGTTACCCTCCCTATTTTTCTTTACTACATATTCTTAGAAGACAGCCATGCTAGCGTGCTTCCACCCTTTGCAGAGATGCCAGCCACTCTCTGCCTTCCCAGCTTTGCCACGTGAAGCACAGATACGTAAGCAGGCAGAAAGCCCTGCTCCCGCCCCAGCAAAATGATCATGTAGCATGAGGAAAGAATGGAAAATAAAAAGCAAGACAATTAAGTTAAAAAAAACACACACTCAAAAAAACCCCCAGAAGTCCATCACCCCCCCCTTTCGCGATAGGAAAACATAACTAAAATAATCTTTAAAGTCAATAAATAATGAAGTAAATTTAAATGTTTGCAGCTCTTTCAGAGTAACTTCTTTCAAATACAGTCTTTCTTATCTATCTGGACACAGCTAAAACCCTTGTCTGGACTTTTATCTTCCTGTCTCTTGATAATTTCAACATCCCCCTTTTTTACTGGCATCAGTAAATACAAGTCTATCTCACTCTACTTAGAAAACTACTGCAAACACCCCTCTTAGTCCATACCCTGTCCCAAGTCTCTCTCCTCGAGTTTTTTCCCCCCTGTCATCAATTCCCCTCCCTATCTTTCCTTAAATATAGTGCCTTTTCTGCAGTTTCAGGATCCTTTCTGGCCATCCTCCGTCTCACCCCTCCTCTCTTCTCCATTATCGAAACGTTCACTTCCACCCCAGCTCAGCATGCCATGCCACTGCCTCCTGGGAAGTTTTCAATGCTTGCTTTAGGGGAATTTTCCTTCTCCTCTTATTACAGTGCAAAAAAATACTCCCCACAAAGATCCACAGAACTACCTCATTACTCTTCTACAAACTGTTTCCTTGAAATTGGGGCTGCCTGCCCAGAGCCAGCTGCTGTGACGGAGCTCGTAGCGCCTGCGAGGCAGGATACAGACGCCCAGGGTCCGGGACAATGCACGCCCAAGTGCAACAATAGCCTGTTGTTTTCAACACTTCCTTGCCGGGACAGTACCTTGAACTCTGAGGAGTTGGCTCATCCCAAGATCCAAAAGAAAAGCTTATTTGTTAGGGTAAACATGGGACTCTGCTGTAGAAAGCAGCGATGTTACACACATGCACAAGACCTTGAAGATGCCCAGTCAAACTGCCGCTCCTTCACTATCCTTGACCTTCAAAACCTGAACACAATTCATTACTGCTGCAGCTCTTACTGCACCGAGCAGTAAGCGCAAAATCTGAACACCAGTTTGGTGTCGTTGCCATCACACAATGAAAGAAGGATCTTGCTGGCTGATTTCAGCATCGACGTCACTCATGAGACCTACAGAGAACTTCAGAGATCTTTGTGTAACTTTCATCACCTATCCTTCAGAAAGCTACACACCATTTCATTAATTCACCTGCAGCACGTATGTCTGCTTTCAACAATTTCTTAATTTCTCTATGCCTGCAAACATCCAGACCAAATGAGGCAGGTTGGATTTTTTTAATAAAAGGATTAGATATGCAAATAAAAATATGCCAGTCCTAATAAAATTTAGTTTAAAATTCTTTTGTTCAACTATTCACATATACTTCACAAAAACTTCCTAATTACCTGAAGCACTAGCACAGATTACAAAGGGGAACACAGGAATCACTGTCATTTCAGGTTATGAGGCAGAGACAAGAAAAGTATCTGTAAGGAGAAGTTTCACTGCAGCCGATTCTGTCTCAGGAGACAGGACACATGAGAAGACCCTTACAAAAGTCCCTTCCAATCCTATCTCTTACTCTTCTATTACGAAACTCTTAAAAAAGTTCATTCAAACAATGAAGCACAACTGAAGGATTTTTCATCCTCCGGTGCATCAAGTTACACAGATACCGACATCCATTCTTCAAGATGCAATTTCTGCTCCTAGTACCCAAAAAGCCATTTTACAAAGCAGCAGCTGATCAGACATTTTGTTAAACAAGCTTTTTCCTCACTCTGCAAAATAATACAGAGAGAGTTACAGGCCAAGCAGACAAGTCTGACAAATTTAATTCTGAAAAGTAAGTGAAGATGATGTTGTCCCCTATTTGGTGCAGTTGCACTACATGACAACGTCCTGGTGAAATCACTGTGAGCATTAAATACAGTTTGGATTTATCTTAGAAAGGCAAAGATGAACTTACACATTTTCCAACAAAATAAATCCCAAAAGCAAAGCAAGGATGGCCAAGTTCAGCAGAATACCTGATGATGAGTTAACAGAGCTATCGGCCACTGAAAAGAGAGTTTGAAAATAAGCCTGAAGGAGGGGATAGAGGTTAGTGTTTGCTGCTGTTATTCATTAAGTTTTATCAGGCACTATTTTTTTTCTTTTATCAAAAAGGACTAAAAATAAAGAACTTTACATATCTTTCATGTTTGCAGAGCCAAAAAAAAAAAAAAGGATTCTCACCATAACTACACTAGAATAAGAAATGTATTGGTTTACCAACTCCATCAAGTATCTAGCAACACAGATAACTGATTACAAGTTAAGACATAATTTTGGATGTTCTATTCTCTAAGACTTTTTCATTAAAAGAAAAAGGAAATAACATTCTTCCATGTATAATACTGGCATAAAAACGTGTTTTAGCTTCATTTTCTTCCATTATAATCCCTTTAAAATGAAGCTGAGAAAAACATTACTGCTTGACAGTCATGTTTACAGTGAAGAAAACTGTATTTTTCATTTGGCTTCATGCCAGCGCTGTAGCTCAACTGGTTTGGTAACTCCCACAGAAACCAACAACTAACGATTAAATACAAACTCCGTGCAGTACATACCCCGAGTCAGGTCCTTCAAAGCTGTTTTTCACATTTGCTCTCTAACTGCAATACCAAGTACGAAACCGACAAAGCCACCGCTGACTCGGTGGGTAAAAGCCGTGCTCATCAGGACTGCCGTGTGGAAATGTTCCAGAAGCCACAGGCTCCCCATGCAGACCAAGGGACGGGGCACGCACGGGGCATTTCACCCGGCAAAGCTGAAGTCTGAAGCCCATTTGGGGTTAGGACAAGACTTTCATCCAAATGGCTGCACAGCCGGTGACTGCATATTATCTCTAATTGCAGGACTTCTTGTCCCCCTGTTCAGTGTTATTGCAGCCAGGATATTGTATTATCATCCTTGTATTTTTAAATCATCTGAGATAGAGTAACAGTTGAAGAAAAACAAACAATAGTGAAAGACACACTGCAGATATACCTGAGGTTAACACTTCAAATATCTGACACGATTTTTGGTGAGTAAGTATTTCAGAAGGTCTTGTACGTTGCAATGAGAATAATGAAAAACAAGGTGAAGTATCTGAAAAGTCACACATAGTTGGACTTTAAAAAGGCACATCCAACAGACCTCCTCTGTAGCTCTAACAATATATTACAGTATAACAGAGGAATATGTAAGCTACAAGTCTGACCACGGATAGCAGTCCCTGGTGTTGTGGAAGCGATAAGCCCAGTTTTACCTGGATTTAGTATGAGTAGGCTTGTGTCCAACATGTTCAAAGAAAAGGCTGCAAATTCTGCAAAACCACACGTTTGTTCCACGTGCTTGGAAGACCTCAAACACGAGCAGCTCGCAGACACCAGCTTGCTTTTTTATCGCCCTCAATGCCAGTCCCACCTGCCTAGAAAGGCATGATGGCACTGCTGCACAGGCCCTGAGGAAGGCTGAGATGCCACATTAAAACCAATTTAATAGAGTTTTCAGCACTGTTAAGACCGTAAGTCAAAATAATATCTTCCCCCCCCTTACTACAGCCTCAACCTTATGATCTAGTAAAAAGATGGGACTTAATCATTTGAAAACGACTATTGGCAGGAGACTGAGGTGAATTCAGATTTGGACAACTGATTCCTGGACCCTTCATCTGTGAGACTCCTGTCACAAAGCCGAAACAGGGAGGATCAGGAGTTTTTGTGCCATCTGTAAAACACTGAAGAAGCTTCTGGTCATCTGCAACGGTGAATGCTACTCTAGGTCAAATAACGGGACATTAACTGGATGTGATCCTATTGTAAATTGTTTTCTGAATACAAATTAATGTGAACATCAGCTACAAATCCATAGCATTCCCCATTTTTTAAAGGTTAATTTTGAGGTTTTAGGGTAGTTGCAATACAGGTAAGCTACTATATGCTCTTTTTAAAAAGCAGTAAAACGCAGCAAACTTACACATGCTATACAAGTTGGGTTTAGAGGGAACTAATCTATACTCCCTTTGTCCCCAGGGAATACACAAAAATTAAGTTATGGGCTCCATACAGCCACGCATCTGATAACTATTTTTCATAGGCTCAAAATTAATAATTTTCATCAGCATTATTGTTAAAAGAATGGGATCTAAAAATGCCAGAGAACAAAATGCTATCAATAGTAGATAAAAGAACCCATAAATATTATGATTTAACTCAGCAGTTTTATAGCAGAGTGGTATCTTGTTTGCAGAATTGTTATCAGTGTTTAAATTCAGCAAATGAACAATCTAAAATGCTCTGCAAATTCATGCTGGCATCCAGTGCTCTAAAGCAAAATCTGAAGTTTAGAAAATCACCCATAGTTTTACGTAGAGCGAATTACGAGACTTGCCGTGATAATCCCCTGGAATCGGATTTTTTTAAAAAAGATTATATTAGAGCTTGCCTTGCTGCCTATCAAAACCCAATTATTATTTGCATAGCTAAAGACACGATGTAGACGACGAAGAGCTTTCTTTATCACATATGTAAAGCTCCACCAGAGCCAGGACCAAGCTGATCCTGACCCAACAGATCTTTATTGTATCCATGTTGCAGAACACATTTGAATGGGTAAGTGATATCAAAAGCCTATGATAAGAACATATGCTAATTCTAGCGTAAAGTAGAGAAGATCAGTGGAAAGGGAAACCAAAATGGACACAGCACAGAACAAAGAAAGCGACGGAGGTTTAAAAAAAGAGGTAAAGGAGAAGAGGAGAAAGCGGTAATTAGAGTAAATACATCTAGAAGACAAAGGGAAAAAAAAAATCCCAGTATGCACTTCAAACAAGGTACAATTTGGGATTATTTTGAAGTATGTACAGTAGTACCAGTGATCTAGGCAGTCTGAGAGTATACAACATGTTGCAAAACAAACACACTCCGACCACCGTTAACTGTGCCGGCTCTGTACGCCGTGCCAGTGCACACCCGCATTTCAAACACTTGAGCTCCTCCACCCAGGTGCCAACCTCGCTGCTCGAGCTCTACACCTGAGCTACCACCACCGCCATCTCCTCACCAACCTCAACAGCTGTCAGCTTTCTCCCTTCCACCCCATGCCAAGTGCTTGCGGGCCTTCCTGCGCACCCCTCCACTGCCGCCCGCCTCTCCTCTCCAAAAGCCACCCACCTCACTGCACCAGAGTCACCAAAGGACCAAGCTGCCAATTAACAGCCTTTGGGTAGACTCTCCTCTGAGCCTTCACCAAACACACACACACATACTTTGTCACTTGCTTCCACCTTTGTATAGATAAATGCTCCGTCAAAATGCCACTTTTTCCTCCTCTGAATCTTTTCATCATGTTTGCCTGGTGCCTTTGCCTCACTTACTTCAGTGAGATGACATCTGTTCTCATTAGCTATTTTACTGCTACCACAAATAGTGTTTCCCTTCCCCCAAATCTGTTGTATCTTGACATATATGAAAATTTTGAGCTATCTTGGTACAGACATTTTTTCACTTAAGTGTCTAGCACAATGGGTATGAGATTTTGCTGAGAAATTTCTAGATAATAATACAGACATTTTATATATATACACGCACATATGCGCGAAAATGCATGGAATGAAGCGAAAAGCAGTAATGCAAACAAGATCTTACAGCATCGTCCCATTTGCTCCACAAAATGCATTCAAGGCACGCACCCTTTATTTTTCAGGAAAAAAAGAAGGGAACAACCAAGACAGGATCCTAAAGCTTCCATAAACCAACTACCCACTGCGGGAAGCAAGCCACTGCTTCTCAGGTAGAGCTGCAGTCGATGAAGAACCTCAAAAAGTGACCCCAAACGTTGTCCCATGCATAAAAGGAAGGGCCAGGTACAAACCTGGGAGACACACGGACAAGCGGATGAGTCACTGGTTTGACTGGACAGACGAAGGTGGGGAAGCAAATGAGAAGCAACTACTGAAGCAGGGGACAAGTTGTACGGGGACATAAAAGGACAGCACAAGATTATCATGTAAGACCAAGTAGTTTGTCTAAATACACAAAGAAAGGAAGGGTGCAGCTGATGACGAAGAAAATAAAGGTCTGGCCTTCACTTAGCAAAATAAATGTAAAAATCTGTTTCTGACAGCTGTGACCCAGAGGAGACAGAAAGTGATAGAAAACGGTATCGCTTGCTGTGACCCCGAGGAATCAGTATAGTTTAATTAACAAAGCAATGAAAATTTCCTACTTTCTTATCCTCCACTAGCAGAAGCAAGCTTTTACCGGAGAATGAGCGCAAAGCCAATGATTGAATTCAGTAGAATGAAATGGTAGGCATAACTGAAATAATGACATAGTTTGGCATTGCCAACATCATTCACAACTGCTTACTAATTAATAAGTAACACTTTAATCTGACAGGATTGGACATCTTAAAGACAAGGAATAAACGTGCATGAAGTCTGATCTATGGGTATGTCACATTTTATTTGCCTTCAGTCAGACCCTGCAAAGATCCAGGCACATCCATAAGTGTTATTTTTGTTCTTGGTTCACATTCTGTATATTGAAAAGGGAGGTACAGCGCAGACGAAAGAAAAAGCTTCAAATGCACATTTTAATCTGTGTAATTGTACGCTATTTTCATTGGGTTAATCTAAACATATATTGGTTCTTTATTCGAGTTGAATTTAAACTACTAATAAAACTGACTGTAACTAGGTAAATATTCCCTGCTTATTACTTCGCTTACTTATACGCCAATTCCAGGAGTGTCGCATTTTGTTTTGTTAGGAACAGATTCTAATAAACAATGCGGTGCAATGCTGCTCCAGTACAACACTGTAAAGCACAGGAACAATATATATGAAGCAGTTTATCCTCTTGCTTTGAGCTGGACCAACTATACTTTGCCCAACCCAGTATGTTATTAATCTCCAGTAAAGGGAATTCTGCAATATCCCCCACCTTTCTCCAACATCTAACCATTCATTTTTCCTCCAACATCTACTACATTGCATCATTTTTTCTGCAGTAAAGTTGATTTCTCTTCATCCTTCCCCCAGTGGCCATAAAGAACAACTTATCATTCCTGTCCCCTTTTTACACGACTTTTTGTATTGAAAGACTGGTATCATGGCCTTCTTAATATGTTTCTCCCTTCTACACTAAAATAAATTGTATTTCTTCAAGTCTTCCTTACAGATTTATGTTTTTTTTCTAAGCTTCTTATTATCCTTGTTCTTCCTTGGGCAGTCTCTAGTCTGTATACACATTTCTTCAGCCACGTGATACAAAATTTCAGGAAGGAAGGTTCAGTTTAGATGTTAAGGCAACCTTTCTAAACATAAAGGTCTGTGGCAAACTGGAAGAGGTTCTCAAGGGACACAGCAGGGGACTTCAACGCTGGAGATCTTTAAGAAGATATGAGAGACGTGTCCATCAGGGAGGACGCGGGTACCGCTAATCCTACCAACTGGCACAGGAACGTAGGTGACAATTTCATAAGGTTGCCCCATCCCCACCACCCTGACCAGCAGTGCTGAAAACCAAACACAATCATCAGGCCTGCACTTGCCAGCTCCGACAAGAACAGAATAACGCCGAAGTATCAGAGACTTGCCTGGTTTTGCAACAATTCTACATCGCTGATTCTAAATTTAACATTCAATCGTCGTGCAACCGTTCTTCTTTCTTCACTGCAGTCTCTAAACAGCTGCTCTCAGGTATTTCATGCTTGCACACCTCAACTTGCGTTTCTCAACATAACCCTCTGCACTAAACCAAAAACGCCATCGTGTTGGTTTCAGACACTAGAACTGAAGATGCTTTTGAATTCTGATTCTGGCCACAGAGCAGAATTTCCAAATCTGTAGATTTACGTACTTACTCTCTACTTTGTTACACGAGCAAGTAGTAAAATTGTAGACCCACAATCCACCCTCAACAGTTCAGATGCCCTTCCAGTGCGACAGCAAACCAGTTACAGCTACTTTTGGAGAATGCTATTTCAAGTAATTACACACCCACTTAATGAGAAATCTTATCATATTTTAATGAGAATTCTGCATTTCCTTCTGATTATACATAGGGCTAGAGATATTGAATGGTGAAATACAAGCACCTACAGGGAGGTGGCACCTCACGACAGCGCTTGCACACATCTCATGGAACAGACACGGTTCCTCTGCAGTGTGCTGGCTTTTGCACGCAGGATTTGGGATTGTGGAGCCATAGCCACGGAGATCTGCTCACAGGGATGGTTCTTTGTAGCCCAGATAAAAGAAGCAGCCTTACAAAGACGGCACAGAAGCCATCACAGAAAAACTAAGGTGAAAGCCCAGATCGAATCTTGCATATTTCAAGGTCTGACTCAAACGAGGAAGCTCACATTACCTACTTGTCTGATGAGTGAGACAGTGATGTCCACAGCAATCAAGGAGGGAAGGCACTGGGGAGGGTTTGGGTAAGAGACAGAGGGAATTAATCCCTTTTTTTAGCCATGCTGAGCTTCAGGCTACACATTCGTGAAGAGAAAGCGGGCAAAGGCAACAAAAGAAAGCTGAGTTCCAAAGTGCATTTTACAGGAATATTTAGGTTGTCAGGGAAAATGTCTAACACATTTGCTTGTTTCTCAGCAATCCTCAAAGTGATAATTAATTGAAAAATAACAGTTTCATAGGGGTACTCCTCCCCGTGTGGGAACAACTTTTACCAAATGCCAATTAGTGGTTTCCTGTTAAAATCAAATCAAGCTGTTTTTGATAAAGCTTTTTAATGAGAAATGGCTAAAGTATGAAAATTTCCCCCCCATATATTTCATATAAAATCCCAAACTGACATAATGCAGTCCCACAGCTAACATTTTTGGGATATAAAACTCCCTCTTGTACTTCTTCATTAATTTAAAAAGAAATGTATTTACTAAATATTTAAATCATCCAATAAACAAAGCCGTAAAAAAAGCTTACAAAAGAAAATTATAACGTTGATGAAAGCCAATCTTAATCAGTTCTTTTCAGATGCTCCCAAAACTCATATTTTACTGATTATTTATTCATTCTTCAAACGTATGGCAAATGATTTTTGAGCTAAGCTTTGTCTACTAAATGCATCAGTAGTTTTGACTATTCATCAAATAGACTTAAAGACTAGCAGTAAAATACCAACAATGAAGGGGAAGAGTAGGTCACCTACAATTCCAGTATTTGTCACCTGCAACTCTAAGACACCTGCAGCAATGAAACATCAGCAGCTTGAACTGCTAGCATTGGTAATAATTTGGTTAAAAACAAAGTTAGGGAAACTTTGGAGAACAGATTTTGAAATCTTCCACTGTACCAGACTGAAGGCTCTTGGCTATGATCACTGGTTTCTGCCTTGTGCCAAGCGACAACCTTTCTCCCAAGACAGCCATTCCCGTCCAACCTTCTGCAGGCGTTGCTCGTCCAAGTCTTCTCTCTTGCTTTTATTTGGGTTGATACCCAATGCTAAGTCTGCTTCATGATTTATGCGCCCTTCATCCTGATTATAACACTAAGCCATCTCGATGGACCCTGATACGGTCCTGTAGACATTTATCGTGTGTGAAATTTCCTCTTCGTATTTACATCGGAGACGGGTACTCAACAAGCTTTTCAGAGTTTTTCAAAAGCGTCTATAAGCAAACTCTGCTTATAGAGCAGCACCTCTCATCCCGTATCTTCAGTGCCCACACTTCCACCCCATACTAAAGAGTGTGCCATGCTTTAAACACTTCATTTTTGTTCTTGCACTACTATTACTAGAACTCAGCTTGCTAAGTGCTGCACTTCCCTCTGCGGTCTTTCTGGTTTACGTTGTAATGCACCACATCCCCACTTGTATTCTTCCCAAGTAACAAAAATTTTGAGATACCTCATCTCTTCACCCATACGACTTCCGTATCCCTAGTTTTTATCAACTCGGATTTCTCTCAGACGACCTTATTTCTAATACAGCCAATGCTGCTGGTCTGTCCCTCCTCATCTTCCAGAAATTATCTACCCTGCTTCCTGGAACAGCAGCGTTATCTGTGAAATACAAGCTGGCTGTTTATCTTCTGCAGTCGTCTCAGCCATATTTTTCACCATCCAGTTCATGACTAGTCATTAAAAACAAAAAAGAATACAACCATGTTAATCTCCTGCTTTAATAAATCACCCTGAACATTAGTGCAACACCCTGCAAGTGATATTAACCACCTTCCCAGGGAAAATGCAACTCTGCAATATTACTCACATGTATCATCTGAATCACGAAACCGAGTATCTCTTTGCCACCGACAGCATGGCATATTTCTAAATTCTCCTGAAGTTGGAGTAGCTGTGTATGAAGTGTCAGTAATGACTACAATCGAGACGTGCCTCTCTAAGAGGATGCCTAAATGACATGCCTGAACGTGCTTGGGTCCATGTGCAGAGAGACCCAGAAGCCACATGCAAGTTTCCACAGCTCTTTCTTTCCAGTATGACAACTGCATGGTTTTGAGGGCAGGAGAATTGCCCCACATCAGTATCTTCTCTACTCCCTACTGAAAAATGTCCCTAACTGCCCATTCCAGGTGGACTACTGGTCTCGTGAGCTCAAGTTCTACAGCCTTCCTACTCTTGCACCTTCTGCAGGGATATTACGCAGGGAACGTTACTAAAACATTATGGCGTTGGGAGAATGGGAAAACTGATGGCAGAGAACCACAAAAAGCACACAAAGTACCAGCGCCAATTTGCAGGAAGACGTGTGGTACTGGGTGGCTCCAACCGGTGCCTTCACCTTGCCTTCCTCTTTGTTAAACACCCCCTTCTTGCCTGCTGTGTATTTCTAAGGCTTAAATGTGCTCAATGTTTCCTTCATAACCTGCTGTGGATTGTTCCTCCTGCTAAGATCAAACTCCAAAGTCTGCTTGTTGAGCCACGTATCCTTGCCACTTCTCACACTTATTTCAGCAAAACACAGACACTAAAAATGGAAAGGCGTGCATTTGGGAATTGGTGGGGGGGGAAAAAAAAGCAGGAAACAAGATTCAAAACAAAATACAAGTTACTAAGGTAATTCTGAAGCAAAGTACGTATGAGAGGACAAGGGGAAAGAACAACAGATTCACGTGCTGAGGCACAATCTGTGAGTGAATAAATTTTCCTTGTGACATTACTAGAGTAAACCACAGCTCTTGAGTCAATTTAAAACCTGTGAAGTGCCAAAGTAGCAATCAAAAAAGCAAGGCGATGTCAGAAGAAAGAACACATGACTTGAATAGTCTTAGCATCATTGCTTCTTCAAGACATACTGTCACACGGAGGACAGAGATACAGAATATCTCATTCAATGACGATCTGTGACCTCAAAATATAAAAAGCCTTTTTATACATGGAAATACTGTTTTTCAAATTTTTTTGTTTTGCACACAAATTACCTAGCTTAAGTCCACTTACCTAATATTAATCATAATCTGGAAGAGACCTGGGACAGTTGCACGATCCATCCTCCTGGTCAGTCCAGAGCCAACTATATCCTCATCACTTCCGACAAACGTTTGTCTTATGTGATCTTTAAGACGCCCAATGAGAGGCATCTTCCCCAGACCACCTATTCCAGTGCTTCCCTGGCCTTACGCAAACCAATACCGTTCCATTCCCTCACTAGCATCTTCCTTGCTGCTTATTACTTCTTGTCCTGCTTTTCACAGACACGAAAAGCAGATCGTCCCCTTTTTCTCTTTACCAACACTTGTTGCTAAAGCAACACTTGTTGCCTCTCCCTCTGACTTTCCCTCCAGCCTTTTTTGGGATTAAACAATACCAAGTAATTCAATCTGTCCCCGCTAGTCAAGTTTTAAAGACTGTTGATCACTCTCATTGCTCTACTCCAGGCTCTTCCAAATTAGTCCACAGCACACTTGCAGGCAACTAATGAGGGTTTTAACAAAAAACACTGTTCAACATAGTGAGCCTGCAACACTTTGGCCAAGGTTGCGTAAGGTATGGCAAGCTAAATCTTCACGCTCTCTCACTCCAGTGGAAACTCTCTGAAGCAAAGGCTCGTTGGAAGCTAAAAGGACAACTTCCTCCTGCTCCTACAGCTTCTCGCAGTGGAGGGGAAGCGAGTAATGGAAATGCACCACCACAGACCACAGGGGGAGGTTTCAGAAGGGCTCTGGCCGTAACCAGCAGCTCTGGAAAGAGGAACAGCTTTCATAGCAGGGACTACACTTTTACTGTGAGGAAGAGTAAAAAGGATATGGACTTAGGCCACTGTGGAAGGAAGCATGATATTTTGGTGATTCAGGAAAAAACAAAACATCACCAAGAGCTGCGTGTAACGAATTTCGGAAACGCTCAAGCACTCCGGTCTGCTCCAGCATGATGAGACTAAGCAATGAACAGAGGTGTTAGGGGCCTGCTTGCATCTGTATGAGCAAAGATAAACAGCAATTCATTTCAGTGTCCTCAGGAAAATAGGCTGTTATATTTAAACACCCTACAAGACAGAGGGCGGTGTACAAGGGCACGGGGGAAAAAATGGCGTCAGCCTTGGTCCCAGGGAGTCAAGAGGCCACGAACGCCACCCACCCTGGGAGCATCCCGGAGGTGAAAGCTGGAGCCCTGACAACAGACAGAAAAGCTTAAAAGCTCCTGGGCACTGCACAGAGGATCCACACAAGCCAGCCAGTGAATGCCTGGCAGAAGGCATCCAAGCAAGAGCCACTGCTGTGCTTCAGTCCTAGCACCTAACAGCACAATGAGGGGAGAGGTTTTCTGCACATCTTCTGGGGGGACCTGAACCTTCCTCACGGAAAGCTGTGATCACCCCTGTCCATTTTGTCAGCTTCGAACCAAAGCAAGACATCACGTATAGAACATGAACTGCTCAGGAAAGAGCAACCTCTGGGCCTGTACAGAGAGCGCTGCATGGTGTTGGAAATCAGACAAAACCCTATGGAGCCTGCATGCACAGTGCCGCCACGTGACACAAGGCAGGCAGGGACACGTACTTCCCAGCAGGAGCCCAGAAAAGTTGCAGCTCCTTTGCGAGGCTGGCAACCAAGGGTGTTATGCCCTGAATGGTATGATGGAAGGTCCAGCAGATAAAACAGGGAATTCTGGAGTTCAGCAGACCTGTGCCAAAAGCCTGAAAGGCTGTTCCTGGAGGAAAGACAAACGCTGCTGGCAGCTA
Organism: Rissa tridactyla; assembly: GCF_028500815.1. Lineage (NCBI taxonomy): Eukaryota > Metazoa > Chordata > Aves > Charadriiformes > Laridae > Rissa > Rissa tridactyla. The sequence continues at coordinate 73,867,354 of NC_071470.1, forward strand.
GGCACTCGTCAGAAGGCAGAGCTGAAGCAAAACTTGAAAAAACAAAGGAGGGCTGAGAACATGAACCTGATTAGGAGCTTGATCAAGGATTGCTGGATGTGAGCTGTGTGCTTTTGGATTACTGCAGTGCGTCTTCTTGAGCTGCCACCACATATGAAATAAAATCATCAGCAAAACGCAAAGTACAAGGACACACTTTCAATACCATTTTTTAATCGATGCCTGAGAGATTAATCTGACAGTACCAGCCCTCTTCAAAATTCTGCATTTTTAATCATCATTTCCAAATAGTTTCTTAATAGTTGTGGCAAGTGACTGTTGTGATAGTTATTTACAATATTCCTGAGGATGGTTCAAGGTGAAAAGTGAGACGGTCACATCGAGAGCACGCCAAGAGCAGTATCTTGTAACACGGAAGACGACAGACACAAAAGTAGGAAAAGTTCATTGCTGAACAAATTAGTTCCTAAAAGATCCAAACCAGCAGGACTGACTTTTTTCTTTTTTTTTTTTTTAAATACACATTCATGAGGTGTGGCGTGCTGGTGTAGCAATAGCAGCACCTTTAGAACAATTGACCCTTACTCAGGAAGAAGGATGTCCTCTTCTGAAGAGTCACCAGCATGGACTCCATGCAGCAACACAAATTTCCCTGCTGATCCCTCTTATGAGTACACCCAAGAGAACATTTGGGAGACCTAACAAAATCTCAGCACAAGGTAGCATGGTTGCAGACTACGTCTTAAGGTTACATTACTCACTTGAGCTCAAGACACAAAAGAGGTAAATCAGTGCTTCCCTTCTCTGCTAAGAAAAAACACAAATTTTAATACAATCTCGTAACTTGATGGATTTCTACCTAACACAAATGTTTTCTGAAATTGTTTCACCTAGAAAAATAGAATATTCTTTGAAACAATGCTAATGATAAACTAGACATTGGTAGGTACCATAATTAATTTGTCCAGCTAAAATGCAAAAAAAATTGACAACATGAGGTTTTGCTTCACAAAACCCACAAATAACTTTAATATACTGCTGTATATTGGTAAAAGTGTCTTGGAAGAATTGACACAAACCCAAGTTGAGAAAAAGTTCAAGTTAAAAAAGACTGACTCAGAAGAAAATGCTACATAATAAACACAAATAAATATGCAGTTAAAGTTAATGGGCATTTCAAAATAATTTGCAGTGAAAGTTTAAATGAAAAATAAAAGTTAACCATACATGTATCCCAAATTGCTTTAGTTTCTTACACACCAGAGTTGTTTTTTTTCCTCTCAAATTTATGAAACCTTGATCAGTAGAAAGTTGGAAGGATTTTTTTTTTAAGAAAACCAAGAGGAAGAGAACCGAGTTTTCTAATACTTGTGTTTTATTTCTCTTCCTTTTCTCCCTATTGCTTTCTTTTTCTCAAAAAGATAGGAGCAATGATAATATAAACCACGTAAGCTGCAGTAACTGAAAATAATATCGCAGTTTTAAACCCCTACTAGTATGAGTTATTAAACAGAAAATGGAAAGCTGGGCAAAAAGGTGAAGTACTGTATCTTATTACTGATTCTCTCATTTAATCTATTTTTCAGATTATTGAAATATTTTAATGTATAAAAAATAAGGATATGTGCAAGTGAAGACTACAAATCACACACAGCATCTTGTGCATGGAGTGTCTTACATATGTAAATGTATGCAAACCCAAGACTCAAATTTCACAGGCAGTCTCTGCAGACAAGAGCGATGAACTATGTAATTTGCAGGGTGAAATCTATTTTATTCCCCTTCGATATCCAAAGGGTACTTCCACAAGCTGCTTCCCACTGCTGTGGGAGACCAGTACCAGTAAGTCTCAGCAGTGTTCTACATGGGAGCTGAGGCAGGAAAGGCTTGCAGTCCCACATGGCACAGACCTCTCAATACTTTTTTGTCCCCTAAGCATGGATGGCGCGTGACATAGCTGAAGAGGCATCTTCTCTGATTCCGCAGCAGAAGGAGGAGGGATGCCTGGTCACTAGGTCACACCAGAGGGGCAAGGACTAACCTGCCAAGGAGAGGAGGGGTGGGGTGGGTGGGTGTCCCCTCCAGTCACACCATGTCAGACATTTCCCTTCCTCAGGCTTCAGCACAGAGCACAGCACATGGCAGGAGGGAAACCGGGAGGCTCTGCACCACCCTGGTTGCAGTGCACCATCCGAGGCGCTGCTGCGAGCCATAGCTGCTTTGCTGGATGCAGCCGGCAGCTGCAAGAGAAACCATGCTGAGCACCAGTGTGGGACTGGGGGGTCTCACCATGACTCATCCCCCCTCCCCGGGTGACGCCACGGGGACAGACACGACTAAGGAACAGCAGTACGAGGTGGGAGTCAAATGAAAATGTCTCGTGCGGAAGTGAGAGACTCGACAAATCTGATCACAGCGTATGCTGGAAGAAACTTCACAATTCATGAAGTCGTTCTGGTCCATAATTAACTGAAAATTAATTACAGAATCTTGAAAAGAGCATAAACCAAAAGTGGGCCAGCATACCTTCATAGTGCAGTTGCTCACTCTGAATCTCTTCCAATAATTAAGTCTAGCATATGGCACTGGAGTTAAAAAAAAAAAAAAAAACCACAACCAAAAAAACCACACCACCAAAACAACAAACAAACTATGATTCCAAAAAAAAGTTTTGGAGTCCTGCTTGCCGAGGGGATATGTCTGTCTGCAGCGCGCACACATACTTTCTAGAAATAAGGATGATGAATTAACTTGGTTTTGGGCAACTTCAGCTTTGCAGAAATTGCAGGTTGCAGATGCTTCTTATAAAGTCAAAACAAAAATGGAGAAAAGAACATAATTAGGTAAATTATTTGCTGGCTTGATGAATAATTTTCTAAAGATTATTAGAGGATATAAAAGCCTGGAAAATGCTCCAGTTTTTCAACAAACAAAAGGAGGAGGTAAACAATAAAACCGCCAAATTGTTTTGGTTGAGCATTCATGAAAAGGTGTATTTTGTATCACTGAATTACACATATTTTTTAAAAGGTGCTTAAAGCATGGCATGCTGCCACACATCAAAACATTACTTTTGTAGAAAAAAAAAATGTTAGCATGCTGCGAAGTAGAAGATATGCCATCAAAACAAACCTGTAACACTTTTGACACAGTAAACAAAAGAAATAACATTTTAAAAATGTTCTTTAAAAAAGAAAGAATATAACCAAAAAAAAAAAACCCACCAAATTAAAAAGGACAGTAGATTAATTGGGAGATTGTGCAAAAATGTACTGCAGGAAACACGGAAACTGTTTCTGATTTCCAGTTCTCCACTACCAGGATTAATATCTTCAGTAACAGTAGGAAGACAACCACAGACTTTCAAATTACAAAATTTGCTTTATAGACCCCTATTACAGTAACTGGGAGGAGCTGGGTGGCAGCCTGGGGTCTTTCACCCCATCTGTAAACGGGGAGAGCTGCAAAGGAGAGTCAAGTTCTTTTCCAGCCCATGGGAGATAGGACCTTGTTCCCTAAGGCAACATTTCTCCCAGATCAAGTGGAGGTTGTTTTGTTTTGTGTGGGGGTTTTTTTGTTGTTGTTGTTTTTGTTTTTTAAATGAGGGGATAAAACATTGTCATTATGTACAAGTGGAAAAGAAACGTCCATGGCTTCAGCAACCTACACACACTTCAGCCCTGAGCAATGCTTATGACCCTTTTTATGTATCATCTTACTCTATTTCTCATGAACCAAACACACAGGCATCTCTGATACAGTTTTTTGTGTGTTTACCTTTGCTTCCATTTGGAGGGTGAGAGCTTAAATTAGATCTCCTGCACAAAGAGCACAGCACTGTGCAGTGTGACTCAGCTATAGAGAATACTATGCTGCAAACAGGACTTAAACTAAATTGCATTTATAAATTCATTTTCCTCCAGCTCCTTACTGATCACGCTGCCTAAAGAAATACTTGCACATTTTGCCTATAAGTCCAAATTAGAAACAGGTAAAAGTCCATTTTTATTGGAGTAATGTATATTCTTGGCAGAACCAGGCTGACCACATGGAACTATATGCTCCGATGTATCTTCATAATAATATGAACATACTCAGTCTATTCAAGCTAATTATGAAAAAATGTTATTTAATACCAAACCTTGGAAATTTATATGAAGAGAAAATGACTGTTTTCAAATATGCATTAATATCTCTTCTTGCCATTTCCACCCCCTTTTTTCTGATGATCTCCACCATATCAGAAACCTCCTGCAACAGCACACGGAAGTTCCCCAAGTTAAGCCTGAGATGCTGTGTAGCTCCTCTGTAGATGCCCAAGGCAAAGCTCACCATGGAGGCAGAGGGATGGCCCAAGCAGCAAACGGCCTTAAGCTACCAACATTTCTTGCCAGACCTGGGCTGGCTCAAAGGCTGAAAGGTCCGTTAGCAGAACTTGGCAGCCTTTGGGGCCCTCTAAACGCTGTCTCGGCTGCAGGCACTTCACCTCTCTCCGGCAGTCCTCCCCTCTGCCTCCAACCTGGCCTTTCTCTCCTGGACCACACAGAAGGTACCATGTTGCCTGGACATACAGAGCCGTTCCCTGGCTACCTCATTCATGGCAGTTATGGAAGGACCTTGTAATGCCATTTTAGCTCCTTTATGTGGCATAAATGGATCAAATGAAGAATGAGAATTTCACCTTTCTACATGAAGAAAATCCCCAAAACGGCTAAACCGCAAAGCTCAACCGCAGGCCAGCTGCACACTACAGAGACAGACTCGGCCTTCTAGGTCATTAAATGCAGATCACTAATTACAGTTTCCAACAGACTAGCAAGCTCCAACACAAGGTAAGATTTTAAAATACGTTTCTCATTTACAGCATTCTGGCCAACTGAAAAAAAAACAAAACAAGGCACAACCCCCTTAAGCAAAGTTTACCCCCTCCCTTGTTTTTTGCAGACGACAGTGTGGACACGTCCTTTGGAACACCCCGGGAAATCACAGTGATGAACTCATGACATCGCAGACGAAGTCTCACGTGCTGCTGTTTCTAAAGGTTATCAAGTGGGACGGCAGCCCTGTATTTTGCTGGAGCGCTGGGCACTGACGTCCGTCCAGGAAGGCAGGCTTGCAGGGGCTCTGCTGGCACCGCAACAGAGGATGCCCTGTACCGGCCATCGGGAGGCTGCAGAAAAATTTCCAGCACTCCCAGGAGCCAGGCTTCCAGCTCCACACACACTTTCAGCACCGTTTTTTGGGAAGAAGGAGCTACTGCCATGGAGCTCCTGTTTCATCAAACAAAGGCGCCATTCTGTTTCCCTTGCTAGATTCACTAGCGCAGATCAAAATCAAGGGAAAGTCATCGTGACACACGATCTGGCCCCGTTTTCCTTTGGGAAGCAGAAACAGGGGGGCCATGCAGCATCGCAAAATTGGGAAAGGGTTTGAAAGAGGTCTTAACGGGGCTACTCTCCCCAGAAGAGTAAGAAGCAGCTTGCTTGACTGTTTCTGCCAGGAGACAAGACAGAAAAAGAAGTCTGTGAGGTAGAAAAAGGGAGCCGGCAGCAGGCAGGATCCGGGATTCTGCATATAACCTATAAAAGACAAGCAGCTAAATCTGTCTGTAGAACTAAACTAAGCTACTTAGGAGAATAGGTCCAGGAGGATAAAAAGCAAATTGTGAGATAGGAAACGATTTGGAGGAATTAATGTAACCGTGTTATAATTTTCCGGAACGGTGAAAACACTCTAAGGGCAGGATCACTCTGTGCATCAGGGGAAGGACGTGCAGCAGTACCCAAACACCTGTTCACATAATAAAGAGTAGTGGGAAAAAGTGATTTGTAATAGCAATTTGCTCAGGTGACGACTTGAAACAAGACGCCCATTGAAGCACAACCAGAATTGTGTAGACGTTGCAATTGAGGAACTAAAACAATGGAAAACCCCATAAGTTTTGCTATCATAATGCTTTCAAAATACTTTTGATAATTATTAAGAAAAGGTTTTGACTTTTTGTTGCTGGTATATGAAGGATGGAGTAACATCATCAAAATTATTGCATATCTGAACAGTCGCAGAAATAAATCAATAGAAGTGTTGAATAAGAAACAAAAAAAGTGGAGAGGTTTCACCATGTGTGAATTTCTTTCATGATGGTGTAAAATGTTTCTTGGTTTTTGAGAGAATGCTCAACACCAAAAAAAAAAAAAAAAGCATGCAATACTTGAAACCTTAACATTTTTAGCTTTATGAGATTCCACTAAAATGACTGTCATCATAAAACACCCACTTTTCTTTTTTTCTGAGCCATAAAATACATATCTCAAAAACCTGATTTAGAATGACAATAGAGTTTATTAGCTATTAAGCACTTCAGGATAATTCCACCTTAAACTTTTGAGATTATGCAGCTGCCAGAACTATTAAAAAGCTGCAAATTTCCAATGTTTTTGCCTAATTAAATTAAGAGACCAAACTATTAATATTCTGCTTACCTCCTAAATTCATTCCAGCTTGCAGACATTTCTGTAATCGACAGGCTGGGCAGTTCTTCCTCCGAATCTTATCAATTATGCAGTCATTCCTTCCCGCACACAGGTAATTGTGCTGTCCTGAATGACCCAAAAACAAAACACATTATTAGTGGATGTATTTACATCATTCCAATTTGTTCTTCTCTCTTATTTTGCAGTCATTTTGAGCTTCTTATTAATACAGACATTCCAAAATCCATTCTTTGGCCTTCCCAACAACCTCGGTGACTTGTCACGGGTCTTACTATGAGCATCTCTTCTGTTTAATTTGGGAAAGCTTTTGGTGTCACTCATAAGAGAGAGCTCATTACTTTTTTTCTAAGCAGGACTGGAATTTTTCTTTTTGCGAAAAGCAAACAATTAGTTTGAGCTTTTTCAAATCTTCTTAAATGTGCTGTATCACAGAGCAGCCTGGCAGCTCTTAGTTTTGGTACAAAACCAAGGGCTGTTCTCATGCTAAAGAAGTTCACAACCTAAAACAGAAATGCAAAGCAGAGGTTAACCTTCCCAGTATGTATCACTCTCTTTAACCAGTTCACTGAGCACTTGATTTCTGATTGAATCAGTTACTCTCTATACAGCAGAAGGTTTCTGAAGGGTTTACCAAAACAGGCTTAAATTACAACCATATTATTTCAGTTCTGCAAAGCACCACAGAAGCGATCCTGAGGAGACAGCAGGTATTTAACACATAACATTTAGCAGAAGGGAAATACATGGCAACCAGGGAAATAGGCTGGCATTTAACAACTTGGAGACTCAAAAGGTGTTTTGCTTTGTGGGTGGAACGTAGGTAGAGCAAACGGATGCAGTGTATCAGACGAGGGCACTACCACGTGGATTTTCAAAGTAAGGTGCTTGAATTTGATGTGGAAGAATAAAGGAAGCCACGAGGGGTTGGTGCAGCGTGACAGGAAAAGCGAGAGGAGATTATTTTAGCTGCCTCAATCCAGAGGTGGCACATGGTCTGCAGCAAACGCGACAAAAAGCAACGCAGAGGGTTTCCAGGGAATGGATGAAAGGAGAGGACAGAGGACACAGTACAACAGACTGTAAGGTAAGCCGCAGGAATTGCCAGCTCGCAAAGTTCAAGAAAATAGTCCTGTGTATAATAATACAACAGCATGTTGGAGGCTCATGTAGCGCACTCACTGTAAGAACCACTGAGTCTCAGGGACAGGTATTTTAGACATAAGGTAAGAAACTCAATACTCCATAAACTAAACACAAGTTCATAATAAAGATGCCTTTACAAACACAAGGCAGAGGAAAAAAACATTCGGATTGCAAATGCAGTAACACCAACCGGCAACTAAGCAGAGAAACTCCTAAGCGGGTCACGAACGAAGCAGGTGAGATGTGCAGAAACCCAAGAGCTGTACATGTAATGTCAAAGTTGCTGCCCATGACCGAAGCGTGGGGAGGGGACCCCCGGCCGGGGCTTGGAAGCAGAGCTGGGCTGAAACACATGTGAGGCCGACGCGTGCGGGGAGCGGGAGAGAAGACGCAGGCTCATAAGGGGACAGAGCTGCTCAGTAAGAGGCATAAAATAGGTTTGCCAAGATGTTTTCCACAACACACACAGGCTTCCTTGGAGGACAGAGGGGACACTCATGGGACACAGGAGACCCAGCTTCTGTTTTGGGGTCTATCAGGAATTTGTCTTAAAACTTCAGGTAAGTCCTCTTCTATCTCTGCATCTGACTTCCCTTCACTCTTACCCAATGTTATCTGTTTAGACAGTGAACTGAAGTTTGGGCTGCTTCCTGCATCTCTTCACTGAGCATCTCACACATAGAGAACCCTTCCTGAGTAAGTGAAGCGCTATTATAATATCACAAAGGTACCAACATTTAGATAATGCTTTAGATGTTTAAACAACTGCCCATTTTCAGATGGGCAAATAAGGGTTTTTATTAAGGGACCTCACCTAGCATTGTGACACAGACGAACAACAATAAAACTTAGGTAAGATACGAATATGAGCTCATGAAGTTGTCAGGCATAAAATCAAGTTGTACAATATAGTGGCAGCACCTGTATCTATCAGCTGGTCTTTAAGTAGGCCTGCTAAACAATAAAAAGATAAAATTCTCAGCTAATCACAAAATGAAAACCTTTGTGCAATGTTTATTTTATGATGTGATCTATACAAACAAACAGACGCACAAGAGAAAAGTCAACTTAATTCCTGTTTACATTTTTGCTCTGTACTGACTTGAGCACATTTCCTAAAGAAATACCATGCAGACAACATGAACATAAAATTATAATAGAAACCAAAAGTGTTTAAAATAATCATATACAGTATAAAGATGGTTTATATGCCCTTACAAATACTGGTGTACTACCTTTTTGTGGTGAGAGGGGAAAAATGGTTATTTTCTGCTAGGAATGCAAGTACGATTGCTCAGTGCTCCTACAATGTCCTTTGTACATCACAGAGTACTGCAATACCATTTTTAGGCTTCCACAGGCGGGTGCAGGCTATTAATATGACAAGTCAGCTCTAATGCTGCAAAATGAACCCCATTGCAGAACTACCCTGAAGGCAGTTTGCTCTACAAAACTGTACACCTGTTAAGTCAACATTTTTCACTACTGCTTTCAAAAGTTAATGGGTTTAATAAAACGAGGTTAACATTTATGTACTCCAGGATAATTACTTGGGTCACATTCTTAAATATTGTGGAAATGTTTATTTGATTCCATCACTGTCACACTGTGCCTTCATAAGAAATATTCCCACAATAGCAGAATAATTCTGTAAGTCACCCTTCAAATGGTTTAGGTAGCCTGCAATTATTACTTTCTGGCTTACCTACTCTAGACCAAATCATTTCAGAAAACATAACTTAGTCAAGGTTCATCAATTTTTGAATCATGCTTCTCTGAATACTAAGGTATGGTACAAAATCTGTAAGTAGTTTTTCTAGTAAGCAAGGCAAAAGTCTTCCCAAAAAACACGTTGTCTTGTCAATTTTTTAATTTCTAAAAAAAAAAATATAAATAAATAACCACAGTAATCTTAAAGCTTACATTAATGGAAGTAACTTGAAAAACCCTTAAAAAACAGAACAGATCAGCATTCAGGCAAACCCTCTATGTAGAGTACAGCTATGAAATAATAATGAACAGTTTTTCAAAAAAGTTTGTAATCTATGATGAAAAAAATGGCTTCGGATTTCCATGCAATCAAGTACGGTACTTTTCAAATAAAACCTATTTTGTAAAATCAGCTAGTAAAGCAAAGATACTCATAATGAATCAGTATCTTCCATTTGTGCAGCATGAGCCTCGCTCATGCCTCTAAACTTCAGAATCAGAACAGAAAGCTACACATCTGAAATTGATGCAGCTGTCAAGACCTCCAGGGCTCTTCAGGATCTCAACGAGGCGATGGAGACAGTCCTGCAAAGGGGCTGATGTGTTTGCGGTGCTAGATCTCCAACTCTTTCAAGACACGTATCGATCTGCTTGTGTAGTTTGTGTTTAGCTTAATCCAGTTGTTCTTTTTATCCAGTTTAATCACTCACAAGTGGGCTGGAAAGCGACAGAGTAGATATCGAATTCTCATCTCCCATGTGCTAAATGCATTAAGATGAAAGTAATTTTTACATATGCCACCATTAAGTGCGCTTATACAAGCTAATTCCTGTTCCATCTAAAATACAGAGTTACAAAAGATGGCAGGAAAAGTTCCTGTTCAAAATAAGTAATAGGTACTACACAGTTACACACTAAGAAGAAACAGACATCTGTCCTATTCACAGTAGAGCCAGAGGAATATCTGAGTATGCGCTTTCCAGGTTATTGTGTCACCACATACCACAAAATGACACATCCAAACGTACACGCAAAAATACTTCAGTGTTTTCAACTCTCTCACCTGCCATAACTCTTTAATTCCTTGCTTTTATATGCTTACAAAAAGGAAGCCGTTGTGAAATTCAGTCTTCCCTCTTACTACATTTTCTTGGAACAAGCAAAATTCAGCAGTAAAGGAGGGGAGGAAAAAAAGCTGTTCTTATTTGGCCTACGAATTACTGCCAAAATGAGGCCGTTCCCTATTTTAAAGCTCCAGCACGATTGGGCTGCTGGTCCCAAAATCTGACTTGCTAAGATGAGCTCCCATACGTGCGTGGAGCGTTGCCCGCGATACTTCCAGGCACGTAAGGCTGCAATAGGAATGGGGCAGAGGTATTTCTTGTCAGTAATATTACTGTTACTATCTAAAGCAAAATTAGAAAATTACAGAAATTTCTGAAATATCCCCCATGTTTTACCTTCCTCCTAGAAATTATTATTTTCCCCCCAGTTTTTTTGAAGTCTAAGTCAGGAACTGCAAATCATTAATGAGACTTCTACATTTCTGCTCTCTTGTTAAAATAGCAACTACTATGATCAAATGTTAAATTTTGTAAGGGTAAAAAAAAAAAAAGCGTAGTGCTGGAAGAGGATCCAAAGATTGTTTAATTCTAGCCCACTCATGGAACCAGAAGACTAGCTTAAGAGTTCAGGCAGGTTTTTTTGGGTTTCGTTTTTTTTTTTTTCCCTCTAAATTTGTCTTAAAACCTTCTGAGGAAAGGTATTCTGCAACTTCCCTACAAGCCATGTGATTAGGATAGTGATTAGCTACCCTTGAAGCTGTGTTTTTTCTCTTTGCATTTAACACAAATGGGGGTATTTTGCAACTGAAAGAGAGATTCGCACTCCTCTCAAGACATACAGAGTAATAGATCACCACCTTCTTACAACAATCTCATGCCTATCGAGAGATTTATGTTCCCCATCTCTTTTCCAGACTAAACAAATCCAGTTCTCTCAATCTTTTCTCATAGGTCATGTTTCCTAAATCTGTCGTCATTCCTCTTATTCGCCTCCAGCTTCTTTTATACAACAGAGCGCCCGAAACCGGGTACATTTTTCTTGCAGAGTTTGACCATCACTAAGCCCAATGAAATAGTTACTTCCTGCATCCTGCAGACAACAGCCCTGCTAATGCAATCCTGGACCAGATCTGGCTTTCAGCAATGGCATTAGGTTGTTGACTCACGCTCGCTTGTGTGCCACTAATGCCCAGCTCCTCTCCTGCGGCACCGCTGCCCTCCACGTGTTCTCTCCCGCTTTTACCTGGGCAGCCAGCTCTCTTTTTCCCCCCCCTCTGCAAGAGCCACAGGCCCACTGCAACCTGCCCTGGGAGAGGTAAGGGAAAAGTCAAAAGCCACGCCGGGTACGAAGTCTGAAACCGGAGTGTTCTTTGGGTCCCAAGACAAAGACGTGATTGAGGAAGGCTCGCAAAAGGATGGGAAAGTGAGAAAACAGGAGTGGCGGCTAAGGACCAAATAAAGCAGAAAAAGCTTGAAAAAAGCTCAGTTTTTAAAATAGCATCTCACTGAAGCACATCAAAACGCACGTAAAATTCATAAACTTTCCTTCTTCCTCCACAATAAGAATTAATACTTTGACTCATAAAATTGCAGGCGAAGTTAACTTCTTTCTCCCTGCAGGCTGCCAGAACGGTCAAGCCTTCTTCCAGGGTCTGAGGAGAGAGGAGCTGGAAGCCACCTCCAGCCCTGCCTCGCAGATCTGCACATCAGAGCTAGGAACCCTTTTGCAGCTTCTGGGCTGGAATAAAGGCTTAGATTTCTCCGTATTTCCCAAGTGCGAAGATTATCTCCATAAAAGCCTTATGGCTTGGAGTACCTATTGGCACCTGCTTGAGCAGGAGAGTATAGGTGTTTAACACTATTACCTGGGCATCCTTAGCGCAGGAACTCCTCTAAATATCCTCCTGCTACTCCTGTCAGTATTTACCAGCATAACCACTCATTTTACTGAAGTAACTCCTGATAACACTAGTGAACAAGGGGCAGAAAAAAAAATAAATCTGGGTTGAATGGCTGTAATTCTATACTAAGTTTCCCCCAGTTCCATAAATGTTATTTACTGCTCAAGTCTGTCCCTTCCCTTTACCCACCAGCCTGTCAGACTGCCTGAGCCCAGCCCCTGCAGCCCTTCTGACCCGGGCTACAGACCTTCCCCTGCGGAAGGAAAGACAAAGAAAACACGCTGAAGAAAATCATCAGGATTTTCTGAGGGAGGCTTCTCACCTCAAGAATATCTGGTCAGCAAACAGAACTTAACACCTGGTTTTGCTGCTTTCTGTTATAGGCCTAATGAAGGGCTTTGCCTCCTACAGCAAGACATATCACATAATCTGCACGTCCTAGCCTCTCGTTTGTGCTCACTGAGCTATGTGATGCGTTCCTTTCATCCAGCTCTGAAACCTTCATGGATTTTGTGAAACGGATGTTATCCCTGTAATCCATATGAGCTCTTTTAATTAATAAAAAATGAACTATTTCTACCTTTTAATGGCCAGTATATAAATAAAATTACTGCTAAGACCTGTCACAATGATTGTCCGCATACAGAAAAGGATTTTCTGTTTGACAGTTGTATCCCACCATCAAGAGACAAACTGCATATACCTGAGGTTTTTATTTCACCATCTGCAGTAGGTAGGTACTCTCAAATAAATCAGCACGATAAGTACAATAATGAATCTCTTTCCAAATTTCAGTTTTCACAGAGCCTCTGTTTCTTGCAATCGGGGAGGGAAAAAAAAAAAAAAAAAGAAAAAGCCTGCTATTCAGTGAAAATCAGAACTGCATTTTCATGTAAAAGGTCCATTTGTTACACAGTTGAGGGCTCTCTCTCTTTTTTTTTTTTTTTTTAGCAGTTGACAACTGCCCAGCAACAGCAGCCTATGTTTGCAGTCACTATTTTAGGCTACATCACATGTCAATTACATAACCTTGTTTTACTGCTCTTGAACTGGTTCGAACAACCTGGGAAAGAGATTAGGGCAGTCCCTCCCAGCCGGCCATCCGCATGCAACCGCAGGACCCGGCACCCCCCACCCCCCCCCCCCCGGCTGCAGCTCCAAAGGCTGCAGCCACAGCCCAAGTCGCTCTCTCCAGAACTAGTTACTTATTGCTAGACCCACCTGAGACGTTGGATAATTAACTTCCTCGGCTCTGTTTAAACCAGTCCAGTCTGACCACGGCAAACTAATGAACTTGATTCCTCACGCTGAGATTTATGAGCAGCGCAGAATGAGCTTATCAATGCCACAGACAAGGTACTGAACTTAGATATGGATATTGCCCCTTCTTTTTATATAGTGAATGCTCGGGGTTTGTATTTTAGACATCAAATCTCAGGGTTTCTCAAAATTCAGCCTGACTTCAGGGTCCATCTCCCTTATTACGCCACAGCTTTAGTCATCTGACTGTATCATTCCCAGACAATATGCTTTCCGGCTGCAGACAAAGGCCGCATCTGCCAATTGCTCAAGACAACAATATCGATCTATTATTAACATTATTACAGACTGGGCTTATAGCATAGGTATAGTCTAAATCCTTCTCTGAAGCAAGAATGTAGAGCTTTCCCTTCTTTATGACGGATTAGAGACTTAATTAAAATTAGTTTTGATTTTGGGAAAATATTCACATCTGGGATATTTCCTGCTTGCTTCTCATTCTCAATTACCTTCTGCTACTTCTAGATCCCAAAACGTCTTCAAGTTTCTTTAACCTTTTATATTATTGGATTCATTTATTTATCATTTTTATTGTATTTTTGTGACTCTCCTTACTTTATACTCCCCCTTCCTTTCTCTTTCCTTCAATAAAATTTATTTCCTAACCTTCTCCTTTACCTACTTTCATCTTCAGTCTTCTACCCCCTCCTGTTCCACGACTCTTTCTTCAGTCTTCTCACTTACCTTCTAAATGTCTGATTTCCTCCATTCGCCAGTAATTGGTGATTACATAGGGCAGATTTACACCGCAGTCAAAGGTATGGCTACAGCTTATGTAATATGCCCAAGCAAAGGGCATTACATTAATTAAATTATAGTTTTTTATATTAAAACTACCTGAGACATGAATAAAAACACAGTCTCAACAGCATCATTTTCTGCAGGGTCTACAAAACCCAGCTGGGCTCTTTTAAAAGCATAGGCACATCAGCTGGTGCTCAAGTAGTGAGGATAGCCTACAAACTTCTGCCACACGGTATTTTTCTGCATTTTCTATGCGCTTTAAACCTTGTGTTTAACTGCGATTTAATTATACCATGTTATAATTAAACAGCGTTTAACTGTTTTAAACAGTGTTTAACTGAGAAAAACATTCTCAAATCCAGCGTGTTGGCCTGTGATCACCCGACCTTTTTTCTCTGCCTGATCTGAAATACACTACGGATTCTTACTCAGTATCCCCAAGAAAGAGCTGCAGGTTGCCCTTTGGTGGTGATAACGTCACGAACAACAACTTAATGCTCTGCGCTTTAACTACCGCCACTTGTTTCCTCCAGAAAGCCAAAGTTTGAAAGCGCAGGTGAACTACCAGCGCTTCCTCCAACGGTGACTACAGATATAAAGCCGATTCCCCTTTTTTATGGAAGTGGAAGAGGGAGGGCTGTGTCCCCTGATGCTTTATACGTCAAAAGTTTTCAAATTGCCATAGTGTTACGCGCTCCCCAAGCAAAACTAAGAGCACAGACTCCAGTGCTCTGCCAATTTCGACATGGAGACTGTCTCTTGCTCCCTCACCTTCCCAGGAAACTTGCTTTCACACTGGGCTGAGACCAGGTTAGCAAAAACAATTGGTACAGCCTGGTGATCCTGGCAAAGGAGGCGAGAAGTTATAAAAATGGTTCTCACTCACTATTTTAAGCAGACTGAAAGGGCACCGATGAGAGGGATCAAGGAGAGAGAGGAAATTTGGCAAGGGAGCGCGGGAGGTAGCCCAAAAAAGGCTACTGTTTTCTGCAGGAGAAACCATCCAGCAGGGATGAAACCTGTTAACAACAGTGAAACAAGTGAGCAAGAAAATATACGTAAACATCTCGTATTTGAGGTACCTGTGCGCATTTTCTTCTGCCATGCTTAAAACAGGCTACAGAATTTTGAAAGCCTCTCCAAGCCTGTGCCTGGTGCTCCAGACATCCTGTTATCCAGAGGGACTGAGCCACCAAGACAAGATATGCCCCAAATTGGTACTAAAACCATCTCCGGGGCTCCCACTGCCATCTCCACGAAGGAGGCAGAGTTTGTACCAACCAGCCGCATCAACAGTCGGTCATGGAAGAGAGCTGGGGCCTCCCGAAATCCACAGGAGCTAAGAAAGCTTTCGGTTCAGCATGTTGGAAGTCTAAATATGGCCACATGACTGACTATGGAGTAATTTCCTTTTCAAGTGGTCAAAGAAATGCTGAATGATACTAGATAGCACAGAAAAGGAATAGGAAAAGTATCTCGTCTTTGCAAAGCACTTCAGATTCAGTGAAATCACACAGCACTGGAAATCTGCTTGGGAGGAAAACCAAAGAAAAATATCTAAAGACACCAAAATAATCCCGTTACCAAGCTACATCATTTTGTTTCTGTTTTGAAATTAGTTTTCAGCTCAATTGCATTTGATTTTAGATTATAACGGATACAGTAATACCAAGAGTGAGAATTAGAGCTTCAGAGGATGTTGTTTTGACAAAATCAGATATCTAATATTTTACAGCATTTTCTTTCACAGCAAGTTTCCAAATTTTAATTTTGGTTTAAATTTTAACTGAAGTCTAATTTTGAACTCTCTAGATGCTGTTATCTGCAGAGCAGTAGGCATGATGTATTTATAAGAGATCATGTTGCATGCATGACGGCTACTTCTGCTTTCCCATGCTAGAAATCTGATAAGGCATTCTTGACATACTGTAAATTTCAATGCACATTAGTGGAAAATTTCTATGTACGTGAAATGGCCTAGAAGGACTGGAAAGACCTTTTTCAAGAAGCGTCATGCAAAAAATCTTAAAACTGCAACTGAAATGCCCTTCCATTTTTGCCAATAAAAGCAGTCAACCACTCTGCTACGTTTCCATACAGGATGTAGTACCCTGCTCTGCAATTAGCTCACTGTTACAACTGGATTTCAGGAAGTACAGAGTGTAAAATAAGATTCGTGTGAAATACCAAGTTCATTTAAGGGAATGTTTGAGAGGCTGGGGTGGGACGGTGTATTCTGGAATACGGAGCGCTAATTGGTAATGTAAGGATTTCTAGTGACTACGTGGCTCCCTACGCCATACTCCTTCAGTGAATACTCTGCTGAAAATATTCACCTCCATAAAAATATTCATATTTGTAAGCGTATATGGAGCTGAAGCCTGTTACACTCTATTCACTATTCAAACTGCTTATTCTGCCCCGCTATCCTACTGGCAGATTCAGGTGTGGATTAAACTGCCTTTACAGTAATCATATGCAACAGGCAAACTAAGAAAGAACTTCTGTTCTCATAGGACAGACAGAAAAATCAAGGTATATAGCGTTAATTCTGTGCTTTGCCACTCCCTTTTATAATTTGCAATTCCGGGCCAACTCCTTCAATACGATTCATGCTATTTATATAAGATATTACTAGAAAAATTGTCAGTTTGTTTCAGAAAGTAAAACTTTCCCCAACTCTTGATCTCAATGAAAATGTGCTGTTAACTTTTTTTTTTTTAATTAGAAGTAACTACCCTTTGGTTTTTGCAAACATTTTGAAGTTCAAATCTGCTGTGTTCTTGCATTTAGCATGCTCAGCAGATCATAAATTTTATTCTGTGCGAATGACACATTATCTTCAAAGCATATTTTTCTCTTGCATTTCGCATGTACAGTTTACTACAGCTCAGACGGGAAATATGCTAAATTCACAATAATGAATATTACTATGAATAATAGTGACAATTTAAAATATTGCCAGCACATACACTGACAAGTCTTTTCCTCTGGAACCTTGGTCAGTAGTAATTTTCTTTTAAAGGCTGCAAGCAGTACCACCACAGAGTCTTTTAGCAGAATCTCTCAAGATCCCAAACACAGAAATGTTGACCAAAGTAATATCAGATGGTCATGAAAGTCAATTTAAAAAAAAGTTTTCTGCATTTGCTTGTTGGCTTATTAAAAAGGAGTCTGTTTTATCCTTTGAAATATGTACATGTCTGCCTATTTATTTTCCTCGTTTTTCTCTCCAGTAATTTATTTTATCAGGAACCTCAGGTCTCTTATGTCAGGTAAGTCTGAAGAAACAGTCAGAAGAAAGAGGATGAGGGGACAGCAGAAGATTCAACAATTATGATGAAATTTCACAGTACGTTTAATGTTAAACCACTCTAACAATCTAAATCAAAAAGTTAAATTAAATAGCAGAAAGAGTATTACATCCATTATGATCACTACTTTCATCTTTAAAGGGACAAGGGGGTCCTTCCAATCACGCCCCCGAAGTGGGTGCAGAATTTCCAGGCTGCAGAGCCACGCGTCCCAGCCCTCTCCGCCCCGCCGAATTCCGGTCAGGCTTGCCAGGCAGCCCTGTCCACAAAGCCCTGAACGGGGCAGGGCAACCCTCCCGCGCCCCTGAAAACAGCCACTTCGCCTTTTGCTTACTCGTCCGACCTCAAGAGGCTGAGCAACGTATCGCATAGCAGCAAAAACACTGACAAGTCGAAGCCTTCGTCTAATTATCCCAAATTTTATTGGAGACCATCTCGCAAGTGACACCCCCGTGCCCCCCCTTCAGCCAGGCATGCTGGATGTGATGCGTCCGGCTGCGGCGCTGGCACCGGGACAACCTCAAAGCCAGAGCAAATCTGGCCTTTTGGTGACAGCCGTCACACTGGGCGCTGGACCCATGCCTTCATTACCGCACCTTTTCACTAGGAATTGCAATTTGCGTTGCCACAGATATAAATTGAGCGGTGATCTTTCACACTGGAATCACCCTAGGTCTTGAATAACTAAAACCATGGATGACTCGATCTGCATCCGGTATTTTCGACACCTATAAAGTTACCACTGGGAGTTGAAAAGAGTCATCTTTTAAAGCATACCAGATTTTTCAAACACATAATTCATATGCCAGAGTGAGATCTTGAAGATCCCTTCATTATAAGGGAATGTTTACTTCGGTAAAAACAAATATGTCAAATTTCAGCCCAAATGATGGTGGCCACTGAAAACAAAACTGTTCGAAGAGACACAGGGCAACAGAAAAAAGTAATCTCACGGCATAAATACAGTATCACCAAGGCATAAATCGAATTATTCCATTCTACTTTCAAAGATCATTCTGCCTAATTGACATAATCGCGGTTTCAAGATGTGTTTTGCTTAGAGAAAACAAAAGACTAATCATGACATAACTTACATCCAGAATTCCCCCAAGGATTACGGTAGCTGCTCCTTCATGGTATGAATCCTCACCCCTTGCGTTCATTACATTTAAGAAAAACAAAATTAAAAAAACTCTATTCACATTTAGCTTCACAAGAAGCATGTTTGAAAACAGATTTTTTACAGTTCTAATTCAATTTTCATAATTAAAATTCCGGTAGTACTAAGCAGATTGAATTAATTTTAGTTTCCTGCAAGCAGCTATTTAATACAAACTCACATGAACTGAAATGTCATTGCTTACAAGAAGCGTACGAACGGCACAAAAATCCTTTGGGTTAACCTTCATAAAAATACAGCAACTTTCTCGTTAAAGTGACCGAAGTTAGCCACTGCCAAAGCTCAATTTCTTCAGCAACAGCTATCGGATCTAAAGCTTGCAAGAGAGGTCAGTGAAGGAGATGGATGCTTGAGGGTGGTGGACATTTAGTGTAAATCCATTGTACGAACTTAATCTCAGTTTCACGTGGCTGACAACGTACTTTTGTATTCCGTAAATGGTGGGGTTCACTACTGGCACCAAAAGCAATTGATTTATCTTCGAAAAATGACAGTGACTAAAGGCAAAATTCCATTTGTCCGGATCATGCTTTGTAAGTAAAAGTGATAAAATTTGAATTAAGAAAACAGAAAATTTAAAAAGGTCACTAACATCAAAAACCTGATCTGCCATCTACTTATGCCAGATTTCAGTGTGATTTATAATTATGAGAGGATAATCCAGTCCTATGCTTCTCCTAATACATCCCAAATTTCCTAGCTCTGTTTTGCCATCTTCAGAAGCAACTTTGAACCTGCCAGGCACCAGCATTAAAAGCCTCTCTGAAAAAGTGCACTCGTGTCTGAAAACACACAAAGAAAAGATCAAAATGAAAATTAAAAGCAGATGCACTTTATGTACTAAAAGGTTTTTTCCACTTTTATAAGTGGATTATAATGAAGTGTGGCACTGTGTTTCATACAATTTATTAATCCAGTCCCACTTATTTACACTCTGAAGCAGCATAATGATTTCAAAGTTGGAGCACAGCCAAAACTCACATGCAGAAATAATTAAGAAGTTACGTGTAACGATCGGTCATTGTTGGGTTTCAGGGGTTTTTCAGAGAAAGACAGGCTTAGTTTTAGTTAACCAGAAGACCAAAGTTAAAGCAGCTGTAACAGAAGACGAAGTGCGTAAGTGAACTAATTTTTAAAAGGGAATAGATGCTACGAAAAGATGACTGGAGCCTGACTTGCCCTGACATTTCAGCCCCTCTAAGCCTGGAGAAGCTGGTACGGAAGACCTCTCTACACTAGTGCTGATGCAACCACGGAAACTCTAATTTTTCCAGATGGCCCTTATGCCCTGGTCTTGAGCTCACCCACAAAGCTGCAGAACTCAGCAGAAAATAGTAAGAGACTAAAACTCAACATATTGTAGAAGCATAGAAAGCATGACTTTTGGGAGGACAAAGAAAAGCTGGAAATCAGAGTGCATAGGTCACGGTGGGGAGAGCGTACGACCAGATGACGCCTCCGCAAAGCTTCTCTGGCATGTGAAGGAGGCACACCATCATCCCCACGGGCTTTCTTGGACTGCGTGAAGGTCCACACTTTCTCCTGCAGTAGTGTTTTTGGCAAAGCAGAGCTGAAGCTAGTCCAAGAGTACAAAGCCATTTATACCTGTACAAAGCAAGCAGAAGACTCTGCAGGACAGGAGTGACAGTGCTTTATCTCTATTTTACCCAAGTTTAGATGTCTACACCAAGTAAAAGGGGAAATCAGGCCATAATTGTAAGAAAATCCATTATTTCTTTGCAGAAAAAAACCCAACACAGTCCTGGTTGGCAGTTTCCTTCTGGGCACAACATACTCCTCCTGCCTCTAGGAGCATCCTTACCCCTCATATTTCCAAGGTAATGGTCCCTGAAGATGTTGAGCCACTCAGCAGATCAGGAATGCTTACTGTAAAGGGTGAAGTACACAGATATGGAAATACTGTTGGAGATGCGCTCATGCAGGACATGTATTTTATTTATTCACTGATGCACAATGCCCAGTTCATTTTATCCACTACGTTTCTCATCCACTAACCTCTCTCTCCTCCTATTCCTCACCTGAAAAAAAACTATTTATACAGTAAGCAAGAAATCTAGAATCCAGTCCATCGTTATAATTTGTCAAGACTTACTTGATGAAAAGACCCTATGCCAATTCTGCCATTAAGAATTTCTAAACCAAATTCCTACTGAGGATAAGCCACTGCCAAATGCAGACAGTTTATCACACTGGGAAGATATCCTGTAGAGTATCAGAGAGACTTGTGCTTATTTTGATCTTTTCACTGAAAGTAGGAAGAAAGGAGGAGGAGCTGTCAGCGTAAGTGTGGATAGAAAAATAATACAAAAGGGTGTAGAGAAATTAGAAGCAAAGACAGGAAACAAGCAATAAAACTGCAGTTGGAAAAACGCTACTGCAAGTACCAAGGGAGTAATACAAAATAAAGAGTTAACAACAAAGCAAAATAACAAAGCAAAATTTGGAAAGCTTAAACGTGGAAAGACACCCAGGAATAAGACGATAATCTGAATGTAAGAAGCAATGCGGCAGAGGAGAACCAAGCGCCAATAACACCTCTGGCTCTTTCTGTAGGAGCATTACACAGCGGAGCAGGCTGGTATGGCAATGCTCTCTTTATGCATTTCTTTTCCAGCCACACCTGGAATATTGTATGCAGTTCAGGCACTTCATTACTGGAAGATATAAACAAACTGGAGGTAGTCCAGAGAAGTGGAACGGAAATGATTAGAAGCCGGAGGGAGTGATTTACCAAGAAAATTTAAAGTAGCCCTTTACCCGCCTGTAACTTCTCTGATAATTAGAGACGGGAAATGATAACAGCCTGGTTCAAGTCTCCAGTCACGTGCCTTAAGCCCTTTCACCTTGGGCACTTAAGCATGTGCTTAGTTTTAAGAATTAAAGAGTACACAAAAATTTTGACCTGATGAAGACAATAAGATTAAGGAAGGAAAATAATTTATGCTTCATACCAGTGAAATCCTCCCAGGATTGAATTATGACTAACTGAGCTACCATAAAAGATGGAGATTGTGTTGCTTGAAATTACACATTTTATTGCTGATAACGGAAAGAGTTATTCATATCTAAAGTTTATTTTCCGTAAGACAAGAGGACTATTCAAAATAAACAGTGTTACCCGTGTGCACAAGTCTTTGCCACGAACATTCAGCATCAACTTATCCTGCCGAGGTAAAGAATCCTGACTAAGCAAACATTTTTACCCTGGAATGTGTAAGCCAGGTGGAACCATTCTGAAAAATGACAAATTACATCCCAGCAGGAAAGTAACTGGAATCTCCTAGCTCCTCACGCACCGACATTGCTGGAAGTGATTTTTAGGAAGGCAGCATTTTATATAATTGTTGAGCTGTCAGCAGGACTCTACTGAAAGACACTTTAAAAGTCATGTAGACACTGTCAGAGTCTGATCTAGGGAACAGGTGATTACCATTCACACAGATTTTGCATGCAATCGGGGGGGGGGGGGGGGGGGGGGAAACCGCAACAAAACCACCCCTCTCCCCACCCCCAGAAAAAAACCCACAACAAAAACACCCAATCAAAAAACCCCCAAATAGCCCCGCTGCAGGCAGCCTGCAAGCAAGTCTGCTGGGATGCAGTTTGCTGTATAATCCCGAAACAAGATTCCAGGCCAATAACCGTGTTTGGGCACATAGGATTCCCCAGCCCCTTTACCAATAGGTGAGGCCTCCCAGAAATGTTATCTTAAAGGTAACCATGTGCCTCCACAACCTCCCCTGCACCTAGCTTGTGCTTAAAATCACTTCTTGATGCTCCAAAAAACAAAGTTCATAGTTCCGCTGTGGAGAAATACCCTGGACAGATTTTTAGCTCATAAATAGGGAAAAACAAAAAACCAAACCCAAAAAACCTATGGCAGGGGAACAAGACAGTAGTCTGCAGTGTTTGTTGGGAAGCTAACATTTATTACTAAAATTGTGTTGGATATGCATATCTGAATAGCATGCTAGCCTAGGCTCTTGTCTATGCAGGTAATGCAAGCTTTATATTACAATTTCTGCAATATTTTTATAATTCAACATTTACCTGCAACCTACATTTAGATTTATGAGACTGAGATAAGAACTGGCACAAAGTCAACAGGTCTCAGGTTCAGTGCATCAGTGCCTTGATTTTATATTACGATTTTTTTTATGGACTTTCTGCACTACAGTTTTAAAGGTTTGGCAGAAGGTAAAATGACTGCACAGTTGATCATTGCTCTCACTACTTACAAGGTGGTACCTATAAGCCTCAGAGTTCTACTCCAGGGACCTTTTTTTTTCCCCTTTCTTTGTATAGTATATGTCAAAATTGAATCTGCAAATTGGATGAAATCTGTCAAAAAACAGATTATCATCAGTGGATCTTGTAGGCCTACATATAGTTAAGGTTGCCTGACACTTCTCATTTTAAGACCTCATTTTCTATTGCTTATAACTTTACCACACATTAGCAGTTAGGGCTGAAATTTTCCATGCTGGATGTCTGCCTCGGGCTGAATTTTATTTTGTGAGTGTAGGAATGTATCAGCTAGAAGTACTAAGCTAGCGCAAAGTAAGTTTGTGAATAAGGGTAGGGAGAAACATGTTCGTTTTCCCCCACGTTACATTTTTCACAGACATATTTGAGAAGCTCAAGAGCCTTCACACTTTGAGACAGACCCTTTGAAGCATCACTGCTCTGATACCACAGATGTGCCTTTTGCCATCTCATACATTATCACTTAGAATTATAACGGATCACAGTATAAAACACTGAAAAGTTGCAGTTCGTACGTGATATGATTTGCAAAGGTTTTGGTGGAGGTTGGCTGCCAACCTCCAAAGTTTCCTTCTGCAAAGAGCGTGGACCAGGGCAGAGGGTCTGAGCTGAGCCTGTGCTCCGGCCATCTCTTCCAGGTCCAGGTGATGCTTTGGCACGGCGACTCCATGCCAAAAATCCCCATTATGTTCCCAGTATGCGGCAAGGGAAGAGTTCGCAGGGAAGAGGAACAAGGCACAGGCTAGGAGAGCAAAGGGAACCACCGGGACCTTAATGAGGAGAGAGGAGAGGAGTTTGGGGAGGTAGTAGACTTGAAAGGAGAAAGGCTCCCAAAAAAAAGCAGTAGAGGAAGGAAGGAGATATAGGCAGTGGGATATTGGAGAAGCCGGGGAAGAGGGGAAATGGTCAGGAAAGCCTGACAGTGTGGAAGCTGATGGCTGAAGAAGAAAAGGTCCAGAGGTGAGTGTTGGCCAGAAGCAGAAGGGGCAGGGGATGCACATGGGGGGTTAACTGGATAAACAGAAGCAGCTGAGAAGAAAACTAACCAGGGGCAGTCAAGAGAATATCTACCTCTACGGCGTTAGGGCTGAATGCAGGAAACCTAAGACTGAATTCCCCTAAAAGATGGCGCAACCACCTCTACTTTACAGATTGGAAACTCAAGCCAAAAGAGAGTAAGGCCAAAAAAAAGTGTCTACTAATGCACTGAGCCTGACCGGTCACTCCCACAACTTGATTTTTCTGAGTGCTTAGCATTTTTGAGAGAGACTGCTTTCCAAGGAGGCTGACAACCCCCTGGGTTGGGCTACCAGTCTCCATGCGAGGCAGTGCCTGCTGGTAAGGCAGCTGGAGCCGTGTGCCGGTGCTCCCAGCTCTGCTGCACACAACTCCAGCTCTGCCCACAAGCTTTCCTGGCCCCTGGGACTTCATTTGCTGAGCCTATCTCAGGGGGTGAGCCCCAAACAGGCCTGGTGTCACCTCTGCTGCTCTCTGGGGGCATGGGGAACTTACGGATGTAAGAAAGACCCCAAGAAACACTGTTTGCCCCCCAGGTTACTTCTGCCAGACAGCTACACGGCCTGGCAGCGGCCCCTGAGGTGCTGTGTAGCAGATGAGTGCTGCACCGAGGGAGGGATGTCCCACATGCATCCCGTTTCACCTCTCCCTCTTTGGCCCGCAGGCTCCTGAGTTAAAACAAACCATAAGACATTACAGCAGCTCCACAGCACCTGATAACACCATACCGGTACAGGAGACTGCGAAATCTCCCTCATAACCTGCAGTTCAGCTTCAGGAGTTCAAATAAATATTTGCCTTAGAAAATGATGACAACACTGGCTTTTGATTTACGTTCTGTGCTTTTCTAAAACTTTGCAGGAAGAGGGAATGGAGCTTTAAGGTCCTAACCGCTGAGCAGAGCGGCTCCATGCTCCCGCACCCCCTGGGCAGTCCAGCCTCCTCCCACACCTCTGGCTGGTGGGCAGAGGCAAGCACACCCCATACCCGATTGGGGGCAGGCGAATGCTGCTGTCCCCCCCTCAGCACACACTGCCTGCCCAGCCCGTTCAACAGCGGGGTAACTTCTGCCCACCTCGGGATGGGTGCCCACTGGCCGGCGAGGCCACCCAGCATGGCAGCTAGCACGATGTCCCATGTACACGAAGCTTGCACAAACCAAAAACAGTAGTAAAACTACAAACTTGAGAAAAAAAAAAATAATTGGAAGTATCCTTCAACACGAATTTGTGAACCAGTACCATCAAAACACGCAAGTAAGGCAAACTTTGGCAGTTTCTCTATCTGCACGCAGAAATTAAACTATGATGCTTGGAAGGGAGATGGATTACTGAGACATCAAAAAAAATGTATGGGCTGGGGAGCTCCAGTGCCGCATCCACACATCACACTATGGCTGTAACTAACACTCCTAAAACAGACTTTGCTAAATCAAACAATGTTTTCCTGCGCATACAATTACATCGACTTTAATTAGGTAACCGGCTCAATGGTTTTGATTGTTTTAGTTGGGTAAACACGTGACATGGACTGATCTATAATTAAGATGAACTTTAAAGATAAGTGTTCATGTTTAAGTGGTGGAGCGGACACATTTGTCGCTGCCCGAGGACGAAGGAGTAAAAGTACAAGTCGGAAGAGATCCTCTCTTCGCTCAGTCAGTGATTGCTGACCTCTGTTTTTCATTATTACTAGGAAGTGGTCAGTTAACCCTCATCATTAAGCAATAAAGCGTGACAGAGAGTGCTGATTAACGCGCTGCTCACAAATACGGTTCAGGCACGAGGAGAAACCCATGGTGGGTTTCTGGCAGTTTTAAATGGCCATTAGTTATGGTTGTGCAAAATGAAATTAACCCAGCTAATCAAGCACTGAGAAAGCCACGGTTCTGCTGAGGGTCAAGGGTTCCCAGCAAATAAAAGGCACAGTATGCTTACATACCATGAAAAAAAAAAAGAAAACACGAACCAAAAAACCGCCCCTGACAGGCTGATGAATGGAAATGAATATATATGATAAATTTGACCAAACAGTGAATAAACATAATACCCGCACTGCACATATTAACTGAGAAAATGTCCACATCTTAAAGAAAGAAACAAAAGGGAAGCAACAGACTGACTTCAGCCATCACCAAGTTCACAAGCAAACTACTAAAACATGCTACAGAATACCTGTTGCGCTGCTGCAAATGACCTTGTCCCCAAAATTCTTTTCGACTGCCCTCCTCTGCAGCCAGGTTCGCTATTGTACCCCTTTACAGACTCAGCCACACATTCATGCCCCTTAGGCTGAATTTTGGCACCACCTGGATTATCACGTGTATTCCTCACGTTCTCAAATGGGTTTGCCCTCTGTAAACCCTTCTCCTAATCAGACCCAGAGAGCTGAGGAAGCACGCAGAGCAAATGCTAAAAGCGCAGGAGAAATACACAAGCTAAACATGCACACGAACATGTGCCAACTCATTCTGCAAGAAACACAGGACGGGCCTAAGCACCAGGAGTTTTTTTTCCTGAAGAAGTACACTTCTCACTTTAAATTTAATCTTCCTTTGTCAGTCTTGGCAAGTCCCACCTCAAAATGTTACCTTCATGTCTGGAATGGGAGAAATGTTTTTACCGTGGCCTCCTCTGTGCCCTTTCCTGGATGCCAGAGGCCCTTCGCCCCTCTCTTTCTAAATCTTTGTTTCCGATTTCAGCTCAAATCTTAACTCGTCCCACATCTGGAAGGAAATAGTTAAATTCTAAGGATCTCCCTCGCTTCTTCAGTTGACAATCTTCATTTTAAATTAATTTCTTGGAGACTTCACATGCATACTGACATTGGATTATGGATTGCATAATCCACATAATGCACATGCATATGGATTTTGGATTACCCCCACCCGCATTATAGGGCAATACTTTAGATCTGGTTTTGCCTGCTGAATCTAAGTGCACACCTTTGCTTACAGAAGCACACATAGCATCTCCCACTTTTTTCTTGTGGTGGCATATTGTTCCTGCACAGTGAACCTGTTATTGAAGGCTTCAAGGACAGAAAGAATGGTGACATTTACTTTCTCCTGTTCTTAGTGGAATGGTAATAGAAAATACAGTAAGTGTGAGAACGGCAATAGGAAGGGCTGAAATGAAAGTCAGAAAGATGATACCGTCCTTCAGTTCTCTATTTCTGGAACATTTTCTAACTCTATGGAGAAAGGGATGCTCAAGTAAGCAAATTTACCCAAATGCTGTTCAAAAACCCTCTGCTGTTCAACCCTGTTCTGTCTTATCACACAACTCTCTGAGCATGTACTAATACATATGTTTTGCTTGTGCTTTTATGTCCTTCACTTTTTCATAAGCTTTCCACGAATGATCTTTTATTATTAAACATTCAGTGAAAGATCTCATCCTTGTCATATTTCCTCTTCCTACTTTTAAATGAATAATTAACATGGAATAATTCGTAGGTATTTTTTTCTAAGCTTCTTACATGGAATTGTATTCCTTCACAAAACAGAAGTGAAACAAGCAAAGATGCAGCTCAGTGTGACCACTGTATCCAAATGCTTGCACTATTTTCCGAGACCCTAATTTATTTGATAAAGTTGTACGCAATGCTGCTGTATTAAAATATACACAGATCTCCCGTACTGGACAGACCGCCTGCTGCCCTACATTCAGCCCAGAGTACCCGCATGATGACACTGCAGAAGTATAAGAATATGAAATATCACTTGTAGTTTTCAAGGCTCTATAAAACACTTGCACACCTAGAATTCAACTGCCTGGCTGTGTGCACCTTGCATATGAAGTCATTAACTGCCACCCTCCCCCCAAACAAATGGACGTACAACCTGATAGTTCCGTTCACGAATACAAAGCTGTCACTGTAGGCATACTGTCTTCCTGTTATTACTAAAAAGACTGCAAGCAAAAGACATCATTTTAAAGTAGGTTAGTGTCTTTTCATTCCCTTTCTAAAATTTTATGAATAGTTTAGTATGCCAGTGCACACAACCTACAAAGTACTTATTATTATTTTTTCCCAATAGTCCGTCATTATCATTCTGTTGTATCAGAGAAAATTAGCACCTATCACTTACATAATTTCAAGCAGTATTGTTAAGAGTGGAATTTGCATGCATGATACGGTGTATAGGCTAACACAAGTCCATTTGCTAAGTCCACGTGGTAAAATGGATGAATAAATAATTGAATGCTTAGCTCCAAATATATAATTATTCTTAGAAAAAAAATTAGAGCACAAGTCTGTGAAAATACATATAATAATACTCATCTACAGCTAAATACCCTAGACAAAAAATGGCCTTTCAGAAATGGAATAATATAGCTAGATTCCTAAAATGTTTATAGAAAACTTGCATAAATGCCCAAGTTCTCAAAGTACAGGACTATTGCACTTCATCCCCGCAGGCATTAGATACAAATTCAGAATGTTTTCCCAGCCTAATGAAGAAAAGACTTCACAGAGTACTTGTGCAGAGAGCATGCAAGAGGTTTGTAAACCTTCAAAGTGCAGTTTGAATTCCTCCTGTTAGAAAAAGTTACAGCTCGGTTGTTCTGATCTGTTCCCACACACAGTCTCTCCCTAAGAAAGTAACATTACCTTTTTTAATATCATCCATCACCCTGCTCTGTAATAAGCATCGCTGTTCTGACGTTGCAGCAAGAGCTGCTTGCCATATGTCTGCTTCCAACACACGAGTCGCGTTAGTTATTTGTTACATGTAAAGAAATGGGGGAGTGGGCAAGAAACATCAAGTGCAGTCCCTTTCTGTATTAGAGTGCAACATAAAGCAATTTCCAGGTGAAGTAAAATAAATAGGCGGGTAAAAATGAGAAAACTATGCTCTAGTAGTTATGCCTGGTAGTAGCCCAAACAAATGTAAATATGCCATGAACAGGAAAGGGATGGGGGAAAATCCACTATTCTGGATACAGTTTTCAGCAAAAATCAAGAAGAATTAACAGCAAATGAGACAAGATATAGAAATCTGATACAACTGCATTAATGTTGATAGTAGTGACACCTGTTCTGGAAAATGTGTGAAACAAAGCTACAAGAATTCAAAATACTCTGTTTATCAGAACGGTCAGTAACACACAAATGGCAATGCCTTTTGTTGACATCTTGCAAGAACAGTACTAAAGGTTTCACAGAAATCCAATTTTCTTCTAGTCCAATACTATACTGTTTTTCTGTTTTATGGACATCACACTGTGTTTTAAAATAATGCATCTGTCTTTCTATTGCAGCGGCTATTTCCATTTTAGCATTTTTCTCACCCTGTGACTTGAAAGTCAGACTACGTTCTAAATCTCCAGAATAAATTTCTAAAATGTAACCCTTCCACATTTATTTTCTGATGCATTCATTTAGTCCTTCCAAATTTCTTCGGATATTCCTTTTCAAGGCAGGAATCATTGAGCAGTTTCAATAAACGTAAAAACCTCCTGCCTAAACCAGTAATTCCATTATAGCTTTTTGCTCTTATTACTGGTCACCTGGTGCACCACCGAAGAAAACCTGTAGACGGACCTTTTTTAAAATTATTAGTTAATAAATCAGAAAAAATAATCTGTTAGGAAGTATGGGAGTCAATCTCGAGAGGCACAATATCATTCAGACTTGACAGAGCTTTTAAGTCTGCCTTTCCCATTTGCAACCACATATTAACTGGCAGTGTGAGTCATGGGAGATCTCCATTAGGTCCAGGCAGACGCCTGAGCTCCTCTAGCAGTTAACCAGGCTCTGAGAGGTAAATCCGTGCTGGTGTTCTCCTGCACTCACTTCCTTTGATCTGAGCTATTTACTTTTCCACTAATAGATTGTGGAAGAAGAAGAAAAGCAAAGCAACTGATAGAGCAAAAAATGGCAGGGACATTTTCTAGATGAGAATCAACAAAATCCAAAGCAAACCCGTTCACTCTGAAAAGCAACAGTGGAGGCAAAGTCTGGAGCAAGGAAGACTTACCCTGGGAGGAGGAGGATCAGTCTCGGGAGCACATAACAAATGGGACATCATGGGCTGCACCCACGAGTGCTGAGGGAGCTCACTCCTGTCGCTGAGAGACCACCCTTGGTTATCTTTGAAAGGTGGTGGCAATGGAGTGAGGCTCCCAAGGACTAGAAGCTAGGATGCAAGTGTCACTCTTCTCTTCAAGAAGAGCAAGAATACTTTTTTTTTTTTTTTTTTTTAATGGTGAGGATGGTCAGTCAGGTTGCCCGGAGGGGCTGTGGAGTCTCTGCCCTCCACATATTCCTCCAAGATACTCAAAACCCAACTGGACACAATGCTGAGCAACCTGCTCTGAGCAGGAAGGTTGGATTAGATAATTTCCAGAGGTCTCCTCCACCTCAGCAATTCTGTGATTATACGATAACGGTCACTCATCTGGACAAAGTTAATCCACACAAAATGGTGCTCTTTTCATAAACCTATGCATGTTATTCACAGCCTTTGATAGTCCTAAAGATATAAAGTGATTAAGGTGTATCTTCCATATCAAAGAAAAGCTATGACCCGTATTAGATGAAGTGTTACACAAGGAAGCTTGAAACAAAACAGAAAGAAAAGTATAGCTTCTAAAAAGAAAAATTATATTGTGAAACATCTGCAGCGTATTCAGAAAAGACGGTAAGTTAACCACATCGTAATAATGTGTTTTGCTAACCTGTGCAGAAAACTCATACAGTGTAAAGGTTCAAACTGAAATATTAAACATGTTGGGATGTACTGTATGAACAAGAGTAAGGAAGGACGAATTTGAGGAACCCTAACATAAACTCCCTCTAATGCAAGTATCGGTCTGTACTAGTCTCCTGGTTGGAGGTAAAACAGAACCCATTTTCTTTTCAGTAATTTTACTTTTCAGTTAAGTCTCTTCTAACTGAATAACTTTCTGAGATTATGAAGCTAGATTACAGTCTTCATAAATTCACTTCAGTCAAATGGTTTAGGCACAGCTCCTAAGACCTTGAGGCACTTTGTTGCTACTTAGGGACAAGTAGCTTTGCCAGGAAGCACCACCATCATCAATGTTTCCTGCACACGACCACCACCTAGGAACCTTGCTCCGGTTACTGTTGCTGAACAGGTAAGAAGTCTCAGACTTCCCAACACCTCAAAACCTGAATTCTGATCCCCACAGCAGATTACCAGAAGTCTCTAACTACATTATGTCTTACATCTACAGCCTTGGTCCTGCCTTGCCAGAGCTCTAGCTTATCCTGGGGAGAATGTGGATGGTGATTTAGGATGAATCAGGACCACCAAGTCAAAGGGAAACTTGTCCTCAGAGTCCACACTGGCTTGCGCTACCGAAAACAAAGTACATAAAGGATTACAGAGATTTAAAAAAAAGAGAGAGAGAGAGAGGAGGGAGAGAGAAAGTCAATGCCTGAGGCAGTTGAATGGTGCCCTGGAGAACCGGACTGCATCTCCTTTGCCATGAACTTACTCTATAATAATAAGCAAGAAAAATCACTAATAATCCTCCTTGTTTGCTGAATATCCAACTTGAGATCCAGAGTCTGATTTGCAGTGGTTTAAGCAATCATAGCTGCAACTAAAATCAAGGGGAATCACACTTTGGACATATTAAGTGCTATAAAATGCCAAGTACTTCTGCCCCCTGAAGTCCTAGATATCATAAATCATGAACCCCAAATCAGTGGGTATGTCTGAGCTTCATCTGTGTCTTCACTCCTCAACCGTAAAACAGCAGTAATAACCACTCATCTTATCTCATATTGCAAGGATAAATTAAACAATGTTTGTGAAGCGCTTAGATATTATAGTGATGAGCACCACAGAAAAGCTCTGTAAGAAACGAGTAATTATGTCTTCTGAGCAAGGGATGAATAGTAATCAGCAGTGAAGGCACAGGACCATACACTGAGCAATGAGAGAATACAAGACATTGAATAGCCGCTCATTAATTGAACGTTATCCAATCTGTTCAATGAACAAGGCAGAGGTCTAATGGAAAAAGTTGTATGTGATTGTATAATTAAGGCTGAATTAGAAATTACATGCAGTGTAGATGAACAAAGACCACGCAGGCCATTAGCATTCATTATTTTCATATTTAGTTGTGATTTTGCAAACTTCCCCGCCCCCCAACATATTTTTAAAACAGCAAACTGAAAGCGGCTCAAAACCCCTGAAACCCACTGTTGGAACTAATATGAGAACCCACACAGAGGAGCAGAAAGGGATGGAAGAGGATACAACCACCTCAGATGGCCCTGCCACTCCAAACTCTGAAACGGGAGAAGAAAGGGTCTGCCACACTGCAGGACATCAGCAAGTTTTACTGCACAGGAACCACAGCACGTGTGAATCCCAAGCTGCACACCACCATCACTCTTGAAATGGACTGACTGACCCACACTCCCTTTCTTAGAGCCCTGAATTTGGCAACACAGCTGTGAGAGACGGTACCAAACAATTTTATAGGTTAAAACCAGGTAATAATTTTGTCTTACAGGATTTCCTCTCCTTAAACAATAAAGACCTGTGGACTTCAAAGTTGACCACAGGCCATTATTGTTTCTGAAAAACCTGCTAAAACTGTCTCAGCGTAAGTCTAGACTTCAAACCTAACAGAGGCACTCCCAACCTTCAACAACCCAAAACTGTGCTGCAAAAAAAGGCTGAAATCCTGGCTTCTTTTAAAGCAATGGGAGATCTGCCATTACCTTTTCCCACTCTATTTATAACTGAGATGCCAGCAGATGCCTTGTTCCCTCTGTCTATAACAGACAGATCTGTATGTACATTTTATCTCATTTTTTTTTCGTCTGGAGACTGTTTTCCCACCCTCTTATTTAAAATGGGATTAGGAGGTACAAAAAGATGTTTTGTTTCTGGCTTTATGCATTTATATATTTATTTTGAGGTTTTATCTATTTAGAATTTCTTTCAGCCACAACACTGCAAAATTCCTTATCTCTAACACTATTTTGCTGAAGGCACCTTGCAGGATTATCCCCCTTTTGGTTCTTAACTACTTAACCTGAGACTGGAAGAGCCCTTTCAGGTGCTAAAATTTCTCTGAACCTTGAGGGTTGTAGAGGAGAAGTGCTATTTGCAACTAAAAGTGAAAATTATAACATCGCTTCGATAAGCTGCCAAGGCAGGCAGATAACAGCATTTTATAGAGTGGTATCTCTTGAGAAGCAGTACCATAGTTGTAAGGAGCTAAAGCATCTGACTAAGGATGTTTTATGATATTCGATATGCTTGATACTGTTTGATACAGAAGATCTTGTACATATATTTATGTCCAACTGCAAACTCCAATTTGAATGTTCATGGTTTAGTTATCCATTAACAGTTGTATTGTACTAGGCACTACAAAAAAGCCACAGCAGCACACTGTCCAAGAAGCCAGACCAATTATACTTCAATGACAGAGGATTTCTCTGTAGCCAGGCTCTCACTTGAGGCGATTTACCAGCAAACGTAACCAGCCATGAGGTCACCTGATGGGGTCTGGGGGTATCTGCAGAGGCTTAGCTTGATAGAATGGAGCTATTTCAAAAGGACTTCACTCTCCTGAGCTTTTTTTTCTGAACTCAAAATGAGAAAAGTCATCGCAGGAGACAGACATTCATCTACTAGTACAAATACAACGCAATTCTGCCTTATAGAAGATCCGAGCACTTTACAACAATTTTTAAAAACTAGAGTCCTGTATCCCTGTGAAGATCTGGGCATCCCCCATCGTTACAAGTAGCATATCCTAAAAACCTATTAGTTGGTTCATCCTCTCTTTTACTACTCATACTTCCTTCATTTTTGGAGTCAGATGAACTCTCCAGCCTTCCAGGACACAATATTAACCAAAAAAGACTTCTTTGGCTTATCCTTTACTACCACAGATAACCAAATCGTATTATGTATCAGTTACTTCTCTTACACTCCATTTCAAAGTAGGTACTTAAATCCTTCTGACTCCTTTCAGGGAAGCACCCCCAAAAGTCCCTCTTTTTGGTGGTTTGCAGCTTTCTCAAAATATCAAACTAATGCAATTTTTACGCGTTTGCTTTTGTTTCAGTACAGTTCTTAGTACAAAATAAATTCTCCTCCCTCTCAGTTGTCTATTCCCCCACTGTGAAATATTTATAGACAGCAATCATATCCCAACTCAGACTCTTTTTGGATAAACTAAAAAAAGCTAAAAGCATTTAGTCACCTGACGTAAGATAAGTTTTTATTCCCCAGATCATTTCAGAAGCTCTCCTAATGTATCTACTTGACTCTGAATCAAATTGTCTATAACATGCTGGTGACCAGAAGTATACACAATACTCCACATAAGCATTCCCAGCATCATTTGTATCATGATGGTGTGAATACTTCCCCATTGGCTCAAAATACTTGGTGCATCCAAACATATGGATTTTGTATAATTACATTACACAATGCCTCAGCCATGTTGGAACTACTACCTAAAAGGTGAATTTCCCAGGAAGCACCCTGTCTACCTTCCCTATGTAGCATACGGAAGAAACCCATTCCTTTTTAAAGAAAAGGCAGTTGAAGTATTAAAAAAAAACCCCACTAAACTAATGTCTGTGACATTTGAACTTTTGTTAGCCAAAATATTTGTGCTACCTTAAATCAGCATGCATTCTCAGGGCCATCCCACTTCTATGAAGACTCTGATCTACGCAAATGTTACCCTGTGGTGTGTTATAAAAGAAAACAACTAAAAAAAAATAAATAGTACTGCAACTCAGCTGCCTGTCACATCACAGGAATGCCAAAATTTCCCCTCTCTTATAAGGATACAGAAGGTAAGCACGTGAAAGCCTGTGTGATGCTTGAATTTGTGGCGATGGAAGGCTGTTACCGAAAATAAACGAACCCTACCACTGCATATATGTTCTGTTTACTGCATATTGTGCTTGCGCAGGCTGGCTATCACCTACTGAATATATTATTTTACAGATGAAGCAGTCTAGAAATTAGTATTCATAAAACAAAGAACAAAAGACAAACAAAAGAGTGCAGGAAAAAAAAATAGTTGCGCGCAGACCTCCTAGCATCGTGCAAGCGTTTTTCAAGGCTAGACAACAGCCTATATTTAAATTCTCATCCTTGTACTTGTCTCTCCCTCTCTACAGCAACACCCGCTTGCACGGTAAATAAAAGTTACAATCAAAAAATTGCAGATGTTGGGAAGTCTTGGGGGAAGGAAGAAATTGTTAATGCTTTTGGAAAGGAATGAATGCAGATTTTTACCTTTCTTGATACAAAATATTTTCTTCAAATAATTTTCCCCGCCATTAACCAACCTGTGGTTCTTTGTGGTGCTGCAGCTGCTACACTCACTTATTCTTTGCTTGTTTTAAAACCGAGACACTGCATCACCTAAACAGTTCGCAAACCTACCCCCCTCCTTTCTGAAATGCAACCGCAGTACACTTGCTGGTTTAGCCCTGCACTCCACATTTAACACGCATCCAGCATTTCTTTTTGAGCGTCAGTCAGAGTTTCTCATGCAGGTCATGTATTCCAAGAGCCACAAGGAAAGCTTTTCCTCATATTCTGCCCCTCCCCAGCTTTAAAAAACATACAATTGTAATACATGCTCCATCCTTTATTAATCTTTCCTTTTTTTGTGTCACACCTTGTTTTTCTTTCCCCTTTTTGGGCTCACGATGCAAACCTTTCTAGCTTCTTCCTCCTACCAGCCTCCTGAACTCTGAGCTCCTAGTAACTAAAGCCACCAGGAGCAGGAATGAAGACTTCCTTTGACTGAGCAATACTGCCTGCCAGAGCGAAAAAGCAGGAAAAGTCCTTTTTATATCTATGAAAAGCATGGAAGGCTGGTGGCAGCTTCAAACCTACGATGACTTAATTATTTAAATTTTATTTTACACCTATTAACCATAGCATACGAAGTAAGAGTAGCAGCTGCTACGTGAATCTGACCAGCTCACTTGCCCTCAGCAGATCACCCATCTGCTCGCTCTTCACCTAATATTTCTGTTTGATAGGTTGTAAAACAGATTCTTGCAACAGGTCAGGAACAGAGTCAACTTCAAATCCCACATAGAAATTTCCTGGAAAACATATGGACATCTATACTGAGTGATGTCGAATTTAGAGAGGCCACTGACCTTATGAAAGTGGATAAAAGGAAAATTACAGCCTGTGATGGAAAAAAACCACTGACTCCATTACAGTGAATGAACAAAAGAGTGGAGAGTAAAGAACTGTGCGTATAATTAATTCTAGTAATACAGACCTACAAAATTCATGGGTGCACACACTGCAAAATGGTGTGGAAAACGCCTTTCTATAATGTATCAATTTCAGCTTCTACAGCATAAAAAAATATCGCTTCTTAAAATAATCAGTAAGGTAAACTTTCCTGTTCACCAGTGGTATTTTATAAAAATATATTACGCTAATTAAGCAAATTCTTCAAGAGCTATATATTCCAGCATTTAAATTCTTATACCTTGATTTTTTTCCAACTTTAATTCAAATGAAAAAATTTAGGAGGCACACACAGAGGCTTTGGTTTCTCTTTGTTTTCTACTGGGGGAGTGTAGAGCCCTCGGAAGTTCATGGGAAAACCAAAGGAAGATTACCTGTTTCTGAAAAAACGTGTTACATATAACATATCACTGTCCCTCTTGTGTGGCCTTCTGGAAGGAGACTCAGAGTACTTCCAAAAAAAAAAAAAAAGAAAAAAGACTATCCCTGGGACATTATGCATCTGGCCCATTGCTAAACCGTTGCACAGTGCCTTTGCTTGCCAAAGAACTGAATTTATCTACCACTGAATTTTCAGGCTGGCAATAGCTTGCAATCCTTCATGTGAAGATGAGACTCTAGAAAGCTGCTGGATCCCGTTGGTTATGGCAAAAAGATCGTCCTCGGTGGCTGGGAAGGCAGCCTGGGAGTTACCCCAGGTGACTGGTGGGTTGGACCCTCGGTCTTGCAGCCCAGGTTGCTTTGGTTTCTGTGTTTTCAGAGCAGCCCAGCACAAAGGGAGCTGAAGAATGGCATTTATTTTCCGTAACCCTATCTTTGAGGCAACCTCGGTTCCCACAGCTGTGCCGAGTCCCTGCAGATTGCTACACAAGAAATTTCATCCCTTCCACTACTGAAGCCAAGTTTTGGATAACCTGCTGTTCGAACACACAGCGGAGGTAGGATTTCTTTGTTACTTGTCTGCTCGCTGAGGTGCACAGCACATTTACTATATCCAGGAGGCCATTTAAATAAGACGGCATCAGATTAGACTTCGAATAATTTCCTTGAGCCAAATTTCCCCCTCCTTTCAATAGGCAAATAACAAGTGTTGAGGTGAAAACAGAAATGCAACCCTAGAACGTTCTGCTGCTGTGGCTGTGTTTCTACTTCAGAGGTGAAGAGAGATCTATGTTTCTGACTTAAAATAGCAGAAATAGCTTCAAGGCGAACCTCCTGGAGCAGAAATCAACAGCAAAATCTGAAATTTATTGAACATCACATCTTTATATTAAAAAAAAAAAAAAGGCAAGCTTCCCTATAACTAACACCATATAATTTGTTAATTCTTCGATTTTAAGTAGCCAAAAATCTCCCAGCAAATATGCAAAATAACTGGAAGATGTTGGTCATTTCTGCTGCAGTCTTTAGCACCATTTGGAGATGAAAAAAATGCCTTCCTTTTTTCTTACCTTCAAGCCAAAGGAAGAATGAAAGATTAGCTTTAGCAACTTAAGAAGTGATATAAATTTTGATTTAGGACAGATTACCTCATACTTGTCTGGAACTTGAACAAATGAAGACTAAAAATGCAAAGCATACGCAAGAACAGCTGTGATTTCTGACTTCAAGCTTCTTACTCTCCTTACAGAAAGCTGGTTCAGTGGAAAAAGAGAAGACAAGACTGGCCAGGTACTTCAGGTTCCCTCAAGGTATAGTGGATTTTCAGCCTATGACTCTATTAATGATCATAACTTAAAGTTTAAATTACTTTATGATCTGCCATAACTGTAACTTAGAAAATCATACAATATAGTTATCCTAGGTAAAAATGTATTATAAATACAAATGTCTTAACTTTTGCAGTGACACCATTTATCAACACTTTTATGGTTAAAGGATTTTAGTGTTTGCAAGGCAAATCAAATTTATATTAATGACACACAATCACGTTTCTTCATACCAGACTCATCAAGTCAGTCATCAGAAAGTTCATGCTTACTTGATATCAAAATTTTGCACTTCAGTAATTTACATCCCTGTAATGAATTCCATCTGAAATTACTTTTGAAATTTCACCAATAAACCCATTTTAATACTTTTTTGGTCTACAGCTCTCCTTCTCATA
This sequence comes from Rissa tridactyla, assembly GCF_028500815.1. NCBI lineage: Eukaryota > Metazoa > Chordata > Aves > Charadriiformes > Laridae > Rissa > Rissa tridactyla. The sequence continues at coordinate 73,905,885 of NC_071470.1, forward strand.
AATCCATTAGACATTTCCTGCAAGTCCCCAAAATAAGATTCACTGCGAATACAATTACCAGATGTATAATTAGAAATGCAAGCTTTAGTCTCCTTGTTGTTGTATACTTTCTTTTTTTTTAAATTTCAATGCAGTTCCTTTCTATTATAACCCCTCTGTTTTATAACGTTTCAGAGGAGCGCAAAGGAATCAGCACTCAAAGGCTGTTCGAGGAGGGCTGACAACGTTAGCAATTCTAGCCGAGACCCAAAGAGCAGGGTGATGTGCAATGGTCCCTCTCTCAAAATCCCCCTTCTCTCCGTTTCCATGCTTTTTGACACAATTTGTCTCCCCACTTCATAGAATCATGGAATGGTTTGGGTTGGAAGGGACCTTTAAAGGTCATCTCGTCCAACCCCCCTGCAATGAGCAGGGACATCTTCAACTAGATCACTTGTTCTTGTCCTTCCACCTGAACACCAGTTGCTCTCTCCCACAATTTCCATCCACAAATATCTTTTGAAGGACTACCCGTACATAACTTTTAAAATTAAAGTAAATAAAACTTTCATTTAATCAGTAGAAACTAATGACCAAAAGCCTCTTCCCCTTCAAGGAGAAAGATTCCTCCATTCAAAGAGGGCACAAACTGAAACACAGGAGGGTCCAATGTGAACACGAGGAAGCACTTTTTTACTGTGAAGATGACCAGTCACTAGCAGAGAGGTTGTGGAGTCCCCATCCTTTGAGATATTCAAAAAGCCATCTGGACATGGTCCTGGGCAATTGGCTCTAAGTGGCCCTGCATGAGCAGGGAGGGTTGGACCAGATGACCTCCAGAAGTTCCTTCCAACCTCAGTAATTCTGTGGTTCTGTGAAAACAGCACCAGCTGTAGCTGCCGTATTTAGTAAAAATTGGAAGAGGAGGCCATTTTTGACAGAATATAATTTCTCATGCCACTTTCTACTGAAGAATATTTAGTGGATCAAGTCAGAAACGTGTGTGTGTGCACACAAACGCAAATAAGGTGTGTAAAATATTCATAAATCTTTAAGAAGTCTATACGCATGATTTCAGGGAAGCAGTGAATGAAACTGGAGGAAATCTATTCTTTTACTACAATCTTTTAGAGAGGGAACAATTCATTTTTGCTCAAATAAATTAGACACTGTTATTTATAAATTCCCCAGAAAGTTGTTTCTACGTTCACAGAGGGAGTTTTTACTGTTTTCTTTGTAATAAAGACAAGAACGAAAACACTTAAGTAAAGAACACAGCTTTAGCTCAGAGATGAGACAGGTACACCCAGGATCTACATTTAAGGTAGCTCTTCCACTTTGATTTATTTTTTATTTATACCATGCACTAAACTACCATAGTTTTAAAAACATCCTCATGAACATATGATACAGAGTAATCACTAAAATATTTCATTTAAAATAGGACACCTCAGGATGGGGTGTTTTACTGGTCATGTACCCGACCGAAAAAATTTATGACGGCTCTACAAAAAAATTTTTGTTGTTACAAAACTACCTACACAAATTTTTATTCACATTGATTCACACTTATTCACAAATTTTTAGTCACATTGCATGTTTTGAGCCCAAATGCATATTATGTTTTTACTATGTTCTTTTGTGGCTAATAGTCGACAATGTACTTTTATGCACATATATATATAAAAATAAATATATACATATAAAAAATAGAAAAGTGCAAGCCAAATTTTCAGTGTTTGCATAACAACAATGCAACTGGTAGCATCAAGAGCTCACAGTCATGTGCATACCAAGCAGAAGTCTAAAAAGCATTCACATACCACTAGCAGGAACACGTATGGTAATATAATAATTCTAAAAAATGTATTTTGAGCTAATCTAAAACTCCTATCTTCAATTTTTAGGGGTGACAGGGTTGTTTTGTCTTTAATTTTTTGAGGGTTTTTTGCTTAAATCATAAACTAACAGTAATTACTGATAAATTTTAACTATGTTTTAAAAAAACATTTCTATGCCCGATTACAGAGTAATCCTTTCCTAATAATTTTGGCTTCTGAGGCTTGGAAACGTAGTCTTGCTACTTTGTTAACTCATAAAGGGAACCCTTGGTATTTTTTCATAAATTCCTGCAAAGTTGGATAGGGATATCCAATCGGATTATGTCAGAAAGGACATCAAAAGAGAAGGGCATGGTAAACGTAGATACACAGTACCTCAAAATTACAGCGACTCAAGACTGGGAAGGAAGCTTTCCTGGAAGGCAGGAAGGAGGAAGGAAGATAACAAAAGGTGCTTTCCCTTCACACAGTATGTGCAGGTGTATGCAAAACCTCACCACCACTGCAACAACAAAAAATATCCTCATGACTCAGAGGCCAGTTAGACATGGATGTCCATGACCCATCCATGATGTGGCATGGAAGCACACGGAGGAAATCACTCAGCGAAAATAAGTAAGGTTTTTCAGTTCATGTGCTACGTTCAGCACTAAAAACTCAAGGAAGAAGCTAGGGAATGAAGGTGGCAAGGTCAGCTATTGCACAACAGCGAGAGAAAATGCTTTCAGAAGAGGGAAACCTTTTCCGTGTCCTTATAACTTTGGGAATTTCATTTCAATTAGATTGACAGTTTTGATGATAGACAGATAAGTAGATTGATAGAGAGATATTATATGAGGTCCTGACCTCAATGACGCACGAGCCCTCCAGGTCTATTTAACAGAGAGCTAAATCCTTATTGCCATCAGCAGCAGGTTTAATGATTACAGAAGAAATTAATCAGATCACACATACTGCTTCACTCTTCTCAGTGCACAAGCTGGACACCATATTAAGAGTTTATTTTCTCCCTTCTAGGTTTTTCTTCATGAAAATAAATGAGCAAGTAGATAGCGCCTGCTTCATCAGTGGTTGTAAGAACATCTATTCATCAGCAAAGACTTCAAAAGATCTATACAGTATTTAACGTCCTTTGCATGCCATGAACTCTTACTCTTTATCAGGTATTAAAAACTTAATTTTTATCACTTGAAGAAATTGCTTACAAAGTCTGTAAAGGCCAAACATTTTCTTTTACCCTAACAACCCAAGCCACAGAAAGGCAACACCTACCAGAGGTCCTGTAGCACTCTGAGCGATCCTAACTTCTTTCTATTGAGATGCCGCCCAGGAAAGACTAGCTATACCATAATTAACATAAAATAGGGAGATGTCAGCAAAACACTTCTATCAAAATATAATCCTCATGAAAGTCCTAATTCTTAATGAAGAAAACAATCTCTAAGAAAAGCACCATGATCAATTCGTGCTTCCTCATCAGTCTACTGCAGCAGAGTAAAGCCACTTCTCTTTTGCTGAAAGATGAAGCAGATGCACTACTGAGTCGAAAGCCCTGGAGGTACCCACAGGGAGATAACTGACCTAAGTGAATTATACTGTCATATAAGCCTGCCAAAGCATGAGAAGACAACCGTGTTCATTCTCCAGTACGGGAAAAGCAGCAGTATGTGTATATTAATTGTGTCTGTGTCCATTAAAAATTACAAAAATCCGCTTGGAGGGGGTGGAGAAGCAGCATGATTCAGCAGTGACATGAAGTAAACCAACGCATCCTTTAGAAAGTGTACACGGCAGAACACCCTGGCATATTCTACATAAATTATACCACACGTAATTGGAGTTCATTCAGCTTTTTTTTTTCTTCAGATTAACAACATAGAATTTTACCAACGGCAGAAAACACCTAGGAAAACATGTATGTGCACGTGTGTATATATATTTCTATTTAGAAAACCCAAAGCCGCACGTATTTTTTTTCTTTCTTGTTGATGTTTTTTGTTTTGTGTTTTCTTACCTTCTACTGCTCTCTTGAAGAAAACTTTACAGCTACCACACGTAACCACTCCATAGTGACATCCAGATGCCTCATCTCCACACACTAAACATACTTTGGAAGGTCTTGAAGATCCAGTTGATACACTTCTCAATGAAGAGCTGAAGTGAAAAAAAAAAAAACAAAAAACAAAAAACAAAGAAAACAGCTATGAATATTTCAAATCACGCTGGCCGTAATGCAAAGTTCAATTAAGAATTTATAACAGGTATATTGCTCAAGGCATCTAACAATTAGGAAACCACAACTCTTTCTGGCAGTGCCTGGCTGAATACATGAATTGCTTTAATTAGTAAGTGCAATATTTTTATTGTCTGTTTTAAAACACCCATAATATATCAATGTTAACGTAAGAAGTTACCACAAGGGCAGTGGAATTTATTAGTAGCAGATGATTAAAACTGAAAATAAACAACAAATAAACCACTCTGGCAGAAACCTGATAGCTATAAATCTTCTTTCTGTTTGTTTGTTTCAAGCCTTTACAGCTAAGGAATACCTGTAATAAAACCACTAAGACCACTTTATAAAGTAGTGCAAAGTGGTGTGCTCTCTCCTGTCTGCATTCCTGCTTACCACTACAGTGGTCCTTGAGCTTATATCTAATATTTCTGTAATTTAACAGCTTACTTTTGAAGTAGTTTTGAAGCCTTTTTAACATTCTGCAAGTGCAGAAGACCCTTCCCATGTGACTGGAGGTGCTAGAAAAGCAGCACTGAAGGTTCAGAAACCACCCTGAAGTTTTGCAGACAGATGCATCTTGCAAATCCAGCTTCAACCAACTACTGCCTTCGTAAAAGTCGGGGCATTTCCGCTGGGTTTTTTTAAAATCATGACTCTCTGAAGGTATCTTTAGGAAGTATTTTCCACTGGCAACTCTAAAAGACAGCGCTCTTCAAAAACCAGTCACATTTCATGATGCAGTGAGTCTCCTCCCTCCCTTCTTCCCCCAGGAACTGGAAATGCCGCCCTAATGTAATCGGCACGCTTGGAAAAACGTGTCAGATACTGAAGGAGATGAAAGCTTTGGATCCCTCCCATGCCTCAGGAGGGGTGGGGAGAGTATTTCCTTCAACACAGCCTCTCTTCTCCAGGTAAACGTGACCTCTTGCATTTCTTCACACGTTATCTCTCTGAATGCTGCCAAACAACTACTAAAACAGCCCTAAAAGCCTTTACACGGGTGGTGAAATAATCTGATAGTTCAAATTGCAGGTCACAGGCTATTTGTTGGTCAGTCATTGGGAAATGATGTTCACAGGTAGTCTTAATTCAAACATAAGATAACCAGCTTGCTTAAGAAATCTCAGGTACGCACCCTTTGCCTTTTTCCAATTTTCTGTCTTCCTTTAAAGAGGTATACAAAAGCCAAGTGATTCACCCAAGGGCACAGCACGAATGTCACTCCAGATCAAGGACCACAACTCTCCTGGCCTGCAGCATTACTGTAACATCACATCTAAATGTCTTTTTAAAAGACAGCGTTCAGATGCTAATCAAAACGTTCCAAATAGTATTCCTGCTCTTGTCTGCTCGCTAGTCTGTTAGATTTACTAGTTTTAGTCCTCATGCTATTTATACTTTCATTACATAACATCACACTAGTTGATAATTGCTAGGTGATGGCATTAGCTCATCTGTTAGGGAGACAAAGGAAAGCCTCATCAAATCTATGTTAAAATAAGTTCTGTGTGCTCGAGTCACAGCCCTACCGATGCACTCTGCATTAATCTACCCCTAAGGAAAGGTACCTTCTTCAGGATTTGCCAAGACAGTGCCACTATTCAGCTCTGCATTTGGGTTTGTTTAGGCAACGAATGGGACTTTCTCCCTCTAGCACGTTTCATACTGCATGAAAAACATTAAGCCTCTCATTAAACAAAAGTCTTCAAAAAGGTGTCTGCTTCCTAGAGAAAATGTCAATAACCTGGAAGACTAACTCCTTGAAAATTATCTTTTTTTTTTTTTTTTTTTTTAGCTTTTTCATTGCAAACAGCGGTATTTTGTCTGAGAAGGGAAACATTTCAATTCTGACATACCACCAAAATGTCTCGGGGCATTTGTAATTTTGATGCTGCGTGTTCCCATTTCTTCGTAAGACTAGCAAAAATTTTCCTAGTCTTTCTACCCTGAAAGAAGACGGTGTTGGGGGTTTTTTTTGGGGGTTTTTTTGGGTTTTTTTTTTTTTTGTTTGTTTGTTTGTTTGGGGTTTTTTTGTTTTGTTTTGTTTTTAAATATCTAAAAAAGGTAGTTCTGTTAGAGAGCTCTTCCTGTGCAAAAATGGAGGTTTCCAGGATTATAACAGCAGTGTGCGTGTTTTTTTACTTACATATAGACACACACACACATATACACACCCTCTCTCTATATATAGATACATACTGTATATATATAACTATGTATTATTTTTAGTTGAAAATAAATTCTCACGTAGGATTTGTTGAAGGTGGGAAAGGCTTTTTTTTAGATGCAAGTTACCCTATAAAATTTCACTTACACAGAATTATTGGGTAAAAAAAGCCGGTAAAGACGCACTGAGACACCAGTTGATCCATGACTATTATTAAATGCCTACCTAAGACATAATCTATAGCATATTTTATACAGTGCTTCTCTAAAAGAAGAGCCTGAATACAGCTGAAAGGTGAAGGTGCAGCTTGAATACAAAGCACGTAGTCAACTGCTCAGCCACAGCATCACAAGTGGAAACTTAACATTCTGGAATAAAATTCAATTAACTCCCATACATCCTTTTAATCAGTTTAAAAGTGGAACAGGTTAAAACACAAACGAGGTATTTTCATTCTGAACAGGAATATCCAACACGGAGCAATTCTCAAATACTCTATTGCAAAGCAACATTGATATTAGCAGTTGGGACTTAAATCTCCTCCAACTTGTGCCTGCCTTAGCTATGATTGTCTTCTAGTAAACAACGTTTAGCTTGTTTTTAAAATTTCTTATGTTCTCTCTCACCCATCCTACGCCAAAGGATTTGCCAATTCAAAATGCTGTTATATTACTTCATACAAAGGTAAAGTGGTGTTTGTACATATCTGCAAAAAGTAAAAAGCTGAGTCCAAAAGATATGCTCAAATCATATCGCTAAACCTCAGATTAAGTCATTCTCTCCATGTAAGCTTTTCTTTCTCAACAAGGCATGCATGGATGGTTACACCTTTTCCTCCTGAATCTCTCTTACGTTCAGGCTGTCGTTCCTTTCTTAGCGACTTGACCATGGTGAAACAAGATTTGCATGAGGATCTGACTGGTGAGCAAACTACCTCTCTGCCCTCATTTCAAGGCCAGATGATCAGTGTTTATGCCACAGAAACACACTTTATTGATTCATTACTTTTATTAAACCCATTATTTAATTAACCAGTGTAGCTCTATATCCTATAATATGTACAGGCAGAAACGCTACACTAAAAAATAAAACCACTTTGAAAGTGCTTTTCATGCATGCTCCAAGTTAAAGATTTCCCTTCTCATTAATTTTCCACAGAAACATCCCATAAATTTCTATCAAGTAATCCTAATGTAAACTGGTATGTGGGAAAAGTTACAGGCAGGCAACACTTAATAGATAAAAACTAAGTGTTAAATTCAGTTGATTACAACAGATGTATACACTAATTAAATTTTAGTTCTTTTTTTTGGAGCTTAGCTTGATTTCTTACTCCAGATGCGAAGTTTAGCTACAATAATTCAAATTATTTAGGTAATACATGGTTCCCTCTTTTGAAAAAGTACAAGAGTTGGTCCAAATAAGAATGGATACCATAAAAAAAGAAAAAAAAAGGATCAGAATCCTTACAGTTGACTCCCTGGAGAGCAATTAGCCTACTGCCAAATATCTATTTGAATGACATGCTAAATCTAATGACATCTGTGGGCCACAGCAGGATTGAGTCTTAAACTTCAGACCAAGTGAAAACACTGTGTTTATGCATTTGCCCAAATCCAAATTAGAGCCTAACAACCATTGCTCTGATATTTAACCAGTTGTTTGTTGTTTTTTTTTAAAAACTTTCACACAATGGACTATCGTTGACCCAGAAAATTTCTTGTGGGCAGCAGCCTACTCTCAATATAAACTTCTAACTGAAAACCCAAGAAAAATGAAATAGTGCCACAGAGCTGGCTGCTCATCACTGCTTTCATTAGCCAGTGGTTTCCATAGGTTGATTAGGTGTTATTAGTAATTTCACGCCCCTTTCATTGTTTCCAAGACAAAGGAAAAAAAGGCAAACACACGCCCCCATACACACACACACACTGCAGGATTCAAATACAGGAGACCTAACAGTGCATACATATTTTATCGCAACGCTTTTACAGCCAAGGGCAGCATGGAGCAGTTTAACAATGCCAAATGTATCTTCTAAATGATTTGTAAAATGGCTGCTCAGATGGCTCCACTGACATTTGTCACGTTGTAGGGTATGTGATTAGGAATGAGCCCGATTTATTATCCTCAACAGTGCAAATGCTGGCAGTTAAATGCTGACCTTGACTAGCCATTGCCATCAAGCTCATTTGTGTCTCTGCAAGTTGGCTTTAGTAATAGTTATATGGAGAATTAATTAGAAATAACAGATTTTGTAAAGAAGAGTCAATAAACCTACAGATAATCCAGCATTTTAAAAGCTGATTATATAGGTTATTATGCTTTTCAAACCAGATGTCATACAGGAGCACAGTTTAAACAAACGATGCCTCTCTGATAATAAAATGAAGCACTCCAAAGAAGCATAAGCCGCAATATGAATCCCAAACTCATTTGTTCCAAGCGCTTTTATTATTATGAGATCTAGATGAGTCCTTTTTAATTCCACATCATTGACTTTTCTTTTTCATACAAAATTTTTCTAGCAGTGAAACAAACAGAAGAAACCTGGGTACACCTCAACAAATAAAGTTATGCGAAAAAAAAGGTAAAAACAATTTGAGATCAACATCGTATTTTCAAGAAAAGGAAAAAAAACCAAAAAAACACCAAAAAAACACCTTTAAGAGGAAGAATAATCAGGAGATTCAAGATACAGAGACTGCCAGCATCTTCCTGAAGGGGTGTAACCTCCATCGAGAGACATCTTCTACTGGGGACTGGCACATGAAAACACGAAAATGATCTCCCACGCTGAATGACAATACAGCTCCTCACAACCTGGCACTAAAATCAAGAGACTGATTACTGACTTTACAGTACCCTGGAAATATACTCTTCTCCCCCTCCAAATAGTCCCCTGAATTTTTCCTGGTTTCCACAGCAAATCTTATGTCCTCAAGTGCTTCCTTTGACTCCTCACTTCTCTAGTGGCTCTCCTAGTATCTTCCTTCCTTTAACTCATCGTTCACTCAGCCACCACCTCCTCTTCACATTAACTCCATTATTTTTGTGCATGCTCACATGGAAAGAATAATTTCACTGCCAAAGATAACCTACTAATTATTTAGAAGATGTTATACTGGTTGTCCAATAGATTATCTGACCACTACACAATGATGTTGGTCATGACCTCCACCGGTGGCAGGTATCATCTCACAGATTTTGCTCCATGCTGCTAGTTTTAATTGTCAATACTAAGTTTTGATCAGTATCAGTTTCACCCTGTGTAGCCTGAATTTTTAAAGAAGTTTTACTGCAGGAGGGCACCCTGGCTCTCCCCTGTAACTACTTGCATAAAGCAGATCAGCAGACTGGAAAATGGTATTTCTTAAATGTCAGACTAAATAAACCAATCTCCTTGTCAGCAGACCAAGAAAGCATAGAGAAGTGAAAAGGTGCAGGGATGAAAGGATCAGATTTTCGGAGGAGAAGGCAGTCACGTGGGACCTCACGAACGCTGAGCTAAGGAAGGACCACTGAAACCAACCCATTCCTGAGCCTCAGCAGCAACGCTCCCACGTGCAGATGGAGCAACGTTTGCCCTCTGACGTATGGCAGAGAGGCATACAAATCGCTAAATAACCTGGCTGCAAATTCTGCCGGCCGAGTTTCTCGGGGCATTATCCTGCTCCTACAGAGATGAAAACAGACATTACAGAAACGGTTATGTTTCCTTGGATAAAAAACAGGACTCATACGGACACTACCAATCTCATACCTGCAGCCTTAAGAAAAGGCTAACATTTTTTTTTTTTTTTTAAGACTAAACCTTAAAACAAACAAACAAAAACTTTAAGACTCAGAAATCTTGACCAAAATCTAAATATTTTAGGAAGGCTGTGTAGTGTACTTTTGTGCACATTATGGATGATAGACACCAAGCGTAATATCTGAAGCAGTGCACGCTTACTCTGACATCTGTAGTATTGTATCAGTCCGTAAATAATGTAAGTGGTTAAGGAAAGAATTAATTTTTTCCTTCTCTCTACTAGAATAACAAAGATAACAAAAACATTCATTGAAAACATTCAGGAAGTTCAATTAAGGAAGAAAAACGACCTAGAAAACAGTATCTGCTTGTGCTATAAATCAATTATTTTTGAAACGTCCCAAACTTCAGGATCCTGAAGCTCTTACTTGTATTACCACTTATTCACTTTAGCTTGTTTTGTTTCAGCTAATGATGAAGAATTCATGCAATCCAGTATTACTCGCTGTAATTTAAAAAAAAATGGACCAGTATCTCACCAAAATAAACTTATTCTGCCACCTACGAGTTTGAAGGTATATTTTAAGAAATTTGAAAAAAAAAAACCAAAACCAAACAAACCCCGAACAGACAATTTCAGTAGCTGTGATGCTAAATTTAATTTAGTGGTTAGTCTCAATTATATTTTTTTTAAGCACAGAGGTATTCTATTCCAAGACAGAAAATTTTCATTTGTTTGAACTTCAAATACTACAACCCTAATACAAATGTATAGATCAAAAAGTTAATCCAGTATTTATACTTTTTTTCCCCTCTTACGAAATGCTTGATACAACGGAACATGTAGAAATCATAGGGGAAAGCGCATTTAGTTTAGAGAAAGCAAACTGAGGAATGAGCTGTTTTCTTTCCTCAACAACTCCAGCTTTCACATAGTTACTTTATTTAGCAATGCCCAGGGGTCATATATCACACTTTGATACCTGGATCTTAACTATGGTAACAAACAAACTCTTGATGTTCACTGATAACAGAAAAGGTTCCACCCTTTATCCCAGGTCCCCCCAAACCTAAGACGATTCACTCGGGATTTTAAAAAAGCATTTAAATTGCAGTGTTTATTCTGCAAATAGAAGCTGATGGGTTCTCCGGTGCCGTAGTCACCACTGAACAGGTTCCTGTATTTAGTTTAACCTTAAGGCATATGTTGATTTTACAAAATGAAGCAAGTGTACTAAGCTCCTTCAGTTTCCATTTACCTTAGTGGATGCTGACAGGACCCAGCATTTTCCTCAACCCAGCTGTAAGCCTTGACTTTTCCGTGACCTTCTCTCCTGAAATCTTTTGGTAGCAACTACAGTTGGCTATCCAAATTTTACCTCAAAATAATCTGTCAAATATCAAAAAATAGAAACTTAAGCATAAATAAAAGTGTGTGTTCTGGCGGACTGAAACCAAGGAGCACTTATCTCCTAGGGAAATAAATCTACTTTTTACCTACTGATTTAGAAATCAGAGAAGTTTAACATCCTCCTAATATTCTTCTGCACTGCTCTTGTCTCCTCTAACTACTTTTACTATGTACCAAGATCCAACTGCCCCAGGGAAATAAAAATTTACTTGTTCTGCATTTTTTTTTTTAATTACATAAATATAGTTATGTATTGAAACAGAATGGCTAACCTAGATGGGGAATTTCCTATCGGGAGCAAACCTCCAACTTTGGAAACCGGAGACCAACAGCAATCCTCGAAGTGCATTTGCTCTAACTTTTCATATTTGGTCCACTTATAGAATTAGTGCAGTTTAAATGCATGCAATGTTGGTATTTGTGCTGCTGATTATAAATTGCCGCGTATTGTATAGCAAGATAAGGCAGGCACAGTCTATCTGAAAAATGATCTAGTTAATTATTGAAAGTCTATTGGGTGGGGGGGCAGAGAGTTCACTTAACTCTTACTTCTCCCGCACCTGCCGTGACCAAAAGGAAGAAACACAGCTTTGAAAATCCAGTTTTTCATAGCACCATCTCATCTTCCACCACTGAAAAGAAATGTGTAAATTAATAATGCATCCTGATCACTCTCATACGAGAGCACAGTAATGTTTACTCGGTGAGGCTCTGCTGCCTTCTTGGTCAGCAATATTTTAAAACTGCATAAAACACAGTGATTTAAGTGAAGTTCACCTGCTGATGGGGGCACCAATGGGAAATCATTACCCTGAGGAACTGTAGGCAAGACAAGACTGCGTGACTATTTTGCTCTGCTATTGATGACTTCTAAGACAAGGAAAAATTGAACAAGGAAGGAAGAAAAATATACAGAGAAGTGAAATGCCGGGAGATGCTACCAGTAATAAGAACATCTCTTTAAAAACCCTCCTCTTTTCAAATAAAGCTCATTACTTTTTTCAAGTCCTTTCCTCAGAGTTTAAACAAGCTACTCCTAAAAATACCTGCCTTTGCTTGAAAGCTTTATTTTATGAAACCCTTATTACAGCAACTTGAAAATGACATTGATGACCAGAGTACCGACCATTTTCAACCTTAAGAAATGTTATTCTGTTGCAGAGACCAAAATCTACCTGGTATGTCTGGCAAGGGTTTGGCACCACAGGTCCTAAAATAGTACCTGTATCAAAAATGCTAGTTTATAACAGAAGCAGCTCGGTCCAGTAGTACGTACTCGCCTACTACAAACTATTTGTGTCATCTTCTGAGCGCTCGATAGCTTGCGGAGAAAGCCACCACACCGCTAATGCCCTAAGCACACAATATAAAAAGTTTACAAGAGTTCCGTAATCATATTTAAAAAAAAATAATTTAAAATATTTCATAACAGCAAAAAGTAAACAGAACTGCCATCCTCAGTCTACTGGGGATTAAAATACCACAATAGAAAAACCTCCAGAGCAACCATGAAACCATAGGGAAAAAATGCACCAAAGCACAAAAAAAAAAAAGGTTACCATGGGAACAAAGGCTATTTTCCAACTTGTCAAATAAAAGCCCCAGTATGGCAGACCTTTACTCATAAGAGCAATCCCACAGGCTTTGAACGGCAACATGTATAATTATTGCTTGAGCTGAAAGAATCTGATAGGGGGATGGAGGGGGAGTTTGCCCTTTCAACTGCCTTGTGCTCCCCCACACCCAACAAGACAAAATTAGTATGAATGTTGGAAGCGTATTGGCATTACGGTACCCAGTGTATGCTATATTATAATTCCACATAGGAACAGAAAATAGAAGTAGCAAAGACCATACAGTAACCGGAACTTCAGAAACAAGGTGTAGGGAAAAACGAAAGGCAACACACAGTTCACAATATTATTTAGTATGAGTTACCAATGTAGAACTGAGTAATAAGACTCGAGCCCGTAAGCGTATCAGAGAACAGACTTAAATATCTTGCAACGCGCAGTGAGTTCCGAGTGCATTTGTAAAAGGAAGGATGGAAAAATAAATAAGCCACCAAAGATGATCTTACTAATCAAAAGGTAATAATCCTTAATAATGTTAGACACGGTGATTTACGTTTTACTGGAAGTTTCCAGCTTGGCACTTGTTTCAGATGATACAGTAAAAGCTGAACTCCAACTTTATCACCATCTCTGATTAGCAGATATTTTAAAAGGCAAATAGTCACATTATTTTGAAATATCTTCTGTGACTTCTAAAAACACTATTTGAAATAATGAAGGCTTCATTTTAACTAACATTATTCCATTTTAAGAAATTCAAGCTGTTCATGGTGTTTTAATGCATATGACTATTACTTGATACAAGAAATAAGAAGATTCTTGCAGGTCTCGGTTGGGGGGACTACACAGACATCGAAGCAGTTTGTAAATTTGTCTTTTCCACCTTCCTGGTCCCACAGCCCCAGTAAAACATCTTCCGAAAACTAGAAAGTAGAAAAGCTGGGGTGATCTCCACTTCTATTTCTTTTACCGTTCCCCTCTTGTTGCCTTCACGGGCTTTTGCTACCTTTGGACAGTGTAATAAAAAGACAGTTGTGATGTCTGAGGGACACGCAAGGGTTATAGCAAGCAGAATATGCCTGCATTGAGTAGGCAATCCAGGGCAAATGGATGTGGGATTCGCACCTGTCAGCTTCTGGGAGAAGGAGAAAAAGCAAAGAAGGAAAAATGGGATCGGAACAGGTATTCAGGCAGATCTTCATGCGGTCTCTGAGTGGTGAAGCTGGCCCTCGTGCAAAAATCCCTTGTTCTGCTGACTGTGGCGTCTTTGCTTGGCCAACTACAGCTCCAGGGGGCTTTGCCTGTGCCTATCTGCAAACATCATCTAGTCCAGACACTTCCCACTCTCTCTGATTCTCAGGATGCTAACCCACAGTTTGTAATTGGATTTTCCCCGATACCTTAGTAAGTTCTCTAGCCATCAGTTCTTCAATTGATGTATCTAATATAAAGGTGCCACTCTAAGGCTGTGAATGAAGCGCTGATGCTTTGGAAACACAAAACGAAACCCAAACCCACCACATACTAGCTTTAAGTTCTAGGCGTGCAATCCCACGTATAACCTGGTTTTCAAATATAACCCATACGTTACATTTCTTCACCAGCACACTGTGAAGTTCCTCTGTTGAACTGTTCCCTATAGGCCAGCTTTCCATAGAGGATTCTCTCATGTTTTCACAGAGTATTCAACAACCAGAGTGATATAAGAAAAACACTTTCATTTTCTCTTCAGTACAAAAAAGTACCTATGCAACCCTCCTCCTGTTCAGGAGGCAAACATCTACCCTGCACAGCTCTAGCAAGTATGTGAGTAATTCCTTCTAAAATGACTAGCTGCTGCTAAAGGGCTCTGTGGTACCTTCTCAGAAAATACACTGACAGAAAAATCAAAGTTTTAGACATGTTCTGATCCCAGCCCAACCCGTGAATTTCGTCACAGGTGAAACAGCCTTTTCAGGCTTCATATCTGCTTGTAAAAATTGTGATTAGCGGGGAATACGGCAAGTAGCAGCTCCGGTTCAGACAGGGACATCACTTCCCACTTGTCCCACCTCTGCTACACAAAGTGACAGTTTGCAGAGACGCTTACTTTTATATTTAAAACAAGGTAAAGTACAGTCAGTCCTGTTGGTGGCAATATTGTTGATTACCACATTTATTTGTACACTTCAAGTTCCTCTGTTTCCCCTTGCCCATAGCTTACGTGAAGGGTCAAGCAGTATGGGCCAAGAGAGAGATACATTAATGAGTATTCAACAGTCCAACTTCTCAACCCTAATGTTGTAGAAGGAATGAAGATATTCTTTCCATACTTCTTCCTAACTTAGAAAGCCAGGTAAGTTGAACAACTGGGGGGTTGAGGGTAGAGAGAGAGAGAGAAGAAAAATGTGAACCACCCATCTTTGTAGAGCCTTTCCCTCTATTTTGTCTCTTGCAAACGAGCAAGTTTTGAAATGGACACAGAGAAAGAGATATTTTGAACTAATCATCACCATCACCAGTTAGAAAGACACTGCATACTTGCAGCTGCCAGAGCCATTAGGAAGACTGTATCGCTAGAGCATCTGATCTCGTACTCCCAGCACATATGTAACCTGCATGTGTGCAAATGCACCAACTGCACTCACGCTCTACAGCTTTACAGCTATTCGCAATTTTTAATTCTACACGCCCCTTGGATTTGGGTAGAATTACACCTATTTTAGACACCGGGAGATCATGACAGAGGAACAGCTTATGTCATAAAACAGAGCAGCATCAGATCTGAAATGCAGTTGTTCACAGCTCACCAAAGAAGTGAAGACTTTCAAGCAGAAGTACTATTGAACCTTGGAAGATACAGGTTTTAGAAACTAGATGCACAGTTAACACTAAAGAATTCCTTTTAAAATCAGCAATAATTACATAATAGGAAATCTCTGCTCCCATTAACTAAATAAAAATTCTATTGATAGCCTGTAGAAGTAGAAGGTAAAATCAATTGCATGTGTATTTTTAAAATATTCCAAACCCCAAGTCCTTTCAACCCTCCCTTTCCCTTTTTTCACAGCAAGTGTAACCGCTGACATGTAATAGAGTTATACCATATTAAATAACTATAGATTTTAACTTTTAAATCAATTAAAATACCCCTCCATTATATGTCAGAGTGACAAGTAATAGCCTGCTGAGTGCCGTGGAAAATTTTGGTCAAATAGCAGATGAGGGCTGCAATCACTGACTGATACCTAGAGCAAAGGCTTTTGGTAATTCTCCCACAAGCAATCACAATCGCTGACAAAGTTCAAATTTGTCTTGACAGGATTGTCAAGGCAAACTAGAAACGTTCACAATTGCAAGTCAAAGAATTCATTTTTATTCAGCTGAAATTCACTCTACTGCTCACATACTAATGATACACAGTACTGTACCTACCACTCTCTCGGGCTGAATAGCTGCAACCCATATAGTAAAGACTAAAAGAAAATGGGAGTATTAAAGGAAAACACAGACCAAGGAAGTTATGTTTTGCAACTAACCCAGCCCCTGTTCCTCTCCTACATCCTCTGCTGCATACTGTGAAAACTCTCTTACAATATACACCAGGCCTTGATTTTGGAAGGCCACTTGCATTTAACTTCAGTGGGAATAAGAGCTGGTACAATAATTAAAAATACCACCATCCCTCCCATTTCAGGAAAAGGATGTTTAACTGTTTATGCACAAAAGCACCTTACTGTAGAGGCAAACTGACAGTTGAGTGTGCATAATTATGTGCTTATGCATAAATTTACACAATTTACATAGTAATCAAGGTGTACAGCAGAGTGAGCAAACATTATTACTCGCTAAGCCATCACCCCCCAGATCTCATTTAGGCAGCCTGTCTGTGGCACAGACTTTCAATTTTCTATAGCAAGGACTGCAATACTTACAATCATTGCTAAGCCACGGTATCACTCACTGACACGACAGGTCCCACAGAGAGTGCAATTAAAACCAAACAGAAAGAACCCGACGACACAGATTCTTTGCTCCATTAAGCAATTTCTGCCTATTCTGAAACAATCTCCTTCCCCACCCCACCCCCCTGTAGCCGCCGAAGTTATTTCTGCTATAAACAGGTGTGCAACATGCAGAATAAGCACTTGGGGAAGAAAGAAGACGACTCAACAAAGAGTAGTAAGTTTTGAGGACCCATGGTTTCGAACCGTGCAGCAATCACAGTGTAAGTTAACTTTATTACACAGCCGGAGGATCCAAGAAGACCCTGCTATCCCCACTTGCAGCCCTTCAGGCTTCAGACCGCTCCAGGCAGCTCCTGGCGCAGGAGCCCACTCCAGTCACAAAGTGTTAAGAAACCTACAAGTTCTTACTTCCGTATCGGCTTTCTGTATTCCCAATTAACATATACAAAATAAAGCAAGTGCTGAGCTCCAAAGTATATGAAAATGGTTTTACTACTATTTTTTTTTCCTAAATTATTAAGTTGTTATTCAGGAACAGGAATAATGAAACTTTTGTTTCCTAGGGCTTCCTCCTCTTTGCTTGCAACATTTACGAGGAGAAAAACGCAAACTATCACCTTTCCTCTACTGGGGGCACTAATTGGGTGTCTCCCTTCCATCCTGTCACTTATTTTAATGGAACTGGTAAGAGATAACAGCTAAAACTGAAAGAGGTAATAGCTACCCACTGTCAAATTTAGTTGAAGTTGGCTGACATTCAAAACTTATTAGGTGGGAACACGTAGACAGCTCAGTTACATAAAACTTAATTTCCTTAGGCTCTGTCTAGGGTTTTGCTGGACTTGCTACCATAACCAGTAACTAGATAGGAAAATGTGCTCAAAAAGCTATCATCACATTAGAGCTCTGGACACTCACACCTACTCACATATTTAAAAAGCATCATCTGCTTAATTAAAGCACGCAACCTCCTCGGAAGAGCCTGCCCTCCATCCAACTGAGCATGCCCAAATGCACCCCGTGAGCCGATACAAACCTTCCTGACCCTCCTTCTCATTCCCCTCCAGGTTGCCACCTTCTCCTTTTCGTGGTCCACAGCCTCCGGCACCTACCTCGCCATTACGGCGGCGTCCAAGGAGCAAGGGGCTGGGAAGCCCGCTGCCGCCGGCACAGCATTGCCACCTTCTCCCTCGTACCCTCCAGGTCTCTGGGGAAAGGGCTGGGGAGTCCCACTTCGTGACGGGAGTGAATATTTGATTTAGCTTGTTTAGAATTAGTGCATCACTGGCGAAACCCACATTTATAAATCTTGTTAGCAGCCTTTGCCCCAGCTCACCTGAATTAAGCTCCCAGGTAGCTGTGCGGCCCCACCACAGCCCGTGACTCCTGTCTTCACCCCCACCATGAACATGGCCCACAGGGGAAAACCTGCTCCTCGGTTCAGAGCAAGCAGAAGACTTAGGTCCAAATGGATTGGATACTGCTTGGTTTCGTACTTTTTTTTTTTTTTTTTGCAATTCAAAGTGACTGAAGCAAAGTATCCACTTCCTCTACATTAGACATGGTGCTACCAATGATACCTATGCATCTCTGAAGTTCTTCTGCACACTTCTGGAAGAGTTTCCATTATGACAATGAATTAAATCCTACTGTTCTGTATTGGAAAGAGTGCTTTTTTTGGCTTAAGCTGGTAAGAAATTAACCCCATTTTTGCAGCACGTTAACAGCTACAGATACCCATCTGATTCAAGTGTTTTTGTTTTGCTCGTTTTCCTTGAGTAACATGTTCTAGTTTTGCATATACCTATAGAAGTCCAGACATTGAATCTGCAAAAATGGCCACAGTGGATCACTGTCTTTTGTGTGGTTTTGGACTCCAAACGTGGACTTTCCTTGAACACATCCTTGCAATATTTCCTGGACTTGCCTCAGAGCCATTCTAATTTTAATGAGTCCACAGAAAGTGGCTTCAGGCAGCACACTGTCCATCCTTCTCTTTGAAAATCTGCATCTGTGCTCCTGTATATACAAAAACAGTGTTTCTAAGCTGAGTATTTGAAAACACTTGTAAGAACTTGACACCTAAAACCCTTTCCAGGCCTTTTACACCAGGAAGGACACAAAGACCATCCAAGAGGAACTGGTTAATGCTTGGAAGAAACAAGGCTGTTATCCAAATTTCACAGTCATACAGAGGAATGTTAATAAAAGTAAATGCATACCAAGCACTTGTTTGAAGTTCAGTGCTTCTTTCATTCCAGAAACACTGCTTTAATCTCGCAAATGCTGCTCTGCCTTTTGTTATCCTCTCTCATGACTGCGTTGTCAAGCGCAGTGCTCAGGCAACTTTGCTGCAGAAGTAGCAGAAATTGCCTACAAATGTCAAGCCTGCGCTGCTAACGTGCACATTCTCTAGCAGAGCAGGACCTCAGTTTTCCTCATGACAGTGCTCAGGCCAAGCTGTTTGGCAGAATAATCTGGAGAGTCAGTCCTTCCTGGCTCTCAAGCATCTGGGAACCAACTGCAGTTGCTGGCAGAGAGCGGGCTGCAGGTTATCAGCTGCACGACCTTGGATTTGATGCAAAAATCGCTGAAAGCTGAAAATTCTCCCAACCCCGTAAACATGGCATGCAGTTTCCCCTACTGCAGTCTCCAAGCATGTCAAGAAGCAGCTCTGCCTACAAGACACCAAGGCAGATCAGGGAAGGGATGAAGCCTTGCTCCGTGCCCTTCTGACAGGGGAAGTTGTGATGTTCTGCCTTGACTGAAAACACTCGCCAAGAGTTGCCAATTCAAGAGCTTGCCCGAACAGCTGAATTTTGCTGAAGCCTGAAGAAACCCTTGAGATTAATGGCATTACAGCCTTTGGTTTACTTGACAAAGACGATATACAGACCTTTATTCTCAGCTTTTCAGAGTTTTCCTTGGCTGCAAAATTGCACTAACCGTTCCTCAACCAAACCAAACTGCTGGGTCTGCTGACCATTATCCTAGCAAACACAGAAGTTTCTTTTTCCTGCAAGAAGCGAATGATTACACCGGTTTCCAAAGCACGAGCTCTATTCCTTTTGTCGAGTTGAATCTCTGCATCCTTGAACTTCTGAGGAATCACCTTCTTGTCCTTGACGGCTGTAAATAGTTGTGCTTTTGTCAGGCCAGGTGGTGCCCCCGACCAACTACTCCAGCAGAAGTACCACGAGCGCCTGCTGCCCTTCTCTCCAGTATTTACAGGATAGATGGAAGAGTTTGTGCTATTTTGCTGCCAGCTGCTCTTGGGTGGGTAGGCTGGAGAACTTCATTTAATGCTTCGTCAGAGATGCCAGATGGACATTTTAATAAACTGTTGAAGTGTTCACGCCACTAATTTGGGATTTCCTTGAAGCTCGTTCTCAGTGTTAGACCATCTTGACTATGCTGATGCAACACCACTGCATTTGCAGCCACAGACTAGTTTTAAGCAGCCATAGAGGTTCAGGTAGGTTCTCATGCTTTTTCTGCCATTACAGTTACAGTTTAAACCAATGGCAACCTCCCAGGGTTTCTGCAGAAACCACTTGTGCAGCCACAACAAATTCATGGTGGCCACAGTCAGAGCATAGCCCATAAGCTTTTACCAGGCAGCCCCAAACGGGGCTACGGGTTGCCTGTGGTCACTGTCATAGCTCCTAAAAAACACTGGTCCCAGCTGGCAGCAGAAGGTATAATGACTAAATAAAAATACAGGAAAGAAAATAGAATAAAAGTGGCTTTCATAAATACTGTAGAGTAGTAAGGCCCCCAAAAATGAATAATGTAACTGGCTGTGCCCTTTAAGGCATTTACTAGCTATCTTAAAGTTACTATGGTTGCTTGAAAAGGAAAAAAAACAACAAACTATGATACGAAGAGAGCCTAAGAAGTCTATGAATGAATATTGATAAACTGCTGATCGTGATGTGCCATAATTATTCTTAGAGCATGAGGTCACAATCCTGAATTATGAAACTGCTGAAATAATATTTTTAAAGTTTCATCTTTCCCTTATGCATAAAAATCTCTGCTAAGCCTGCAAAATCTTGACCTCAAATTTAAGGACATTATGCTACTTTAATAAATTATATAGAAGGCTTGACTTGTGATCAAGAAAATATTAAGGCTTGGGTTATTATATTTTACATTATTTCTTTATTCATTAAACCTGAAGAGCTTTCATTAAAAATACAGTAATTCAATTCGCTGCCATATTATTAACAAAACATGATATACATATTTAAATTCCAATGCTGTGAAGGAGATGACAGGGATAAACTATATACTGAATAACTGAAATCCAGACGATCTGAAAGAAACACGATCTTTTATATAAAGCAAGGGCTTCAACATTTTAACTGAAGACCAAATTTATTTGAATGGGTATTGTGTCCTAAAAAAACATTTAAAGAAAATATCTGGATTCCTTCGGATACTTCTACCTTAAGCTTTATACTTAACTAGACCTTAGGTGGGAAAGTTTGTTGCTGTCTCCCATTGCTCTTCAAAATTTGGCATACTGTTGCTGTTCCTGATACGGCCACAGTGCGCCTGTTTGCAGGATTGAGAAGTTACCCACCAAGACTGTTACTCAAGTGCACAAGTATGGCTATCGCTCCGATTAACTGTTTATGAGCTGTTCCACTGCTCTAGAAAAAGCGCACCGCTATCAGAAAAGAACTGCTCATTAGAAACCAGCCTGTTAAGGTATTTTTAAATATAACAATGCGATTTCAGTAGACATACGCACATTATTTTTTAAGGAGAAAAGGAACAGAAGCATTTTACTCTGGAGCCGAGTGCTTTAAAATTTTAATGAAGAAAGGATTTAAGATTGTATTATAGGAAACAATGTCTCATTGACAGAAATGTAGTTAAGACAGCCCTGCAGATCTTTCCCATCTCTTATTTCTGTGCCCTCTTACCCTAGACATGCACATGCTTCCACTCCCTCGCCGCATGGAACCACGGTGAGCGCAGTCTGAAGACTGGCCAGGAAGCAGAGACTGGATGCTGCTTCCACGTGGCTCCTCCTGCAAGGGAGGGTCTCTGACATATCTTCCCTTTACATCCAAAATGCTGTTGGGAATAACTCTGCACTCCAAATCCAAAATCCCTCCCCCTCTCAAATAGATCAAAAATTAAATAAAAAAAAAAAAGGGGTGGGGTGGGAAGGCAAACCTGTCCTGGCCTAATGCTCCGAGGTGCTCTGGTTATTACTGATGGTACAGAAAGATTACATACATCACTTTTGTATTACTGCAGTCCTCAAATGTTTCAAGAAATTCACGCATGTAAAACAATCACTACTACTTGAAGCTGTGCCCTTCGTTCCCAGTTTTCTACAATTTCCCTATTAGAAGTACCCAAGAAACCATCTCATCTGATGCCCTACCAGGCAGAGATACTTTGGACAAATTGCAAAAACATTTCAGAACTAAATTATCAGATTGATGAGTGACACTAAAGCACTACCTGTCAAACTGTTACTGAACTTCACCCTCTAAATTACCGTCTACCCAGTTGTTTCAAATGCATGTAGTTATGTTAGTCCAAATGAGCTTGTTGCTTAAAATACTGCTGCATCCCACACATTTGTTCCTGGAAGATAACATGATGGAGCTCATCTGAAATACCGTCTGGCACGTTTACCTGTCTCAAGCCCTCACTTTATTTTGCAGCATACTCCCCTGCTGCGAGTTCATCAGAAAAACATTTTCATGCAACAAAGCATGCGACTAATCATAATCTACATGAGGACACATTACCCCAAAATGTAAGTAATGCAAAACCTTGTTATAAATTGCTAATACTCTGACGTTAATTTATTCCTCACACTTGATCTTGACATTTACCCACCCACATGTCCAGATCTCTGAGGACGACTCTAATGATCCAACTCTTCACCGGCTTTCTTCTGTACATTAAGGTTGTTAGTCCAACAACCTTTCTTTCCCTCTCTGTCTGTTGTTAGTCCAACAACCTTTCTATTCCTTTCTGTCTCCCACCCCTCTTCCCTATGCCCTCATAAACAATGCCACCTAAAATTAAAAATGATATGCAAGAATAACAGAGGGCAATATTGAGACTTAGCCCAGCAATAGAGCCAAAGTATGGCATTTTCAGCCACTGTACGCTGCTAACTCTATTCCTGTTAGGGCCAATGCAATCCGCTTCAACATCGTGTCAGATGAGATGCAGAAATGCAATTTGAGCTACTCCAGAGTTCTGTTATACTTCGTTGTCAGCCTGTAGAGGGGAGCTGACAGAGTAGAGGACAACTGATGCACATAAAGAAGAATAATCCTCCCCCACCACTCACCACAAACCTCCTTAATTCACTACAAGAAATGTGTACAAAATACAGAATAGGTCATACAGGTACCCACTAAAAGAAAAATCACTCTCCTGGTTTTCCCAGTAAGACAAAATCAGTGTTGAAATGTGTGATCAACTCCTTAATGTACTACCATACCATTTATTTATATAGTTATTCTCTCCCTGTATTTTCCAATAATCTTCTAGCTTTTTGCCTTTCAGCTGAAGGCAATTTCTTCACATTTTATGCATCACGGAGCCAGAATGAGTATCACTGTTTAACAGTGATTCCCTGAAATCTCTTGGGAGAAGGGAGGGAAAAGATAGAGAAGAAAAAAGGAATTAGGGAGTGTATTTATTCCTATCTCTTGTCATTTTATGGTAACGTGGAGGGGAGGAGGGGGAAGGAGAAAGTCTAATTTAGTGGTCTGAATGATATATTGGAAGCTCTACATGCTTCCAAGGCTACTTCTAAAGAAAGTTTTATGCGTATGCAAGTCTGTTCATAGAAAGGTACCATATGTTTATAATCATTTGTCCTTTATACAATGCATACTTCATGAAATTTGTATGGTTGTATTTTTTTTTCTTTTTTTTTTTTTTACCCCCCTTAACAGTGAGATTCACAGATCTGAAATGATGTTAAATACTAAATCTGTAAAAGTTCATGACAGTCTATGGCAAAACTCCCATTCAGTTTGGATTAAATATATTTGGTGAAATTCCAAACAAGCCTGTCAATACGTGCACAAGCGGGACTGCTGGTTCCCCAGGAGAGAGAGATATCGCTTGCTTGCTCTATGAAGACCTCTGCGTATAAATCGACAAGGATGCTAACTTGATACACAGAATACTTCTGCAAGTGCTAGAAGCTGAATGCGTCTGCTCAACTGAGCAAGAGACTGAACGTCCCATGCAAGAGTTACAAGCACTAAGTGTGATGCCGTACAACTTTCGCTGCAAATTTATGTAGGAACTGAAACACGTAAGAAAGTCATTGTCTTCACTGGATGTTTACTCCTTTTATAGCTAATTTTCAAATTATTTGAGGAGAGTTCACAGATTGCAAACAATTCTTCGCTCTCCACCTCCCTATTACAGCTAGGAAGAATACACAAAATCTTTTAAACGTTTTCCCTCCCCAGTCTTTGGTCAATATTTGTTAATTACTTTATATTGAACTATCCCTTCTGTGGTGTTAAACCATAATTCAAGCATTAAACTTCAGTCTGTTAAGAAGACAAGAAGAGTTACATATACTTTTCACTTCTAAGCTTTCACTTCAAGAGGTTTTCCCTTGTGACTGCCTTAGTTTGTATTCCCTCCCTTATTTCCTCAAGCTTTTCTCTTAAGATTCAGACGTTTTCTTCCACTCTTCTGCATGCTAAACACATCGTTGGGTAGGATTTAAAGGGCTCAGATGTCAGGTATGTAAACTATTTTTCCTTTAAGAGCAGAATTGGCCCATTAGGCTATTCCAAAGCTAAGTGTATTTGAGGCAGAAACTTGCCTTTGAGTTTTATTCTTATATCAGCAATGCCATCTTGATAATCTTGGCTGTGGTAAAATAAGAAATGTTGTATTCACTGGCTAATTTTTTTTAAGTGTGTCACCATGAAGTTTGAATATACTGCACTATATGTTCATATGTTTTTCTATACAATTCCCCAGGTTTCTTCCAGATTTCTATATCAAAATATAAAATTTGCAGCTATTTTTCCCTCTTCCCATCTCAGTGAGAAATTTCAAGTGCAATGCCTGCACTGAAGTAAAAATACAGTCTTTGGCATTTGTGGTTATCTGCTGAAGCTTACATCTGTGAATAACCCAAAGCATTTTAACATAGACCTTTATTCAAATTAAAATGAGTGTGTAACATCCATAATTCAGAAGCAGCACCTGTTGGGTTTGTGCTAACAACTTGATACTTAAGTAAAGAAAACTCTTTGGAGGTGGAGCAGGCAAAAATATCCTGTTCCAGCAAACCCTATACTGACCAGAGTGAGACTGGTTTCAGTAAATTGTGACAATATTTTCACTTTTGGGAAAAAAAAAAAAAAAAAAAAGGATAAAGAAAGGGACAATCTCTAGGCAAGGTGTTCAAAAGTTACAGGAAATCAATTTTGACAGATAGGCTTAGAAAAACTAAGACACCAGTTTTGTGAAAAAAGACAGACAACTCCCACTTCACCATCATTTCTTTCTCTTTCTCAACATTTCCTCAATTCCCAGTAGAGTACAACTAAAACTAATCTGCTCACCACAGTGGCTGTTGCTTTTCAGGCAGCCACACAGAAAGCAGCTTTGTAATATTGCTATCAATACGCAATATTGAATATAGCATCAGTTCTTCACAATTCATACTTTTAAATAATAGATGCAAATACACTACTTACACTGATGTATGTATATCTCAAAAATCTAGCTGCAATAGTCAAACACTTCTGTTTGCGAATGAAGACTGACAGCTCAGTTTTCTGACGCAAATCAAGGTCAAAATTATGCTCGCTCACTTACTAAAAAGTAGTAATTGAAGATTCAGACATCTAGAAAAATCAGTTTTGATGCCGTCACAACAACTTCGTGATGTATGTTAGCCACGTTAGCATACAGCTTACTAGGTACACTGCTCTTACATTCCCCTATCATAATGCAGTGAAGTCAGAACACATAGCAGAATGGTTAGCCATATTTTCCAAGGGACTTCTACACACAATGAAGGAGGCAAGGTAATTTTTACCATCGTCTCCAATCACAAATTAAAGTAATCTCAAGCTTGCTGTAACTTATACCAAGTTAAATGGCCAGTATAGAAGTTAAGGAGCCCAGGCTGGACAGAGGATCATCGGGATGTCTTGGCACCCATGGCCATATGGGCTTGTAAAATGGTTCTACATGAACAAGCTATTGTATGCACACTGAAAGTGTCACAGGTTCAATGATCATGCCTAGACTTAATAATTTTAGTTATATAAATACGTATATATTACTATGACAACAAATATAATAAATAGGTACATATATAAGAGATACAGTACCATACAGTTGGGGCTTTTTTACTAAACGGTACCATTTTACTTCTAGGTCTCAATGGAGTTAGGAAAATATAATAAAAAAAATAGTAATTATGGAGACAGGTGGGACACAGCAATATTTCCTTTCTAGTATTGGTTTCCGTGAAGATTAATAGTGGATAGAAGCACTTAAATCAACTTGATTCTACACTACTTATAAATTTAATCCTGCCATTTTACTGTATAAGTGATCATCAAATTAAGTGGCTATGAAATATGGAGTCTGTTTCCATCTTTTTTTTTTTTTTTTTTTTTTTTTTACCTCCATCTTGAGACAAACCACTAAGACATCAAATACGGAGATAACAACAAAACGTCACCGGGAACTTCTACTGACATGCAAACAATGACACCCAGAAGAATGCATCTTCCCAAGGCAGGTGATAGCTACAAGATAACCTGACAGTGAGGTACTCCCACCTCAACAGATATGAAATCTATAATAAAAAAAAATAATAAATCAACACTTAAATACAAAGCAAAGAGTCCCACGCTGGCCATTGCAGGGAAGATGGCATAACAAGAAAAGTCAACAAGAGAGAATGCTGCAGAGAATTCCTGTTCAGGAGGAGATACTGCAGCATCAGTCTTCAACTCTCAGGATTGACCCAAACAAAAAAAAAAAAAAAAAGAAACAAAAATAATTCTGAAAACATTCCTTCAACACATACTATTCTGTCTCCATATATTTCTTGTATAAAACAAAGATTACATTCAATGACAAACACAGCCCAGATGCTGTAGAAAGTCATCTCATTCACCACCTCCTACCGACACGTTCCTGGAGAGACAGAATGTTAAGAGCAGAAAGGCAAATACGCTGCAGGTCAGGGAGCGGTTTTCCCTTGTGAAACACTTGTGAATTCTGAGGGAACGATACTCCTCCATGCCAAATGGATGTGATTTCTGTTATCGGCCCTTTGAGATGGAATAAGCCATTGGTTTAGTTAGGAATAGAAACAGAATCCCAAGTCACCCATTCTACAACCATATTAGAAACTTTCTGCAAGGATTCTTATTTCTATTCAGCAGCTAAAGAAGCTGACAGATAGGTCTTGAGCTCTTTTTATTAAAATCTCCAGGGACATTTCCATTTCTGTTTTATGGTGATGTGAATTTGTCCTGTCTCTACTTAGGGCACTCGCTGGTTTTTGAGCCTCAGAATTAAAAAGTTATTGATTATGACCAAATTGAATATTCAATTTAATCAAACACTGAAGATTTTACTTTTACAGGGACTGTGAAGCGCAAGCAAACCCAGGGCTCTGCCTCTGCAGCTGCTCTCACCTGTGGGATCAACCACTGCTCCCAGTAGAAGAGTTCTGCCACGGCATCACAGAGGTGAGCAGTGTAACCACATCATGTGTATAATCTCAGATACATAATCCAATAGCTGGATGGTCTAAAAAAAAATAATCTCTGAGCCCAGACTGAGGCCCAAGTTCCTACTGTTAGTCGAATACCTAAACTCTAAAGATCACAAGAGGGAAAAACTCTTCAGCAGAGTCATATTGCATCCAGCCAGAACCCGAGACCAGTTTAACTACCATCAACTGAAAGGAAAAAGCAGGGCAGGTTGAAAAACAAAACAGAACACGCAAGCACTTCAGAGGCTTACACAACAGTATTTATAGAGCTCTATATCCACCCAAATCCAGAGAGCACACTTCTCAATCTATCAAGAGTCATAAACCATGAACTTAAGAGTCTGATAAAAAAGCAAATAATTACAAAAATTACAAAAATAATTACAGAAAAACCCCCACCTTCTGATACAAGAAGAAAAAAAAATAGAACCTGAATATGAAGACTCAATTTCATTTAATTTAGCAAGCTGTGTGCACTTATTTGAGTCTTGGTCTTGTAGTCTTAAGTAAGACCTGAGTCTCACTGAGATCCACAATTAAATTTCTACCTAGTTTAACATGGGCCAGAAATTCACTTGATGATTGATGTAGTATTCCAGACCAGCTACTGAGCTGCGTTACAAAGAAGTCCTTCCCTTAAACCAACCCACAGAAAGTTTTAGCCACAAAGCCAGAGCAAGAACCTGAGCAACGTTAAAGCAAGCAGCCAGGAGGCACACATACTCCTGGCAGAAAGTTAATCCTCTCAGTAGTGCACTTTTTTGCAACTAAGGAGAGCCCAGTAAAATTAAGCTTAAACATATTAAGTACTAGTGAACTACACATATTTTTTACCCAAAACCTTCAAGATCAAGGGAGCAGAAGAAGAGATTAGCATTTTTAACATTTTTTTTTTTTTAAATGAAATTTCAGTTATATTCCCTGTTTCATACAGCAATATTTTCTGGTTTAGAGTTGAAAAATGAAAAAAAAACCCCAACCCAAACCAACTCAAAACCTGAAACTGCTTCAGGATACAGGTTTCTTTAAAACACACATTTCAGTGTAACTTGAAGCTAGGGAATAGTTAAGCGGTGATTATAAATTTACAGTATGCAGAGAGGAATTGCAATAACTGTACATTTGGGCAGTGGGCTGAAGTGGCAGAGAATAAATAAAGGCCAGGGGATGTTTTATTCCACCTCTTCCACACTCCTCAAGGACATGGCAGCTTGCATTAGAGGACAGCAGCACGGCAAGCACTCGCAGCGTGACAAAGCCTGCACGTGAACTGCATCCAGGCCTTTTTCAAAATGATATGTACGTATACGTATGTATGCATATACACACACACACATAGATATAGATACGTCACCAAATAAATTGCCTGCAGAGTTTATTCCTCCATTGAAGGCACAGGCTGTCATTGCTGGGAGCCAGAAGCTAAATGCCATCGGGGCGCAGATTCTGATCACGACTTGCCGAGACGCAGGAGCTGCACCCGAATTGTACAATGCCGGTACGTAACTCCCCATAAGGTTATCACATTACAGAGATACCCTTGCCGAATTGGCAATCCCCCCAGTCACCCCTGTGCAGTTGCCTGCCCTCCTGCGGATAGCATATGATACACTAGGGTCAGCTGAAAGAATTTGAAACAAAAAAACAAAACAAAAACCACACAAACCCTCATGAAAACATATGCGCAGGATGACTAT
This sequence comes from Rissa tridactyla, assembly GCF_028500815.1. Taxonomy (NCBI): domain Eukaryota; kingdom Metazoa; phylum Chordata; class Aves; order Charadriiformes; family Laridae; genus Rissa; species Rissa tridactyla. Next base: position 73,935,259 of record NC_071470.1, read on the forward strand.
GAGTTCTGCAGCTGCAACTGCAAAATACCACAAAAAGCTAAGGATAATATATTAATTACTCCTGACAAAGTTAAGTAACACCAGCAGCTACTACTAAAACCGCCCAACATTTATCTTTCTATCGGCAAGCGGAGAGAAGTTTTTGTTCGTTTGCTTGTTTTAAACTAGGCATTAACATTTTCCAGCATGTGCATGCTTCAGGCTGAAAGAATTTGTGTTTCAGGAAAACCGCTATAGCTGTTCCTGAAAAACCAAAGTGAGGGGAAAACACTGTTTTAACAGTTTTCAGGCTTCCTACAACTGACCATTTGAAAACCAATGTTTCCATGTTTTAGCGTAAAGACTTTGAATTGACCTTGGAGTCAGAGGTAGTGCTTTTTCCAGCCTGGGGAAAATCCACTCAAACCCACACCCTAAAAAGCAGCGTTTGCACAGACTCACTAGCAGTTCACAGCATTCAGCAGCAGCATTCCCTCCACAATTTATCCACACTGAGCAAGCTGTAGATGAGGGCTGAACAAAGCTCACTCTTCTCCCTTCCTCCCTCTGTACAGATGCTCATTCTTGCTGTTGTGAGCTGCTGCACCTGAACTGAGATGATGGTCGCTTAATCTTGCCTCAGAGGCAGACTGGAAAGGAAGGGAAGGTCCCAACCTAAACACAAAGGGACCAAGATAGGCAACAATATTTACTCGAGGCTGCTGAGATACAAACGACTGGATGTAAAGGCAGTATTGCAAGGAGAAGGGCAAGCTGAGAATGTGCCAGCCGAGACAGAAGACAGCAGCAGAAGAATGGAGGGGACAGGATATTGGGTAGAGTGGCGAAAAGCTCTGCAGCAACGTGGGTGGAAATACAGGGTTATTTAGACCACAGTCTGGGATTAGGCAGAGAGGCGAAGACTCCAGGACATCATTAACATCTCCCTTCAGCTTACTGTTTACGGCCCTTTTCTACAGCGAGTCTGTTAGCAAAAGGAGCCAGGTCCATTCTTAAAGTTCAACGAGCCACGTGGATGCCAATGCTGTTCCATGAAATGGAATTTATTTCCGTCAACTTCCTTAAGAGGTCCCAAAAGTACTTGTGACTGTGTAGCTTTATGACGGTATGCAACCTTATCTACTACAACTCTGCTTTGTGCACAGGATGAATGAACCATTACCTGGACAGCAAATTTGGAGGAGCAAATTCAAGTATATTCTATAACTGAAAAAAAATTATCATTAGGAAGGGACTGTGCCTCCTTCATTTCAGGAACCTGAACAGGGTTGGAAAGTTTTGACAGAAAAAACCCTTATAGGAGTTCAGGAAGTACAATGTCTGAATTTATCGGAACTGAATTTATCATAACTTTTCCACATGCTATAAAATAGACACTTCTCATACAAACGCATACTTATGCCAAAGATTTCTCTCACTTTTATCTTTGCACCGTGAAAAGACTCCAAAAAGCTAAGCTAGCCAATAGCCCACATTTAAGGTAATTCACAAACTCTTCACTGAGTTCATTAATATTGACAATATAATGAACAATGCAGCCTTTGAATAGCCACATTGATTACATTTTTCTGCAATTAAACTCCATTTACATACTTAGAAATACATACTTACAGAAAACAATATTTACACCTTTACGCATGCGGAGTAATTGTAAACACACAGAGTCCAGAAGAATTTATGGCTGGCTTACAGCACCCCAAACCGTTAAAATTATCTTGGACCGCATTTTCTCAGGCTTTTACATGTATGTAAAAGGAGAGGCAAGAAGAGAGCAGGGCCAGAACAAACATGCCATCTACCGCGAAGGCGGCGCTGGGGAGGGGAAAGCGCGCCGCTCCTGAACATCAGAGCGCACGAACAGTTCCCGCTGCGCGTCCACATGACCCACCGTCAGATGGTAATGATTACGAGGTCCTCGCTTCATTTCCACAGATGTGGCAACGCTCGCGAGGAAGAAACGAAGGGGGAGGGCGCTGGGAGCTGGAGGAGAAAGACCACTGCCTCCTTCCAAAGAAAATTCAGCTTGCTCGCTTCCCCTCTCCTCTTCAAAGTTTGAAAAGGCTGCCTTGTCCTTACAAGGCACAATCTGTTAAACCCATCAATAAAGATCTCGGAAAAAAAGATTCAAACCTGTTAATGCTCAGATTTATGTGTAGAATTTTAAATATCTTTTAAACATTTAGTAATACGAGACTCTCCATTGGACTTCTGTGTCTGTGCTTTAAGTATTATGGAATACAAAATTAAGTTCACAATCTAGTATTTTTGTCATAGGAATGGTTCTCAAGTTCCTAGGCTTAGCAGATGGTCGATAACAGATTTCACTATTTCCTGTTTTTCCCCCATTTTCTTGGATTTCAGCAACAGAATAGATCTTTTCCTGAGCAATCTGTTCAGTTTGATTGCGTGTCTTTTCTGAATTACATCCAGTACATATTTTTCTTTTGTAGTTTCCCCCCCCGTCCCTTCTCTGAACACTGAAAGTTTTCTCTTTGGTTTGTAGTTGCTGGACAAGAACAAAAGCAAACCTCACATGAAGTAGACAAAACGCATGTTAACTTCCATGCTGCTTTTCTCAAGTTGTTTTTATTATGCAAATTATTCCCAACAAGTCAGACATGCACATACACTTCCTAACCTGTAATTTTGTTTTTGCAGAACCATAATTCACTTCTCTCCCTCTCAGCTCTACCACACTTTCCAACTTTCAGGATTCCTCCACAGAGTTACTCCTAATTATCTCCATACGTGCATTACAGATAAGTGCCCTGTTCCTCTGTAACTAACTTAAAAATTCTCTAATTCGGAAGAAATCTACCTACTGCCTCGAAACTACCTCCGCCCACAGAGAAAGGACTGAGATGCCTTCCCTGTCTTTCTACATGCTCGCTCAACGTCAAGGTATGTCTCCACTCCGAGGTTCGCTTTGACGCAGCGGCTGCTCCCGGCTACACAATCTAGATGTGATGGAGAGGAACACGTTCAGCAGATTTATAAAAAGTTTGAATTGCTCTTGAGAACAGAGTCATACGCTGGCCTCCTTGCTGCTATAAAGGGAAATGCTTACAGCAAAGAGACAAGAGAGGAAAATCCCAGGTTTGCTAGCTCTTTAAGCCAATGCAATAAATCAAGACTTATGTAACTTCTTTCTTTCCCCTCCTAAAAATACATTCTTAGCTTGAAATATAATTATTAAGACTGAAAAATTAAGATGATGCTTCCATGGTTTTTACTAGTTCTTAAGCTGGAACCTGGAGGCCTTTGCAAGAAAGCTGCTCTTGGGAAGCAGGAAGGAAACACAGGCGTCAGTAATCCACCAGGATGGAGGAAGATGCTCAGTACCAAGAGCTGACAACCGTGCAAACGAGCGCTCTGGCCTTCATCCGAAATGCTGAGACAACAGAAGGGAGACTACTGTTCACCTACAGTCTTGGGGACCTGCCTCCCTCACTGTGATGGTACAAGCGAACATGAATAAGGTCTGCTCAATGGCTGTTTGGGTTTCAGAGGAGCTGATCCACTCTGGATCACATGCTCACCCTGGTCAGGGGCAGGAGCTGCAGCCCAAGGGAGGTGGATGCTCCCTGGGGTGGGTGCTGCACCCATGGCAGACATGCCCCTCCCGGCGCTTCGCACCTCCCACCACCCTGTGAGGGGTTGTTGGTCTCCGCAGATACGTGTGAGTTGCACACAAGGTCATCTCCAGCACCTCCGGCTCGCCGAGCACAGATGGAGGCACTCCAAGAGCAGAAGACTATTTCTGGCCAGCCAGTTCACACTGCTGTTGCCTGTCCCAGCTAAGATGGGCCACGGCCCTTTGCTTCCAACCCCAGATCAGGTGCTGCTCCTAAGGAGAACCAGTGGCAACCCTCCCTGCCGGCACCGAGGGGCTCTGTGCCCTCTTACTGACAAGGACAAACTTCAGCAGTGCAACACTACACCTCCTTCTTCTAGGGAACATCAGAAACCTTGAGGGTCTGCTTCTTGGATCAGGGGAGCTGTAATCTTTTTATAACTAGTTAAATGATGTCATATGCTCATTAGCTTTCCAGACTCTATTTGGAAGGCAATTTTTTTTTTTTATTCTCTTGTTCTCTTTTTTTTTTTCTTGACTGCTTAGTTTTTATTCAGCACGAGTACTCTGCTCTGAAAATACTGCCAAAGGTTTTCCACATTCTCTGCACAGCCCTCTAACTGCATTGCAGAAAAATAAGACTCATATATACACATTCAACCTTGCTCCTCAAATGTCTTTAAAAGTTTCCTCTTCATAATTCAAGTTCCTACTGGAAAAAAATAAGTTGATAATCTACACAGAAATACAATTCTGCATGTTCCTGCACCAAGCCAAAACCACAGAATTTACTGCCACAGAAAACACAGAAGTAAAATGAATGAAAAGAATCTATCATTTTTTTTCTTCAGTCTCTGCTGGGTCATTGCAGTAATCCAGGAAAAGAAATCTTCTGAAATAAGAACTGAAGCACTAGATTCAGCTACCATGCTTCAATGCATAAGAAGTGCCTACTCACACACAGCCTTTGTAAAATTAAAAGCAATTATGAAATGATACAGAAATTGCCTTGTTCAGCCTGGGATTAAAAATATTAATCTTAGGTAGGATGTTAGGAAAAAAATATTAATAGAACAATCGCTAACGTATCCTGAAACTCTATTTAAGTTCATTTGAGAGGGCTGTAGGGTTGCCCAGCGTGACTGTCTGAGCTGTTTCATCATGTGGTTTGCAAGTTGCATTTAGACAAATCAGAATACAAATGCACCCTAACATTTTTGACCATATCCTAATTGTCCATAGAGTAGCTAGAGTACTTTTTTTCTGACACATTTTCTTAATAAGTTAAACAGATATTTCTCTCACTGGATTCTAATGAATGACAAGTCTGAACTTCATTTTTTCCCTATTTGTACCAGAAGGAAAGAAACCAGCAGAGAGGTTATCTTTCTGTTACAGCACTGAAGTTCTTCCATGCTCAGCAGAACTGGTTATGAAACTGGAAGAGACTCCACAGTTTGCACAGTCCTACAGTTTACAAGGTAATCCCTCTCATAAATTCCTAAGTCCTATTTAAAAAGAATCAAATATTTTGATCTTATTACTCCCGTTCAGAGATGTTTCTGAATGTTGCCTCTTCCACAACTAGAAGCTTTTTAATGTCCAGGTTAAAGTCACACAACCCAAGCTATATGCACTCATCCTTGTCCCAGCATTATTCTCCTTCACCTTAAAAAAAAAAAGCCCAAAAATTTTTAGAACAGTCCTTACTCCTTCTAAAAGTCCGATTTAAAAACAGAACACACACCCCGCCCCCACAACCATACATTCTCTCAGCCTTCCTTTTCCTCAGGTAAATAGTACCTGCTTAACTACTCTCAAGTCACAAGAAGGCTGCTCTTCTCCTGAGTTTGCAAGTAGGATGGGCTCTCTGGAGCACTGAACACCATTATTAAACACCGTACAACCTGTACTGCATGGATCTTCTTATTTATTTTCAGAATGTTACTTCTCTGTGGTCTAATGGTGTCCCAAGTCTTTCTTCTTCACATTTTCATAAAAATAGTACTGCTCTACTAAAATGTGCTCCCTTAGCACAATGATGAGGATTATCTTCACCACACAAAAGGATCAGAGCCGTGTATAGGCACTGAATACCTAATTATAGAAGTGGGACAAGGCTCAAACATAGGAAATGCAAGATCATGCATTTAGTTGTTCTCGACTTTTAGTTGTTGCCATAAGCTTGGGCAGAAGAAAATGACAGAAGACAGAGACCAGTTCTTATCTACTAATAAGCATTCTCTAGCACAACTCATTTGCCTCTCCCTGTGAGACGCTCTTAATCCAACACATCTCTATTTTTTTAAATTCCTCCCTAGTTTAAAGTCATATATTTTCAGTTTGCCACTCTACCAAAGGGTCCACTGAAATTTAATCTTAGCCTTGTAAGATTACTTTTGGCAAACATTTTATTTCAATTACTTTGCGTCTACCTACTTTTCTGACATATGTTTTTCTAGTGCTTCGCATACTACAGATCTCAGGTTTGTAGGCCTGCAGTTATGTGGATCAACATATTCTGTTTCTTGAAGTTTAGTATTTCATGGTAAATGTTTCCCATACTGGCTAATGAAATAAGCCTCTAGAGGAATTTGAAACCTCTGCCTCCAGTCTGGGGCTGAACCAAAAAAGGAGTGGGTCCACTGATTTTGGTGCAACACTAAGGTCTCTGCCAGAAAGGATCCCTAAAACTTTGTCAGGACACAAATGGAAAATCAGTCCTAGGAATTACCGCAACTATATTTTATTACTTCTTCAAAGATAAATTTCACCCCCCTGGAACTTTTGCTTCCAAAGAGATTCAGTAATAAAGACCTTCTTTGGAGGTTACCAGAATGCATACACATGCAACAGTTTCAACTGGCAACTGCTACTCACCTGAGCAAGAAACACATTTTACTAATTCTGTTCCCTAGTGAAGGAAGATCTGTGAATCACACAGGAATTACTTTCCCAGTTAGACACATTTTTTTCCCTCTGTCTCCCCTCCATAGATGCAAATATATAATATAACAGGGTCTGAAATCAGAATGAAAAACCATTGCAGGAAACAAGTTTTCAGACAGTGAATTCTGAACAGATGGTTTTCTAGTTCATACAAATAGCTGTGCTCACATGTGTTTTAAGAGATTTGCAGCAATGTACGTTATGCTCAGGAAAAGATGCAGTAAAAGATTTTACCACTTGACTGACTAAATTAACTCATGCTTGAGATTTGTTTACAAGCACTCTTAAACACTATTAACAATTGAAGTTTAACAATGGAAGTAAATGAGGTGCAGTATATGAATGGCAAAATGACCCTTTTTTCGGTTTCCCGTGCAGGACAGAAACCTGATCAGTTAAATCACCTTTTTGCTTCAAACGAGAGTATTCTCACTTCCTCTTTGGCACAGTTTTTTCTTCGTCATATGATAAAATGTTTATGTTAAAAATATGCATGAAGTTAGATAAAAACATTGCAAAAATTAAACAGGAATTCAACATCTGACCAGGAAGAAAGATACTGTTGACGCATGAATACGCTGCAAAACATCCCCGAAGCCATTAATTTCTCTATCAAAACCAAGAAAACTCATAGATTCGGTGTGTATAAAAAGCTGCATTACCTCACTCAGAAGGAACGAAAGCAAGAATAAATCTGAGAGAAAGCAACTTTCTCAGCATAGCAAACTTAGTGAACTTCAGCCTTGGTTTATCATCATTTATTGCGAGGACAGAAACCAGCCAGGCCTGGCTGTGCAACTCGCAACTCCAAACAGCCCGGGATGCACATTGCTCCGTCGTCACGGCTTGTTTGCAGTGAGTGACATTAAGGAAGTTTCTTTCTAAGAAAGGGAAAGGACAACAGCTCATGGTAAATTGCAAAGCAAATAAAAAAACCCATACAGCAGAGACTGATTTTATATGCATGCCCTCTGTACCTTGAAAGCGTTGGGGTTTTTTGTGTGGTTTTTTTGGGGTTTGTTTGTTTTTTTAATTTTTGTTTTTTAAACAGTCAGACCATCAGGAAAATGTTATGCCCGACTTTCTACAGACCAGTAGCTGCTTTCTGAACTATTCAAAGCAAATATTTACGTTTCTTTGGGAAAGATTCTGCCATATTCAGGGAAGAGAAGAGACGCAAATCAAAACTGAATTCATGAATACAAAGCAATTCCTGGAGAGGCACATTCCCCCTCCCCCAACTACTTTTTGTACAACCGGATTTGTAATGGGGCCATTTGGCATTTTTTAGTATGAAATATTATAATCAGCTCCTTCTCTCTGTTGTACGCCACTGTCACCCTGATGTATTTTTCTCACAGAACCATCACTTTTGGGACTACTCTATCATAAGAGCCACCACGTTACATATGACAATCTGTACTAGATAAAATGAAGGGCATCCAAACAGGGACAAGGTCATTTAGACTTCAGAATCTTTATGGAGAGCATATAAATTGTGTGTTAAGTATAAAAAAATGTACAGAAAAATCAAGATTGCATGAAAAGTGTTTTAAGTTGGTATGATTTGTGATAAAATTAGCAAGAATAGTATCTCTGCCAAGCGCTATAAAATGATGATGCAATAATTTTACCCTTTCAAGTTAGCACATGTATGGAAGTGATTAAAATGCTTCCTTTCTAAAATCAAAAAAGAAAACTGCAACAGAGGATGTTAAATAACTTCTTGAAGTTTAGGCATGGAAAGGAGCAGTGCAAATTCAACCACTCATATTACACAGACTAAGGGAAGGAGTAAGATGTGTTGTTTTTTCTTGACTGAAATCTATAGTCAACTCTTTTGCAATGAAATGAGAATGGCATACATTTTCAGGTTGCATCTCCAGTATCACTAAATTCTCCAGCTGAGAACTAAGTTGACTAGCTTAGAAGGACACCATACCGAAGGTAACAGCTACGGTACAAGAAACTACTGTTGTGACACACACAGCAACGCTGCCGAAAATATTAACATTCTCCCCACCCTTTCTCCAATTGCTAATACACCAATGCCAGGAGTTTGGCTAAAAGGGAAAACGACATGAAAATTCTTGCTTTAGAGAAGACGTGTTGATAAATTCTTGCTTTAGAGAAGACATTTTGATATAAACAGCACTACTGAAAAAAAGTGATAAAATTCACATCCTCCAAATATTAAAGCTACAGGTTCTACCCTTCCTAAACACGTTATGAGATGCATACAACATTATACATGAACCCTCATTTTCTGTTCTACATATGCCGATGACTCATTTGCTTACTTGATCTTGCACTTCGATAGATCTGCAGGCTCTCTCTTAGCACCACAGGGGGCACCGAGAGGAGCCTGTGTTAGAGAATGGATGTCACCAACTAAGCAGCTACCAAACAAATGAAAAGAATTACGCTACAGAAACAGAAGTCTTCAGATTTGACGATACAAGCTCTAGACCTCCCACAGCCTCTAACAAGTTGTCTGAGTTTCTAAATGCACAGATTGCTTTCCAAGGCTGAAACTAAGCAACTAAGCTACCGCACTAGTAACCAGCAATTGTAGAGAACCACCACTACTGTCTGGTCACAAACGCACGAGACAGCGCTCAGCTAAACCACCATCTTTGCTGCTGCCTGTCAAAAACAAAACACTAAGGGGACAGTTAACAGTCTTTACAGGTTCCAGTAAGCCCGCTGGTGATTATAACCACCCTAGCACTCAAATTTCTGCAGCTACCCAAACCCAGACAATGCCAAGCAGATTGATCCTCTCTGCCATCCAAATCCAACTGGGAATCCCAAACACTTAATGCCAGGTCATGCCCAACATAGTAAGTCTCTTCAGAATTGGCACCACTTGCTCCAGCAAGCATAGTGTCCATATCGCCAATGGTCAAGCCATGACAGATGGGGAACCAGCTCTGGACTAGCCAGACAGGGACTCCGATCCACAGCTCTACTTTGCAAAATAATGCCCCAGACTTTGGGCAAAAAACCCACCCTAGTTTGGTAACAAATGAGAGGCCGCACTGAAAAATAAAGAATACCAAGTGACAAATGGCAGAACAAAAAAAGTATAGGAAATTCATTAGGAAAAATAAAGATGTTGGACAACGTTCCCCAAATGACATGGTTTATGAACAAAACTGACAACAAGAATAGAAAGCCCAGGAAAATCAGAAAAGACCCATTACTAGGTAGCTCTGTTAACGATTACACAGAGGACAGACATGCTGAACAGAAAGCAGCAGATTACTTCGATTCAGAATGAGAGGCTTGCATCATGGGAATGCGATTAATAATTTCCACCCCATTGGTTGTTTAAGCATCCTCCTAATTTACGTCTATTAGGGATATGCATATTTAGATTAGCAAGCCTGAGCAAGCTGTAACAAGCCTGTATTCAGGAGTTTGACTGAATAAGAGATCTGCCCCAAAGAATATAGTTTTTAGAGAAATTCTGGGAAAAGCCAATAAAAAGAAAGAAAAGCAAGGAAAAGCTTTCAGGCTGTTGGAAGACAAGCCTCAAAAGGCATGCACACAGTCCGTTACTGATGCAGGCTGAGGTTAACTGACAAAAAGTTCACGCGTAAATATGAACTCAATATTTCTGAGAAATGTATTCTCTTAAGACATTTTAACTTAGATTATCAGTGTACGAACCGGAGAAAGCACACATTAGAAAACAGACTAATAATAGGTTGCCATCTCCACAGGCAGCTGCAGGTGAAGGAGCATCACTGCATGCCGCTGCATCTGGCTCTGCAGGACTCAGATCTCGGCCTGGCACCGCGCTGTACTTACTCTCCAATCACTAATATTTTCCTGGATATTTGATTAGCAATAAATTTAAAGACTGGAAGAGGACGCAGCATTAATATGGCAGCGCTCTGGACTGGTAAGCCCATTCAACAAACACTTTCTAAATTTTGCCTTTGATATCCATCTAGAAAGGGGTGCCACCCATGGGACTTCTCTCTCTCTCTCTCCTTTTTGCTGCTGTCTTTTTTTAGGGTGGCTAAAATGGGCCAGAGCAACCCAACAGGAGCTCACCATGAACTGCTGGAGTAAACCAGGCCATGGTAATCTTTAGATTAATTTCGCTGGAGTACTCAATTATGAAACGAGTGAAAGCAAACTAACAGGGAATACACAACACAAATGTCCACAAGCCAACACGTTTGTGGGAGAGATGCAGAAAAGAACAATTTGAGGACTGAAGATAACAGAAAATTTAAAAATAGTCCATTTTTATTAAGAGAGACTATGCATACAAAAAGGTCTTTTAAAGAGCTTTTAAACAATCGCCTATGACTGATCAGGAGAAAAGCTTTTAACAGGCAGGGTAATAAACCACAGAAACAAGCTGGGAAGTGAAGCTATAGATCCTCCATTTTTTATTAAACTCTAAAAAAGATGTATGGTCTCATTTGGAAGATACCTCAGCTAAAGAAATTGTGCTTTTGTTAAGTACGCGGTGCTGAATTCCGTGCTGCACAGTGCTGGGGTCCGCAGGCTGAAATTCAGTGGCCGGGATGGAAATACCTACCATAGGGCTCTCAGATGCCTTCTGCAGGCAGCATCCGCCTTCAGAAGGTTGACTTTTTCTGTGCTTACAGCCTTGTTTAAATGTTGTAATACCACCACAGTTATTTCCCCTTAATCTGCTAACATAACAGAGCCAACAGCTTTTTCTGCCTTAAGCTGTATGCATCGACTAATTTTCTTTTATTAAAAAAGAAAAAAAAGAAAAAGGAAAGATGACTCCTAATTCATTATTTGCTTCATTTCTATCCACAAGATGAATAAAGCCAAATGAATGCTATTTCCACAGTCCTTATGCTTGAAGAAAGCATATTACAGGACCATATTTAATGTTAATTTAATATTCATCAAACTGATCCTATGTAAATTACAGAACATACTTATGCAGAGAAAAAATTTTTTGCTCAACTTTCATTGTGACTCAGTTTTTCCAAGACAGCATTAAGAAACTTGCTAGAAATGAGCTTATTTCACAATGCTAAGAAGAAATTGAATCGTATACCAAACCCCTTTCTAAGTACGGTGAAATCCCCATTATCGGCAGCGTTGAGATGAATCCTACATTCAAAACAGCATAGTTTTATATCACCAGCAGCAGAAATGGTTCTTCTAATCATTCATTTAAATGGACTTTATTATTTTTCTATCCAGCTAAGTAGAAAATTATGCCTGGCTATCTCAAGCGTAATTTACGACAGAAAGGTCCTATAAAAGCTTCAGGTTAGATTTCCTCAATGAAGGCCTTGTTGGACTTGCAAACAACTTTGCAAAGGCTCACCATGTCACTCCTCTGTAATATCTAGAATATGATCTATGCTAAATATCTATATGTAAATATTAAGAAAACCCATACACTGTACTATCTCCTCCTAATTTTCTCCTGGTTCTCCAAGATGTCACAATGATGTTTCAGAGAAGTAAGGCACTGTCACACAGAGGAAGCTGTTTCAATGAAAAATGCTTCATGTACGTGCTACAGCTCTTGATTCTGAACAACCGACATTTCGTACAGCCTTGCTCAAAGCCATCATCAGCTTGCAGTCACGTCTATCACGCCCATATGCAGATCCTCGGTTTGTAAACATCTTTTCAGTAAATGGGATCAATATACAAATATTAACCCATTAGTGGCAGATCTCTAAAAGTAAGGGCCCACAAGCTTGTCACAAAAGCTGATGTCCCACCAACAACCAGCAACCTTTTCTTCCTTAGCCTGCCAGCACCTCCTGCAAGCCACAGCGGGTTAAAATCCTCCACTGCGTGGCTGAGATCGGTTGGTGTTGGAGCATCAGCAACTAAAACTCACAGCCACTGCACATTTGCCGCTGTAGAAGGAATATTTAACTGCTAGTCTTTAATTTAACACTAACACTTCCCCAAAATAAAGCACATCTATATGCACTAAATAAGCACACATACATCAACTGCAGTACAGTCTCAAAAGCCTCATTAAGTAAAAAAAAAAAAAAAAACCAAACACACCTTGAACCCAACAATGCATCTTCCTGTGGGCACCACAAATAACATCACTCATCGGTACGTTAAAAAATAAAAAATTAACCCCAGAAACATCTTGTCTTTTACTCCTGCAGGCCAATGCCGCTCTGCGACAAATGAAATACCACTTTCCACATCAAGAAACCTGTTAATCTGGTCCCAGATACCTGCTCAAATGCATCTATATTGAAGTCAATGGGGTTGCACAGTGGGTCTTGGTCGGCATAATTTTAAGACCAGAGGGCTGCCCAGATGTGACCTGGGACAAGGCTCATCTAAAGTATTTGTATTCCTGATGAAGAAGCACCAACTGCAGGAAGAAAACTTGATTTTCTGACCTCAGAATCAGACCGCAGCAAGATAAAACATCTCCCAACTAGCTGAAGTGAGATGAAGTAAAATGAAGGAAACAACTAACATCACATCATGTTTATGGATGCTTTTAAAGTGAAATTGTATTAAATTATCACAGTACTTAGGTCTATTTACGAAGTAAGAGTAAATCTGAAGAAAACCCTTAACACCGAGTATTAAAGGTAGTATACAAACTAAGGGCAAAGCATTTTGAGCACAAAGACTGCAATCTACAGCTCGAGCTTGTGTCACCTCCTTCATACACACCACAGACTCCTTAACATCAAAATCCTCCCCTGTCCATAGGTTTTGCAAAACCTCCATTCCAAACAGAAGAGGTGGAAATCTGGGAAGTGTTTTGTGAAATTAAGAAAGAAGAGGTGCTCGTGCACACCTGCCTCCTGCAATGTGCTCCTTCCACTGGGCAGAGGAGAGCATCTCCCAGCCCCACAGCTCTGCCACCAGGGCAGGTGGCCAACGCCACTGAAATGCACCTTGCTCTGGCGTCATGGGCCGAGCGGGGAAGCAGCCTCACCTTTAGCTCTTTGCGGTGCAGGAAAGAACAGCCTCCTGAATTTAAAATGCAAAAGCTCAGGTTTGAAAAAGCAAGAATCCTTGCTCTTCGCATTAAATTACGTCTTTCCTCAAAGATCTGCAAGCTGCATCCCCATTGAGCTCCGAGTCACGATGCTGACAGGTCACCTTAGGTGATGGTAGCAACAGAAAAAACAAGCCTATGTGTGTGCTGCCCTTTTTTTTTTTCTTATTTTTTTAAAATGAAATACATAAGCCTTTGCAAGATGGTTTTAGTTTAGAGAATTTATTTGAAGATGGTATTCCGTACAGTATGCATTCCAGTATTCTGCTTTTTATTTATTTAAAAAAAAAAAACAAACCAAAATTAACGAAAAGTGACAGATTGCATCTTTTCATTTGCTTTCTTCAGCCATTAAATTGGGGAATGGAGAGAAATATAGGTCACTTCCATATATTTCAATGGCTTAAGGAGAACTTACGGTAGAAAAGATCAGAACGACAAGAAAGAGCCCCTTGAAAAATGTAAGAGCATTTAAGAACATGAATCATTAAATGAGAGAGAATTATTATTTTGGAATATACTCTAAATAACTTAGTCTAATATTCCTGTTGTGACCTAGACAAAAATCCCTACTGCCTCAACAGAAATTATTCCCTACTGCACAATATGAGTTGCCTCGAACATTCACTGTGGATATTCATTTACATATTTATGAGAAATACAACTGACATATTTTGCGTATTGACTGATACTAGTCAATCACACGCAGAAAAACAAAGTAAGAGGTGAGCAGCAGCCACACGACACCGATATTTCTCCAAAAGCCTTGGGAAGTTGAGAAGGCACAGGACAGCAGCAATGCTCTCTTCAGAGCTATAAAAATCTTTAAGCAGCACAAGTGCCTGTGCCAGCAAATATGTTTCAGAGATGCATGTTTAGCAGATCCAGGCATATCCCAAAACACTAACCTAAAACTGCAGGGGTAACCGCTGCCCACTATGTATTTTCCGCACGCACTCGGTCTTTGCAGAGTGGTTACAGAGCTCCAATACCAGTGAGTTACAGGAAACAAGTCCACACTATCAGCAATGTTAATTAATATACTTAAGATCAGAATAAACTGAAGTTGCCACAGACATTTCCGAAGCCTTACAGCACCATTCACTTAGCTTTCCTCAGTGCTCCAACCCTATCCCCGAAACACCTGGTCCTTGAAAAGCCCTTCAACTCCAGCGATAAAGCACCGACTACCGTCTTTTAAGCCAAACAGGTATTTTATTTGTAAAAATCTGTTTCAGGTTTCAGAAGAGAGACCTTGCAAATAATGGATTATGAAGCAGGACATTGTAGAAATGTCAGTGTTTGCTTTGCGGCATCCTCTTAGGTTTTTTTTATAGTTTTAGTGGCAGAATTGCATCAGCTTGCATGGGTTTGTCAAAATCTGGATCACGGACGGTCTCACTCTGCTAAGAATGGTATCCAACACAGACAGGAAAAATGTTTCTATACTTCTGTGGAATTAACTCCTCCATTAGGTAGGCCTCATAAAAAAAAAAAAAAATAAAGTCAGTCAATACATTTTTGGCCTATTTCCAAAGTTTTGCTCTGCTTGCGGTATAAAACTCTTCAGGTGTTGAGCGCTATATGGATTGTTTTAAGTGTCTCTTTCCGCACACAAACAAACAATAATCTCTGTAAAAATATTTTCCATGCATTTACTGCTCATTATAAATAAAAAGCTTGTGAAAAAGACAAAACCTCCAGAAATATTTTTTCAATAGAAAACGCATCCAAATACAGCTTATAGAAAAAAGCAAGACAAAACAACCAGAAGCCCTTCCTGGCCAGGAGATCAAGCCAGCTCCCATCACCCCGGGTTTGAATCCCCGCCTTTCCTTCAGCACTGTCTCCTTGCTCTCAACCCAAAGGCCTAATTCTTAACATGGAAAGGGGCACAGGGAAAGGTACCGGAAAGTCCTTATATATTGTAAAGGACGGCACAACTGGAATGGCAAGGATGAATGGCTGTAGCAGATGATGCACATAGGAAAGCAGCAGATGGTACAGGGCCTTTATAGGACTTCATTGCTTAGCTCGATCTAAGCAATGGAGGCAAACATTTGCATTTGATGAAGGTCACAAACACCTTCCAACGCCCATCCTCCCAACACGCTCAATATGCGGAAGATTTATTGCAGGCCCCACCCTGTTTAACATACCAATTCTCACAGTATAATAATCAGTGGTAACATATGAGCAAGCAAAATCAAGTCCAATCCTGTAATCCATACACAGTGCTTCACCAGATGCGGTTCTGCAGAACTCAGAACAGTTCTAAATTGAAACTACTGAAGAAATAATTAGAGATGTAAATGGTAACTTAGAACTTTCAAGAATACTATACATTGCACCACAAAATTAGCAAGAAAAACAACCTAGTTAAATGTAGCAGGAAAAGCAGCTCCCCACTATGCTTCTCACCCTAGTATATATGTGAAAAAAATGGAAGCCAACAGAAAGTTTTACTAATTAGAAGTGTTAAAAGATAAGAAAGGCAAAGTACAAATCATTATTACCATGAATAAAACAAAAAGGCTTGTTTAACTTTACCGGAACAGGCAAAAAGGAATACCAGGAGCCATATTGAAATTGTGGAACTGCTGCTAATAGCAGGGAAAAAAGGCAAAAAAAAAAAAAAAGCAGACATACAACAGATACTTTTGCTCTGTATCTGAAGGAGTTAAACAATGCTAGAAAACAGCTATTAGCATTTAACTCTTTGAGATCACTAGGTCCAAATAAATTGTATCCAAAGTAACAAAAAACACCCAAGAGATTTATCTGCATTATTAACACTCCTTTTCAGAAAGTCCTAGAGCACCAGGGAAGTTCCAAAAGCCTGGAAGAAAACTAGGGTTGCTGCAATACTTAAAATGACTAATTGGGGAGATTAACTTTATGATAGCCTGTCATGTGGATACTGAGCCCATCCAAAATAATGAGAAGTTTGATTTAGGATTTTATTAATAAAGACTTTAATTAATAAGCATCAAGTAATTAAAGCAATTAATATCAAACAAGCTCATGGAAAGTAAGTCCTGTCAAACTAATTAATTTTTTTTTGACAGAACTTTAGTTTTTGACTTGTTTTTAGCTGCAAAGACAAGCGTTGATGAGATATGCTACTTCTGCACGGAACTTGACTCAGTTCCGCACAACATCTTGATTAAGAAACCAGGAAGATAAAGAAAGCATTAGCAAACACTCAAGCAGACAGGGAGGCAGACGGAGAGGTGATGGGCAAGCCTGAAAATGCAGCTGCGATGGAGACCAGCTCCTCTGGTCCCTACAGCACTGGTTATTGACACCACGGGAGGGAGACTCCCGGAGCTCCGTCTGTCTGACCCAGCCCACAGCAGCTTCACCAGCCTCGAAACACCCATGCAAGGAGCAAAAAATTTGATTACAGAAATGTTGTCTTTTACAAACATAGCAAAAAAACAGGGCCTGAAAGGTGGGCAGAAGTTCAGAGTAAAATTAAAGCACGTTTTGCTTTCCTTCAACAAGCTTACAAAAAGTTGATTCTCATGCACTGGCACAGATCGTAACCCACTGGAGCGCAGCTACAGCAGCCTTTGCTTTTGCATGCTTTCTGTATATATCCCTAGTATTTTGAGGCACTGTGCAGTAGCTAAGCGTTTGTCTAGAAAACTCAATTTACAAAAACAAAAAAAAAAGAAGCTGAAAATAAAACAAAAGACAAGAACAGTTCCCTTTCGCTTCTGCAACCGCATGCAATTGCCATTCTCATTTTCACAATAACCTCTAAACATACCTCTAAAGAAAATATTGACTGAATTAAATACCGAATCAACTCATCACAATAAAAAAAAACTCAGCAGCTTCCATCTTCGTGCATCTTGTCCTGCACTGCTTCCACAACTACTTAACTGAGAAGCTAAGTAACTCTCCTGAAAGATAAAGGTTGCTTACACCTTAATGTTTGATACAGTGACAGGCATCATCCCGAAGTCTTGCTTTTGCAATGATTTGCAAGACTTCCCTCCCTTCCCTACTTTGCTTGGAAGCAGAGACACAATTTCTACATTTTGCTGTAAACCTTTCCTGCTCTTCTCCTCAATTAAAAATATCCCAAACCTAACAGCTTGGAAGAGAGGTTTTGGAGACTAAACAAAGTCCTAGATGGACTTCTGGATCCCAACCAACTTGTGATTTCCAAGTGGCAAAACGGTGACTTTTAAGCAAGAAGATTAAACACTCACAACCAAAACCAATAGGAGAGAAGCCAAGACAAACTGAAAAACTGAACAGTCAAAAATAAGGCAGAAACTGCGCTGCAAAACTCAAAAGAAGCTTGAGGAACCCATATACCAAATTGCTGCAGAGAGATTAAAAGAAAGTGAATGAGACCCTCTGCAACTGCTTAAGCATTCTGGTTTTCCAACTCTATGCATGTTACCTGGTGGATAAGTATATGTCTGTCTTTATCCTGCATTTTTTGAGTTGCAAAAGTGTGACTAAATACCAACATAAATAGTAGCAAATTATACATTGTCAGAGCATCTAAGCGGTATAATAGAACCCCCACGAAAATACAACCTCCTCAGACTTTTATTTTATTATGCTTCCTCATTACGCATATTTTTGAAGTTAAAGATCTTTGGAAAATAACAGAATTGTTCTTAATACATATAAAACACGCATTCTAGGTATACCAGTAACAGTTAAAGCAATACTGTCTATAACATTTTTTCAACTCTAAAAGATATATTGGAAAGTGATTTTTAAGTATTCTTAAGTCATCTTGAAAACTACTACCAGAGGTGAAAGGTATCAGCTTGATTATTTTTTTCCTACACAGTGAATAGTATACAGTGAAGCCTACTCAACCTTTTCACAGTTTTATTTCAAGGTGGAAGTGAAACTAAATTAGAATGCCAAAAATAATTACAATTTTAACAGACTTTCGCCAAACACACAGGTGCTATAGAAACCTATTGACATTACTATTTCAACAAAACACTTTTCTGATATACTCTTAGAGTATAACTAAAACACTAAGGACGCCTGTGGGAAATTCCACATACCGGACAAGAATTTTGGATCTACTCTGATTCCAAACTGTATCAGTTGCTCTATCAAGTAAGAAATTACCACGTCCTACAGACCTTATATTAAAAAACCCCACACCTTTCTGTTTCTCAAAGTCTCAAAGCAACCAGAGGGAAAGAGTTCTGCAGTCAGCCTGCTGGATGCCTGTAATCTTGATGCAAATTACCAGAGTTGAAAAAAGTTCAAGTAATGTTTAGGCATAGGTTTCCACAACATCAAAAAAATCCTCTTTACTGCAGTTCTAGAAAGGGGGTGGGGGAACCAAACGATGGGATACTGTTGAACACAATTATCTAAAAGATGCCATTCCACTTCCAAACTTAAATGCATAGCAACAGCGGATGGATCTACAAGGACAATCATGCAAGAGTATTTCACAAAACCACCATGAAAACAGAACAGGTAAGAACAAAAATTCTTCAAATTTGCAGCTCTAGGTACTGTGGACTTACAAACCCTATTAGAAACTGTATCAGTTTAAAAAAAAAACCAAACAAACAAAAAAACAAACAAGAAAAAAAACAATTACAACTCAAGTATGACCCAAATTCACTGTATTCGGGCCCTACAATGTCCTCTGTTAACATCCTTTAGCCAGAGGTTAGCTGCAAACTAGCCCCTACAAACTAGGACATTGCCAGAAGGACACATTCTGTTACCAAAATATTATTTTACTAACTCAAGATGAACAGATGTCTTATTTAGACAAGAAGGGAGACAAGGAAACACAATTAAATTCAAGCAATTGCAGCAACAGAATCCCTCCTTCTGAGTAGATAACAGCTTCTAAAGTGGAATATCTCTTAAAAAACAAAAAACCCAACATGCCAGTAGCATCCAAAGCCATGTGTTTCCACATCCCTCCTCTTATCACCATAATCCTGCTGGTCACGTTGACAAATGTAATTTCTTGACTTGGTCCTTGCTGATGAGCTGTTTCTATAACGCAGATGAAGACAGTATATATACAATAAAAACATCAATGCTTTAAAGGTGTTTTTGTAATATTTGTACTGCCTACACCATATATTGCCACACAATTTTCCAGTTTCACTTGGGTCGGGGATTAGTTGCCAAATGACTGTCACAAAAAGCGGACGGCACTGGGTTTTGACCTTTTTTTCCTTGCCTAGGCAATTATTTTTGAAGAAGAATAAGTCAAGAAATTAATGGTGACCTGATGAAGACCAGTTCTTACCACCTTTTGAAGGATCTTACACATTTCACTGTTCCATGAGCTGCTGGCCCTTTTAAGATCCTTTTTTTTGTGTTTTCTGTTAATTTGCAAAGTGAAACTGCCAAACGGACTTGGATATGCAAAGGGAAGAGCTCATAAACAGAATGAAACTAATTTAAACATGTATCAAGAACATGCGCATCAATAAGTGAAAGAAAATAAATACAGGAGTAACAAGTCCAAAGAGAAAAAATTCTCTAAAGATGCAAAAATTAACAGCGATTAATTAATAAATGACCCAGCACAGATTTGAGATAAACTGTAGAGTAAACATTTGTTTGTAAAGATGACCTTTTCTTCCCGTTTTAATTTGTGATTAATAAGGAACTCTCCTCTCTCAGGCAAAAAACCCCACACCAAACAAAAACCAAACCAAAAACCCCCACCCAGCTGCCCCTGTGGGAGTACAAACCTTCTGGATTTTCCTTCAATACAGGGAAGGAAAAAGCAAGTTCACAGCCACTCCTCTCCATAACCTTTTGCTGATAGGGCTCACCTCTACAGAAGGCAAGCCCTTGAGGAAAAGCATCATCCCAACTACTCGAGCACACCCAAGCACTCAGAGGGACGGGGGGGATGCTTGCCAGGACTCCTTCCCGGCCGAGAGGCCACAGAGAGAATTCAGCGTTTCGGTGGTGAGTTGGCAAACCAAGTGGTAGCCACATGAATACCGAGTATTTTTATGTATTATTACTTATTGTTACACTTCAAGAAGCTCGCTTAGATCCCTTATGAAGTTAGTCATGTTCGTTTTATAGGTAACAAAGACTGATCTGAATACAAACTGCTTTTAGCATGCTATCGTTATAGTATTTCTAATAAACCAATCTATTCCTCTAGCAAATCCTATTTTATAGCTTTCAATCCAACCAAACAAAGCTGGTATAAAATGCCAATGCTTTCAGAGATGTCACAACAAAACAACTTTCAACACAGAAAGAAACGCAATTACATAATATTTTCTTTTATTTTTAATCCTCCTCTTTGTTTTGGCTTTGATGAAGACTGCTGATGGCCTGTCAAGTAAAAAAAAAAAAAAAAATTCAATGCTGAGTTTTCAACTAAAAATTTCAGTTTACGGGTTTTTAACTCCCTTGGTGATACCGAACACATGCAGAAGTTCTCCAACTCCAGCTGGTATTGGGTGCTAACCCTTACCAGCACTTGACTGCCCTTCCAACTGTGGGGTAGAGCCAAGCATGGCTCCCTGTGGTGAGGAAGCCACGCTCAGACTCGTTGTCCTTAGTGGCGTTCCTCCTACGCGGCCCAAAAGCATAATGCAATACCTGGCTCTCGACCCAAGCATTACATAAACATCCCTATGCAACATGCACAATACGGTATGGCACAGTAATGCATTTTTATTATGCGACTGCAGCAACATACCTTCGTCCCTCGTGCCAGGTTTCCTGCCTATATATACTTCCACTGAAGTCTCCTTTAGGATGGTAGAGAGACTCAGAAAAGGACTTGTTACTCAAGCTTTCACAGAACTTTTTTGGAATTAATGAATCTGGAAGAGAATTAACCACCCTCAGTAGAAAGACAGGGTCTTTCAGAGATTTCAGCCACCCCAGGCCAAGGGGACAGCGGTGCAGGGAAGCTGGAAAAGGAAGCAAAAAGGGTAACACTGCTTGCCTACGACGCCTGCAGAAGTTTCCCTCTGGGAAGCAAAACACCGAGGCAGCCCAGGGTGGCTGCTCAGGGGACCCTGAGAGCTCTCAGCTACGGGACATATCTGGCAAGGCAGTCCAGAGACACAGAAAATGCTGGGTTCAGCATCTCCGAACCGAGGTGTACCTGCACGGCTTTGCACAGGGACAGCCACTGGTATCTGCTGACCCTCACACCCCCATCCCCTTCGCAGCTGACCCAGTTGCCCCCACTGAACCAGGTCCAACGGCAGCCCTGGATGCTCCTGCAGCCCCACACCACCCTAGCTGAACAGCAACCACCACAAAGCCTTCATGCCCTGTCTTTGGCACTGTAACATCCACTTAAAGCAATGACCCAAATCCAAATTAAAAAAAAAAAAAAAGCGCCTTAATACTGCAAATAAAGTTTAACTTACTTTCACTGTAGCTGCTTTTCCCACTGTTTTTGAAGTTGTTTAAAACACCACGTATAAAACAGAAAGCAACCCAGAGGCTCCGAATTAGACTTCCTGAACCGTTCAGAGATATTTCTTCAGAGACGAACATGAAAGGCTCCTCTGTTTTCCAAAAGAAAACGATAAAGGAGGCTTTTAATCCAGAAACACACACACACATACACGCACAGGAAAGCTGGCCTCATCCCAGACGGTTTCCCAGTGCGAAGCGGGCCACGTCCTCTCCCACCTCTCCAACAGGCACAGACCCCATCCATGGGAACGCAGCAGCTCAACGTCACACGCAAGCGTTTTGATGCCTGAGCGACATTTCCAATAGTCCAGAAATAGACGCAATAATCAAATCTGGTTTAGCCAAAGTTTTCACTTTTGCAGCGTTACGGACTTTTCTGCTAGAAATAATTTTGGTGGGGCGGAGACGGTGCCCGGCATGGGGGACACAGCTGCAGCTGCCGGCCCAGGAGGCTGCCCATTCCCGCAAGGTGGGGAGCGGAGGGGAAGACACCCGATGCGGCACTTGCTTCGGGCCAAGTTTTCAAAGGCTTACAGGTGTAAGGCTTCAGATGCAGAGCCTGTAATTTTAAAACACCACCGCCTCTGCTGAAAGTTGGGAAAGACCAAAAAAAACCCCAATAAAATACTGTGTGATAACAAGTTACTGCGAATCAACTGACGAACAGGGCAATTGCACATGCATGCTCTTTAACTCAAGTGACCCTGCTTTTGCCAGGGGTTAATAACGCACAAACAATTACCATAAATAGCTGATGAACTGTAACTTGTTTGTGCATCTGAAACAGTGGGTGTTTCTGGAAATCCTGTCATATGCAGAATTACATACTCTGGCACCTTAATTACTTTTTCAACCCTGTCTAGTAATACCTGCTTGTTTTTTCCCCACTCTTGAGCAGAGGCGATAAGGTCCTGTGACCTACATTATTTCCACATGCTCCATCACTCAGAGAAAAGCCCAAAAGCACCACCAAGGAGCCGCAGCGGACATGGCTCACTCTCACCCCGCTGCACGAGCCAAGTGGCCCAAAATCGCACTCGTCCCAGAGAAGCTGCCCAAATGAGGGACGTACTTCTGGGAATAGAGGCTGAAGCAGTAAGATACTACAAGTTATATATGCCAATAGTCCCCAAAGTACTCCTGTGCCTTTACACATGATTTTTCCGCTACCAATTCTAAAAATACTGCAGCGAGAGAAACACCTTTTGCCGTTTTAAGAACCGACCTCCAGTCAGGAGGATGGGACTGAACACCCACCCAGACATAAGGCACATCATGTGCAATAACAGTGGTCCTAGCCAACTTGCCTTTAGAAGTATTTGCCGTGATTTCAAACTCCGAATAGGTGTCATGCACATTAAAGTCCATTATAACAAACTGTGTCAAGAGGCAAATGTTACTTCACAATTCCAGCTCAAGACTGTCTGCAGTAACCACGCCGGCACGTCAGCCTTCGTAAGATGGACTCGCAGTGAGCACTTTGATGGGCTGACTCACCCGCTCTGCTGCCTGTTACGAGCCAGATGCAATTTATTGGACAGATCACAAGTTGCAGGGAAACAGATCATGAATTTACACCCATGAGGAATAGTACCATTCTTCAGACAACAAAAAAGGCCCATTAATTAACTTCCCAACGTTGAGGTCTTTTACATTAGCAGAAGAGCAAGTCTACTGGCATTTCATACATGTTAAACCATTAACACGTAATATTCCAAACCGTAAGTATTATTAAGTGCAGTGATGAGCCAAAATACTGCATATGCCATGGTTTGTTCATTTTTGGCATAGGGAAGACTTTTCAGATCCCTTGCAACATAAGATACATCATATTTACAAACCGAAAGACACGAATAGTCTCACGTGTCTGGCCACAGTGATTTACAGACACTTACGTATTCTCACTTTTCAAAATATGTCATCAGGTGCTTCAGCACTGAGTTAGAAAGACAAGGAGAGACAGATAACATCCCAAAGAGCTCCCTTCTATTTGCTTCCTTTTTAAGTGCTGGACATACAGAGTAGACATTCATCTCCACTTTAGCAGCTTTTTCTGGGTTTTCAAACTCCATTCTTTCCACATCTTAGGGTACAGAAAAATAATCAGCAGATATAAGTTACAGCTGTCTCAATGACAGAAGAAGTGATACTGTAGAAGAGATGGTAAACAGAGATGACACAAGCAGATTGAGCAATGGGAGCAACGTATTGAGATGCATTTCCATGTGTTTTTTGATTCCCGTCTTCTTTGCATGAGGATGCATGCAAAGAGCACACAAATCAAAAAACACAAGATGCAATCGAATAGCCTCTCCAAACTGGCATCACTGAAAGAAGTGATGCTTCCTGAAAGGAGGAGAGAGAAGTAAAGGTTGTTTTGCAAACCAGCAACACAATAGTGGCTTCAGTAGAAACTGTGACTTGAAAAAGGATTTGCAGTCACTGGAGTGCTGCCCTGAGGCTGCCTACACTCCAGGCAGCTCAGTGTGTGGCGACCTACTCTAAAAATCAAATCAGGCCCAGGCTCTTTCTGCTGTAGCACCCGAGCCCTGCAGTAGATTCAGCCATGGCACAGGCTCTTCGCAGCAAGGCACACACAGTAACTGAGCTGAATGCTGTGAGCAGCCAAAGCAAAGAAATTCGGAAAGAAAAAACAAGGCCCAGCTGATGAGTAGAGATCACTGTTTTGGCACCAATGGGTGTATTTAATGAAAATGCAAAAGGAATGTCATCACAGGTGTGGGGAAGGAGGGCAGCAGCTTACTGGTGGCTGTACACAGGTGCAAAGGAGTGAAAAGAAAACGGAGGCAGAACCACAGAGATCAGCAAGGAGAATGGTCACGTCTACGCAAGGAGGAGCAGCGGCTAAAGGTTTATCCTGGTTTTAGAGGAGTGCCAGACCAACACTTGCAGCATGTCTATGCAGCAAAGCAAGAGCTGCAGGAATGCCTGCCGTGGCGAGGATGCATTGTCCAGGGCTGGCAGCCAGGACATGTACCCCAGCATCCTGGGGCACCTGCGTCCAGGTGCCAGCCCGATACTCCCGTCTCCCTGTATATTTTCTACTTTGGTTATCCACAGCAGCTAAACTGAGCTAGCACAGGGGTGCACCCACATGCTGTGAACCACACCGCCCTTCTGCTGCTTAGATATATATCTTAGGGAAGCAGAAATAAATCGAGAGATCAGGCAGCATCAACGGCACACCAGCTTACAGAGGCTGTAAATAACCTGATATTAATGGAGCCTCTCAGAGAAAAAAAAGGCAACAAAACAGCACCGGGGCGCAGAGGCAGGGCAGCAGGCGAGCCCACCCCGCTGCCAGGAGATAACACGGAGAACCCACCACACTGAGCCGCAGACACCTGGGGGTGGGGGAAAGAGCACTTTCACAGACATCCAGTAGAGACCCCAGTGTAGCAATTAAAAAAACCCCGCAACTCAAGCACCAAAAAACACCTATTTCTTCTGTAAGGCCAGTAACAGTGACCTCCTCATAGTCCTCTCACAGGGCACGGCCCCTCGCCTGGTTTCCCTCCATTTTGACTCTGCCCTCACACAGCTGGGAGGTGAAGTAGCCATGGGATTGAAATAGAATGCTACAAATAACACGGTAAAAAAGCCCCAAAAACCTCCCCCATCAAAGACAAGATGTAATTTCCGTAGCTGTGCTGGTTACTTAATCAGAGTCCAAAAAACCTGAAGTGACTTGGGAAAGATTCAAATGGACAGATGAGAATATCTTTGTCACACGAAGAGCAGGCCTGCTGCAAATAATCAAGGGTCCGTATCTCTTATCAGTTTTAAGTTTTCAGCAGGTTAATAGAAAAACCTCGAAACCAAAACTACAAATTAAAAATTCAGTCAGCGGAAAGGCTGGTACAGAATAATCAAGTTTTTTGTCAGGCTATCAGAATACACTGACTTTCAAGCATTGTTAATACAGTAGAGCCTGAGGCCCCCAGTGAACCCAGTGCTATACTATGTCACATTCGATTTTGTTTTTCTATCTAGGAGCTTACAAAAAAAAAAAATAAATCCCACACATTCTCTATCTTAAGCTTTCAACCAAAATACAATGTTCACGTAAGAGAGAGCAGAGAATTACAACGCAGCTCAGCACGGCTTCACAGCAAGACCAAGGGCAATCCTCATACCATGATCCAGTCCCAGGCGTAATTTCTTACCGCCTTTTGCTTACCTTTCCGGCAGCATTCGCCAAGTCGATCAATGTATCGATGCACTGATTTTTAATTGCTAAAAAATCCCTGGCAACATAACCCTGAAGTTTCATCCTGGTCCTGCTCGCGTGGGACCTGCTGCCTCACACGGAGGGGGGAACCTGCTGCCTCACATGGAGGGGGACCGGCACGGGGAAGGCATCGCTCCCAGGCTGCTCCCCCGGCTCAGGAGCTGCTCTGCCATATGGAGACACGGCACTGCAGCCACCGAATGTGCCAATGGAAATGGCTGACAGAAAACCCCACCATCCTCCTGACCTTCTGCATGACTCGCTGAGGGGAGAGGCAGTGGGAACAGACCATCAGAGGCTGGAAGCTCGCAGGTAGCAGGCACTGACCACCCACAAGGGATGCAAGTGTGTCTGCAGCCTCAGTTCAAACAAAAGTGGTAATTCCCAAAGCCCCAAAATCTAGGGTAGTGGTTTTAGCAGGCCTGAACGAAGCTAGCCCCGCACCATGGTGCTTTCGCCACTTCGTCAAATGAGTCCTTTGCAGACACCTGCCGCAGACCAGAGACACACAGTACGCTGCCAAAAACCATTCCCAAGCCTTCCCACAGAGAGCAGATGACTGACCTGACCTCCACAGCTCAGGAACACCACCAGCACCGCTCCTGCTCCCAATCGCCGCAAGCCATGTCGGGAGGAAGCAGCAGGACATCTCCCTTCTTCCTCAAATACCGTCTGCATCCCACCGCTGCCCTCACCGATCTCCCTCACCCCCCCTGCAACCTCCTGCCTCCCAGCTGGAGCAGGTCACCCAGCAAAGCCAGCCCACCCCTGGAGAGGGCACTTCACTCCCCTACAAACCAGCCTTACAGCTGCTGAGGATTTAGGAAATTGCCTGCAGTACCACACCAGGTAAAAGGAAAAGTTTTCTTTTTAAAAAAATCATGCTAGCTGCAGGGAGCAAGCAGAGAAGTGTAAGACACCTGTGAGTTTGGTGGAGGGAATAAAAAGTGATTTGAAGGAGAATGCAGGCTACAACTACAAAATATTAGAGATAAGTGATTTCATTACGTGCACAGTTTTCTGTGTGGATGAAAAAAAGTCAGTGACCTGGTAAGAGCCTAAACTATGTTTAAATTTAATTATGAGTATGTTTTTACTACCTGAAAATGAGATCGGTGCATTTTTCAACCAGCAGTAAGCTGCTCTTTTAACACTCTCTTTTTTCCCCCCAGCCAATAAATACAAGACAATGAGTGTCCAAGATTTGAAATGCAATTTGTCCTAATAAACCCATCTAGGGATTTAAAACACATTCACGTCACAGAATCTGAATGACAGTTTTTTAAAATGAATTAATGGACTTTGAGGAAATGCATTTAAGTTAGCAGGTACGTTGAAAACACATTAGTGAATATGAAGATCTAAAAAAACACCTACCAGCAAAAAACAATGTCTTTAGTTTTATCTTTAAAAAAAAAACCTTGAAAATTTATTTTGGAATTTTTCCAAATTACTCTATATTTAAAACTAAATAAACAGAGCTGGATTTATTTACTTAATTCATTAGCAACCTGCTCCATCTACATCACCACTCACGGTTTTGTTGTTTCCTGCCTCCATACATACTATTTATTTCTTTTAACTTTGTCCCTCAGTCCCTGTAACCTAAAACCTTAAGGACTGAGGTTGTGTCCTTCCAGACTAAAACAATGTAACGGCCGTAATTATGTCACTGTGACACAGTTAATGTCTGAATCCTATTTATATTTAGCATCCTGTTTTTTTCACAACCTCTTCTTGGCCCTCCTCCACCTTGCCTCTCCAATCTTGTGTCCATCATCCCATTACTGCCCACTCATGCATTCCTCCCTGTCCCATCCTCATGACCACGCAGCTGGGGTTGCCCTTCAGCGTGTGCTGCCTCATCCGTCTGGTATTCCCTTTCTCCAGCCCTATTCCTCTTCTCGGTTCTCACCTTTACATGTGTATGTAAGCATTTGTTTACGGTTGCCACTAAATCCCATGGAGCTTTTCCATCTCTATAATAGAGGGCGAGTTTTTATCCAGCCCTCACTGAGATCATCACAGTCAACAAAAATACTCGGGCCTTTTCCACTTTTGCATTTCATTTCTATTTTCTTTTATTCCATTCATAATGTAGTTCGTTCCCTTTTTTCCGGCAACAAAGCTGTCACACCTCTCTGTAGCTTTACATTCTACCTACGTCCCTCCACATTTTGGCAGTATACATAAATGCGTGCCTACATCGTGCAAGGGTGAACACTACAACAAACGCATAGTCATTTCAACCATATTCCCTTGACACTGTATCGCACTACCAAGATAGGACAGTAATATCTTTAATAATGGCACTGTATTGCTCCAGTCTCCCTCTCATTCTTCTGCAGCTGAGCTGAAATCAGGAACATACTGAACGTTGCCAAGTTTCTCCTTGCTACTTAAACAGCTCTCTGCTTTTACAGAAAATATAAAGGATTTGTAGAAATCACCTTCACGCTTCCCCCCCCCCCCCAGCAGAATTACTTTCTGAGAAGTACCGAGATGCCATGCTGAGCAGAAGGGGGCAGCTAGACACGAAGCCGAATGAAGAAAAACTCGTAAGTCAGTCCCAGTGGAACAGACGATGAATTCTGAACCAGGGCAGAAAGGAAGATGTATTTTTGTCAAACCTTTCTTCTTTACGCTAAACTAGCTTAGAATGCAATATTTACAACCCTTTCCAGAGTGTTTGTGCTAAGAGGTGAACCTTTCCTGGTAACTTTTAGGCTTATTATGAATTTTTTTCACATATAGCTTGTTGGACAGCACAAACGAAAGAAGGAACAACTCTGTAAAACTTTGCCTTTTACCTGTTTTGCCTTCTGTTTCATAAAACCAAGTCTTACACACGTTAAGTGTCCTCTCTCTGATATTGGTAGAATATACCTGGATTTGGTATTTACCTTTTAAAATCAAGCAGCTTTTCATCAGCGTATATTTAACTGGCACTTTACACAGTACAAAATTTAAAAATTTTGCGCTTACTTCTTCTATTCAGACATACCTCCTAAATCTTCGGCATGCAATGATGGCTATGTGCTTTTTTGGTCACTTTTCTCTCTCTTTATTCTACGTGACTCATGTAGCTGTGAGCTTAATTGGCATCACTTAAATTACTCTGGGAAATTTCATACTGCTGAATGTGAATGTGTTACTACTGTATCTGACTGAGATCTAAATAAATTCCAGATTTGGCCCAATGAAGTAAGACACGCAAGATTTCAACCTGTTCTTGGAGAGTAAGAAAAACAGCATTCTAGATTTTAGTAAAGTAAAAACAGATTCCCCTCCCTGTGACCCCTTGCTGTATCTCACATAATACTGCCACAACAGTAATTTTTGCCTAATTAGCTACCAGATAACTAAAGCCTACTTCTCCATGGAATATTCTATTCATTAACAAGATGTATAAGAGAAACAGAATTACGTGTCATGCCAATATAAAAGTAGAAAAGCATGGCTGTGAATTAAAATCAGCAATATATCTTTATACTTTTCTCATTCGCTTTTTCCATCAGGGCAGCATTTGCCTTTGGCAGAAACTTACAATGTAAAGCAAACAAAAGAAAAACATTCATTAATGGCCTTCCTCAAATGGAAACATTGCTACAGGGATATATGAAAAGTGTCTTCACCATTTCACAGACAATGCTCTTCCAAATATGTGCTTTTACAATCTGCAACATGATCCTGGGAGTCTGTTGGGTGCTTCTTCACGTCCTACATACTGCTTTGTTTGTACTAAAGTCATGATGAGAGAAAGCATTCAGATCCTTCGAAACCCACTTGATGCGATCTGGGGCAAATGCACAAAACCATCAGCTTGCAAGACACACTGAGACTAGAAGGGTGGGACGTTCGGGCACTGACGGCACACCTCACAAGCCAGCATTTCCTCAGCTGGAGGACTATAAATTTGACAAAGCAAGCACAGAAAATAAACAACCAGCATCCATCTCTGAGTATTTCATTGTATTTCAATCAAAGGGACAACATTAACCTTTCAAGCACTGCGTATCACTTTCATTACTACATTATTACCAATGGTAAGGACGCCACAAAATTACAGAATGAGTATCATGAATTTGAAAACACTGGATAACCACACTGTTATCTAAGACCTAAAAAGTGTGCTTTAAATACAAACATACTGTTTCCAGCAACGGATGCATCTTAATACTAAAACCAAAGATGTTTCATTCATCTAGAATGTCCATTGTATTTGTTCCTTTATCACAAGAAATAGCAAACACAGAAAACCCAGCACTGTCTATTTATCAAAGTTCCCCAAGAGTTCAAGCCAATCTCCATCTGTATTCATGATATTTAACCGGTAACATGCAAGCAAATTAGTACCTGCCTAGGAATAACATGATCTACATAATTTGCACAGGCACTCTCTTTTGCCGGTGGAAAATTGTACAAAAGACCTTGATCACTCTAATTTGCATGCAAGCAACTGGCCAAGTTTCAAAAACATGCTTCTATATATTTACAGTTCTTGAATACACACAGAGCTTGTTGCAGGAAGAACATAAACTGTAATGGGCAAGAGGAAAAAAATATGACCTAACACCTTGCAAAACAGTTTACATGGCTTGAATTCCTCTATTGCGTAATACCTAAACAAGTTAGCAGGAATGTTATTTTTCAATATGCTGTACTTCTTACTGCGCTATTTCTCCCTTTCTCAGCCACACTTTCAGAATTACATCAAACACGGTGCCTCCAGGAGTGAGTGACTGGTCCAGTGCCTGCGAAGGATGACATGGTCGAGAGGAACGGGCAGGAGCTGGGAACACAACTCACGCCTCCTCAACTCCGGCCCTCCCTGCAGCTTTCAGCGCATCACTTCTCCCTTCCCACTGCCTCACTTTCTCCAAGGACAGCATTCCGTTATAATACATTGTAAAATATTCTCTATTCTGATGCTAATTATTGCACTGGTAGACCACTTAAGCCATCATTACTTTTACTAAGTTCCTTCCTTTTCAGATGCATTCAAGTGGACTGGAGGCATCCACTTTGGTTTTGCACACATGTACCTGCAGCACATAACAGGAGTTCACAGGATCTACTGAGGCTGCGTGGGGGCATATAAGGATAGAACTGCTCCAACATGTTTAAACTGGCTCCTATTACGTATTACTAAGATTTGCATTTACTCTTCTCCAGTGTGGAGTTTAAACTGGGCTGCAAAGTTGTGGAAGCGTGATTATAATCTACTAACCTAGCCAGTCCTCCTTAAATCGTTTATTCAATACCCCTCCCATCAGCAATTCTTTATGTATACTTGATCTCCAACAATTAGACGAGAAATGTTAGATTAGGGACACTACTAAGGAAAAGCCATTAAACGGCCTTTGTTTTAAGACGGAGAAGGTAAAAGCATTCCTTAACGCAATAAAAAGTGAGTATTTACATACTATGCCCTAATTAAGATTTTTTTTCCTGTAATTCTACTGGCTGTCCTGGAAGAGCCATAAACATTTAGTAAAATAATCTCAATTTATACTGCTTTGTTCTATGCCTTCAAGTACCGTACATGGCTGTACTCCAGATCAAGTAGTTGTCCTCAAATGCCTTCCAATGAGCCCTGCCAGATTCTGTGGTTCAGAAGTAATTTAAAGGCAGAAAGCTGTAGCAAATGAGACCTAATGGAAAACAGAGAATGCTTTAGTTCATCCTAACTGTTTGCAGGAGAGAAATGGAAAACCACAAGGAAAGAAAGGAAAAAGAAAAGGAAGTGCCAAAATGTTGTATTTCTCTCGCAGATGAAGCTAATGATTCACCAACGTCATGACATAGCATGTGCAGGCGCCTTTTAACGATTTGAGAAATTTATGATAAAAAAATTGAAATAGAAAAATACTGTCCTTGTGGAACCATAACGTTGTTTTTAAACAGCTTTTTTTCCACTTTTGCTTTTTCCCTTCCTTAACTCTGGCATGTTATTCTTCACTTTCAATCACCTGCGTTGAATAAACTAATTCCTCCTGGTTAGAGGAGAGACCATCAACCACTGGCTGTTAAATGCAGCCAACTGTTCATAACTCCAGCAGATGGTTCCCTCCTGCTGGCCAACAGAAACTTTATGGTCCTTTTCCTAATTTCTCTCGGGAGATACAGAAATTCTTTATTTAGAAAGCAATCACTCCTGCAATATAGTGTCTCCCCTATGCAGTCTATTTTCAGTTAGCCACACTTCTTTCCCCCCCACACCCCTTTCAAAGCATCAAATAGAAACAGACTGAGAGCAGACCTGATCTAAAGCCATCAAATGTCACAAGAAGTCCTTCCCTCCGTGTATTTATCGTGAGCTTTTCTGCTTAAGCCTAATTAACACCATGGCCAAAACACGCTCCGTATTCCTATACTGTCTGGTACTCGCAGCGCCGAGGGGGTGCAGTGGTGCCCGGGGTTCTCAGCTTTCAGATGAACATTCAGGGGTAGAGTACATGAACCCCATGAAAATTAACGTCACTCTTCCTGACTGCAGAGGGTCTTAAAAGGGGACTCTTAAAACATGTCCGAAAAAAAATAATTAAAAACAAACAAAAAACCCTAAGAAACCCAAAGGTGGTTCAGAAAGCTAGGGATTTAATTATTCATGACCGCTGAACTACTAGATTTTCCTTGGATTCTCAAAAGTTTTTCCTACATCCTTGTACGGCAGCCCACAAAACAAGAAATCCTTGTGGTGAGGGGGGGTGTCTCCTCACAGGTCTCAGCCCAAAAGAAGGTGGGATAAGTTCATTTTAAGTCCATGCTAAGAAAAATGCTATTCCCAATCCTGGCCTGTTCTGTGGACTGGAAATCAAGATTGCCGTGGTGAGGGACTATCAGCATCCAGAGAGCTTCCCTGAGCTGTAACCAAGCTCTGTGCACGCATAACAGTGCTTCATCCCATGTCCTCCTGACCCAGCAGAGACAGAGACTTTCTTCTTTTATACCTTGAAACTTGCAATTACAACCATTAAGAACTCAAACTGATTAATTTTTTCACAGAATGTTAAGCACCTTTTTATCAACCTTCCCCAAATAATTCCTTTCTTGGGATGAATGCAAGCATAACAGTTTTCAAACTGAAAAGAATTCTCCTGGCAAAGTACAGAGAAAAACAGTTACGTGGCTATTAAAAATACAGTTGAACCACAGCATATGCTACAAACACAGAGGCATACACATATATTTTAGTAACAACTTAGAAACAAATTTTAATGTAGCTGAGCTATTTCTCCTTGCCAAATGAAACTTTGGTAGGATACTTTTTTATGGCTTCTTATGACACAGTTTTTGAGGACAGCTGTGAATTATGGCTTAGTCAAAGTTCTGGTGTAACGTGCCCAATTTGGGGCAATGTACTGTTTTTAATAGAAAACAGTTTTACATACTGCAATTTAAATTACAGACATAAACTCTTCAAAACAGTAACTTTATGCTCAAATAAAACAGGTGCACCAAAGTGCAACGTTTCAGTGATTTATTTTGCTGTTGAATATTTGGTAGTTTATTAAACCCTCTGTAAGCTTTTACGCAACTAAGTATTTGTTACGTTATTTGTATCTGCTCAACCATGGAACAAGCATGCAATCTCTGAAGAGAGTCATCAAACGCTTACAGAATAATTTTCTGCACTACCACAGAGATGTTGGATTTTGGGGCTAATGATTTTAACATAAAAATTCTAGGACAGAAACTAATTTTCAAAGTTCGTACTGGCTATCTCAGTAATTCTCAATACTGACATCAGAGCGGGATTTAATTACGCTGCTCCTTCACATACTCAAAGGGTTCTGTACAGAAGCAAGGTATGCCCTACTTTCAAGATGCTCAATCTTCGATAACTACCACAGCTATACGGTCCATTAGCACAGGTCTAAGAGAAGTCAAGAGGTAAAAAAAAAAAAGTATTTTTAAGAAAGCAAGGAAAGAAAAGTTCAGACTACCAAGCTCCTTCTCATCCTTACTGCCAGCCCAGTTCTCAGATCTGCTGGGGGTACAGGAGAAAAGGACAGGCTCCCTGCGTTTCTCTAGAAACTGGGTGTCTTCTGTCCCAGCTTCTGCCTGAAGGACTCTTAAGAGTATAGGAAGCAAAAACATTTGCACAACAGTCAATTATTCAGTAGCCTGAAACACAAAGGTGTGTGGAAGGAGGAAGGATCTACAGCTTTACTGGGCTGAAAAGGAGGGTCTGAGAGCAGTAAGTTACTGAGATGCTCAACAGTGCGGAAAACAAAGGAGAAAAACTAAAATACCTAAGAACACATCGCAAACTTCCCTAGGAATTACACTATCGTGTATTTCCAAAAGTAAGTGCCAAAGAAGCATTTTATTTAACTGTGATTCTTTTCCATATTACCATATGAAAGCAATTGGTACTTCTAAACGACGTGACATAGATCATAATTTAACAACAGAAGACCACAGGAAATACAGTGTAGACAGCAAACATGATTACTCTGTAGATATTCTCACCAAGACCAAATTCCACTCTTAAGACGTTTTATTTCTGTATTCCAATGTGGTGCAGACAGCCCTTTCACAACGCCACGATGAAGGCTTCTGAGAAAAGGCACACGTGCGTGCCCATCCTTATACAAAAGTACGCACAAATACATTCCTTTCTCTATTCAAAATAAAATAAAATAAAATAAAATAAAATAAAATAAAATAAAATAAAATAAAATAAAATAAAATAAACCAGTCCTACTGCAAAGAACACAAGTCTTGGCTGGATAGCTCTTGTTAGAATACATCTATCAAAGGGAGGAGTCACCTGAAATCAGAAGGCTGAGCTTGTATCACGGTACAAGTCCTTAGTGTTTTAATCTTGCCATGGTCATTTTCTCTTTAAAGAGCTTATTTTGTAAATATATATCGATTGCTAGACTTTTAGTAATAGAAAAAAAATAACGCAGAAACACTGCTGTAAGTGTTTCGGAAATCCATCCGGTTTTTGGATCGCTTGCGGTTGTGTTATAGGCAATTATTCCTGGCCATCCACAGATTTTTGGCAGGGAGAGTGATGGGGGGCGTGTGTGCAGGTCCCCTTGTCTTTGTGGCGCGTTCCCAGGCACACGGCTAGTGACGGCTGCACAGCACC
This sequence comes from Rissa tridactyla, assembly GCF_028500815.1. Lineage (NCBI taxonomy): Eukaryota > Metazoa > Chordata > Aves > Charadriiformes > Laridae > Rissa > Rissa tridactyla. Next base: position 73,970,579 of record NC_071470.1, read on the forward strand.
CTCCTGGGGTCCTCTCACCCTGGCCAGCAATACAAACAGATCTCGAGGTCTTAAAAGATTTTGATAAATGCAACCTCTGGAAAGAGATACCCTTTTCTATATAAAGCACAAGTAGAATAACTTAGCATTTTCTCCACTAGCTGGATACTTCTGCTTTATTTAAAAATGTCAGTAAAGTAGGTCTTTGAGACAGTCAAAAGTGGTGGAGAAAGACAGGAAGATATTTGGTCTCGCTGGAAAGAACAGCTTTGACAGCTTTTACAACTAATTTTTTTCAGTTAAGCAGTTTTTTTAATGCACTGCAAATGTTGTGAACCCAATGCGATACTTGCAAAACAACACTGTTGAAATTCTGCGTTCCACCCAGGGTGTGTGATTTTCAGTACTGTCTAATTTCTGAACAGATTTGAGGATTGCATACTCTTGCCATTAAAACACACACATACACTTGAAATATTTCCGCAGTTAATCACTTTAAGCCTAACTTACTCGGTCAGGTAATATTGCTAACAAGAAGCATCACAATGACACATAAACAACCTCTATTAAGTGTGACAGTAGTTATATTTGCATGCTACAAATACACACAGACAACAGTCCCCTCATTCATCAGCTAGCATGAATGCAAAAAATACCAACCCCAAAGCGACGATAAAAAAGGCCGCTTCTTTAGACTGTGGCTTATCAAGCAAGAAGCAAATAGAGCAAGTATTGTTTCTGTGTACTGAGATCTTGCACACTGCCACCACGTGTAGGGAAATTCCACTAAAACAGTTTGCCACAAGCTTCCCTGATAGACCAGGAAAACTGGATCAGCAGCAATGGTACCGCCTTTAGAAATGTCAGTAGCAAATTTATGCAGCCGGTTGAAATGGAGGCAGGTCATGATCAGCTAATTAATTTATAATGTACTCGTCCTTGCTCTTTAGAAATATGATTATCATTTAATAAATGCAGAAGCTCTAGCTAAACAGCGTGGTGATGTTTATCTGGAATATTATCTTAATAATAATAATTAGCACTAATATCACCTTCTCACATTTCTTATTGTTTTATCAATAGCTTAACTGCCCAATTCCCTACATTTTAAAATGTATTTATCAAATTCATTTACACAAATGTAAATAACAGTTGTCTCAAGGGCCTGTAATGTAGCAAGTCTTCCCATCCCTCAGTACAGGTGTTAACAATAACATCTGAATGGATTAGCACATCGGTACAAAACTCTACAAGCCTTTTCGGAAATGCTGCTTCTACTTCTCTTTCCATTATGTGATTGATAAAATGTTGCTATCTGTACAGCACATCTCCTTTGAAATCCAACAAAAACAACTCTACAATTTTTTTTAAGCTACTTTTGAAGTTCACTCTGATTAGTAATATTAAAAGTTAACACTGCATGTTTATTTATATTTCTGTGCTGCCAGGGAAGTGCATTTAAATATTGCCTCAGAAAAAGTTTACAATATGCAGTGTCTGCTGCAAACCAAATTCATTTGGAGAACGTTGATGTGGCAGACTTGAAACCACAAAATACATTCGTTATTACTCATCAGTGCTGCTTTCCTAACCCTATTGTATAAATAAATAGGTAAAAGTCTTCAGAAAAGCTAGAAAAAACTGGCATTTATCTTTTTTTATAGCAGGAATATTTATTGATTCTAAGACCTTACCATAGGCTAATGTTTCTAATAAGAACAGGGATGAACTCTGGCATTCTGTGAAGCACAATCTTTAAATTAAGGTCCTAATCCTACACTCCGTCTCAGGCAGGCAAAATCACGTAACTGCACTGAGACCCATTAATTTAATTAGAACTATTCATATGCTTAAAGTTATAAATGTGTTTAATTACATGCTGAATTAAGCCCAGACTGGGGTAAACTATGCCTCAAATTCAACAGTGACTTGTGCTTTCCCAACTAAATTCATGTTGATATTAAAACATCCATTTCATATGGAGAGAGATTAATCTAGCCCACCTCCCAAAACAAGGACAAATAGTTCAGGAGGTGCAAAGACTGATGCTGCTCCTCATGGAAAGATAAGTATGTAACAAATATTGGTTAGAAGGTTCAATCTGCTTCTATGGGGCCTCTAGGGCTGGATTTTTCAAGTTTTTTCAATACTTTGAAATCCACATGAAGGGAATCAAAAAGTCAAAGTGGGGTAGGTGCCTAACCGCTAATAAGCCCATCTACTTTCCGTATATACTTAAAAAAAATTGGACCAGGAGACTGTTGTCATCTGCAGGTGTCTGGCTGCTTTGAAAATCTAGATCCTATGAATTCACCCTTGGACACAACAGTGATGAAGGCAGCTGCTGCATCGATACAAAGGTGAAGACACTCACCTGCCTGAGGCAGGAGAATACAGAACAACGTAATCCTAAAAACGTTACCCAACTTGGGAAAGCATTAAGTTCCTCCTTCTTTTTTAATTAATTCTGAGAAAGACTTACCTGAACAACAATTTATTTAATCACGTTAATAGAAATAATGTGAGCACAGGCTCATGAAAATTTATTTTCTAATTGATACTTAGAAGTATTTAGTCAATACTTTCTAATGCCAGGTACAGAAGATGGAACTGTCCTACCCAAGATGAACTCATCAGACAGGCCCAGTAAAACAAATCTGTGAACAGAACTAATTTTTCTGTTCTGTTCATGGACATTGGGTTCCTGCTGCATCTTGGGCTCCCAGCACAGGAACATGCCGGGACAAAAAGACCCTTCTCGTTTGTAGGTAGGACACCTCTGGTTTTGGTTTGTAGAACTAGGAATGGAGTAGCTACTAATCCCCTCTTCCTGGTGCTGAGGATCTGCTCCACCCATTGACTAGTCGACTTGCGCAGCCAATATACACTAGGGGATCATTTAAGTTCTTGCTTTTGTACAGCTCTCTGTATTTTATTATGTATGTATTATCTTTGCCAGCCTCAGAAAAAGCCAGGGAAGGATTCTGACTCTCAGGTGAGACAGATCACAACATCTTCGGGAGCTCCTCCTCCTGTACAGCACCTTGCCGATGGCTGCTGCCAGACCCAGACTCCAGCCCTTCATTTCAAAGTTGAAGCGTGGCAGCTGCTTTGACTCCTCCTTTTGGTGGCTTGCCATTTTGTGTTCCCTACAGCTGCTACGCCAAGGACGCAGAATGTAATGGATTACAATGTCCAGAAATTAAATACAAAGAAATAAAGAAAAAATAATCCTTGTTTCAATATACAGTATTAGTATCAGGGCTTGAAGAACACTGCTCTGACCACACATATTCCAGTATTTGTAAAGATGTTACTTTTTTGCTAAATAGAAAAGAACTAATCTGAAAGTCAACAACTTGACCTACTGTAACAAGTCCCCCTTCTCCTTATTATTAATCTAATATATTACTTTGTAATTCAGAATTAAGATATTTCAAACAATCTCTCATAGAATTACTTTATTAATCAACCATTCGTTCTATTATCTCCCTTAAATAAATTTAGGAATGTGATTTTCATATTCAAAACCAGGTCTTTAGCCCTGAGGTCTGTGCTTTACAAACAGACTTACTAGAAATCTTTTTCGTGCGTTCTCCCATATCTGCTATTAAAGGCAGTCGTATTATGTTCTGCCACTAAACCACAGAATGTAATTATGAGGTGGAATTTCTTGGCCCAGTTTCAGCATTAAAACGCATAGTTAACAATGCCTAAGGAAATGCAACTAACCCCCACCAACCCCCCCCCCCCAAGCCTACAAAAACAAACAAACTTTACTAGCAGTTCTACATCGTATCCCATGGGATTAGACAGAGGAAACAGCATGAAAAATGAAAATACTCCAGGAGTATTTAAATTACATTTTGAAAAGCAAATTAGAAATATTAGCCAGAAAACCAGCAGCATCTGTATGCCTAACTTACATACAGGGACCGAATGACGTGAAAATGTTACGCTGGTTGATATTTTATCTTTGTGGTTTTCTTTGCAAGTATTTAATACAGCCATAAAACGAAACGTGCTAGAGTGTCCTTCTACATCTTTCTATTGCTGAATAAGTTTTAAGAGCAGATCCTAAGAAGCCAATCCTTCCAAAAACATGTGCCTACTTCAAAAGATTACAAGAGGAGTAACTAACAAGCTAACATGTGGGTTCTTCGTATTTTGATAACTGACCTCCAGTTTTTTTCCTCCGATGAGTTTAAATATGACTTAACAGCTGGGACTCAGACTTCAGCCAAAGACCGCTATTATTTTGCCAGCAAGTTCTCATGTGGAAGTATATTGAACTTTTATGGCTTTCATCACAGCTAGTAAGTAAGAGTGAACATGATTTAGAAGAGACAAGACTCAACTGCACGGCAAAACCTGAACTACAAATAAACTGATGTACCCTGAAATACCTCATACATAAGCCAAGAATGGTGGTTAGTCCTTTATTTTTCAAAATATTTATTTCAACTTCAGCTTTTGCCATGAAAAATGAATCACACTCCAAGTATATCCTAAGCTCCCTCTGCTATGTGAAGAAAAAAAAGTTAGGTTTTGTTACAAAGCTTTTACTGAAGTGATAAGGAGCAAAGCTGTATTTTATTCATCTGAAGTTCAAGATTGGCTTTCAGTTATTTTTTTTCTCATATCAAAGGATATCTGAAATCATATTATATAAACAGCATTATGAACTAACATTTTATCTATAATCTCATTAACCATTATGTAAGGTTCCCTTTCTTAGTGAAAACTTTAAAAAGTTCTTACATTTACTGTTATGCATTTTTATTTTAATTAAAAATGTTAAATTAGCAACTCAAGTAGTATGACAGATAATATCTTTTCATGTTCTTGGTAAAAGGGTGGTGGCTGGCAACTGGAGAATGCAAATATTTTCTTAGTTTACCCAGAATAGCAGTACTTCCTACCATTTTGACTGTGCACTGTATTTATGCAGTTGTATTTTATACTTTTAAATATATAATATCCAGTGCAATGAAGAATGGAAATTACAAACTACGGAAATGCATGTCATTATTAAGATCAACATTTTGGTAAATACTATGGATTTTTCCTTTTAAAAGTCATTTGACCTTCCACTGAAATCGAAGCAGTGCAAATACCACTTAAAAGTTTTAAGATACCCTTTACATACACAGCAGTATCACATCATATATTCCTCTCTTTACCTAATGAACACAGACTATTTAGTCATTACGCTTTTATCATTATTTATCATTATAATTACTGTCTTCCATCATTTGAAATGTGTGGTTTTATGCTTTATTGCAGAAATTATCAAAATTACCATAAGATATGTACTAATATAGAATGATACACATAACACAAAAAACAAACAAACCAAACGCCACCTAGAGCACTCAAAATATATATTTTTTTTTTTCATTTCAAGGCAAAACTCAGCTCCTAACTGCTCCCTGTAAATGAAATGAAAAATTGATGTGTGAAGAATAATAAGCTAATAAATAAAATCAAAGCCCCTTAAGCTCAGTAACAAAACTTCCATTTGCGGGGAATATCACTATTATAGTAGAAGCAACATTTTTCCCATTGAGATTTACATCTGAATAAAGATAGCAAACTAACAATAACACTTCTAATGAACTTTCAAAGTTCACCACATCTTTCACTGACCTATAGGAGAATAAAATCCTGGAGCAAATGCAAATCCTTGGAAACTAAATAAGATAGAAAAATATATTTTAAAAGGCCAAAACTCTTAATTATGTAAAGTAGGGCGCAGTTAAGCTTTATTTCTGCAGGCTATTACCCGGTTAAGATTTATTTTAGCACTTTAGTGCTCCTTCTCTGCATTGGCAAGTCTTTCTCAACTGGGTAGTTACTGTGACTGAGAGTTACAAACTAATATAGGCAGAATATTTGGATAATTGAATGGAAAATGGCCTTTATATATACTTTGGAAAATAATTTTTCCCCATCAAATAATGAAAATAATTTTACTTATATCAAGTGTACATTAATACGGCGCGGATAGGGAATTGTGGAAAAACTCCCATTTTCCTCCCCAAAGAAGAGCCCTCCTCTCACAGGCTCTCCCCAGTCATATGACCTTCTGTTGACAATACGAACCTCCTTCACACAGGCAGGTCATCCTTCTCCTCTAGCCAGAAACATAAATTGTAAGACAGGGTGGGACCTTTCAGGCGATCAAGCCCAGCTCTCTCCTACTAGACGTAACCCTGCCCTCCCATCCCTTTTATAAAAACTGATGAAACTCCACCTTCAAAATTCAAAAGCTTTCTGCTCCTCTGCCTATCAAAGGGCTGCATTCAAACCTCATCAGTTACAAGCCAACAGGCACTTTCTTTTTGCACTTCCATTATGCAACAATCCTTCCCACCCCTGGCATTGAGATGTAGGAAGTCTTCTGAGAAACCACAGTTCTCCACCCAACATCTGAAAAATTCGCCTTATGGCAGGTTCCTTTGTCCAAAGGACTGACTATACTACCTGAGACTAGCCCTCTCTTACTCTTTCATTTTCATAAAATTATAAATAATTACATAATCTTAGTCGGATAGACATCTGGGTATCAAGGTTGTTTGCTGTCATAAATAGCACAGGCAGCATAAGGAGAGCATTACTCTATGCTTGCGTTTATCAATTAAGTGAGATGATTGGACTAGATGATCTGAAAGGTCCCTTCCAACCTAGGCAATTCTATGGAAGTACGTCTAGGTGGTGGGTGACTACAAAGGGTAGGCTAAATTCGCCTGCCAATTTAGCTAAAACAAACATAAATGGTATATAGGAGCAAAAAAGGGTCAATCTGCTATATCCAAAAAGATCAGCACTAGGTTTCCAATGAAGTATTGAACCAGCATCAGTGATACCCCAAAAGGGATCTTCAACTGCCCAACTCTCAAAAATCTTCCTATGGTCTTGTAGCTCAACTCTTCCAACAACACTCAGCCAAAACGCTGACCTTAAACCAGGTCATCCCCTCCACACCTAGTTCTAAAAGCATCATAGGCTGCCACTGGACTTATCGCTTGATAACAGCAAGGCTATTTGCAGACTCCTTCAACGTGTTTTCAGTGTTCGTTTTTAGAAAGAGCCGCAAAATTGCAGCAGTGTAGTCACATTACAAATGTCATATGGCCAGGTTAGTAAAGCCCACTGCAAACAAAGCAATCCGTAACAGACAATTAGTAGAGACATTGCTCCTGAAAATTACAATTTCTGAACTAATATAAGTGCAAAATTAATTGGAAGTTAAGATCCTCTTCATATTGGCATCTTTCTGAAGTTTGTATTTTATTAAAGTTTCCAAGTGCCATATGCTACTGAGAATTTTACTGGTGATAAAGAGCTCTTACAAACCTCTGTACAGAGGAAGACTGCGTAGCCAGAAAGTGGCTTGCAATCAAATCGTTCCATCAGTAGCCAGAAAGCAGCAAAAGACAAACTTCACAAAGTGTATATGCTAGCACATCTGAATCTACTTCACATCTTGAGTGAAGGAGCTTTGTGTGGAAACAAATTTGGCACTTAGTTTTCAAGGAGCAACAGCGGAATTCAAGACTCAGTTCATTAGTACATGACAGGGATGCAAAAATGAAGCTCTGCTGGTTGTAGATACAAAACAGAGCGAGATGCCAACCTGACAGTCGCACTATCAAAGCTCTAAAAAGAAAAAACAACAGTATGAGAACAGCATCCTACACAGACTAGGCTGTGACTGAGCAAACCTCTCCGGAGGTAGGATGCCAAACCCCACCGCTGAAAAGATGACAGTACTTCAGAATTAAAAAAGAAGGGAGGAGATTTGCTCCCTTCTCCATTATCTGTGCATGGAAAACAGAAACAAAGGCACCTGCAAATTACCCTCCAGCAGTACCTCTCTGCTTCTATGGATTACAGATAGAGACTACAGCAGCTGCATTGCTAACTTGGATGCCTCAGTTTAGTCCAAAAAGCCACCCGTGGGATGAATGCAGACCTTTAATATATCTATCAAAACATCTATATGTTATAGGCAGAGTTAAATCAATTCAATTCAGTCAACTCTGGAAGCATAACATAACTCTGGAAACCCCACAAGTACCTGGAAACTCTGAGTTTATAAACACTCATTCCACAAATCTGTGCACTGTGGCTCACGCCCAAGGAGAAACATCACTGTTTCTCAACAATGATGAAAAGCAATCTCACACGAGATCCTCCTTTACTAAAATACTGCTTTTATGAAACATGCCATACAACAGTTTTAGTGCACTGAGAGGCTCTGCATAATCAGATGTAAACTCTGCTCATAAACAAACTTTTTTTTTTTCCCCCATCAAACAATATGCCTGATCTTCACTGCTCGAAAATTTGCTCAAGTTATGATGTGAACAAGGGAGGTACCAGTACAGTGAAAATTAAAGAATTCATTTATCTTAAAAAGGTACATGCAAATTCTTTCAAATAATAGAAAGTTCCGTTTGATTCACTACTAAATTCACCCCATGTTTGATATGAAAAATTTTGAAGTTCCAAGAAATATTCTAGGTAAGTGAGTATTTGTGCACGAGCGGTGGTTAACTAAAAATTTCAGACAGGCTGGTGGGCTGAAAGTTGAGATCATCAACTTGAGTCCTTCAGCTCACTACCTTAGTCACTATCCAACCCATTAAATCACAACTGGAACTATATACCATTCATATTATAAAGGAGTCACACTTGAGATAACTCAAAAATGACAGAAGACAGAAAAAGAATGGCTCAACAGACCATTTACTCACTGCTGGGTTACAAATACGGGACAACTTAAAAAAAAACCCAAATCCCACAGCAATTTGAATACCCCAGCCAAAATGGAACCACATACGGTATTAACAACATATTAAGACCGAAGACGGCAAAGGCAGCATGGAGTTGGTCAGAATCACTCAAAGCCCAGGACTCTCATGTCCTTTGACTGCATTTAATGTCTGATTTTTTTCATGAGCAATGCTGACTACTGCACAGCATGATCGCCAACACCAACCAGATCAAGCCGAGGACCTTACAGGCGCAGTCTCATTTTGCTTTCCTAATGAAATGTACAAGCCATTAACCATCAACATTGATACAGTGCAGAAATTACAAACACCTATTAACTAGGCAAAAATTAAAATGTTCAATTAGTTTCTGGGACTACAAATAGCTGTGCTTATCCGCAAGCATCTCCTGAAGGACCAGCATTTCTCTGGTCAAGGCTGGAGAGTACATTCATGCTTGTTGCACAAACACCCTCCTTCCAAACATCTGCGAGACCCCCAGTCTGTAAACTGTAACTTCAGTTTCTCAAATTGTTGCCTCTTGTGTCTGCTCCTGACAAATTCTAGAGGCTTTGCTGAAGTTAACCCTAGCTCTTGCATAGTCCCTGAACTTCAAGATTTCAGCCTCGAAGCCAGCCTTCAACTTATCCTCTGCCCTCATCAGCCCTAGGTTTGTCACAAATCTCCCCATTTTCAGGTTCTTGTGCCCTGTCACCTGTGTTAGTGAAGAGCAATACAACTCAAATTTCCGTCATGCCTGATGAGCCTCCTCTACCTCAACTAACTGAAAACAAAACCAAAAACGTGCCTCAAAGCCATTTGTTTTCCCTCCCTTTTTGTTCATGCCTACTGTTTTAACACATGGGGCACATTAAAGGGTTTCACGTACTGCTTTCCTGTAGTTTATAATCTCTAACTTATTAGCGTAGTTTGAAATGACCTCGTGCGTAACACGGCAACTCATTTTACCCGGTCCCCTTGACAAACAAAGCTCCACAGAGGTACCTGTAAGTCAACTGCTGCCTCCCTGCAGATAGCTTCAGCCTCTCGGAGGACTCTGCCAGGGAGTTCAAAGCACCCCCCTTCCTCCAACCTCTAGGTCTCCTCCTTGGAGAGTCGTTCATGATCCAGCCATCTTTATTCTCCTCTTCACTCTCCGCTGCTTACAGGGAGGTGTCCTGTAGCAAAAATCTCAGCAAAGTTACTAATATTACGGGAAATTAAACCAGGTACGTTAACCTTGGGATAGGACTCAGAAAGGACAGGACTCATTTTCAAGCTCTGTAAGCTTCATACACAAAATAGCACAGATCACTTAAATTTCTTGCGCCTGAATTCTTTACATAAAAATTGATTTTCCTCATACACACACTGGCTAGAAACACCGTTAGGATAAAACCCGTGTTTTGCCAGTTGCTTAGCTATTAATGTAGGTCACGAAATACGTAAATAAGAATTAATTATGAAAAGCAGGAAGTGAAAACAGTCCATATGTAGCTAATATTGCTACCGAAACCTAAACTTCTGCATTTCCTGCCATTGTGACTTTAATTATGAAATCCTAATGTTGCACTAAGATAACTGCCATGTTTAGTTTCCTAGCCATCTTTAAAGGAAATATTAAAAGAGAATTAAAAACAAAACAAAAAAAACCCCAAAACAAACAAACAAAAAAAAGCCCCACACCATAAACCCAAGCAAACACAACCACCCCCCAAAAATACTCAAAACAGACAACAATGAACAACACAAAAAGCCCACATAACTCAGAAGTTTTTCAAGTTCCTCCAACTTATCAGTGCCTTCTCGAAGGAGGTTCATTCGCAGACTTCACTTTGAGCTCTGCTCTGGTCCCTTCTCGCTGCCTGGGGTTAAAGGCAACAGAAAGCTGATGGACTATCCCAGAGGAGCAAAGCCCATCCATTCTCTCTCTGGATCACCTAACCTATCTCTGCCCGAAAAGAAACCCTGGCACGGATCTGCCTACGAATTTCTACAGAGCAGAATTTCTACAGCCTTCTACAAAGGCTGAAGCAGAAACAGAACTAAACAAAACCTAAATCCCCCAAACAACAACAAAACTTAACTTTTTTTTTTTTTTTTTTGCTTCTGTGTTCACTATGGAAGAGGTTAGGTAGATGATTCCCTGACTGGGATCTTTTTGTGTGTGTGTGTGTGTGTGTGCGCGTGTGTGTGTGTGTGTGTTGAGAATCAGTCTGAAATTTAAGCATCAATGATAAAGGTCAGAGGAGAAATGTGGGCAAAACGAACGGTAACAGATCCCATGCGTGAGATGGTGTTCCCTCAACTTCTGCAGGAGCTCACGGACGCACAGCTGAGCTATTACTGCTCACGTTAATCTTATTTAAACGCATCTCCGTACCAGAAAAATGTGAGGTAGCAAACACAGTTCCAATCTCCTAATAGGGCTCTCGGGGGGGATCCGGAAAGCTACAAAACAATTCATTTGACATACATATTGAGCAAGCGGATAGGAACTGTTAGAAAGAACAGAAGTCTTTGCACACAGAGATAGACACAGCATACTGGGGAAGAGTCAACACGGCATTTGCACAATTGCCTCATAAATCTGTTAGTATTGCCAGAGAATCAATGTATGCGAGGACAAACACGATCAGATCAATCAACTAGTTTGATCTCCAAACAAATAAATAACTTGTTAAAAGATGGGGAACAAAAGATGGCATTAAACATCCCGCTTCCCTATGAAAATAGTATCAGTGTTCCACAGGAGTTTTGTAGGACGCAGCTGAATAAATGGGTTGGAAAAGGGGGAAGAATGGTGTGCAGGAAGAGCACCCCACTCACTAAGTCATTCATAGCAATACAAACAAAGGCTGACCGAGAGAATTGCAAAGGACTAGATAGTAAAATGGAAGACAAAACTCAGTGCTGACTGGTATAAAGGACTGTAAGGAGTGGTGGTGAGGATGGGTGGGGAGGAAACCAACCCCAATCCCACATATACAGTGTGGGCTCTGGGTGAGCTGTCACCGCTACAGAGAAAGATACTGTGGTCATTAGGGACATATTAAAGAAAATGACAGTTTAGTTTCAGCAGCAGTTAAAAAAAAAAATCGAATACTGTTAAAAATTATCAGGGATGTAGACCACCACAGAACACATCATTAAGCCAGTATTTAAATGACAGACACTGCACACTGAACGTGTTATCTAGCTGGCATGCAGTCCTCCAGTCTCAAAAAAGATGTAACAGAACTAGGGAAGGCAGAGAGAAGAACAAGGATGATCAAAGGTATGAAACGGGTTCTGTTCAAGGAACTAAACAGACTTGGATTTTCCATCCTGGAAGACAAACGATCAAGGTGGTATCAAAGAGATCTGTGATAAATGGAGCAGCATAAAGGCAGTGGATAAGGAATCATTTGTCTCTTACAAGATAAGAACAAAGGAGCATCAAATGAAATTATCAGGTAGCAAATTCAAAGCAAACAAAAGAAGGTACTTCTTAACACATACATTGTTCTACTGTAGAACTCACTGCACAGGATATTGTGGATGATAAAAATGTACATGGTTTTAAAAACAATCAGACAAACTAATGGAAGAAAAATCTATCAAGGGCTATTAAACCCAAGATACCATCTCTGTCTCAGGAAGTTTGTGAGATGCAGATTGCTGAAAGCTGGGAAAATATACTGGGAAAGAACTAGTATGTGCTTGCCTTTTACCGTCTTCCCTAGGCATCTGCTATCGGTCACTGGCTGAGACAGGACAGGCTATGACAACAGCCCGTCGCGCAACTCCATCGGAGTCAATCTAGAGGGGAAAAACATGATATGGAGGACGCAGTGCCCACATGTCATTCAGATGGTTTCACTTTCAGCGAGAGCCAGTCTGGACCCGCTGACCGAAGGGTTACTGGCAAGCTGAAAACATCTTTTGGTTTAGCGACGCCCGAAAAGAAACCCGTTGGCCCCGTTCGGCAACGCGCCCAAGTCTGCAGGAAGCGGGGACAATGAGCGGACTTGCTGCAGAAGTGCGCTCCTGAGCCACACCAAAATGCTCATCCAGATATACCTGTGCCCAACCAAAAAAACGCTTGCCCTGAGAGTTTGACCGCTCTCCTGCATCAGTGACCCTCCTGAATCCAGCAGATGCCCTCCAGAAGCCGCCGTGCCCCAAAGGGTGACTGAGGCTGAAGCAGGTCTGCTACAGGATCGGTCCTGAAGCATCTTCCCAGTTATATCCCACTCTGCTTAACGCTCTCTGGGTACAACTATAGAATTAGGCCTTTAAACATAAAGCTATAGACATGAGGAAACTTTCTACTGCACATTTTTTAAAGCAGTTTTTTAAACTTTACTATCTTCGACGCAGCAAACAACCACTTTTCAGCTCACAAACAGATATATATACACGCTGATCTATGATGACTAATATAGCGATACCAGCTTTTAACCATCTATACACCAAGATGTACAACTGGTACCTTTCTTATAATGAGAAATTTATAATTCTATTCATATTTTGGAAATTGTTAAAGACATCCTTGCCTCCTTCCAAGAAGATAACCAGTATATAATTCCAAGTGATAGGTGTTGAAGAAGGTTATAGACTTGCAGAATATATTTTTATATTAGAAACTTCATTGAAATTTTCTCATTGCAACAGCTTGACTCTTACAAAGCAGTTAAATATAGCATTGCATTGCATTTCTCTTAATGGCAAACACTATGCTAATGATATTCTATTGCCTTTAATATGAAGGCACCTTTTAACTGCGACGATTTTTAGGCAAGCTGATTTTTCAGTTTACAGCCAGAGCTGGTATTTACTAGAAAGAACAGTATGCTTTAAAAACAAACGAAACGCCTTCAAAACGTGTCTGATCCTGGCTTTTGTCACTTAATCTTGCATTTGTTTAACTATGCAATCTGGAAAACCTCAGCTGGAACTTCTTCAACATGTATAAAGAGCCTTTTGATTTACCTTGAATCCCTGATTCTACCAATTTAATCTTTTGTGTAAGTCCCTTCCAAAGCAGACTACTGCTTCCTTAAACAAAAGGTTACGTGTTCGTTTTTGAAGAACAGTGACACTTTTGACCTTGATAGAGAATATACAATTGATGGGAAAAGTCACTGCAGAAACTTCCAACAGATTAATGTGACAGAGCTGAACGTTTGCTTTATCTGCAACCTAATTAAAAAGAAAGGTTCCCACCCCAAAAAGCCTTGTGCGAGGTGTTTGTCATGAAGTTCTGCGTAAGGGGGCTCAAGGGCATTCAAAATTATTGCAAAACAGCCTATTTTTTTCTGCAGAAGTAACCAACAATATAGGACCAGAATCTTCTCTTCAGAAAGCCAAATAAAAACTGTTAAGGTATTTTAAAGATCTGTAAGTACATACCAGTCTCGTTTCATTTACACTGGATCTGGGAAAGCGAGAGAGAGAAATACAATTTTTTTTTCTTATCTTGGTCTGTCTTGCACAGGCTAAAATAAAATCAATTGCCCTGTGGAAAAGCCTTGTAAAGAAAACTCATAAATCCTATTTATTTATCTATTTTTTCATCATGCTAGAGCAACACAAGATAGGGTATTTTTGTTACAGTGCCAGATGGTAAAAGAACCGTAACAACTGCTGTTCTTCAACCCCAGGGACCATATTCACTGTAATAAAGATGAAACAATACCTAGCAATTCCCAAAATTATCTGACCCTTCGATTATCGTAATTAAACAACATCAAATTCCATCAATGATCATCCATAGCCAGAAGTTATGTGCTTATTCTTCCAAAGCAATGTACAAGAAGAACAAAAACTTCAGAGTACGATCCCCAAAAATTATCATGCTAAGTAGAAAGCCTTTTACATTTGCTAGCAGAAAAAAATGCTGGGAACAGGTCTTAAATCCTTCTCGTATTTGGCAATCAAAGTTCATCTTTGTCCTTAGGGTCCACATTTTGTCCAATAGCTAATGCATGTCAAGTCTATGAAAGGTCTTTGGAATAGGAGCTGGAACGCATGAGTCACCTTCCTCACCGCACAGCCAGAGCAAGTCTCCAGCTCTGCCTGAGATAAATGAAGATTTACAGGGTCAAAAGGAATTATTGTCAGTCAGGTGGTGTGAGCGCTTGCTCTGGGATTGACTCCAGCCCCCGGATGCTCACCTGTGAAAAAATGTTTGAACATCCTAACGCAAAGGTGGCAACTGGACCTCAGACCCCAAATACTGGGCAGCAGGTCTTACCGCAGTGTATCCATCCAACAGAGACACTGATATCCCTTCCCCGATGATTTTGCCAAAGAAACCAGAAACCTCTCCTGTACGTTTGTGTGGTATCCAATCCCATGGGCATGAGGACTGAGCAATTCCCAGAAAGAAAAGACTCTGCAATCACAGAGGAAACAGGGATTTACACACCAAAAGACCCAGACCCAGTCCCTTCTAGTCATTGTGTCATCTGGAATTTGGCACGAGGCTAACCTAGTGCCTTAGATATCATTTTTGTACTTGCGCAGCCAAGTCCTACCCGTATCACACCTAAAAATCCTATTTTGTTTACTTTTTTTTCCAAGCTAGGCTCAGACTCTTCAATCTTATTCAATGGCAGCTTAGCAGAGCTCTGTTTAGGATCTGAAGGATGGTAGAGCGTTTTCTGTTCTTTATTATGAGCACGCCCAATCCGAAGGCGGTTCACGTACAACAGATACGTGTGCTCAAGCCGCATCTGTGTGTCACAGGCGAGACATTTTTGCAGATATTTAAACAAGGCCCCACCTGTAATAAAGACAGTAATTAAGTAACATCTCTGTCACCAAGGCGTCGCAAAGTCAACTTTCACATCAAAGAAAAGAGCCTTTAAGTTATTTAAAGATTTCAAGGTGTTACAACAAGATGCTGTTCATTCATGTAGGGAAAGAACTCGTTAACTGGTTTGCACTGTAGACAAACATCAACAAACTTTGATAGATTTCTTTTGTCTATGTATCTGTCAATGCTTTTTTTTTTTTCTTTTTTTAAAATAGATTTTGTGGTTGCCCTCCGGAAGTTGAAATGTTACTTTGCACTAAGTACAGCAAAGCATATTTTATGAACATTACTACCACAAATATAAAATTTCTTTTTCTGTGTAAAAGTTTGTTAGAAAAGATTTCACCACCATATGATTTCAGGAAACTCAATTAATTGTATTTTTAAATTTCCTATTGCCAGATGGGATGCTACTCAAGACTGGCATAATGACTCAAATACCACCAGTAGGTCCCTTCACCCAGAATTAAGGTGGCACCGTGGGCAGAGGAAACAGTTTCCCCCAAGATGGCTCTAATACTTCAAGACAAATTTGCTCAAACCAAAACAAATTCTTCACAGCCACGAAAGGATTTGTTGAGACAACGGGTCACAGGAGGTGAACGGCACTGTGACACACCAACTAAATCTTCTCTCATAAGCTTAATGCAATAAAGAAAATCCTTTTGTGGCCGATACCGCCGCGGGTGCCGCGGTGGAGAGGAGGAGGTCAGGGAGGCGACGGAGGTCCTGGAGCTGCGAGCATCCCTCTGCCTGGCAGCCCGGCCCCTGGTTCCGGAAAGGGAGCAAGGAGGTGGCCAGGACTGTAGTTGGTCTAAGCCCTGTTCGAAAGGAGAAAATCAGACATGACCTGGCAAAGGAAGGGAAAGAGTGAATGCAGCGTGTGGTATACGGCCTTGCCAGGGGGATAAAACAGAGAGCAGCTTATGCTGTGACCTGCTGAGAGAGACAATCAGTGGGACATCCCTCCTCCAGTTTAAGGAGCTGGCGAACAAGAGTGGAAGACCTACTGGTAAGGACAAAGATGAACTTACTAAAGGGAAGGAGGAAGACATGCTTTTTCCTCCTCCTCCAACTTATTTTCTTGGTTTTACTTGGACAAATCAGAAATGACCCTTGTTAGGATGAGAGATAGAGAGAGATGCAAGCAGCTCTTTTTTTTTTTCCACGAGGGGCAGACATTTAAATTACCAGTCTTGCTACCGATTTTGGACACTAGCCATGGCTGGGGATTTTACCCGTAATTCTCACTGACATTAATTCACAGACTGGCTCCCTGACCTGAAAAGGTCTTCCTCTGGCCTGACCCATAACAAGGAACCTGGGCTGGAGGGTTCATCTGACTCATGGTAATTGCCTTACGGGTATATCGGATAAAAGCCGGTTTCTGAGGTATCGGGTCTCCATACAGCCACAGGATCTGCAATCTCCTGGCACGCGCTGCAACAGCCAAGGAAAATTCTTACTGTAAGAACTGAGGATATCAGTAGGAAGCAAGTGATAAAACCATTTTCTGTTTCTTCCAAATATATACTTAAAGGAGCACAAAAACCTAGCTTTGCAGATCCACAGGAGAACTACCTGAACGTGGTCATTCCGAAATGCTACTGCAATACACTGTCCTTTGCTAAATAAAGTGACTGTAATATTTATACAAAGCACTTATTCCTGCATTTTAAAAATATATACTGAAATCTGCTAGCTATTCAAGATAACCTGCTCACAGTATCAAAGGAGAAACACGTATTAGTAGACTCCTCTCAAGTCACACGGCCACATTATAACTCAGACTCTGTGCAGATATTTCCTTATTTTCTCCTAATGTGGGTGATAAAACAGGGATGAAACTAATGTCGCTTACACTTAAAATTAACAACCACATTTGCCAAAAATAAAGACTGCAAAAACCAGTGAAAACAGAGTTGTCACCTACTTATTTCTCCCTTTAATGTCGGGGATCCTTGAAGAATGAGTTTGAGCTTTCCCTGTGGCGTGCTACACTGAAAAGGCAGCAAAACCGAAACTGTATTCAAGATAATTATGCATCTTATCCAACGCCCTTAAAATGGCAACAAGTTTGTGATAGTTCTACCTGTCATTTTTCAAGAAATCTTCCCTGCGTATCTTGAATGAGCTCAAGATACAGTTTGAAGACAAAAGAAAAGGGAGAATGAGGGGGAGACTTCTGACGGCTATCATTGAGGCGGGGGATATTTTCTGATCCATGCTTTTGCAGGAGAGATTTTTTTTTTTTTTTTAAATTATTGCTTAGAAAAGTTGCTCTCAGTTCTTTGGATCATCTCTCAAATTTAATTGTCTTGAAATAGCTTACTTAATCATTTTTTTTTTTCCCAAGTCACCTACACAAACGTCCACAAAAATATGCCTATTCCTTTTACATTTGAAAATAATTTACTTCGGATACCCAGACTCACCCAGCAGAGTCTGAAAAAAAATTTTTTTCTAACTAAAGGAAGGAAGGAACCAAAGGAAGGAAACTTGTAAACTACTAAATTTCCTGCATAAATATTTCTTGTGTCCCTCGTTTGGGCATTGCAGATTGGAAACTCAGCCTCAGACATTCTCTGCTTCTGGGAGAACACACTCTCAGCTTTTCAGTTAATGCAGTTTTTCAATCATTCTTTAACATGAATCATTAATGTGAATACTTATGCTGAACCTATTAAGTACTACTGCATTATCCCACAAACACTCATGAATTTATCTATACCATACTGCCGTCTGGTAAGGGAACGGGATTATCTCCATTTTACAGATGAACTCGGGGTGGGGGGGGAAGAAAAAACGAATAACAAAAAAACCCAACTGATGACCAAGTTATTTCAAGAAATTTGGCAGATCAAGTCCAGATTTCTTCAGTCACAGCCCACTGCTTTAGAAACAAAAATATTCCTTATCATTTCCAGAAACCTTAACTTCCAATTAGCCAAGAAGTATAAAAGAAACGAAACATGAATCCATGTTTTCTTTCAACAATGCCTTTAATAGAGCTGTACATACATGACCTATATGGTAGGTTCATCAAGTCAGCAACAGATATACATTGATATTACTAAACGTTTAATATGTTTTAAGTAAGATAGACAGACCTTTGAATGAGCCACAATATACCTTGGGATTTAAAACAATCTGTTGTGGGCTGATTTTTCACGTTAAGTCTGTATTTAACAGCAACAGTAATATTTAAATTCAAGTTGACCTCCTGGATCGTTCATGTAGAAATGTATTTCTCTCCATATAAATCCTTAAAGTGTGCACAATATCAATATCACCATGTAGCTATTTTCCTCGGGGATAATTTTGCCAATAATTTAGCGATACAATCGTCAGAAAAGTGGTAACGCCAAATTCCCTTTCTAGCGCGAAAGCAAAGTAGCTTGCAAGGCATGCCTTGGATTTGAGAAGCAGCAGAAGGAACTCCACACCCCTCTACCACTTTTATATATAACAGCAAAACAAAAAACTCAGCAGCTATTTCAGGAAGCTTAGTTGTACAAATAAGAAAATACTTACAAGCAGAGGCCGGGGGTACACTTTACAAAAAAAAGTCTTTTCTAGAGACAGAGTACTCATTATTAACACAAGTTTGGAAGAAAATCGGGAGGAAGCACATCTCAAAGGATCAAATCAGAAGCAGTCTTGCAGATTATTTTAAACTATGCATGATGGATGCATTCTGCTCTGTCCTCATTTCAAACTCTGCACAGACTTTTCCCTGCGATAATCTATTCCAGATGAAGCAACTGATATTTCCAGTTTCAACCAAAAGGAAATGGAAAAAAGGGGGCAAACCCCACCCCCCCCAACCCGGTAACTCTCTGCTATTCAATGATTAATCAGTACGAAACCTTCACTCAACGTTTAACTTTCTCTTATTTACTGAGCTCTTTATTACAGAAGGGAAAGTAAATAAAAGGAAGAACGGCAATTCTTGATTTCTTGCCAGTTTACAGTATTAAAAAAAGAATCTGCGCCACGGGTTGGCAGCCAGCCACACTTACAGTAAGCTATCTACTGTTTCACCCCGCAGGAAGGACAAAGGATTCAGTGTGGGGCTGCTGCGTTTCTCTCTGTCAAATGTACCCTTCAAAACAGATCCCAGGAATATTAAAAAACTGCCCGCAATTAAGAGCGCGTTTTTCGTGGTCTTTCCTTCTTTTGGTGGATGTTTGTAAAAACCCTGGAGTACCATCGTAAAGGAAGCCGAGAAAGGAAATGGAAGTGTTAGAGTCACAGCAGTGACATTTTAACTTATTAAATCAAGTTACTCCAGCAGAAATATAAGATGCTGGGTTAAGTAGTCCGGTTCATATTTCTGTTTCCCCATGACACGAGTGCACGTACTCTACTGCTTCATGCCCTCCAGAGCTGTAGAGACGCCAGCACCCGCTTCTCCAGGAGGGCTTCAACGGGACCGTGCCACAGGGAACCCCATCTTCCCAGGGCTTATTCTTAAGGCTTCCTAGCCTAGAAAAGTAGCTGTTTGCCAGCGATGAGGAAATCTGAAGTTAGGACTGACTTCTGAGGATGCATTTCTTAGCGCACTGCTCTAATTCCATGCACACCGTGCAAAATTTCCACATCTCGGTCGCTCAAAACCATCTGACCCAGTGGTAGGAGGCAGGAAGGAGGGAGGAACAGAAAGATGGGAGGAATTAAGGGCCAGGGAGAAAAGCAAAGACAGGGTAAAAAGCAGCAACAAGAGGGAATTAGAACAGGCTAGAGTTAATAGAAAGAGCCAAAAGGAAGTGAATGAAAGCATGACTGAAGAGGAAACAAGTCGTTAAAGGACAAAGAAAGTAGCTATGCTGCATTATGAGAGAGAACGCATGTGTAAACACAGAGAATATGGATGAGAGTTAAGGATCAGCGATTATAAATAAGTACAGCCTGAGTGCTCCTTCCACTGCTGAAACAAAAATAAAAGGAACGCTGATCCCACCTACATGAAGTGAACGTCCATGTGATGTGCCTTTGTTTTACTATGTAGCCTTGAAACTTTCTGTGAATTTCTAACTCCCACCCTGCCCATTTTATGTCCGGAGACATTCTAAATATCCCCAGAAGCTTCATGACATTTTCCCCCTAAAATCCTACTTTCAGAAAAGGGTCATATTCCTTTATCTAAACTGCAGCATCTTCATTTGATTCTTTGACTTCCATGCCCAGCTTCAAAAAAATTAAATGCTTTTTAACTCTGCATTTAATAGCATTCAATCTTTAAACTTTGGTATCTTGCAGTTTCTCTAGTCTAAAAATGAACTGACATAGAAGAGAACAGTGGGATTCCTCGCTTTCCAGCAAACAGACAGCTTTGCTTCCAGTCCTGGAAGGGCTGGAAACACTGATTTTTAAGTTCTTGACAGTCTTTTATTCTTTCCCCGCCTCACTAAGGAAGTAAAATTGCCCAGAGTAACTACTGCAAGTCAGCAACTGCCTTATTTAAATGACCTTTGCATCTTACTAAACATTTTGCCTTAGATCCCAATTTTGAAAGATACCAGTAAAGGTTGTAAAGATACTAAAATCACTGTTTGCCATGCAGCCTGCTTTACCAACTATTTGATTTTGGCGAGTCTAACATACAGGATAAGTACACTTTCTTTTCACACCAAAAATCAAGGACACTAACAGCAAAACTGCTTTGATACAGAGCAGAAATTTTGCATATCATGTGGCCAGTTCCCTCCCAGACCGCACAAGCGGACAACAAAAATACAGAAATGCTCCAGAACAAACAATCCCTAAGAGGGATAAAGAAGTCTGAGCACCACTTTCCCCCAAAACAGGATTTCTGAACGGATGACGAAACCTATTTGTTCCCTGGAGGCCTGGCTGCCACGCAGCCTCCTGGGACGGGCGCGGATCCAAGGGGATACAGGGGCACCTTTCCTGTGATTCCCAGGCAGGTGGGATGCTCACCTGGCAGGTACCCACCGGTCCCGGGAGCAGCGCTGCCGACAGGTACAGCCCCCCAACCTGCAGATCTGCCCGGCGTGGTTTTAGGAAAACCACTTCTCCACGTCTCCATTTCTGCGTTCACAGAACTGGGAAGGTTTCCTGTTGCTCAAGAACTCTCATGGACTTTTAAAGCAGACTTTATAGAGTCGGGCGTTCTCTAGGGCTGGCAGTGCTTTCACAGCCACCGCATCTACTACGCTGTACCGTAACTGCTGCAGCTACTCAGTAGCAAGGGAACAGACAAACACCAGGTACAGCGTCAGGCAAAAATGCAAATTTGGCTAGCACAAGGCCAAAATTAAAAGCAGCTTCCACAGGAGCAGAAATACTTGCTCTTGTACCAAATTCAGGGAAACGCTTTTTTTTGCTGGAAGGAGCATGTAAACAGAATATTTTGGGTACGTTTTTCAGAAGTTCCACGATGGTTGTGAAGCACAACATCCACCAAAGATCAATTTTTTTATCTTTCCAATCTTCACCTACGCCATAACCTACAGCACAAGTTTTGATGTGTTTACACACTCTTTTTAATCTTCGGAAGAGTTTAGGAAAGTTACTGGCATTAAAGAAGGATTTAGTCTCCCAAATAAAGTTACTGACATCGAAACAGTAACTTTACGTATACAAAATTTTAGTTTAAAGCTAGCAATTGGCGAAAAAAACCATTTTCACTAAAACTGCTCAATGCTTTCCTTGTGCCCCAGAAAAATACTTTAACTTCAGGTACAAAAATGCAGCAAGTCCTGGTGGGTCTCGTAACAATACACTTGTGTTAAAAACAAAATAAAATAAAAAAATCTGTTTCAACGTACTCATGAAAATCAGTCACCAATAAGGTTCATGGGACTGTTCCTGCATTTTATTTTTAAATGAGATAATGGAGAGTAGGAGAGAACGAGAAGTGAAAAAAATAAATACCTTCAAGATTAACACTTCCTACTTTGAAAAATATTCTAAACATAAATTAAAGCTTTGATTAAAAGTTTTGATTATTCTTTTAAAAAACCCACCAACTTCCTTACATAAAGCTGAGAATTTGCAAATACTAGCTGCAATTCTGCAAACCCCCAGAACTCCCACTGACTTCAAGGAATGCAGACTTACAGTCACTATTTGCTAAATATATATTAACTTCAGCATTGGAAATATTTATCCTCCCTAATCTGACTCCCCTCCCCAACATTTATACAGCAATTACGTGAGATAAGAACACATTTCTAGGCACCATTTTCACATATTTTGATAACTGTGTCCGATTGCAAATTTCCCTCACTGCTGAAATCAAAAATAAAATAAACCTCGGAAAGACTTTTTTTTATTTTAATTATTCTGACGTAGCGCTGAAGTGTCTCCTACAAGGAAGAAAGGAATTCACTGGAGCTGTGATCCAAAACGTATTAGAAGTTAACAGCCTACTCCCAGTTAGCTTCAGCATGCCTCCCATCAGGCTGCCGGAGAACTGACCCGGGTAGCTTCAAGAAAAAGAACTGTACATTAATCCATGGAAATGCAGGAAATCAAGGAATATATATTTTTTTTTTTTTTACTCTTGTTTGTCTTTTCAGAGTTTAAGATTCCTTATAATGTCATCAGCTATAACAACACATTCTTGCTGATACAAACAAATGACCTACAAAAACCACTTAAGCTTGCCAGTGTGCAATTTTCATTATCCTGCACCGGGTTACGCACCTCTTTTTCACCTGAGCTCTTTGCCAATTAAATAAAAGTGAAACACTATTTTAAACTACGGAACACCAGAACGTTTTTGTTCTGTCAAATTTCAAGTACTCAGTGTCCCCTATGAAAGCAGGCTTCTACTTATTAAAAACTTTCCACCTATAGTGTGTCTGAGACATGAAATATTTTATTTATACTCATTTCTGTTTGCAAAACTTTATGGAAAAAAGAAAAAAGAAGAGTTGCTCCAATCTGGTAATCTCTGTCTGCAGAATTCTCTAAAGGTATAAATGCTAATTTTAAAAGATAGGAGCTGGAAGAACTTAAATAATGGTGCATCTTGCATATTATAGTATTATACAATTACACTATTATACAATACATATTATACAATTTTGCTATTATATTTTGCTATTATACAATAATTATAGTATTATTCCACATACGCCATTACAAAACAATGGGAATAGTTTTTCGAATCACTGAAGCTTCTAATTGCACCACTAATTATTTCAGTTCATTAGATAATTTATGAAATGCCATTGATTTCACCCTAGGCAATGAATTGCTATATGCAAAAACATTCACATTTTTAGTTAAATATACTCACCAGGTTCTTTACCTAATTTGTTCTACCACGCTCATGACTGTGTTGCGCAGCACCTGCAGCAACTATTCCGAACTATTTCAAAACTCATTTAAAAAGCAGTAAGTCGTCAACATTTTAATGCAACAGCTGAGGAATACCCTGACCAACCCACATCTTTTTGCCCTTAAAACCATAAATTAAATTGTCTGTCCCTTCACAACCGAAAGGTGAAACTCTCGTAGTTAATTAAGGGCTGGATGATCACGCCCCTGTCAGCCAGCCACGAGCACAGAAGCAGGCAGCTGCAAGAACCTCTGGATATGCTGCAGACCAGGACCCTACCGCGTTCCCAGGCATCCCAGCCCGCTGCACCCCTTCCCTCTCTCGGAAAGATGGCCCTAGGAAAGATGGCAATCTTTCTGAGGTGCTTTTCTGCTCTCACCTGAAGCTCACTCCCTGCCAGCATCCATATGCAGAACAAGAAAACGGGGCGAAAAAAAAAAAAAAAAAGGCAAAAAATGAACGCAGCAGTGGAAGCATCAACTTCCAGCAAGATTTCCACAGCTTGGGGAGGAAGAGTGCCAAGCGCACAGGCCAGACACTCAGCTCCACCGCTGGAGGGGGGGGGAAGAAAAAAAAAAAAAAAAAAAAAAAAAATCACAGAAAAATGTTTGCAGCCGCTTACTGACACTAATCCTCGCTTCTCCTTTCTGTCTCCTCAAAATTTTCAGAGAAGCTTCTTCCCGGGCCTGCCACGGCTCAGAGGGGCTGCGCAGCTCAGCTCCCCGCGGCCAGCAGCCATATGTTGCATTTCTCTGGAAAGGCCCCTAAGAAAATACTGACCCGAACCATATTCCTCACTGACTGTCTCCAGCACGGAAAGCAAAACATGTTGTAAATGCATTCCCGACTGAGAGGAGCGGACACTCGTCCCAAGGAGGGGTGAGACACTCCGACAGCTGCTGCCTGTCACCCGAACACCCGAGGCGGCTGGGCACGGGGCTCGGACATGCCCGATGGGGGACACGGGCGAGAGACAGCGCGGTGGCAGGGGGGGACACCTCCTCGGGGATGCCGACCGGGGCAGGCACTGCAAATCCTGCGGGCACCGTTCCCCGTCGGCACGCCAACCAAGGTGGGGAGCAACAACAGGTTTTGCTCTGTCGTTCGCTGGCATACAATCATGGAATGGTTTGGGTTGGAAGGGAACTTAAAGATCAACTAGTTCCGATCCCCCAGCCATGGGCAGGGACACCTCCCACTAGACCAGGTGTCTCAAAGCCCCATCCAGCCTGGCCTTGAAAATTTCCATGGAAGCTTGTGGCTTTCCCGGGCCACGTGCTGGCTGTCTCCTTCTGGGATTTGCAGGCGATCTCCTAACCGAACAGGAGATGTAACATCAAACACACCAAGAGCATCGCTCACTCCAGACACCTCCACACCAGGAGGGACACGCGAGGCCCCAGCAGCTGAGCACAGACCTGCCCAACAAAGGAGGTCAGCTGAGGTAAGGATGAGCCTAACCGATTAAAAAAAAATAAGTTATCCAGTATCACAGGGCTGTCTCAAGCACCCCTGCTGCCAAGAGAGATGCATTTCATCTTGGCCTGAAGCCAGCCTTCAGACATCCCGTTTCAGTTCCTGATACTTCGGGCATTTGCTCTCTCCACATCCACTTTACAGATACAAACGCAGGCAGGAAAAAAAAAAAACCAAAAAACAAAAAACAAAAACCACTCGTCTTGTGCAAACACCCGAGGCTCAAAATAAAGGGAATGCAAGAAGTCGCTTCAGCTGGGAACCGGGAACTTGGTGAAGACTTCGCTGGATGGGCTACTCCTACGCTGAAGGAATTCAAGCACATACACTACGCACTCCGAAGGGGCAGCGGTTCTCTCCCTTGTCATGCAGCATTTTGTCTGTGATTTATTAGAAGAAAGAGCTATTGGATTACGCAAACGGGGAACAAATACATGCAATTCTAGCTATCGAAAATAAATTCTACATTATACAGTACATATCTATATACACACAGAAACGCTGGATAGATATGTATAGGTATGTATGTAAGTAAACACTAGGGTAGTTAATTTCACTTCATAAGCACACATAATAATCTGTTCGAAAAAACGGTTAAAAGGGGATCATTGTTACATCCTCTAACACATTTCTAGTCTCTCGTTAGACTGCAGCTACAAATTAAGCTGGTCCGTCATTAAAAGAACACAGGGTGGCATCAAGGTCACAAGACAAATACAAGGGATAACTCTCCTACAATGCCACAGGCTCAGAAAATTGTATTTAGTAAACCAGATACTGTTTAACAGGCCCAGCAGATACACAATTGGCAAATTTCTTCCCTTTATAGGAATACCATAATGCAAATTAATTGTACTGTGCTAAATCACAGTTCTGATTTAGCAACGTTCTTTGCAGTGTTTGAGAAATAAATGCAAAAGAGTAGGGAACGTCAAAGGGATAACTGAACAATTTTGCAAGTAAAGGGGATATTTTCAATGGGACACTTTTGTAACTGCTGACTATTTTCTGACGGTGTCTCAGATCTCATGTGTCATTTATGGTATTTTGGGTTTGATTTTTTTAAAGTGCTTTTTCGTTTCACCTCTGAATAAATTCAGCAACAACATGGAATTTCATTGTTATGAAGTGTGCTTCAAGTTAAGCAACAAACAGAGGCATCTAAATTCACTACCACATAAGAATCTATAACAAATAATTGCCTTTAGGCTTCAGGATTTTTGCGGTAGTGTATTTCCTGCAAGTAATAAAATAAAATATCCGCCAGTGTTTTTGAATTCCCTGTTCTAGTACAAGTTGATTAACAGCGCTTCCTCTTAAGGAGTTAATACTATTTTTAATCCAATGATAGTTTTGATAATAATTATCATTACTTCTAATCTACTGTTTTGCAGGGTGTATAACATGGTTAGACAATGCTTAATTTTGCTCATGCTCTGGGACTGCATTCTTGATAGCTCCTTTGGTTCACCGCCATTACGCATGCTGCACCACGCAGAACCTTTTCTAGTTGACTTGATAGAGTATGTTTCCAGAATACGTTATCCAAATACTTGACTAATTTGGGTTCAAAATCACAAGCTTCTTTAAAGTCAGCATTTGGCTTCTTTGGAGGCGAATGTTCCAAGAAGAACATTTTCTGATGGACTCAGACATCCTTGTCTGAATTTAATGATACACGTCACATTTAGACCACAAATGCAAACCTGCTGAAGACAAACAACAACAAAACCCTTGGACGGTATGACAAGTAACGTACAAAAGCAAACAGCAACGTAAGCGTTCAGAGGGAGCTTCTTACTTCACGGTTCTCACTCCTGTCCCATACCGTAACTGCTTGCTAAGTCAAAAATGCACGAGGGCAGATGGATGGTCTCCTGAACTCCCCGCAGCCCCAAGCCAAAGCCAGCTATTAACGCTGTTTCATCACTGCTTTGCATCTCTGCTTTGCCACTGATGCTACGCCGCTGATGGCGCTAGACAAGGTCCAGCAGGACCAGCCAGCACGCTCCAACACAACCCTTTGGGTTGGTTTCCTCTCCAACCAGCCTAGAGGGAAGGGGTCCGGACTCCAGAGGCAGCTCCCTCACTCGGCTTGTCCCTCCTCCAGCCCCTGGGGAGATGGGAGGCTGTATGGCCTCCCTTACACACACTGTATACACAACTGTATTTAGAGAAAGATAAGGGCCACAGAAGAATTTGAACTAGATGTGTATGCCAGTATAAATCTAGTATAATTTCACTGAAGCTACTCCAGTTTATACTTGTATAAAAGAAAACAGAAATTGACTTCAGACATCCAACACACAGCAGCCTGCGTTCCCTGATGTCACACTGAACATGTCACATTTAGAAAAGACAGCCTTTTTGTGGCACGCACACACACACACATATATATGTATATATAAAACGACCAGGATTTTTGGCATTGTTTTGAAAACCAGTTTAAACTTTCATGCCAAAGAACCATTTTTTACTATGGTTTCTGTGATTCTAATGACCTTAAAGGTTTATACCACAACTTCCCTTTCAGTGGCACATTTGTATAGAGGCTGCACAGGCTCTGGGGCTATGTGGTCATCTGAATAGCAGTACACGTTCTCTACGCAAGTATTTCACGACTAAAGCGCCTTCCCTTCTCAACAAATACACCATAGTGATATTGTTGCAAATGTTAATCCCTCCTGCGCCAAAGAGCTCTGTAATTAACGGGCTCGTTTTGATAGGCACTACCCTCCTCTTCTAAAGCTGTCAGTAACTGTTGATGATCCTATGGATTCTAGTCTTCCTTCTGATCATAAAGAAGTTAAATATCTACCTAACCTATCTGAGCGGGAAATCAGTGGAAGTAAGATGGAAGTAACTAAACAATATGGTTTACATGTTCAAATCAACTTACTTCACCGCTGTACGCCTCTGAGCACCGGAAAACTCCACCTCCATTTCACGTGCTTCATATCCTCTACATCCACCAACACGCCCTTTGCTCCGAGGAGATGAAAAAAGAAGGGCAGGACGGGGAGTTGCTACTTCAAACCTTTGGTGAGCGACGAGGTGCCCCACTGCCGCGGACATCACCTGTCAGTTTGGGTGCTACACTTCTCCATGTTCACGTCACTCAACGCAAGTTACACCTATTTGTGCGTGTCACAGCCGCACCGACGACTGCCCCGGGCTGCCCCAGAGACCACCACACCATCACAGCTCCACCGTTCCCTTAGCCACCTCAGACGCTTTAGTTAGCTTGTTATCTCTGGAATAATAATGCTAAAACATATTTGATGGTTACCATCAAAAGGCTTCCGTTTCCGCTTACATTAATTGGAATATTCTCCTGAATTAGTATTTGGGGAAAAAGATTCCAACCTTATTGATTTGGGAACAGGGAGCTCCCCACCGAGCGTGGGGCTTACTCACGAGCATGAGTGACAGATTTGATTCTGGTATCTCTTCACAACAAGACAGAAAATGACATGCTGGATTTTCAATCATAAAAGAATAGAGGAAAAATATTTTTATGGGAAAATTATTGGGTCTGCAGATTAGCAAAGGACAAATGAATATAATTCACAGCAATGACTTTTTTTTTCTTTTTTTTTTTTTTTTTTTAATCTACAGGATGCAGCAGATTTAAAAAACCCAAATCACTTCCACAAAACAGCTGTCTGAGGGGGCAGACCAGGAAAATCAGAAATTAGGATGAGCTGGGCCAGCCCACGATGCTCCCTGCTGGGGCTCCCCCCTCATCTACAACGATTAAACCCCTAACACAGGCTCAGGAGAAGGCCCACCAAGACTAAACACCTCAAAACACGGTGGTGCGTTTCCCGCGGGAAAAACTGAGGACATCATGCCCGAGATTGGAATAACATGGAGCTGCCAACTGCAAGATGCTCAGCTTCCACCGAAGCACAGACCTGGTACCCCTCTTCCCCCCATTCCTGGTGGTGCCAGCCACGCCATCCTTGGGAGGAGAAGGAGGAGGAGGGAAGGGAGCCCCTGGCAAAGGGCTGAGGGGGAAGGGGGAACGGGCTCTCTTTCTGCAGTTTGGCCCCCTTTCTGCCCCGGCGGCTGAGGTCAACCCTGCATCCCTTGATGGGGACCTCCATCACCTCCCAGGTCTGCAGCTGCTCCTGCTCTCTTGCCGTGGTTCTGGCTGCCAGCACTGGTAGCCTTTATCTATCCATCACAGCACAGGCTCTGTGGTGGCCTCTTCTCCCCTCCTTCCATCCCTTCCTCTCCTCCTTCCATCCCTTCCTCAGGAACAGGCAGGCCGGACCAGAGCGGTGTTTCTACTGACGGACGGGTGAGCTGAAACTCTCTGCCCCAATCCCATGTGCTGGCAGGCTTTTCTCTTTAGATTATAAGCAGCAGCAAGGTAAATTTTACCCTAAGAATTATTTATAGACTTCCTGCAAGCGACTGCCCATGGCATAGATGAACACAAAACAATAGCTCCGTTCATCTTCCGTCAGCGACCACGCAAGCAATAAATGTTTCTATCAACAAACATTTGAGCAAACAACTGATTTGGTTTGTTCCAAGCATCTTAGGCTAGAAAAATAATAACGGCAAGTAAACTTAAAGAAAAGAGATTATACACTGGTTTGCTCCTCCCCACCGCCATTTCCCTCTGAGCGGGCATCTCTGCTCTCTGACAAAAAAAGTTGAATATTAAAACGCTCGCTTGCAGAGAGTTTAAACTAAGATTTGTAAACATAAATCCTGACAGCATTTGGTGTTTACCCGATACACATTTTTAGCGCCTACCTGTGCAAACACTAAAATAGTAAAAACAGAGTTACAGTATAAAACCAGCAAAATTTAGTAACACTTAATTCCTTGCACACAGGCCCTCAGATGCCACCAAGGTTCACTTCAGCGTGGGGAAAACCTGCAGGCTGCTATGTGGATGCTTTCATGAACCGAGCAAAGGAGAAAAGTCGTTACTTGTTCTTGGTATATACAAATATTACTAGGAGCCAAAAAAACACGCTGAGACTTTACAGTAATACCTTTTTATTACAATTCAAAACCTGTCACAAAAACCTCACAGCAGAAACCGCTGACGTTTGCTACTGTACTACCTACAACCACTGTCCTGCAGGATTACAGTAGAATTGCTCTTTTAAGATACGATCCGAAAAAATCACTAAATATGGAGAATAAATTCCTAAGAAAACAAACCCTTACCACATCAGCATTCTATAATATTAGGAAACTATTTGCATCATGCGGCTTGTGCTAAAATACTTAATGATCTCATCCTTACCATAACAAATTATCTGCCAGAAAGAGACCTTGAAGGTCAACACTGGCAACAATTAAAAAGTAATGAAAAACATTCATCCCTTAGGCAGAGTTACAATTTCTAAGTTTGAAGCAATGTGCTGTATATTTTATTAGCTATCACTTGTTTAATTATTCATTGGAGCTCCTCTTATGCTCCATAGAGCAACCTCACATTGCTAAGATTTCCATTTGAATGCTATTACCAATTCAAGGACAAATCTCGTTTAAACTTTAGCTTTTGTTTTTATTTTCCAAAACATAAATTACGTTCGCAAACTAATGGGTCTGTCGTACTTGCTATTTTTAATCCTGTTCACGCTAGCTTCAGCCTGGGACCCTATACACCATCTCTCCAACGACGATATTTTGAGTGTCTGCATTCATCTGCTCCAGTATTCCTATAAAACCACACAAGTTTTCAACCAACTGCATCCCTTCCTTGGCCAGCCGGAGTAATTTTTATTCCTGTCTCATTTGCAGTAGCAGCTCACTCAAGCACAGTATTTTCTTACAGAAACTCACTGAGTTCACACAAGGCGATAGCGCCGTGAAATAACTTCTATGCTTTAATTGCCATTTAATTACACTTCCCCAATTTCCTAGCAAATAAATAAAATCTTTCTCAAGGTTCACTGGAGAAATAAGGAGCCATAAGAACAGGGCAGGCTTAAATTGGTATTACCTGCAGTTCTTAATTTATCCTTCAATGTGGTCATACACATTTAAGCCTTGATGGGGATTCACAACACACACAAGGGAAATCAGCTGGAATAGTTTTTTTGAGGTAAGAGAGGAAAAGCCTGTTTACTGTTTTGTGGCCAACAACTTCAGATAGGTTCCACATTTAGAATTTCATTAGTGGAAATATGTATGTGTATCGTGCTCAAATGGTGAAAGAGGAACGAAAGGGAGTAAAACAGAACAGAACAACAGATCTGAAATGGTTTAATACGCACTTTACATGAAATCATTTTGGTAGAATAAAAAATGGAAAACATCGTGAAAATTGATGTTAATCATTTTTTTGCCTTTCTCCTCCTTCTTGCAAAAACATAGCCTGAACTTCGCTTACAAATGAAAACGTGTCATCTATGATGGTTTATAAAAATTGAAAAAGGGCTGCCTTTATGGGGGAGAAAAAGCAGTAAGACAATAAAGAAAAGGCTATGTATTAAAACTACATACTAATTTCAAGGTACTTTGAATTTCATGACATATACAGTAACCTGAAGAAAAATCGAAATGAGCACGTATTTGCATATAATGAATAGTCAAACTCTATCTAATGCTCTCAAAAAAGTATTGATTTGGTTTAATTAAACCCAGCAGCTCCAAAAAGAAAAAGACAACACTGCTCTCTAATACTCCTAGCTAAGAGTGAAAATAAACTTTGCGTAGCAAGAAGACTTGAAATTTATCGTGCAAGAGAAACCTCCTTCTACCACTCGGGCTTGGCTTCATGACACTGTCAGTATCACCAGGGAACGGAACTGTTTACATAATGGGAAAAATTATTTACAAGCATTACTACATCGGTTTTATATAAACAAAGGTGGCAGCAAAACCAGCCTTAACCCATTCCAAATTAAAACTAATTCCCAAGAGGAGATAAATTTTGGTTTTATGATATCACAAAATTTGTTTTGGGTGGAAAATAGAAGTTGCATAGTACCTGCCTTAAACCTTCATTTGCCGA
Source organism: Rissa tridactyla (assembly GCF_028500815.1). Taxonomy (NCBI): domain Eukaryota; kingdom Metazoa; phylum Chordata; class Aves; order Charadriiformes; family Laridae; genus Rissa; species Rissa tridactyla. Next base: position 74,002,918 of record NC_071470.1, read on the forward strand.
GCTCAGGCAAGTGAAGTGGCAGAAAGGGGGTGTGCTGCCCAGGAGCTCTTGTGCAGAATGGGGCACAGAGGGGCTGCACCCCCATCCCACCCCTGCCAGGAAGACAGATAGGAATACCTTTTAAATATATACACACACCCCTCACCGTGGAATCTCATTGTAAATAATCACATTTTTGTGTCCAAAATTTCCTGTTGACTACAAAGACAGAGAAACTTCAGCCCTAAGACTAGTGGGAAACAAACTTCTGTGCACGTATTTTGCTTTACTGGTGGAGAACGCTCTTCCGCAGGGTCTTTCACGCCCAGCACACATGTAAATTACTGATAGCTAGATCACGACAAAACTACTTCATGGCTTCTCACCCTCCTTTCTGAAGGGTGAGAGTAGATAGGACACCTCGAGAATGCAGAGGAGACTGAAAATCCAGCAAGTGACCAGAGGAGGCTGTACAGACGGGTCAGGGTGCTCTGCCCTTGGCTGCGGCTAAGGCCAGTAAGCACACACATGCTTGCTTTTGCTGCAGTCTTTTAAAGCCTTCCTGATGAGACAAGAAAATCTGGACAGACCTGTTCCTTGTTGGTCTAATTAAAAGGCCATCAGGACATTGATCCTGCAGTGAAACCTGAAGGAACACACATGGGCACATACCCAGCCTTAACTGAAGATGACAACGAAGGGACACTATTCACAAAGGCCATAGTTGGCCAAGAGTCACCTCATAATTCCTCCTTCACGTGGTGGAGGATAGGGGCTTCTCCCAAGGGCAACTCTCAGCCACCGGTGAATGGAGAGAGGGAGAAAGAGTGAAATCCATATACACAGGTAGGAAGGAAAGGTAAATTTCTGGGATACAGAACACAGAATAAATACGGACACCATTTCAGCACCTTTTGCCCTGAGTTACTTGCAGTCATTTGCAACCTCCTCTATCTGGTTTGCCCACTTCAGTCAAAACATGCTCGAGTCCCTCACCAAAAAGAAACGCGGGGCTTTTGCCCAGATGTAAAAGACATCTTCCATGCCAAAACTGAGTCCCACCTCCCAGTCACGCTCTTTGTCTCCAAAACTTCTGCCTCCCCCAGAAGGGAGCACCAAGAACACCTCCTGCCTTTCTAGAAGTTTCTAAGCGGCTCTGAAGGGCGGAGCAGACCCCTTCCTCGCATGCTTCCAGAAGTCAGTAGCACGCAATGGCAAAATCTGCTCCATTAACCCAGGCCTGTCAGCAGGGCTCATGTCCTCGTGGCTGCTGAGGATGAGGAGGGCTGGTTGCAACTGCCGCCCAAGTACCTTGAGCACATCACTGGGAATGCCCAACATGAACTTTCTAGAAGGGAAACACAATTTACGTTTAGGTTTTTTTTCTGCAGCAGTGTTAAGCAGTAGCCAGATGAAAATGGAGGCAGAAAACTGCCATTCATTACGATATGTCTTTAAGACATCCGCCCACATTCTCCAAACAGATCCATTTGACTTCTTTGTTTGAAGTAAACCTTAATCCTTTCTACCAATAGTCAGTCTCTTAGCCCCTTTTTTGCGATCCGTTTTGTCCCAAACCACACGTAAGCGGTACATTACCTCTTTGGGACATGTGCTAAGGATGATATCCCAAGCTCCTGGGATAAACCATCACCTGACAACAACACAAACTTCCTTTCTTAACGCAATCTGTCAAACTTTTCTAACATGTCAGCGTGAGCCATTTAGCACTCCAAGGTTGGTCATCAAAACCAGGAAAATACTTACCAACTTAGGAACACAAGAACACTAATGCCAAGAAGGCCACTGACAGTAAACGTATTTCTGTTGTTAAACACTTACAACCAATACACTTTTAATTTCTTGTCAGGCTTAGCTGCTGAAGACTTAGACACATAAGACCGGTTCCTTCCGCATTTGCATCCCAGGATTTTGTGAGAAATGACACATTCTGTGTATCTGTACATTAATTAAATGAGACGGTTTTAAGTGAATAAACTCTGAAAATTGACAGACAAGATACGCAAAATACATCCACCTTAAAACTCACCATGGGGATTTCATGAAACTGTATAAACACGGACAATACCTGCCGTTACCTACATAAGCCAGCGGTAAGAGCTTTTTGTAACATGACTTTCACGAATGAAGCGAGGAGTTGATTTTATCTGGTACACCACAGTAATTTGCTGTGTAGCTTCATGAAACCGCTACAAATAGCATTGCAGACAAAACCCAATTGTTGCTGAAATGCATTCAGGAAAATGGAAAACACAAAGAAATAAAACACAGTGATTGTCTCTCAACCTGCATTATATATTGTGTCTCTAAATTATATAGTATTACATTTTCTACTTTCTAATATAGTTTCCTATTGAGGAATTGATAACACAGGAGACATTCTTTGACCTTTTCCCTCTGAATATCTAAATAATATACCATACAGGTCTATAAACCAAATAACTCTCTAGCCTTTTATTAGAACCCAAGGGATAAAAACTGTTTAAAAAAAAACCACCACATGTAGCAACACATAAAAGAGCTAATGCAAAGTGCTTTCCTTGCCATGCTACTTCTCACCTGCATCACAATTTTCTCCTATATAGCTACAATTGCAGTGTATGAGTTTACACGTATCTGAAAGTCAAAAATAGGACTTTTAACACTTGAAAATTTGCACTGAACACCCTAATACAAAAACTGACAATACAAACCATGATCCTGCACACCCACCGACTCGTACTTAATGGATTCAACACTCAGCGCTGATGCCCCTTGAAAGGCTTGACCCAACCGACAGACGAAATGACTTACCAAGCTTTTCTATTCCCCAGATATCGCAGGAAGTATTTCATGGACCCGTTCCAAATTTAGCAGGATGTTAAAAACCACATAGCCAACAGATAAGTAATTTGTAGGGCAGCTAAATCAAAAAGCTAGGCAGATGCCTTAAAAGAGGCCTTTTGGGGATTTTGATTTGATAATGTTTGTATCTCTACAATTAATCACAAAATAATGAAGGATTCAAGCCATCACAGTCAGGCACTGGGAGTGTGAAAAGATGCATGCTGTGCATGACAAGAAACCGAAGGGCCAGAACAACTCGGGGAAAAAAGCGTAATATAAACCAGTTAGGAACATGGAAAACTTTCAACCTGCAGCAGCTTAACCAAAGCCTTTTTATATGGCCAGTCCCACTGATCTAATGGGGACACGACTGCGAATAAAAAGCTCCGTGCAGGAGCCTCACTAGCAGGCCATGCATCAAGCAACCCATCAGGAGAAGCCGTCAGGACTCTAACTGATGCGAGATCAAACCTTCCGCCTAAAGGCAAAATGCCGCCTGCTCCCAAAACTTGGAGCAGATGCTATTTCATAAAACAGGGATTATAAACCACCATCAAACCCAGAGCTGGTTTGAGGGTTTTTTTTGGGGGGTTAGGGTTTGATTTTGGATTTTTTGGGGCGTATGTGATGTACATCTTAAAATGTATTTCTCTGGAAAGAAGTAAAACAGCCACTGCCACCAGACCTGTTTACAAGCATCATTTTAGAACTCTATCCTGATCTCATTCAAGATCAGTTTATCACATTGGTTTGTATTGTCTAAATTGTGAAGCAGCACAAGGAATAGTTGACATGAATTTTGAGCTGCTCGTTCAAACGAGACCAAGATTTCAGTAAAGTTTCCAAAAACGTGACAGAAAATTATCTGAAAAAGAAATAAAATATTATTAAGTTGTTTATCTTCTGTTTCAAATTTCTCAGTTTTTGAAAAACGGAATTATAAGATGAAATATTCCTGGAGTCTTTCTGACACAGCTGATATTGGTAGGGTTTTTTTTTCAAACTTCGTGCATTATTCCAAGTTAAATCTACCTGGGCCATACGTAGGTTGATTTTCCCCTCCTCCCTCCACTGATGAGCTGCTCCTCAGCATTTATCCCAGGCAATACACACAGTTACAATGAATTAAGAGTTTTAATTCCCACAGAGATCCTTTGGTGAACTGACGAGTGGAAATGCCATCGATTCTCACGAAGGCAGATTTCAACCCCCTGACAGATTTTCCTCCTTGTCAATTCAAACAGTAATAACTTGTTGGGTTTTTTTTTGTTTGTTTGTTTTTTTAAAGAGCCCTTTTCCTTCATCTTAATGAGATAAAATATTTGTCCTTTACCATTTTACCCCATTTTCTTCAAGAACTGTCAATAACAAAGTAATTATTAACATCACTTCCACAAAACCAAAAACTTCGCCTTTTGCTGAGCATCTGAAGAAAATTTTACCTACCCTTGCCCATTTAAAATCACAAGAATGTCTGAAATGGTTCTACCGTTATTAATATTTAAATACTGAAAAAAGTTTAATAGGACAGTTGAGGATATCAGTTAGTGCGAGATTTTATTCCAACTAATACAGAGAAACTGAAGTACCTTCTGATGCAATAGTTAAAAATGCCTTCTAAGTTTCATGGTTTATTACAAAGATGAACAAAACTTATTTGATTTATTTAAAAAAAAAAAGGGAGGGGGGCAAAAATACCCAAAACAAGCTTAAACACTGGTGTGACTTTTTATCTGATGTTTATGGAAATCTAGAAAGAGCAAGTAAGCATCTTACTGGTACACAACACCGACGGTCATCAAAAGGCAGCATGCACCTCTTAAAAGCACTGACACTGCTCCATCCCTTCTCCTCCTGCCATAAACATTCAACAGAACCACTTTTCCTAACATCTGAAAAATGATAAATGAAAAAAAGGAATTGCCAGCAAAGCCTGAGCAGCAAAAGAGTTGTCAGGAACTCTTTTATTTTCAACGCGAGCACAGATTTTTCTGGGATTAGTTCAGCACTGAAAAAGCTCATTTACTGCTCAGATAATTTCAGCTCCTATGAACTCTGACATGTGAATAAATGCTCATCTGAGTAGTCTGGTTCAGCTATTCGTTTGACCAAAGCTACTTTTTCCACTTACAGTATGAAGGATCATCCTTCTGTGGTGATGGTGGGGGGAGGGAGTTTTGCTGAAAGGTTATCTTTTACGGTAACTTTAAGAACCTTCTAAAAATACTGCAATTTTTAAACTTACTAGCTATTTTAAGCTCTAGTTGTACGTTGTGTTTAAATCCCAATTCAGAATATTTTTCAAGTATATAACTTGTATTTCCTGGAAAGCATCTTAGCTGTTTGCAAAGCTTATCATGACTCCCTTAAATGTCTATTTCATAATACGCTTCAATTAATTTGCACATTAAATTATCAACAAGACCTTTCTCTTTTTATTAAAAAAAAAAAAAATAATCACAGCTTACAGCTTTTGTTTTCTTTTCTCCATTTCCCTTTATATAATGCATCTAACTCAGAGAGAGGGCAGGCTGTCCAGGCTAGCCACTGCGGCATGAAACGAGGATGATATGCCACTTCCTTCTACTTCCATACTCATTCTTGACATCAGGCTTTAGTCCTGCCTTTCGAACTATGAACCCTGCTGGCTGCTGCGTGTCCACCTACCTCCTGCGCCTGGTTAACTTGGAAGCGCGTATTAGTCTACAGAGAAAGTCGCTCTGCAGAATATCCAGCACTGACACAGGCTGCAGAAAAACAAACTGACGCCCAAATACAGGATCTTCCAATTTCTTGATTTCACTGGTGTCAGTTGGTAGGTTTTCAATAGGCCTCCTATCATACTTTTTTTTTTTTTTTTTTCCCCCCTCCTTCCCCTCCTCATTCTGGGAGCACAGCCAATCCCCAGCACAGCAGCTGACTTTCCCCAGAACTAACTAGAAATATTCTGATAGACTCTATTTATAGACTCAAAAACTTAGGACTGGAAGCAGCCAACCAAATTTTTCCATTCCTTGCTCCCCTCCGCTATCTATCTATCTGTCCTGGGCTAACCTGAATTCCAGCCTTCTATGTTTCTCAAGGGGGAAGCATCCTATCCAGGACAGGCGTACCATAGGCACACACACCTCTTACACATCCAAAGCACCTCTGAAGACCTTTCCATACAATTTACTGAACAGGCTAAAAGGACACGAATCCTCAACTTTTATGCCACTGTAGAAAGTATTCGCGCTGACATTCTCTCCTGTCACTACAAATCAAAGTTGAAGAAAAAAAAAAAAAAAAAATCAGGATTTCAGTAAGAGATTCTACCAACAGTGTCTCAGACCTCTGCTAACTCAAGAGACCAGTTCGAACGTGCACATCCTTTCTTTGCTCACTTTGACAAAAACAACAATAAAGACAAACTTTTTTTACCAGGCTTAAACAGCGGAAGATACCTACTAGCTTTATTTTTGTTGTATTTTTTATATACACACATACACACACATATATAGCTAATACTTGCGGAAGTCTGGTAAGGTTAGTCCCCTTTAGCTTAGACACAGTACAAATACACAGCAAAGGAAAATCTGTGTCCCAAAATAAGAATAATATTTCAGCTGACTTGTCTTTGGACATACGACTCTCTAAAATTACTTATTTACAATACTATCAGATTCTGTCGAGCATTTTGTAGTGCAGATAATGTATCAAAAGTATAAATTTTGAAATAGACTGGTGTGGTCCAGAAGCAACACCTGGCAAATCTGATTTTTATTTAACCTTACAAATGTTGCTAGGAAACCCTACTCAATATTTACTTTAGGCCTTTAAAGAAACAGACTGATTCAAACTAAGCTACTGCTGGGAGCATTGAGGACTTGGTGGAGCAGCCCCAACCTAAGTTTACTCTTGACATCTCGCTTTCCTAATCCACAGAACTGACGTAACAAAGAAATATAATTAAGAGTTGGATGCGTAGCTACCTTACATTTGCAGGACCTGTAACAGCAGGGGTATGTTGGAAGTTGCAGGCAGTGTAGACAAAGTAACAGAGACGAACAAAAACTTCTCCTCTTCTGCTTGGTTTTGTGTATACTTAATTAAAAATAAGCCACAACATTAATGCAAGTTCTTCTACAAATGGCAGACGATCTTTACATTTGTGTCCTCTGAACAGCGGATAATTTAACAAATTCCATCATCAACTCTCCATCCAGCAACAGTACAGAGGTACACGGTACCTTAATCTGCCTATGTGAAACATCAAAGGCTATATTGTACCAAAAACAGTAAATGGGAAACAATTGTGTATTTACTGCTGTCTTTCCTACTGATTCCATGAAATACATGCATAAAAATCAGTCAAAGCTACTTCTTGTAAACCTAACTGATGAGGTGAATATTCTCAATTTTTAGTCATGTCAGATAAAACTACGAGTTTTCCTAGGATCCGGTGCACTATATTAAACTTACATCCTCTTGTGCCAATACCTGCTATTTTCCTTGCTCCTATAATCTTTCTCTTCTTTTTCATTAAATCATATTTCTTGTTCTTCTGCATTCCTTATCTCCAGCTCATTCCTATTTGGTCCTGCATATTTTTTCTGTTCAGTGTGAAAATTGCATTCATTTCTATTGGCTTAGTGATTTAAGTCATGCCAACATCAATATCACCTCTGAGTTTGGGGCACGCCACATGACGGAAAAAAGCGAATATATATCCCAATCAGCAGTAACTCTTCCTATGGAGTTAGACACAGAGTGAGCGCAAAGCCTCAGGTACCTTTAGGAGAATTTGGAAAGAACTGTAAGTGTCCACGCTGCTGGCACTGGTGTAGGGAAGTCCCCAGGAACACCTACTGACCCCCAGCACTGCTATCACCCAAAAGCATGGCTGGGGCTGCCATCGTCTCGCGCCTTGAAGCACACCGGCTTTGAACATGAGCTTGGCAGCTGGAGGCTTTTGTACTGCACCAGAGTCGGCTTCATGGACCTTGCCATAACCTTAGTAAGACTTTCTTTTAATAAGCACAATATCAGGTGTTTATGCTGAAGCAAGTAGAACCTGAAGCATCCTGAGATCATGGAAAGGGATAACACAGGTGGAAGGGCACAGAACAATGGTGGAGGACATGGAGTATCTTGTTCATCACAGTATGGAGGATATGAAAGTAAGAAGAACACGAAGCTCCTCTTAGGAAGTTAGTGAACGAGCTCAAAACTCATCTGGATCCTGGTATTACAGTGCTGATTCATTAGAAATTAAGATAGGTTTATAACTCTTTTTTTCCTTTATCTATCTTACAAATAGACTTAATGGCTGTAAGTCATTTACAAGCCACTAATACATCACCTATTCAACTCAGTTAGCCTCATATTAAAATTAATTTATCAGTCATCTGCAATAATAATTAGCTGCAAATCAACAGGTTTACTTTACAAGTGTACTGATCCGCAAAGTAGGTTCTTTCCTGAAACGACAATTCTAAGTCGTTAAATTAGTTTGCCCAAGTCACAGCTACTTGTAAATACTTAATGCAGCTGCCTATAATCAAAACAATTCTGTTTTCCTTTACAGATTAGTATTACAATAAATATGAGAATATCTGCAAACTGTATCTAGATCTTTCAACTAGTTGAAAAGAAGTGAAATTCGCTAATGAAAAAACAGGATACAGCCTATTTGTCACTTCAGTTTCATTTCCTACTTCCAGGATTTAATTCAGTTGTTTTTAAGATTCTAGAGCGCTGTGAAGGAAGAGTAAGTAGGTACTCTGCTCATTCTGGACACAACTTATAAACAATTACATCTGCCGAAAACGGTGCCTCCCATTTTTCTGCAGAATAATTCCTCTGCCTGTAACCCTGAATCTTTTTTTTTTCCAATCACAGCCGTTTGAGTTAACAGGTGAAAACGCAATTAGCACACAGGCAGTATCTACGTTACAGGCAGCGTGGTGCAATAGAAGAAGATCAACGGAGAGGGGCAGTTGGTCCTGAGGATCCACTATCCACCTTGTAGGTGTCACAAGGGTCACGCATCAGGCCAGCTCCAGCGGGAGCTGGAGCGCCTTAGGCGCTTCCTGGAGCGCTTTTGTCATTCACTGCTGGCTAAGAAGTAGCTGGTTTTTCACTCCTCAGCTCCCCCGTGATGGGAACCACAGCACAGAAGATGGTGGCAACCAGAAGATTCACTTCAAAAAGCACATATCTGATCCAAACAAAAATGCGAACACGAGCCCACCGGGTTTGCTAGTATCCTTCTGCACACAGTTAACTCTTGTTTATGCTAGGAAAGAAATGCAGGATAATTTGCAGACCCACAAGGGTGGCAGTTTTGGTCCCAATGAAAAAAAAAAAAAAAAAAGTCAGCAACTCACTCTTTTCTCTTCTATTTCTATACAAATTAGCTCCTCTGATTTTTTTTTTTCCTTTTTAAAATAACACATCTATCCAAAACACTCATCCTCCTTGCTTCTTTCACCAAATGGGTTTAATATGAAATGAGTAACAGTCCTTTATCTCATTATCTGTTATGTGCAGTTTGAAGTTGTCATTACCGCATATTTAATCAGTCAAAATTTTCAATGCCTAATCTCCTTTTTACTGTCAAATCTTCAAAAACATAAATTCCAAGCAGCCTCAAGAATCAGAAAGGTTAACTGGGAAACAAGCGCAAATCAAGTGCATTGTTTCATTGCAACATTATCTTATGTCATTAGTTGGCAGCAGCCATAAAGCTCTGGACCACTTCCAATATTTACTTCCATACACTGAGTAGAAGCTGACACGTCTAACCCCCCCAACCCCCCCTAACCCCGTTCATCTTCCAGCTAGTTTACACAGATTCAGATTAAAATGAGGATTTAAAAATCCTAATCAAATCAACTTCAATTATTCTGTTTTGCCACCGTGTATCTGAAGGAAGAGTATGGTAAAGCCGTACAGAATTTATAGAGCTAATCCTGCTGAAATATGGTTTTACTTCATGCATTTTACAGTGGGGCAGCCTGCGACAAAGGTTCAATGCAGAATTCTGACAAGCCCGTCACGTTCAGTAACTTCTTCTAATCCTTAAGGAATGTTTATTGGCCAGTATTTATTTTTAATCATTAACTTAACAAAGCCTTGGTGCTCAAAAAAAACCCAAACAAATTTAAAATGAAAATAACAAAACCAGAACATGGTGCACCCTAAACCCAAGTGAACAGTCTACCAGCTGGCGGGCAATCCCCAAGAAACGGGGGAAGAGGACCACTGCTGCAGCATCCCTCCCCCAGGGCATCTCACCCTCTCCCTGGGCTGGGGGTGCCCGGAGAGCTGCACGAGCCCCCCCACTGTCGCACACAGCTTCGGAGGGCAAGTTTACAGCCCAAACGTACGGACACGCACGTAACACAGGACTGTGCCCAACTCTGGGACAAGACTCTTGCCAGTTACGGAAAGTGACACCTGCAATGGTCCAGCAGTGTGCATCGCTTGAATGATGGGCCAGAACTGATGAGGTGTATTTATTTTCTACTAACCAATAAAAAAAAAAAAAAAAAAGAAAAAAAAAAGAATGGACCTTGATCCTTAGACATGGCAAATATAATACTACATTGCCTTCAAATGAGACTCTAATTTTTCCGGAAAGTTTTCACATATCCCAGGATCAACACCTGTGCAAGGTTTGTGTTGTTTGGGGTTTTTTGTTTCTTGGAGGTTTTTTGTTGTTTTTTTTTTTTTTGTTGTTGTGTTTTGGTTTGGTTTTGGTTTTGTGGTTTTGTTTGTTTGTTTGTTTGTTTTTTAATTTATCCAAATGAGTTTGAAAGTTAACAAAGTTAGATCTAGCAAAGTAGATCTGAAGCTACCATTAGAGGAAGAGCTCCCTAACTGCTCTAACATACTGCACTCTCTAGCACAAATTTAATTTAGTTTAAAATAATGAAGCTGACAGCTCAGATACTCTGCCTGGAAACAGTGCAAATTTCCCACCCACCTTCATTTGCAAGGTCCCTGGCACTCCAATCTTCAAAAACGCTGAAGTACGTGACAGGTTTCTAAAGACAAGCCTTCATCAATGCTAGAAGTGATATCTCCAACCTTTTGGGGCAGCTCACATTTGAACTCAAGCCTCCTGAGGCAAAATACAGGTTGTTGCCTTGATGCCCCGACCTCAAGACGCGCTTCCTAAACACGAAGAGGAACTTTACTTTGAGGGTGGCAGAGCACTGGCACAGGCTGCCCAGAGAGGTGGTAGCATCTCCATCTCTGGAGACATTCAAAACCCACCTGGACGCGTTCCTGTGCAACCTGCTCTAAGGTGACCTTGTCCTGGCAGGGGGGCTGGACTAGATGATGTCCAGAGGTCCCTTCCAACCCCTGCCATTCTGTGATTCTGCGATTCCAGAAGCCACCCCGTTCCTGCTCCTAGTCTGAGGGCAGCAACATGAAACTTGACTAGGAGACCAGGTCTCACCTCCAGCCTTGCTTCAGCCAGACAAGAGACCATGTTTAAATGGGGAATACGGCAAACCACCTGCAAAAGCACCCCCTCCCCACTCTCCTGCCTGCACCAATACCAACGAGGAGCTAAAGATACAAACTCGATTGATTTTTCAAGGATGAGACGTTGCCAGAGTAAACCGGGGCCCGCCGGTTGTGAAACCGGGTTTCCAAAGGGCTGGGAGAGCACAGGTCTCGGTGAGGACACGCCGGGTGACGCATTCGCACGGGTACACGGCCGCAGCCGCCTTGCGCAAGCCGTCGGGGAGGCCCGGGCGCAGGCAGCGTCCTGCCACGGCAGGCCAACATGGCGCAGGCAATTCGGCCCCTTCTCACACCAGCCTAACGCAGCGGCAGCGCCTCTTTGCCTACGCGGCCCGCCATCAAGAGGCAAAGCACAACTTAAACATTAAGGGAGCAGAGCACTACTTTGCCCAGCGAGATGCTCCAGTCGCCGTGGGGGACTTCCAAGCCAAGGCCGGGATGGTTTCCGTGCACCCTCCATCCCCAACCCCCCGAGGCAGGTCCAGAAGAAGAGCTGGGAAACAGAAGAAATGAAGTGAGACCCCACCTGGAGTACTGCGTCCAATTCTGGAGTCCCTACTACAAGAAAAATATGGATGTGCTCAAACATGTCCAGACAAGGGCCACGAGGATTACCAAAGGGCCGGAGCACCTCTCCTGTGAGGACAGACTGAGGGAGTTGGGGTTGTTCAGTCTGGAGAAAAGGCGGCTCCGAGGAGACCTTATAGTGGCCTACCAGTATCTTAAGGGGGTGTCCTGGTTCCGGTGGGGATAGGGTTAACTTTTCCTGGTATTCCATGCCATGTGAGCCACGCCCACCCTGAGCTGCCGGGGGAGGGGGTAGGAAGTTGCTGCTTAAAAGCGGGCTGGGGCGGCCCGGGTCCGGGCGGCGAGCGGCGAGCGGCGGGGGGAGCGGCGGTTCCGTAATCGCGTTTGTATATTCCCCTATCCGTGTTGTTGTTGTTGTTGTTTGCCTGTTCCCTTTGCTGTTCTGTTAAACTGCCTTTGTCTCAACCCAAGAGTCTTGCCTTTTCTTACGATTCTTCCTGTGTTTGGAAGGCACGAGCGAGCGACACGTGGTTCTTTGTTGCCATCTGAGGCTAAACCACGGCAGTCCTTTTGGCGCCCAACGTGGGGCTCGAAGGGTTGAGATAACGACAGAATCCAACTAGAACGTGGAAAAAACGGTTTTGGTTTTTTTTTTGTATGCATTTATTTTATTAGGTAAGTAGTCACTGGTCATCATGTTGCTTGGTTTGTTCTCATGGCTGTGTTACATAAATTCCTATATGGCTTATGTACTCCCTGCGATGCTGTTTACCATGTCTGGAACAGGGATGAGGATTATCATTCTGCTGTCCTGTGCGATATCTGTTTATGATATGATAACATCACTGTTCAGACGGCTATTTTGGGGTGTTTATGCGGTTTTGCTGTCCTGTCCGTACATTGGACACCGTCTCTCAGAATTTGTTAATAATTTCCCCAGCCCTTTTGCCTCCCTTTTCTCCTTCGGGTCAGGTATGACAGCTTTTGAGAATTTTGAATATCCTTGGGATACTCAAACTAGCGTGTTCGTAGTGCTATGTCTCCTGAATACGTTCCAGGTCTTGTTTTGGGTTAAGCGACTATTTAAGACTACCACCCGGAGATCTGCTCCGAGGCTGGATAGTCAGGGGTGGCATGGCATGTGGGAGAGCATGGGCAGGTACCTAGAGAACTACTCACCTCCAATGGTCTGGGACTTCACCCCTGAACAATTACAGGACCCTGATAAAGTGGTAGAACATTTGAAGGGAAAATGCTGTGGCTATTCTAGAGAGGCACAACTCACCGCGCTGTGCTGGGCCCTGGCCAGTATCTACCAGACACTGCGGCTACTGCAATCCTTGCGACAGACACTGCGGCTACTGCAACCCCCGTGGTAGCCACTGCCACTGAACCAGGGAACCAACCCATGCCAGTATCAGTTGCCCCCATACAGAAGAAGAAGTACACAAAGAAATCAGTTCGCTTAGTAAGAGATGATGATGAACCAGGGCCATCACGAGAGCAGGAGGAAGAGGCAGAACCAGAGATAATTACTCGATCCCTATCCTTGAGTGAGCTGCGGGATATGCGAAAAGATTTTAGCCGACTTTCAGGCGAGCACATTGTCACCTGGCTGCTCCGGTGCTGGGATAATGGGGCCAGTAGCCTGGAATTAGAGGGTAGGGAGGCCAGGCAGCTGGGATCCCTGTCTAGGGAAGGCGGCATTGACAAGGCGATCGGGAAAAAGACCCAAGCCCTCAGCCTCTGGAAACGACTCCTGTTAGGCGTGAGGGAGAGGTACCCCTTCAGCGAGGATGTTGTATGTCAGCCAAGCAAGTGGACTACCATGGAAAGAGGTATCCAGTACCTGAGAGAATTAGCCGTGCGGGAGATGATTTATTATGACTTGGACAATGCAGACTTACCCACAGACCCTGATGAGGTGCGATGCACAAGGCCCATGTGGCGGAAGTTTGTACGGAGCGCACCATCGTCATATGCCAACTCCCTGGCAGTAATGGAATGGAAAGGTGAAGAGGGACCAACGGTGGATGAGGTAGCTGGCCGGCTCCGGCGATATGAAGAAAGTCTCTCTTCCCCCCTTGTCTCAGCTGTGGAGAAACTGTCGCGGAAGGTCCAGCAACTTGAAGAGAATATGTCCTACTCCCCACCTGCACGGGCCAGCATCTCAGCTATTAGAAGCAGGCATTTCCCCACTCAAGAGAGAGAGTACAGAGGGTACACACCACGAGGCACCCTGTGGTTCTACCTGCGGGACCACGGAGAGGACATGAGGAAGTGGGACGGACAACCTACTTCGATCCTGCGGACACGGGTACAGGAGTTGCAAGGAAGGACAACCACAAAAGGGGATCCCTCCAGGAAAAGTGCCGCCCCAGTTTCCAGTGGGCCGTTCCCCAGACAAAGCAGAAGGCTTGATCTTGCTTCTGATCCTCTTGAAGGAACTTCCAAGTCATTTATGCAAGAAGTGAGTAATGGATACTATGACCAGTATTAGGGGGGCCCTGCCTCCGGCCAGGTGGAGGAAAGGGATAACCGGGTTTATTGGACGGTGTGGATTCGATGGCCTGGCACATCAGACCCACAGGAGTATAAGGCCCTAGTGGACACGGGTGCGCAGTGTACTTTAATACCATCAAGCTATAGAGGGGCAGAACCCATTTGTATTTCTGGGGTGACAGGGGGATCCCAAGAGTTGACTGTACTGGAGGCAGAAGTGAGCCTAACTGGGAATGAGTGGCAAAAGCATCCCATTGTGACTGGCCCAGAGGCTCCATGCATCCTTGGTATAGATTACCTCAGGAGAGGGTATTTTAAGGACCCAAAAGGGTACCGCTGGGCCTTTGGCATAGCTGCTTTGGAGACAGAGGAAGTTAAACAGTTGTCTGCCTTGCCTGGTCTCTCAGAGGATTCTTCTGTTGTGGGGTTGTTGAGGGTCAAAGAACAACAGGTGCCGATTGCTACCACAACGGTGCATCGGCGGCAGTATCGCACTAACCGAGACTCTCTGATTCCCATCCATGAGCTGATTCGTCAACTAGAGGTTCAAGGAGTGATCAGCAAGACTCGCTCACCCTTTAACAGTCCCATATGGCCGGTGCGAAAATCTAATGGAGAGTGGAGGCTAACTGTAGACTATCGTGGTCTGAATGAAGTCACGCCACCGCTGAGTGCTGCTGTGCCGGACATGCTAGAACTCCAGTACGAACTGGAGTCCAAGGCAGCCAAGTGGTATGCCACGATTGATATAGCGAATGCATTTTTCTCAATCCCTTTGGCAGCAGAGTGCAGGCCACAGTTTGCTTTCACTTGGAGGGGCATCCAATACACCTGGAATCGACTGCCCCAGGGGTGGAAACACAGCCCCACCATTTGCCATGGACTGATCCAGACTGCACTGGAACAGGGTGAAGCTCCAGAACATCTGCAGTACATTGATGACATCATTGTATGGGGAAACACAGCAGAAGAAGTTTTTGAGAAAGGGAGTAAAATAGTCCAAATCCTTCTGAACGCTGGTTTTGCTATAAAGCGAAGTAAGGTCAAGGGACCTGCGCAGGAGATCCAGTTTTTAGGAATAAAATGGCAAGATGGACGCCGTCAGATTCCAATGGACTGTTAAAAACTACACTGAGAGCAATGGGTGGTGGGACTTTCAAACACTGGGATACGCATTTAGCAAAAGCTACCTGGCTAGTTAACACCAGGGGATCTAACAATCGGGCTGGCCCTGCCCAATCAAAACTTCCACGTACTGTAGAAGGGGATAAAGTCCCCGTAGTGCACATGAAGAATATGCTAGGGAAGACAGTCTGGGTTAGTCCTGCCTCAGGCAAAGGCAAACCCATCCGTGGGATTGCTTTTGCCCAAGGACCTGGGTGCACTTGGTGGGTGATGCGGAAGGATGGGGAAGTCCGATGTGTACCTCATGGAGATCTGATTTTGGGCGAGAATAGCCAATGAATCAGATTGTGTGCTGTTATAGCAGTTTCCTCAAGATCTACATCTTCAGCCTACAGACTGCGTGCATGAGCCACACCAGGTGCACCAGTCACAAGCTCCGAAAAATACAGCATGCAACAGACCAGCACCACCCAGCATCTCACCTGCCCTGAGAGACTGTTCTAACAGATGGAGCCCAAAGCCGTGGATTAAAAGAACTCAACGGACACTTTGGAGGGATGACCCATAAACTAAGGGTATTATATGTGTGTGTATATATATATATAACAGGGGAAAGTGGTGGCAATTCATTGGAACCTGCTGGGCATGGCATAGATGGTATGGAATAAGGGGTGGATAATGTCCTGGTTCCGGTGGGGATAGGGTTAACTTTTCCTGGTATTCCATGCCATGTGAGCCACGCCCACCCTGAGCTGCCGGGGGAGGGGGTAGGAAGTTGCTGCTTAAAAGCGGGCTGGGGCGGCCCGGGTCCGGGCGGCGAGCGGCGAGCGGCGGGGGGAGCGGCGGTTCCGTAATCGCGTTTGTATATTCCCCTATCCGTGTTGTTGTTGTTGTTGTTTGCCTGTTCCCTTTGCTGTTCTGTTAAACTGCCTTTGTCTCAACCCAAGAGTCTTGCCTTTTCTTACGATTCTTCCTGTGTTTGGAAGGCACGAGCGAGCGACACGTGGTTCTTTGTTGCCATCTGAGGCTAAACCACGGCAGGGGGCCTACAAGAAACCTGGTGAGGGACTTTTTAGGATGTCGGGTAATGGTAGGACTAGAGGGAATGGATTAAAACTAGAGATGGGTCGATTCAGATTGGATGTTCGGAAGAAGTTCTTCACCATGAGGGTGGTGAGACACTGGAAGAGGTTGCCCAGAGCTGTGGTGGAAGCACCGTCCCTGGAAGTTTTTAAGGCCAGGCTGGACGGGGCTCTGAGCAGCCTGATCTAGCGGGAGGTGTCCCTGCCCATGGCAGGGGGGTTGGAACTAGATGATCTTTAAGGTCCCTTCCAACCCTGACAATTCTATGATTCTGTAAGTGCTGTGGCGACGGGTTTCACAGGACGGTGCTATCGTGTGAGCACAACATGGTATTCAAAATGCTAGAACTGACTGAAACCATAGTTTGGCAACTGGCATGGCCAAAATCCCAGTCAGGATGAACGCAGCTACTTACTTCCCAATTCTGACCTGCGATGAAAAACTCTTCAGACCACTGATAGATAGCACTGCCTAAAATAAACCTCCGAAATCCATGCTTATTTTGTCAACTTAAGACTGAATGCGAAGCTGAAATGGTCATACACACACATATAAATGGAAGATATTCTCCCAAATCCAAAAGAATCAGAAAACATTACTACAGACGGCAGATTTTGTTAACCTCTTTTTCAGAAACCTAATCACTAAGGAATCGATTTATAAAGCCACCACTTTTAGAACCCTGGGATAGCACCTCTCGAAAGCAGACAAGGGAAGAAAAGCAAACCAGAAAAGGTTCATGTGCCAAGTCTAAATTTTAGCCTGAAAGGCCGTTCAAAAAGTTATTCCACCTTCAAATTCAAGTAGAAAGTATTGTTTAGAAGAGAGAATGGAAATGAGTGAAGTGATATAAAAATTGTCAGAAACATTCAGCAATTAGTCTGAAATTTGCTTTTTAACCTCAGGGCTGTAACTCTTTGATCTATTATTAATTATCACTAACCACAATCAGCAGCATACCAATGCATCTTAGGAGAGCGTACAAATTCCTATAAGGCACTTTACATATTATCCACAAATACTGGATTCTGTTTCTGCGCAGACGTTCCAATCAAAGTTTACCTTTTTCTTTTTAAAAAAATACCTTAATATGTATTAACCCACAGTTACCCCACTTCCAAATATGAAATTTAAGCTATCAATTTTTTCATGAAGCCAATATGCAGCTTACAGAATGCAGATTTATAGAAATTTAATTTAGCAACCAGCTAATAACACACTGTAATGTAATTGCAGGAACTTAATTCACAGTTTAAGAAATAAAATTCAACTTCAAGTTATTCTCTTGTGACCCACCAACAATCTGGGAACTTCTGCTATAAAACGATTCAGTAAAGAAACAGTGTCTTGCAAAATACTTGTTCACATACTGAACAGATACAAAAAATGTTACTGATGCTTTTAACAATATAGAATCATCAGTAGCATGGGTTTGGTTTTCTGTTGGTTTTTTCTGCTTTGAGTGGTTTTCTGGGGGCTTGAGGGGGTGTTTTGGGTTTTTTTTTGTTTGGTTGGTTTAAATCCTTCAGCATTGATTTCAGTAAAGCAGAGAAAGAAAAGCACCTTTCAGAAAACACACTGTTAAGCTCTGGTAAATCATGTTACTAAACCTCACTTGCAAAAAAAAAAAAATAAAAAAAAAAAATTGAAAACTTTGTCCTGGAAGTAAATCAACTCTCAAGGTTTGGTAAAAATCCAGGGTTCTTGAACAGAAGGGTTCATATTACTAAGGACGCACACGCACCCTGCTTCCCAGCGTGAGAAGGGAGTGCCTCCTCTCCATCCCGAGGATACGCACAGCCCGGCACGGAGCCCGGAGCTGCTACCAACGCTCTGGCCAGTAGTGGTATAGCAGAGCAGGCCACACTGGGAACTGCTGGCATGGACAGACAGGGTCTTCCTGAACTACCATCCCTTCCCCCGTAGCGTAAATGGAAAAAATACGCCTTCCTCCAAGGTCAGCCTGTCTCCTCCAGCAGCAAACCCAACATGGCTCCAGCAGGAGAGGGCTTCCGTGAGGACCCAACAGACGGTGACCTTCCCCTGCAGTTTGCACTAGCAGGGCAGCAAGCGGTCAAATCATGCCATGGTCTATTTAGGGTGCATTCAAACGTGCCCAATAATGCTGCAAGGACTTGGACAATTGCACACAATGGAAATAACTCCTCGTTTTTTCTCCACAGATCTCTCTCTCTCCCTCAGAGGAGACTGCAGCTGAAGTAAAGTAATTCATATTCTGAGCACCAAGCACTGTGTAGCAACCAGCTGCGTGTGAAAACTGATAAAAGTACTAAACTTAGACATACTTAATACCTGTTTTTGACACACTCTCTTTTAGTTTCCTCGTCGGACCCTTTTTATCACTCTTATACAGCCATATTGTAAGACACATTTGCCAGAGAACAAGTTATGGTACTATATTCATCCTGAACTGTGGTATTTTCTGACCTCTGAGGGCTTAAATCTGAAATCACAGCACTCCGCTCTTCAAGAAGTTTTGGCTGAAAACAGTCCATTGTTAATTCCAGCTCCTACAACTCTCTTCGAAGACGCAATACATACAGTTATAAAACAGAACCTGCCTTTAAAAAAAACACAGCCCAAAAATACAAATGCCAAGATTATGGCTCAACAAAGCCTTATCTTTTAGCAGAAACGTGCACTTAGGATATTTCGTAGGCTCCTTTCCCTTTCCGTCCCTTCAGTTTGTTCTCACAGCCATGTTGCACCACGCTGCCCACCACGTTGCGCTGACCTCTTGGTTTTTAGAGCTTCAGAGTGAACTGGATCAGGAACCCGACCTGGCTCTCACATACAAAGGCAAACCCAGAGTCAGACCAGACAAGGCATGGCCCAACAGCGCATTTCGCCACTGCAAACAATGCATCCTTCGGCTACAAAAGACAGACACCCAACCGCAACCGCTACTCAAGCCTGGGTTCAGCGAAGCACCAATACGTACCTAGAAATCTGATTCAGCTGGGCAGAGCGCTTCACAGCAGGTTTAAGCTCCATTAATGCTAAGTCTTGGTTGAGTCCGGACAGGTTATTGAATCACAACTTAACAATTTACTCCCTCTGCAGACAATACGAGTACTGCACCAGTATTGGTACCGCTACAGCAATCCCTCTGCATACTTACCTGCATAATTGCAACGCACATCCCATAAAACAGGATGGGAACATTTGCATATGGTACATATTTTCAGACATCAGTGTCTGCCAGTCCTCATTAAAACGGACCAATCCATAGTGTCGGAATGTGGATAATCAAAATCTCTTCCGCTTGCTAAAATCTGTGCACAAACACGATTCCACCTTCCCCTTTTTCAGAAAACAGTCAAAAGAAGATATCATAGTGAGATTCTATGTTCCCGAAAGTGATACAAAAGCTAGGAAACAATTATTAACTATTATCATAATAAACTATGGCAATCTGATCTCCAACAGACAAGTGTTGCAAAGTTCAGCCGCATCAACTGGCAATAAAAATGTTTTTCGTAATACATGAAGTTACCTCCCCCCAAACACAAAGAAACAAACAACCCCCAGATCTTGGCACAGGGATTGACAACACAGCTCTTATTTCCCCGGATTTGGAAGATCCGCCCATTTATGGAGCACAGTTTTCCAGCAACATGGACTTCTCCCTGCCACAGCACCAAAGTTAATTTATGTGTATAATTTTAAGGGTAAATAAGGCATCACTAGCAGTCACATTTTCAAAAGATAACTTTATACAGATTTTTAACTCTTTGACAGAAAGACAAAACCAAAAAAAGAGCAGCCTCAACAAAATAACAACAAAGCAAGCTGCAGAAAATACAGGGCTGTTAGACGCATGCTGGTACACTAAGGAGAACCTTTAGACCTCCCGGCCTGACATATTAATACAGATTCCTACGTTCTTTAGTGAGAAATAAAGACATACATACGTAGAGGTCCCTGCTGTATCAAGATTAAACCCAGAGCTGTTAAAAATTACACAAAATTATACAAGAACGTACAAAAAACGCCAAGTATAACTTTTCAAACCGGACAAAAAAAAAATAAAGTACAGATTTAAGGCTACAGTCTACAATGTGAGAGAACCATTGGTGAAAAAAAGCTTGCACAGTAAATTTGTGGGATGCTGAAGGGGGAAACAGTCCTGCCAAGCATGGAGAATATTTTAACAGCTTGGTCTTTCTCCCATGAAGTCCGGCAGCAAACAAACAGAGGTCAAGGCCATTCATAAATTCTAAAAATAATATTTACCAGACCTTTATCTCTCTGGCAGGTATGATTCTGATACGTGACTATTCTAGATAATATTTAACACAAAAGTTTATTTACAAAAATACTTGCAATAGTCTGAAATCAGATTTTAACCAGACTCACCCATTCAAGTCAGTGAAGGTTACATGTAAACAAAGATCATGTTGTTGGCTTGATTTTTGGTTTTGGGTTGGGTGGGGTTTTTTGGGGGGCTGATAAAAGTAGGGTCTATGAAACGCTGACCCATGTGAATGGCTCAGGAACAGATAGGTCTAAGAAGTCCCTAAAATATTGTCCATGTTTGATCAAAGATTTGACCATAAACCCTAAGTTTCAACTCCTTTGAACAGACATAAATTAGACTCTAAAAACATCATAAAACACTGTTTTGAAGAGAAATCTCCTTGTCTGAATGACAACTGAAAAAATTACAGAATCACAGAATGGCAAGGGTTGGAAGGGACCTCTGGAGATCATCTAGTCCAAAGCAGGGTCACCTAGAGCAGGTTGCACAGGAACACGTCCAGGTGGGTTTTGAATGTCTCCAGAGTTGGAGACTCCACCACCTCTCTGGGCAGCCTGTGCCGGGGCTCTGCCACCCTCAAAGTAAAGAAGTTCCTCCTCATGTTTAGGTGGAACTTCCTATGCTCAAGTTTGTGCCTGTTACCTCTCGCCCTGTCGCTGGGCGCCACTGAAAAGAGCCTGGTCCCATCCTCCTGACACCCACCCTTTAAGCATTTATAAGCATGAATAAGATCCCCCCTCGGCTGTCTGTTTTCCACACTAAAAATATCCAAATCCCTCAGCCTTTCTTCATAAGACAGGTGTTGAGTCCCCTAATCATCTTGGTAGCCCTTTGCTGCACCCTCTCCAGCAGTTCCCTGTCCTTCTTGAACCGGGGAGCCCAGAACTGCACACAGTACTCCAGGTGCGGCCTCACCAGGGCAGAGTAGAGAGGGAGGATAACGTATGCAATTTATGTTAAAATACTAAGTTTTTTTAATAATAACACATCAAACTTTGTGAATTCATCCCACACTGGATTACACCTGCGGAACCACCAGGAAGAAACTACAGTAGGAGCATCAGCCCTTTGCTTCCACCACAACTGCTGAGACCAGAGAGGACATAAGTGTACCTACATGAGTTAATATGGAAATTAGAGGGAAAAGGCACATTTGCAGAAGAAGCTTTAGGTAAGAGCTAACGCAGCAGAAAGGTCATCCTCCTCAATTTTTACTGTTGTTTCAAGCAACCATGACATTTTCCTAGGCCATTTTGAAACTGCATAATTGGCACGATCATGAGGCTTGGGCTGGTCCCCTGATTCAGATGAGCAATCACCTTAAAGTGAAATCTCATCTGGATTCTTAGTGTAGGTTTCCATCAACGACATCACACATTATTTTCAAGCCCACTTTGCTATTATTTAGTTTAGAAACCATTATTTCTTAGGAATGTCATTTGGGGCGGAGGGGGTAGGGAGCAGGAATCTATACACACAGACACTTATGATCCATCCTCTATTAAAAAGTAAACATGTAGAAATCTTTTAAAAGACAAAGACATGCTCTGCATGCATATTAGCGAAAGAAAAACATTTAAAAGGGAATAAGGGAACTTGTTTTTGCTTAAGAAGCTATCACTCCCCAAAAACCGTAAGTTGCAATGTTATAAAGAAAGTTACCACCAGCTGACTTAAGAAGAACTGTAATTGCGGACTTCTAATAGAAGTAACCAAAGGAGAAAAAGAGAAACATTCTAGTTGACAGTGGGTACTTGCCCCAGTCAATAAGGTAGCAAGGCTTTTTAAATGCCTAAACTGTGTTCATCAGACACTATCAGCAAGTATAACTGACTCAAGAAAGGCAATATTCTAATAAAATATTTTACAGTTATGTTCTAAAGATTCATTCTCATTGTGAAAAGTCTTCTTCATTCCTGGTCACCCACTCCTTTTCACCATGTAAGCTGCAAGTTAGAGGTAGTCTAGAAAGGGTATGAAATGAAGCTTCAGAAAATAATGCTGACAAAACAAGACATATTTAATTTATATTGGCTTTAGAGAACCGTGTAGCTTATTTTTTCCCTTCACCGTAGTCCTTGCTTATGGCAATTTATGCAGAATAAGTATGCCTGAAAAAAGATGAAGACTTAGAATGCCACAAACTTTAAAATATTGTGGGCTTTGGAGGGTTAATAACATGCTGTAGAGGTTTCCAAAATGTATGACGCCTGATATGGTTAACACGTCATGAAAAAAAAGCCTGGCTGGAAGTACCAAGGATGCGGTTTGGATGCAGAGTGCAGAGGTGCGATGCTGCCGCTCTGACGGCATGAAGGAAGAGAGACTTTGCAATCCCCATACCATGCTGACATGGGACTGCTGAAACCTGCCTCGGGTCTGACGTGGTTTTAAACTATACATGTTTTATTATGACGCTCCGGAGCATGAATAAACTTGTGCGTGATTTCCTCTGTTTTAGCTGGAACATGGCGCGGAAAGGAAGAGAAAGGTAAAGATCAAGTCATGATTCATTAGCAAGGGGTGAGCTTTTACGTGTGTGACATCCTATGTTGAGTCTTTGTGACTTGTCTCGTCAGCAGACAAATATCTGAGCAGGCACCTACGCATTCAAATATGGACTGCTAAAATGACCTCTACGTGAATGCACCTTGAAACTTGTCAGGGCTTTGCACAGGTCCCCAGCTGCACCTGTTAGCAGAAAGCCACTGCCAAGCAGATTAAGAGCAACATTTAGCTAAACAATGGGGCTGAGTTAAGAGATTCGAAATGGCAACACATAACCTAATCTGAACTACAAATGAGAATGCCTCAAGTGTCACAACCTTGCAGATCTCCAGAAGAGAATTCCACACATGCAGTTAATAGCTCTGAGGGCTAAAATTTTCAGCATTTCAAGCAACAGCTACGCTCACGTGCATACCTTACCGAGATATCAGCTTAGAGAACAAAGACGGAAAGGTGTACCAAGCCTGTGTCACCATCAAGCCTGATGACACAGATTATCCATTCACTGGTCTAGAGGTAAATAGATGAGAAGAGCTACCGGGCACTAACATCAGGTCAGAAGACTTCTTCAAAAGCCGTACGAGAAACTGTCATTCAGAACGCAACTATTGATGACAACCGTGCTCCTACGAGCCCTTCCCTGTTTATTGTGCCTGTCCCTGCAACGGTTGACAACCTTGACTCAGCGCGAGCAGCACCTACTCGTGCAAGAGCTCACAGGGCTGGCAGGAGCTACTTGACCAAGTAACAGTGCTCAACCACAAAGGCACTAAAATACTGGGTCTTTATTTTCAGGCATCCCATCAGTCTTCTGGTGAACCTTTCTCACTGTATAAAAAGTGCAATTTATGAAAATTTCATCAGGTAAAATAACTAGAAAACAGTAACTTCATCTTCCTCGATGCATGAAAGCGTGTTTAAGCCAAGCCTGGGCTGATAACAAATATCTCCACCTGCATGCAAAGTTCAGCATGAAAGTGGGATACAGCCCTTTCAAGCTGAGAAAGAGATAATGAAAAGTGCATTCTTTAGACATCATATTTGAAATAGCCAAAGAAAAAGTGAAGTATGGCTTGCAAAATGATAAGGAGATTGCAGAGGTATTGGACAAGTCTGAGAATAAAATGGAATTATTTTTTTTTCCTACCAGGTAGATAGGTTGTTTTCCCTCCTCAAAAGCACCATTATTTTAGGTATCACGCTTTTCACTGCAACACTATTTTTTTGAGAAAAACGTAGCATCATACAAGTATGGAAAAAGTTACACATCCTCTTCACCCCACTCCAAGAAGAGCAGTTTCATTCACTGAGGGCAGTTGAGTATCTCGTGACGAGAAAAAAAGACTTTAGAAAGGTAAATGCAAACTCTGCTACTGGCTATTTCGCTGAGCTTTGGCACGAACCTTTGGTGAGCCTGTTTGACGCATAAAGACGCTATGTAACTATTCTAACTCAGTCATGCTGTCAGATGCGCTTATTAACTCGTACTATTGACTATGAGACTAGATAGTTTATGAAAGTAAGTGTCCTTTATGGGATACGGGAACACCTGTTTGCTGAAGAAGTACATGCTTCCCTGAATGAGCCAAGAAACACAAATTCAGACACTCGCACATTTCTCTTCCACCAAAAGTGAAGAGATCAGTTTATCCATTTATCCCTTTCAAATGCATCAAGTTTTAACAGCCCTCCTCCTTCTGGAGGCATTTTTTCTATATATACAAACCAAATGTTCCTACAGTTAAAATACAGAAATAATATGTTGCCACAGGCTTGTAAGGTTTAGTTTTTAAACTTAACCAGTTAAAGTCCAGTGCAAACTTATAACCATGCATCTTTACAAAAATGGATTTCCGACACTACTGTTTTCTTATCCTCATCTCAACATTTCATCTGAGGTACAACACATTCAAGCACCAGCTAAGAAAGAATAACCATTACAGGACACATGAGAGCAATTTTCCTAAGCTCTCATTATGGGAAAAACAACATTTATAGTAGTAAGAGCTCATAAACATACTAAAGCTACACTTTCAAATCTAATAACAATAGAATATAATATGTTCTTTTTAAATATTAAAGCCAGCACTTTGTTTTTATTAAAGGCAGAGTAAAACACAGCAAGAAACCATCAAATCTAACGATAAGACCTGAAATACAAACAAAGAATTACGCACGAGCTTGAGAAATACCACCCTGGACCCCATTTTCATTCACGCCTTGTTTGTTCAATGCAGGGGAAGAAGAAAAATAAGAAAAAAAAATAAAAAAAATAAAAGTAGTAATTTTCCTGCTCACCTGGACACGTTTTCTGGAATGTACTCTAGGACTGGATACCCATCGCTTCTTCTGGATGCCAACTCCGAATGTGACTTCCAGGTCTCCACTAGCGTGCTGACGGGAGGGAACGAGCTCAAGTGCTGAAACGCCTGTTCTCGAGCAACTGGCCGCGACAAAGATATCGTGCCTTGGGCACCGATCCTGTAGTGAAACGACTGTCCACCCGAATTTACCCCCACAATGGCAGAGGATGGTATACTGTTTTCTTGGTAATAGCTGCCATCGTCAGGCTCCTGCTTAATTCCCGCAGGTAGGCCTGGATTTGGAAAACCGCTACCTTCACAACTTCCATCAAACGAAGAAACAGGTGGTCCTAAAATCCCAGAAAGAGAGTAATAGTCTTTGTCATCCATAAAAGAAAAATACGAGCCATCTGTAAATGGGAAAGGATTTACTGTTTGATTCCCTTTAAAAGAGGCACCAGAACAAGGATGCTTGGCCGACTCTTGCTTTACTGGTACTGAAAAGGGGGAATCGGAGTTTATTTTGCTGCTGTCGCCAATGCAGGCGCTGCCGAACGAACCATCTGGCTCGGGTTTTATGAACTGAACAAGGTTCATCTGACTGTTGTTGGAGATGGCATTCTCCATTTCCTCCATCTTAGGAAACGTGAGTTCTTGAGCACCCTTGTCTTTTGTTTCTGGACTGGGAACGGTATCTTGGCTTCTGCTAGGTCCTGCCGGCGTGCCGGAAGCTGGGAATCCTAGGGAGTTGTTTACGGGGCTACAGATGGACGATCCCACAGTGCTAACCGCTGGACTAGAACGGGTGGATCTATTATTGGCATTGGAAGGGCTGGCAATGGAGCTCCTCGAGTTCAGGTTCGCAGGACTGGACACAGAAGACCGCATAGTGATATTATTGGGACTCGAGACGGGAGATTTCACGCTGCAATGGCTGGGAGGACTAGAAATCGGTGATTTCATGCTACTTATAGGGCTAGAAAGCGGAGACCCGACGTTGCTAACGTGCGCGGGACTGTGCAACATAGACCCCCGGTTTTCAACATTCGGCGAGCGCGACAAAGGGGTTCCCTGCCCGATGGGGCTGTGCACGGCAAAGTTCCCAAAGTTAGCAGTAGTTGAGGACACAGAGTTAACTCCAGCAGGACTACACACCGAGGAAGCCATGTTCTGGGGGCTGCAGCCCGAAGGGCTTTTCTCTTGACACATGATGGGGCTTTTGACAATAGCGTGCATGGCACCACCGTTCACAGCGCTCCCAGAGTCCGACATCAAAGACCTCAAGGGCCTGCTGGCGCTGTGGAGGGGAGAAGAACAATGGCCGTTCTCCTTGTAGAGCTTCACCAGCTGCTCCACGTTCTGGTAGATCTTTCCTGGGCTCCCCTGGTTCTGCTGATCGTAGGGGTAATCGGCGTCTCGTATCGAATCCATATATAAACCCATGGATTCGGCCACCGTTGCCGACAGCTCCTTCGACTCCGTTTCAGTTTTGATGTCGGAGGGCAAAAGACCAGGCTGACCGCTGTCTTGCTGCAGGCAGGAGAGTAGCTCAGGCTTTTCTTTGTTGTTTCCTTGAGCACTGCTGTTGGCGAAAGTGCCGGCAGTGCAGCTTACGTTCACAATCTCCATATAGTTACTGTCATCAGCCTGCTCTCCAGCACCTATAGAAGAATACTCCACAGACTGAGAAACTTGACCCCACCGTCTCTCCATATCTAAGCCTTCTGGGTAGCTGTGGTATCCTTTTGTCTCCATAACTAGCAAAGACACACACAAAAAATCAAAATTAATAAATGACAGGACAGTGCGACTTCCTACGGAAATTTCCTAATTTCCTAAGGAAACAAGGCGTATCCGCTCACTCTGTCTATCCTCCTCTCTGTCTGCCTGCCAGTCCCGTTTCCCTGCCCCATCCATCATCTCTCAACCATTTGTCCAATTTCAATCAAACCGAGGGAAAAGGTCTCACGGATATGACAGCCCTACGGGTTCTGAGGGAAAACGGCTCAGCAGTTAGAAAAGACCCAAATTATTGCTCCCCACCCTGCCCTGAAAGGAATGGCTTGGCAAGGTCAGCACAACAACCGCGCACCCTCGCCGGCCGCAGCCCTGTGGCTGGTGCCAGCAGCTCCCTGGGATGCCCCTCATCCAGGGACCTGCGGGGGAAAAAAGGGAAGGGGGCGGCAAGGAAGGAGGGGAAGGAACCAGAGAGGTCCTGAAAGGAGGACATGTCAGTGGTAGGCAGGACATAAAACCCTGCGGAAATTGCTCATCACAGCTCTGCTCCTCCAAAGAAGAAAGCTCTGCTCCTCCAAAGACCTTCCCTGGCCATCCTACAGGGACAGCAAAGCAAGGGAGGCTGGTGTGCTAAGAGGGTTTCTTTTCATCACCCAGCGTAACACGGGATGCTTTAGAAGGAAGTAGCAGTTCCAACTTGCCCCTTCACCGCTACACAAACTGCTTGTGCAGCCACCTGAGGAGACACAAAGGATGGGCTGAGCAGGGAGAGAAGTCGTGCAAAAGTTGAATGGGAAACACTTCTGCCACAAAGGATGGGAATCAGGTTAGGCAGGGATGCATGGCTATTAAATGGATCCGTAATTCTGCAAACCTTCATGGCAGCAAGCAAGAGGAATACATAAAGAAAAGTAAACCTTGTTCTAAAATAGACCCTAAAAACCCCCTCCCATACTGCATGCCACTCTCTCAAGGCAGGGAGCAAAGTGCGTGACCTAGCCTCCATTATTCTGAAAATCATACATAAGCAACAACATTTTTTTAAAAGAAATTGGCTCGTAGTATCATTAGAACTGTAGAAACTCATGTGCCAATAGTTTCAATATCAATACCATGCAAATATCTTTTTCCTTTCAGAATGTATTAGTTTCCTGATATTTAATTTAGCGTTTAATTGCTTTACTTAACAACTACTTAAAAAGCGCTATTTTAAGCAAAATTATAAGCACAAAACAAAACAAAAAAAACTTAAAATGAGTGACTCAAATACTTCTTTGCCCTTACTTAGAACTATGGCCCTATGCCTACATTCCCCTCAAGTACAAATTTTATTAGAACATCATCACGTGTGTCAAATCACATTCCTATAGTCTAAAATTTTCAGACAGAAGTGCCTACTTTCACATAAAGTCACTCCCAGATAATCACCTACCCCTGAACTGGAGTGCTGAGCAAGCCTAATTCCTAGAGGAATCAATTGCAGCTGTGAGTGACCAGCATTTCTGAAAACCAGGAAACTTAGTTAAGACTTAAAATTAGGTTGTAAGTGAATTTTAACCCTCAGAACCACCAGCAGAACCACTGCATACCAGGAAATCTCAGTTACAGGCCTAACATTACATTGGTGCACAAGCTTTGTAGCGACCTCTCCCACAGCAGTAAATTTCAAGCTTCATACATAATCAATAGGCGAGCATACTTTAAAACTTCAGCAAAAAAAAAAATAATCTGGGTCACACAAAGGGGGAAAAAAAAAAAAAAAAAAGAAAAAGGAAAATGCCCTGGTCCTGCACTTCAAGAGAGAGAGGCACTGTCTGGTAAATATATCCAAGAGGATCAAAAGGCAGCAGAGAGATTATTAGTGGCCTGATACAAGTTTGGTTTAAAATGACAGATACAAATTAGTAAGAATGCAGCAGCAAAAGAGATTTTGGGGGAGTGCTGGTTTCTGTCACCTCCGAGCACCTCGGTGGATACCAGAACCGAATAACCACCTCGCGGGTTGCTGATAGCGTAAGGGTTTGGTTTTGTTCTTCTCAGCAGAACTTACTACGACTTGACTAGCGTGTTTATCCACGGCACCTGCACTTCACCTCCTGCACAGACATGCCTTTTTACTAACTTTCACTAAGTGAATTTGACTGTGGGATACAAACATCCACGGATCACAACAGAAGCTGAGTCGCGTTACGTATCAGAACCCAGACCATCTACATCTGATATTTTGCAGAAGGAAGCTTATATTACGAGCACAGCAGTTTCTCCAGACACACACACCCTTCTCCCTCCACACCCCCCCCCCCCAAGAAGTACTCGGACACTGCGAGTTACGTATTTCACCCCCAAATATATCAACAAACACAGCCCTCTGCAGCACGAGTCTCCGACCAATCAGGCATGAAACCAGTTTCGCAGCAACAGCCATTTAAAAAAAATAAAAATAAAAATCAAATGGTACCTGGTATCCCTGCAACCAAAAGGTCACCTAGATACGGAAAAATCTGAAGTAAATCCAGTTTCATAAAAACTAAACCGGTGACTCAGGCGACGACCCGCTTCTTATTTCTCGGGGCTTGTAAACGAAATTTTCTCTCAAGTTTCGCTGCCTGCCAGCCGCTTCGCTGACATAAAACTGCCCAGGGGACCCCAGCTTCGTCGTCAAAGATGGGCTGCGCTGTTCCCCTGCCCCCCCCCCCCGCCTCCCCGCGCTTTACTCCAGGGCAGCACGGGCAGGTGGGCTACCGGCGCTGCCCCCGGGCACCGCCACCCGCGGACCCCCAGCGGCGGGGACGGCGGGGGGGGGGGCCGGTCCCTCCGTCCCCGCACACACACGCGTGTTGTCAGCCGCGCAGGCAGCGCGCACGCCGACCGCCCCTACCTGCCCTACGCGGCGCGGAGCATCACCGCCGCTCCCGGGCAGAAAGCACCGCTTCGCACCGCGAACCGCCCCCCGCGTCCGCTTTCCCGCAGGTACAATCGGGACTGTCACGCGTGGGGGAACCCAGCGGTGCCCGGGAGCTCCCTCCCTCCCTCCCTCTCTCGCAGGCGTCCGCGGGGGTCGAACCGAGGGGGGTGGGGGGCGGGTCCCGACAGCCCAAACCCGCTTTCGGCCGCCTCCCGGACGCCCAAGCGGGGCAGAAACGCGCTTTTTTCCGCGCAAACGCCGTTCCCACACACCCCCCCCCCCGCCACGGCGGAGAGGGTCCGGGTTTTCACCGTGACACCACCCCCACCCGCCCCACGGAAGGCACGGCGCCACCCCACCCTCCCTCAGCCCCGCCTCACCTCCCGGCGCGGGTGGCGGAGAGAAGCGGCGACCCCGGCCCCCGCCGTACCTGTTGCGGCGGGCCGCGTCCCCGAGCCCCCGCCGGCGCGGAGGGCGGCGCGGAGCTGCGGGGCGGGCGGCGCTCGGCCCCGGCC
Source organism: Rissa tridactyla (assembly GCF_028500815.1). Taxonomy (NCBI): domain Eukaryota; kingdom Metazoa; phylum Chordata; class Aves; order Charadriiformes; family Laridae; genus Rissa; species Rissa tridactyla. The sequence continues at coordinate 74,033,752 of NC_071470.1, forward strand.
CCAGCCCCGTCCGTCCCCCCCCACTCCTCCGCCCGCCCTCCCTGCCGAGGCGCGCCGCGCCGCCCGGTGACACGGAGCGGCACCCGGGAGGGGACGGGAAAAGGTGCCAAGTCCTTTTAAAAACATGTCACGTGCCCCGATAAAGTTCAAGTTTACGTCCCGCCCGCCGCCCGCCCTCATTGGCGGGCGGGCTGCGGCGCGCCGCGCGGCGGGGGCCAAGCCGCCGCCCCATTGGCTGGGGCGTGCCGTCAGTCACCCGCCGGGCGACATGACTGATACAAAGTTGCTGCGACACAGGCTGGAAAACACATCTCCTTAAAGCCGCAGGGGCCGCCGCGGCCGCGCAGCCCCCGCCGGGCACCCGGGGGACCCCCCCCTCCCGCCGCCCCGCCCGGGGGCGGCCGCGGGGACGGGTGGCGGGGGGTCGGGTCCGGGGCTCCCCGCGGGCAGGTGAGGTGCGCGGGGCGCGGCCGCCCCCGCCCGGTGCCCGCGTCGCGCCGGCGGCAGGGCCGGGCATCGCCGCTCCGCCGGCCCGGGATTTCCGCCTTTCAAGCGGCGCATGAATATGCGCGGTACCGATGCAGCGGTGATTTAATCGCAAAATAGGGAGGAAAAATAAAAAGGAGAAAAAAAATATGTAAAAAGAGAGCGGAGCGGCGGCGGAGCGCCGGAGGGTTCAAGGACTCGTCCTCCGCTCTCCGCCGGGCTGGCTCCGCTCCGCGGCATCCGCGCATCCCGCTGGGCTCCCCCCGCCCGCTGCCTCCCCCCACCCAGGGGCAACCGGGACGGACCCCGGCTCCCGGGGGCTGCCACCCTCCCCGGTGTCCCCCCACCCTCCCAGCGCCCGCGTCCCGGCTGCAGGAATATACCCTTTTCCCAGGGAAGCAAAAAGAGACGCCGAGCAAACTTTTGAGGCGATGCGCTCCCAACTCCCTCCGTCAATAACGCCCCCAGCCCCCGGCGAGCGGCCGGCAGCCGCTGACGCACGGCCCCGACCCGACACCCCCCCGCCGCGGTGTCCCCCGGCGGGGACAGCTTGCGGGGTGACAGAGGCCCCCCCGGGAAGGGGGCTGAGCCCGTCGGGGGGCGGCATCGCGCTCGGGCACCGCGCACCTTGGCCCGAAATCGCCCCCCCCCCCCCCGCCCCGGTCCCTGTGCGCCCGCCCGGACCCGCGTGTGCGGCGGGGAGCGGCGTTTGTCTTCCCACAGTCGCGGGGGAAAAGCGCGACCGGCCCCACGATTTGGGGTGTCACGTGCCCCCTCGCATGTTCATATTCTGCCCAAATATCGACCCGCGCTCGCCGCCCCGCCGAGGCACGGGCCGAGGCGGCGGCGGCGGCTCCCAGCGCCCGGCGGCGCGACCCGCCGAGCGGCCGCCGCTTCCCCGGGCGCTGCCGAGCAATGGTCGTGTCCTTCCCGCGAAGTTTTCACTGATGGGGACGGGACTGGCCGTGACCTGGATACGCCGGCTGGTGTGGCGGACACCCCGCCGCCCGGCACCCCCCCCCGCCCGCTGCTCCCCGCGCCGCTCCGCGCCCCGCGCAAAGGGTCCGCGCTTGCACTCACCTCCCCTACGACATGGTGGCGCGGCGGGAGGAGGCACGGCCCCCGGCTACTGACAGCGAACCATCCGAGAGCCCGCACCGCCACCGTAGGAAAAAAAAAAAAAAAAAAAAAAAAAAAAAGAAAAAAAAAAAGAAGTACGCGGAGGAAACGCCGGGAGCTGGGCCGGGCGGCGGGGTGGACGGGAGGGGGCTGCGGCGGGGCGGCGGCGGGCGGCTGGTGGCGGCCGGGCGGACAGCTCCCACCATGGACGCCTGAGGTGGGTGGGTGTTCCCGCGGGTCACACCCTCGCCCGCCGGCGGAGGGGAGCAGGGGGTGGATCCAGCACCGGCTAGGAGAAGGGGGGGGGGGGAGGATTTTGGGGAAGGGGAGGGAGAAAGAAGGGGAGGGAGGGAGAGAGACACCCTCCCCCCCCCCGCAAAAAAAAAAAAAAGAAAAAATTAAAAAAAAACCCAACCCGAAAAAAAAAAAAAAAAGCTCAAACTTATGTCATTCCAGGTAAAACTCCCATCTGCGCCACCAAGGAAGAGGAGGGAGGAGAGTGGCGAGGGTGTAAACTTTTTCCGCCCTCCCCGGTGCCCGCCCGGCCCCTCGCAGCGCCCGGCGGCCGCACCGCCCCCGCCGCCCCCTCCCGCCCCGGCGGCTCCCGGCGGCGGCGCGGCGCCGCGGGGTTTCTCACGCACGGAGCCCGCCGCCGCCGCCGCGGTTCCTGGTTCGCGGAGCCGCCGGGAGGAAGGGAAGGAGGGCGGGCGGGCGGGCGGCGGGGAGGCAGGGCGGGCGGCGGGGGAGGAGTGTCTCCCCGCGCCCTTCCCCAGGCGGAGCGTCTCTCCCGGCGGCGGCGGCGGCGGCGGAGCGGCGGAGCGCCCCCCCCCCCCCCTGCCCCGCCACCTCCCCTCCGACCGCCCCGCTCGGCCCCCGGGCGGGCTGCGGGGCGGCCCTGGATGGGGTTTTGGGAGGAGGCTGCGCACACACCCCCCGCGTTGGGCCTGCGCCTATCCTTAGCCCCTCTCCCCGCGGGGGGAGCCGGGCCCCTCTCCGCCCGCCCCCCCGACCCGCACTCGCCCTCCCGGGGTGACGCCGGGGAGGGGGCGCGGACCCCCGGCGCTGGCGGGGCTGCGGTGGAGCAAACCCAGCCTGACATTTAAAAAAAGAAAAGAAAAACCCCCAAACCGGCGCTAACATCGATGCTGGTTTTAAATTAATATTTCACTTGTGGCTAAGGTCTGTTAAAACTGATCATTTTTAAGTTCAGGGCATTAAATGTCTCTTCATTTCAACGTCTTGAGGAAAAATAATAGCCGTTGGAGGGAGGGGAAAAAGTTGGCCCGATTTGAATACCCTCCGTGAAGTCTTTAAACGTGTAAAAGGACTGCTCGCAGAGGGGGAATTTTACCTGTGCCGAAGCCCCTGTGGGATTGGGGCCTTGGAAAAGGCTAATATTTTATCAGCTGTTGTTTGCATCTGTCAAAGTTTGTGGGTAACTTGATAAATGTTAAACAGGGAAGGATAAAGTGCTGGTAAGGCCAGACTTGGAGATAACGGTGCATTCAGTGTCTTAATTTCACAATTAGTTTGCTGTATTATTGGAAGCAAATCATATTTCACTGTGCCTACACCAGTGCTCTATTTTTAGCCCTAATGTAGCTAAAAAGGAGGAACCTACTGAGATGTATTATAACATCGAATGTGAACAATTCTGTTCTCTCTCTTTTTACTCATTTCATATCATACATCTGGTGTGGAATACAGCTAATTTATTAATCGAGCAGAGCTACCGCAGATGGGTCGGAGGCTGCAATTCCAAGGCAGAGGAAAGGAAAGTTCCTTGCAACTCTGCAAGTAACCCAACAAATCACAGTTATGCAAAAAAGGACCCAAGCACGTTGGCTGGTCTAGCAATAACTGCCCTACCGAGCACAACTATTTTCTGTTAATTTATAGTAACGGTGTATTTGGCTGATTGGTTGCACTTCTTTTGTCTTACTCTTCCTGCTATTCTTTTTTTTTTTTTTTTTCTTTCCAGGGCAAAGGTGTAAATGAAAAAGGCATCTGAAATGCCTGGAGGTAGCCACAGTCTTTGTGTTGCGTCATCTGGTTTTGGGGGGGGTTTTTGTTTGGGTTTTTTTTGTTTTGTTTTGTTTAAGAACAAAAAGGAGAAAGAAAATAAAATTAAGGGAATATATCTATCTTCTGTCTTCACACCAAATGTTTGATTTCCCCCTCCTCTCCCCATTGCGTTACATACAGAGATGGCTGCTGGAAGAATAAAGCACCCTTCCCAGTACATGCAAGATGCTCACAGATTTTCCACAAATTCAGTAGAAACCTCGTTTGTTTTCTGCTTGTGGTTCACAGGAGCACTTAGCTTTTTAGTGGTTGACACTATATCTATTTTTAGCAGCATTTTAACAGCTGTCACTAACAACTAAGATCTCGTCTTGAACGGGGAAGGGAGATTATTTAAAAAATCAAACTACATAATTGTCAGATTATAAAACGCGATTCGGATCTTTATCTGTAAAGAGAAAAGGCTATCTTTTCTCATCATGCCAATTCCGAGAAATAAAAGGACCTGCAGTGGGCTTGATAAAACAACGAATGGGCTTTGCGAGGTTTGGAAATAATGCTACTCGAAGGCATACAAACGTATATATAGCGCATTTCAAATTCCGTTAAAAGTGGTCCCGTTGCTGCCTTCTGCAGCTGTGTCACGATGGGGGGAAACCGCAAAGAGTCAAGTCGTAGTTTTCCAAGTAGGTCAAGAGGAGCAGCGCGGACACCTCCGATGAGCAATTCTCTTCCCTCGCATTAGATTTTATAAGAGGTTAACTCATGTCAGACACATGACACTGAAAGCAGCAGACAGACAAGTGTAAGCCACTCGGTAGCAGATGTCATCCCTGTTCCTAAAGATAGTGGTAAATTTCCCATGGATAATGCATTACAAAACAAGATAGTGCTGAAACCCGGCAAGTGTCGATTTTTCCCTCCTGCCATGCTTGGTAAAGCAAGCGAAGTGGTATTAGGGGTTGCAGGAGCGGCGATGTAGTGTAAAAGCAGCCTACTGTACTGTCTTACTTAGAGGTCATGTGCCCTATTTTGAGAACTGAACCAAAGCGGATGAAGTTTTGAGTCGGTTCCAACTAAGGCAGCTGGGCATTTCCCACTTCTCTCCAGCTCCAGCCCAGGAAAGCAGGCGATCACATGGTCACATTTATTATTCCTTTACCCGTTGTTATTAACCGTAGATTTAATTTTTATGCCGTTTGGCTAATGTGCTTGTGATTATTCGAGACGTAGAGCCGATCGGGAGGAGCTGCATTTCAGAAAGACGCTGGGAAAACCTTGGGGATGACAGATGAAAGTTTCCTTTCCCTGTCCAACAGGTGCGAGTCTTCCGAGACCGGAGTCCACAGTCTCACCAGTTAATTGTGTTAAAGCTAATTTCCTGAGCCATGCTGAATGTCTTTAGAATTCTTTAGAGGCCCTGAGAAAACGTAAGTAAGCATGTTTTCTATATGGTATGCTTATGTTCTCTGAGATACCAATATTTTCTCTATTCAGTCTAACTTTGAACAATTTTAATTTTCTAATTATAGATAAATCTTTCAGCTGAGCAACAGAACATGTTCCCTTTTAACCTGGATTCTTTCACTTCTGCCTTTTTTTTTTTTTCTTCTTTTTTTAATGCTCCTTAATGGCCCATGTTATAACTGTGGTTGAACCACATCTAAGTATAGCACAATTGCATTTCTAATGCATATTGGCATTAGCAACCACTTGCTTGCCTAAAGGGCCAAGACGTGCATTTGACAGCACAGATTTGCAATACATTTAAAATCACAGTTTTTACTCACGATTAGCACCGATAGTTTCACCTGGTTCAAAATGAAAACGTCTCACAAAGAATTACTTGTTGTAAGCAATAGGTCTCGTTGACAATGGTAAGGCAAACGAAGCGCAAGGAATAACACATAGGCAATACTTAGTATTTTTGGTAGCTTTAATATTGCCGTATCTATTTACCTTGTCAACTTGTCTCCTGTTTACTACTCGCACTATTACTTGTAAGAAAATGTAACTTGTAAAAAACGGAACATTAAAAAAATTATCATCGCCACAGAACGCAGCCATCTCGGTATTAATGAATTCCAGACAATAAAAGGCAGCGGCAGCTAATTGTATCTTAATATTTATCTACTACCTACTGGCGTTTTTACAGTATCAAATGGTAACTCATACCGTAATCTGATTAAAATTTTGTAGTAACCATAATAGTACTGCACCTATGCCAAAAATCCAGACATAGTGTTTAAGAGCAGTAAAAATAAGAGAGCGAAGAACACCCTCCAGCACTTAACATATCAAATGCAAATTGGAGGAAATTATTTAATCACTCTATAGGCTAGTTAATTCTGATGATTATTCACAGTTCTAGTAGCAATACCTAGTGTGGAACAAGTTAGTACCAAAATTGTCATGACACCAAGGTCGTAAGTAGAATCTGAAACTTGCTGTGCAGAGGCAATTACCTTCCTGACTGAATGAAGGTGCAGCTTCAAAGCTCCTACAGCAAAAGGAGAATTCTTATGTAATTTTCCAGATTCTTCCATAATCCTGAAATTACCTGCTCTCAGATATTGTGCAATGAGAGACGGTTTGGCATTAACCTGCATGATCACATTCATCTTGAGACATGAAAGACCTTTGTTTTCTAAATTTTTAAAAATCTTTGTTTCCTGGCAAAGAGAGATTTCGGATGGGCTCTCCCCAAAACGCGCTGTGAAGAAGAGACTGAAGAGACCGATGCTATGAAGCTGAGTTAAGAGACTGCTCAGGAAAAGTGTTAATTTAAGACGTGCCAAGACAGAAAAGGAAAAAAAAAATCTATTGATTTTGGTGGAAGTTGCACTGCTTTCTTAAATAGATGTAGTCTGTCGAATTTTTTCATATATTAAATACTCGCTTCCTATGTAGGCTACGGTCCAGCTCAAGTGGCTCATTCAATGGGCCACCTGGGCCCAAACTGGGCAGTCGATCTTGCATTACACAGAGAGTTGGTCCTCGTCGGGCATGTGTCAATTTACACCGGTTTGGTTAAGAAAGGAGTATATTTGCCATGAGGAACCGTAAGTCGGTGTTCTGAGAAAGCGTCCTGGCTTTGAAGATGAAGGTCACACCAGAATTTGTCTGGCCTAGACTAAATATCTTGTAATAAAAGGTCACGCATTCCAAAATTTTCCCATCGTGCTCGGCAATACTTGGCTCACAAGCCAGGAGTGACAGAAATTTTGACGCGTTGGATGGGTTTGTCCCTAATGGCCCCAAACATATGCAAATAAAGAGAGTGATTCCCAGGTGAGAGAAGATAACTCACCAACCCAGTTGCCTGGATATGGTTTGTTCTCTTTTGGTGTGAGCGTAAGTGAGAGTCGCTCAGCTTTGTTTCCGAAAACGATGCTGTCAGTGTATCAGTGCTTGTACAATCCCGGCGCCTGCAGCGTCCAGGCACCACGCAGACATATTTCTTCCGAGCTCTGGAAAGAAGAGAAGCATTATCGCTGTTTTTTAGGCAGGGAGTGGAGGAACAAAGGGATTGCAGGATTTATCTCGGGTCCCCTAAGAAGGCCGTGACAAAGCTCGGTACTTCCCAAATCCCAGCCCACTACCTTTCATCACACGACCAGATTTCCTTTTCAGCCGCCGCCTTCCCAAGATTGCTGTGTGAGCGTGAATGACGTTTAGTTAAAACACATTTGGTTGTTGTCTGGGGAAGGAAAACGCACCGTGGTCTGTTCAAATGTTTTCATTATTGAAATTAATTTAGAAAACCCATATTGTCCAGGCTTTTTACTGTACGGATTAGCAGCAGCCGCTAAAGATTGACGTTACCTTGCCTGCTCGAGCCTGGTCAGAAGAGTCACATTCCATGAATGTGCAAGAATTTCTGGCATGAATTCTTGTACATGCACATTTACATTTTGGCTTCTGTGCGTGCTGTTCGTGTGCTCACCACTTTGAACTCTGATTTTCGTGAGTAATTCCGACAACAAAATTCATTCCTTCATATATACATGGAAAGCAAGCACAAAAGAGGCAGGAACGTGGCCAAATGGAAGTAATTTCAAATGTTTTTTCTTTATTTATTTTGCATTCCATTCTCAGCTCTGGCTAGACAGTCACAGAGTAGAAATTATGTACACCTCTCAAGATTTCTAAAGGAAGACCAGCCAGGACTCCAAGGAGATCTTGTTTGTTTAAGAGTCAGAGTTGGTCCAGGGCAGGAATGGTAGAGGGTTTAGTGAACACAAATTTCTCCCAACATAGTTCAGTTATGTCCTCTATGCGTGACTTAAAATTGAAAAAAATGAGCCTATCGGAAATCTTTTGTGTTCAACACCTGCGCAGGAGACACGGCTACTCCGAAATGTAAGCTGAGGTGCTGATCTTTTCAATCTGGTTCCTTTGGTTCTGTTCTAGGGAAAAGGCACCTGTCGCCGCGATGCTAGTCCTGCAGATGAGCTTCACTTTTCAAGTCCTGAACATTACTCTTTCCACAAAAGGAATGCATAAGGATAATGAAAGGCAGCACAGGATTGTTTAAGGAACTTGAGACGCTGAGCTGGATTTGCAGTATTTTATCTACTTTTATCTAATTGTAACAATTGCTATTGTAACATGCTTCACACTGTCAGGAGAGAAAGAATTAGACCTTCTTTTACTGGGAATCATAAACAAGTGAATAAATAAACTGGGCAGTACACCCCGCATGTGTGTTTTTATTTCAGAGCTTATACTGAAGGGTGTCTAGTTCTAAGCAGGTGCTTCCTTGTAAACCCGTTGCGGAGAGCAAATGAGTCCCGGGGACTGTCGCTCCTTGTTGATCATCAGTGGGTGTAGATGCAGTAGATGTAAAGGTCTATGACTCACCGAGCTTGATAAGGTGAAACCAGAAGAGAGTAGATAATTGCACCATTATAAAAAGAATTATCACAGTTTGATTACGGGAAAAAAAATATCTAATGATGCCGTGACTCTCGGGAACTTAAATAGGGGATGAGACCAAAAGTGAGGAGTTTATGTCAAGGAATGGCAAAGCGTCCCCTTTAATTGATCCATTTTAATCAAACGTGTCAAAAAGGTGATTTCTAGGACTGAAGGTATAATGGGTCAAAACAGCGTAAAGTACTTCCCCATGCCAGTTCTGATTAAAATAAAAAAGAAGACTAATCAAAGAGACAAATTGACACGGGCAAGAAATTTCTGGATCCAGAGATTACTGGAATACATCATAAAAGAGGTGATGCAACCTCCTGTCTTATGTGCAAAAAAGATATTGAGTTCAAAATTGTCCCATCTACTCTGATAATCTGTAAATTGAGGAGCGTGAGGGGGGATTGCAGGTAATCCAGGTTGATAGGAGAACTTCAAATACTCAAGGTGATATGAAGATGACATTTACTTTTGATGGACAGTGAAGAATAATTTGGTGTCACATAACCGAGAAAACATGTATATAAAATGCAGAAAGTATTTGGGCAATTAAGAACAAAAAGCAAATGTGGTATAAGTTAATGGGTATCTATGTCCTTTATAGAGTACATGAAGCTTGGCAAGATGGTTTTCATACCAGTAACGACATTATAAGATAACTACAGTTTAGGCTGCAAAGATAAAATGAAGCAGACAATGAATGTGGGCATAGAGGACAGTGGTCTCTCCTCATTAATGGTGGTGCAGCACAGAGGGACACCCATCCATCCATCCATCCATCCATCCATCCATCCATCCATCCATCCTCACTATGTCGAAGACTTGAAGCACACCAACAAAAGCCTGTCGGTTTTGCTTCCCATTTGAGTCTTTGTGTGGAGGTTTTAGTAGTGGTATCTACTAAGGTGTGTAGCAATGCTTAGGGAGGTAACCACAAGCCTCTGGGAAATCTGACCAACGAAATGGGGGGCTTGGGGCACTCCTTCAGGAGGGGAGAGACTCCGTTTTTACAGGGCACGGAACTGAAAGAGGGCTAGTGTCAGCTTTGATATGGAGGCTCAGCATCCTGGCTGGGAGAGCAGAGTGATCTCCACGGTCTCGAGCTGGTCCCTCTCCCTGTGACATCCCTTCTCCTGCAGCAAGTAGAGTCAACGGTGAGCTGGAGCTCTAAGTACAGGGTGGGTGAGGTTTCTGTAGTGTGTGAGCCAGGACCACTGCCCTAGGGAGGTGGAGAGTTGAGAACAGCAGTAGCCAAAATAGAATAGAAGTGGAGGCAGCAGAGATGTGTTTAATTTGAAGCGTCCCTTTGATAATGTCCTGTTAGCTCAGTCTGGGTCCAGGGCTTCAGGGGTATGGTTTGATGGGAAGAGACTAGCAGGAGTTTTTGAATATCACCTTAGGAATTGTAACAGAGGGGCAATTCTCATACTGAAAGTTTATTTCCATGAAGATAGGAAAGGACTGGCAAAGATATCCCCATCCTCAGGTGGAATGGTAACGTGATATGGTTCACATCAAGTGAGAAAGTTGTTTCTTGTAAGTTGTTTTCACAGACAAGATTCGAGGCTCTCCAACAATATGTCCCCATGATCTTGGTAAGGAACAAGACGTGGCACTCCACTCTTTTTGTGGACTAGTAGGGAAAGCAGTTCAAAGAAACCTTAGTTTGAGGTGACAGATAGGAGAGTCTGTCAAAACCAGAGAAATGGCTCTCCCACATCCTCCCTTGCCTCTGCTTCCCCAGCTCCCTGCACCTCTGCAATAGCTGAAAGGAAGAGGGAGGCTGCAGACTTACACGTTACAAATCTTATCCAAAGAGCATCTGCAAATGACAGCATATGCCTTCAAGTGTGTTCAGTGGTTATTCCTTGTTTGATGCAGCAGTGGCCACATAATTATGTCGCTTCGGGGCTTGCTCGAATGTAATATTAAGTATGATTCCAGCTATTGCTGTGCATCCCTGCTATTTTTACTTGTTGAGTTTAAAGTTAATAATATTCTGACATAGCCCTGGCTCAGGTGAATGGATATCTTCTTTTCAAGGACAGTGGGTTTTCCATAAGAAAAGAAGATTTGTCCCACAGCTTATGCCTACAGATTGAAATGAGCAGCGTTCAAAATGTTGCTCATCACAGGAAGAGCTTGCTGCAACAAAGGCATTGATAAAGGCAGTTAAAGGGATGGCAGAAGTTACAACGCATACTCACAGGGCAAACAAAGTTTGTGCATTGATCCAATTAGGGTGCCTTCTGCTTTCAGGGCAACGGACACATCTGGAAACAAGAAGCTTCACTTTATTAGGCTGGTGAAAACACAAAGGAACGCTTTGGGAGTGTGATGCTGAGCAGACTGATTGGGTTTCAGTTAGGCTGGAAGTTTTAAAGTAAATCCCACTGCTCTAGCGGAATAGGTTTTGGGGTGCACTGTGAGGACGCGCAGTGACCAGACAAATGGGTGGCACAGAGAATTAGGAGACACCCCTTCTCTGGGTTTTCCCCTCGAGATCAGTGTAAGTCAGTTGGCATCGACTGGTATTGTTGATACTCAGCTTTGATTTGGGGATGATGTATTCCAGAGTCTTTCACTATTTAGCTGTGGAGACCAACAGGTGATTTACTGATCAGCAGCGTGACTGATAAAACCTGTCAGCTAGAGCGGCCCAGCCAAAAACCGTAGCCCCAGGAAGGGGGCTCCGGCAGTTTTAGCCTTTCCCTATGGGATAAGATAGTGTCTCTGGCACAGTGAGCGGCGGTTTCACTCACCCCTTCAGGTTGCCAATGGCTCTGGGTGTTTTGTTGCAGACTGGCAGGATTTCCTGAGCGGTGCAGGGGATTTCTGGTTAGGAAAATCTTTGACTGATGATGTGTTTGCGTCTTCTTTGGGAACGTCCCCTCACGTGAGCTTCTCAAGCCTGAGAGGCCGCCACTCGTACCCTGTCTTGGTGCTTGGCAGGCGTTCTTTGTGGTTTTCTGCCTTGTCTTTAACAAGACGGTCAACTGAAAAGGCCTGGCCCTTGGAAGCCTTGAGCAAATATGTATATTCTTTGTGCGCAGCTGGAGTATAGGCACTATAAAAGCAAGTAAAACAAGTTAGAGTACATACATTACAGAAATGCATTTCAATTTATTTTACAGGGTACATTAACTCAAGCGGTACCACACTTTGGTCCCTTGCCTGGTTTCTGAAAAGAGGTCTCTGCCTCTGCTCTGTTCTTTACCATCCAATGCGCACGTGCACTGTTCATTATCATTCTTGTAAAGATATTCTGTTAAGAACAAGAGGAGAAAAAAAAAAAGGGAGGACTGCTGTCGTTTGCAGTGTAGGGAAGGGAATGTTTTTAAGCCAACCGGTAACACGGATGGAATAGCAGACCTGAGTCTGGGTAATGCACACTGTTTCTAAAATAAAACCCAGAGTTCCTCCAAAGAAGCCAAAGAACTATGTAGAAATCACCTGGGTTTTTCCATGGCCCTAATTCTTGAAGCTGAGGTAGGTGAATAAGGGAAAATCAGTTGGTTTAGGAGATAAATAATGACTTGTTAAGAGCTTCAGATTGCAAGGAAGAGAAATCTCACAAAATTCAAACCCCAAGATGCTGCAGATGTATATTGACTGAAAGATATAGACCCTCATTTTTCTATTGGTTGTATGTCTGATCAGTAAGCACACAACTGCACTTATATAGCTAAGCAGAAGACACATATGTGGATGTGGCTAGATGCTTGCTTTACTGGATAAATGTACGAATTAATGATAGACATAGTGCTTAGAGGTATAGTTTAGTGACTTTTGTCAGAGTTAGGTTGATGGTTGGACTAGATGATCTGAAAGGTCCCCTCCAACCTAGGCGATTCTATGATTCTATGATTCTATATATTTATGTAATGCCATGCAGACATGCAACGAAACATGTGGCAATAAATGTGGGGACAGAAAATCAGACCTAGTGTATGTGTTTTAGATAAACAAAATTTTTTACTTTGGGTTCAGTATGCCATCGGGCGTGGTAGTGCTTTTCATGTCCTAGCAGAGATCAGCAATAGAAAAATAGTTATTTTGATTATTATTAAAATTTTCTGCTACTGACTTTAGCTTTTATTTTGTTGCACATCATTCCATGTTCGGTGAAGGCTTGGTGTATCTGTATAAATAAAATGCTAAATACTATTTTTTAATACTTTGAGCCATACAGTTCCTCAATGTATCTTTAAAAGCAGTATTTGTTTCTTTGAGAGACAGTTTCAATAGCATGTGGCAGATTATTTTAATAAAACAAAGTGAGATCGATATCATGAAAGCAGGATTAAATATCTTTAAGAAGATGCTTGCATCCCAACCCTTTGTATGTGATTTTATATTTTGAAGTGGAGAGATAAATAAATGTGAATCACAGAATATGATTCCCTGATTCTCTTGTGTTCAGGAAGGTAAAGATTGCTTGAAATGTGTGTGATGAAGCTGGATTCTTCCTGAGATAAGGTAGAAGAGATTATTCAGAAAGCAGTGTTTCTGAAGGAGGCAACCAAGAGGCTGCAAGTGATGTAAACAGATTATATTTCTTGGAGGTTAAAGTGAGTTTTTTGACATTTGAGAGACCCTATTAAAAACTGGACTGTGTTCACTATCATCTGCGGACAATATTGATTGCTGAGCTGTTTACTTGTAACAGGAATTCTTTCTAGTCGAATGATGCAGTTTTAGGAAAGGGAATGACCTCTGCAGGAGGAGGGGGCGTACAATTATAAATCATACCAAATGTGATTGAAACTCTCCCACAGGCAAAAAAGAAAATCAAATTAAAGCAAATATTGTATTAAAGGAGTTTCAGTGGATGCCTTGGAGAGCTCTGATTTTCATGTAAATGCTCATTTAGGCTAAGGTTTACTGCCTCCTCAGAATAATGGAGAAGAAAAGCAAAGCATATTTAATTGGAAAGGGAGGGAATGCCAAGGAAATAGATGAATTGCAATTCACTTTCTAGATTTTTGCCTCCAGATCTAATGGCTATGGTAGCTCACTGTCTTAAATGGTACAAAGGAAAACAGCAATTGTACTTCAGTCCATATAATTTGGGAAATCTTGCTTTTTTTCCTTTATCACGTCTTCTAGATTATTGCAGCTTTAGATAATTTCCCCGTCAGGTCCTTTTGCATGTCCTTGTGGGAATTGCCTAGTGATTGACAGCTTTGATCTGGAAATTGTTGCAGCTAAACTGCTACAATTCGTATGGAGAGAACTGCCAAATAATTTGACAGATAGATGCCAAGAGATGACGTACACGGATCTGTCAGACAAACTTTTTTAGAGGAACCATCCTTTGGGCTACAGAGAGTTGATGGCACCCGTGCTTTGCAAAAGTGGGGTGCTGGGATGGGTGATGGCTGCTGTCAGTAAATCACAAAAAAAATGATAATCAGAAACCAGAAATGAAGGATTTTGTGGTCGTGGCACCAGCTCACAGGCAAATAGTTTCATGCCTGAAAGAGTGTGAAATCGGTGTAAGAATGTTTCCTGAAATGAGATTCTTAATAAGAAACCCAAGAGTAAATAAGATAATTTTAACTGAGCTCAGGATGGACCTAAAAGAACCCAAGCATATTGCACTTTTTTATCTTTTTTTTTTTTTTTTTTTTGCATTTACACACAAAAAATAGATTTAAGCCAACATTAAGAATCAACACAATTGTAAATGTCATGGTATCATGTAGGCTATCAGGTGATGGAGGCGACACACGTTCAAACCTAGCTGAGTAAACATATTTTATTTGCATTCAAGCTAATGCCTCAAAACTGGAGTTAACCTCCCAGTGCTAAAATCAGGGCAGGTGCAAGGCTGTTTCTATATTCTAACAAATTGAGATGCCGACTGTGTAGCCTGAACTATTCCATTCTTAAACCTCTTGTTGCATTTGCCTATGTATGTGGAGATTTAACGCAGCAGGGTGTTGAAAATCTCATCAAGTTCAACAGAATAAACCTTAAAAAGAGCTTTCATCATTAAATGTTTTCATACTCTATAATGTGCAAAGTTGCGTGATTGTATTTTAAGGAGGCTTTAAGTAGGAGAAAGTGTCCTGATGCCTAAAGCTGGCAATGTGCTAATTAAGATACACAGAAGAAAAGTTAAACGAGTAATTTTAAGGAGGGAGGGAAGGAAGGATGCCATCCCATGAAGAAATACATGACGCTTCAGCCACTGAGCCCAATCACCAGCGAGGAAGAACGCATAAACAGGAAGAGGCAGTAAAGAAGAAGTCATTTAATTGTGGGCTAGAGAAGAAAAACACCTCCCGGGAGATTTATTCTGGACGGCTGAATGCCTGTGCTTACGGGAGCAGGGAGGACGTCACTAAGAGCTCTCTGGGTCCTGCCTGTCCTGGACTAAGTTAGAGACACCGGTCAGCCCAAATGGTGAGACGGGGGGAAACCTAAGCATATTCATCAACATTGTAATAATATTTCCTGCCATTTTATCCTTCTCTTAACTTTCTAAATTATCCTACCGTCTTGACAAATTGCTCCTTCTAAACCAGCCCATGATAGATTTTTCTAGGATGTCCAAGTGAAAGGGAAGGCGTACTAGAAAGTCTGGGGCACAGGGAGCCTCAGCCGAGCATTGCACTGCGGGAGCTGGTTCTTCCTCTGGCTCTGCCAGAGAGACCCGTTAGGATGTTGGGTAGTTGCTTAGACCAATTTTTTCACAGGTTATTCGCAATTCCATGTTCCTTATTTTACGGACACTTGACCATGGCTTCTCGTTTTCAGACATATGAGCAGCTACTTCTCTGATGAACTTGGAATGCCTGAAATGTTATGTAGTGGTAAATACTCTGAGAAAAATAAATACATGACTCAGAACAGACACCAAGAATAGCAGAAACTTTGGACCCACATGTCCCCGGGTTTTAGATTGTGATTTTGAAGTGTTGTTAATAGTGCCACCTCAGTTCTAGTTGCTGTGAGAATGAAATCATTGATGTTTGTAAAGCACTGAGGACTGGTAGCGATAAGCACCATGTAGAAGCTTATGAGCCAATTACTCTGCCTTCCTTGTCTTTTCTAACTCATTCCTGTCTCCCTGCTCCCTCTCTCAGTGTTGGCCCCTCGCGCTCTCTCCACTCAGCTGGTCCAAGGTTTAATAGCAAGGTCCTGGCGCCCAGCACGGGCTCCTTGCTCAGTACCTCCTACCTCCCCTCTCCAGCCTCCCCATCCGTGCCTTGCTCATTCTGGTTCCTCCAGCAGTGATCCCTGGGCTCCTGCCCTAGACTCCATCCTTCCTGTGCCACAGCCACTTCCCACCCCATTTCCATCCCTGGCACATGGCGTCATCCTGCACTCAGTGTCCATGTCCTGCAGCAATCATGGTGTGCGTGACAGCAGCCTCCCAACCACTCCTTGTGACCAGACTGTCATGCCCTTGGTAGCAGGGACTGGTGCGCAGGTTGGCACGTGCCTTGCTTGTGCCCGAGTCACGCCCTGGCTGGAGTCTGCTCTCCAGAAAAGCGGGAAGAGGTTCAGCCATGCTCCATGGGGCTGGCATCCTCACCGACAGTATCTGTGAAAGGCTAGCAAGGTCACACTCAGCAGATTCAATCACAATTGTTATAAGGCTCGTCCTTTAACCAAATGTGGGTGGACCTGCACAGAAACCGCACGGAGAAGCTGTTCTTTTGACACAGCTTCTTGTCCTTGCTCCAAAGGTATGGCAGGGCACTAGGTTTTTCAGCAGCAAGCTTGTTCCTGAGTCGGCTCCTTAGAAACACCAGAGCTAATTCAGCTGAAATTTGTCTTTTAAAATGAAAACAAAGAAAATAATTCACTCGGTGTGGAAACATTTTGTAGTGTGTGGAATTGTTATGCGCAATTGGAAGTGGGCTCTTCAAGGTGGTTGTCAGCCTCACGAATACGTAGAACTACTGCCTGCGCTGATACTAGCAGTGCGGGTAGGAGTCACAAATCTAAATACACCCAGACTGGGGGTGTTCCGGATGTAAGCCGAGCAAAGAGCTGCATTTTTGTCATTTGGAGCTTTGGAAAGTTTGGTAAGTAAGAAAAAATTACTTACGCGAGATCCTGAGGTGCCTGACGCGACTTTAAACTTAGTCCTGCCTCGAGAATGAGGTTGGGCTCGATCAGCTCCCCAAGTCCCTTTGAACCAAAATTTTTCTACCATTCGTGTTTTCATCACATAAACTTCCAAGTATTTTATATTCTAGTTTTCAGGACCGTTATATTTCCTAATAATGGATGACTACTGTCTATTTAGAAAGTTGCTTTTGAAGACCAGCTCTGACACACATTTTTAATTGATTGACCTTGGCTAAGAGGGTTGAGAAACTTAAGGAAAAAAAACGTTCTTTTGTCACCTGTGAAACTGTACTACACGTAAGTTGTGGTTATTTGTGGACTACGTCTGCCGCCAAATTGCTTAACCGTGCTGTGAATTCTTGCCATGATTTAAACTGCTCCATATGAAGAGTGAATACCGTCATGATTCTAGCGAGAAGAGCAATCACAATAGTAATATCCTGCCAGTTCTAAGAACTACACAGTGAACTCTAATAAATAACAGGCTTGGTCTCAAAGCAATAAACATTCCAAGGTATGAAAATCATCTTTTTTCATAGATATAAAAGTAAAGTGTGATTTGTCATTTCACACCTTCATGATATTGGTAACATCCTACCAGCAATCATCCACGATAAACTATTACATCATTTCAAACTGCATATACTATTTAGCGTCGAGGAAGCGATGTATTTGAGAACAGTCAGGCTGAAAATCTGTCCACGACAAAGATTTTTCAAGTATCTCTATTCCTCAGGTGTGTATATATATACATATGTATTGATTTTTGTTTCATATTTAGAATCACTTAGCTGCTAAAGAGGACAAGTACTAACGTGCCCTCAGCTCTGCCGGCAAAATCCTGACAAAGTGGAGGCTGTAGGTACGTTGCGACTCCCTCATAAGGAGTATGTGGTAAAAGTAAGAGAATGCAGACTGTAACTGCCTGCTGCAAATCTCTGAATACACCCTGGAAAACTAAAGCACGCAAGAAATGTCTGGTTGCTAGCACAACTGGTTGCACAACATTGACTCCCCTTTGGTCTAGCAGACCTCGGATCTGTTGACCTGGGCAATCTCTTTTAGTCTGAGCGGAGAAGTTACGAAAAGTACTTGCCTGAGAATGAGGAGAGATTTGCTTAGTGCGCTTCTTTAAGATTTTATAAACACATGTCTGTGCCGCCAGAAAATCCTGCAAAAAAATTATAATGAATAGTCTCTTGGGAACGTATGACTATCTGATGAAGTGTCTCGTCCACAGCGTTCAAAGCTGATCCCAAGCGTTTGAACCCGAACCGGCCAGGTGTTACCAGCTTTTCTGATTTGCCCAGCAACAAACATATTCCTTGTCTTCCCCCTTGCTTCTGCACATTTCAGGCAGGGGGATACGGTGCGATAGACTTTGTACCACAGAATTAGCACTTCCAGAGCAGAATCAGTGACAACACGATGTACGTGGTATTTCCTAACGACCTGCTCAGTCAAGCCGTAATGAGACTTCTTAGTGAGCAACAATTAGGTCTGATTGTGTTGGGAATCAGAGCAGATAAGTTATTAGCAAAACAGTTATATTAGGAGAATCAAATGATCTTTTTTTTAATCACAATACTCTGTTTTCCCAGGCAGGATTTCTTCTTTCTCTTCATAGGCAGTGGATAAAGAAGCAACATGGTTTCCTGCGCGCTCATAAAGATATACTATGGGGTAATAAACCTGAATAATATTCATTTCCATTTGTTATAATGGTTGTAATAAATCTACAAGGCATAGATGAAAGCAGTTGTACTAGCCTTACATCTCGCAAAAGATAAAAAAGCTTCTAAAAAGGACAGAATGGAGTGTTTATCATGCCTTCTTAATTTTAAGTACATTTAAAAGAATTGCCATTTCCTTCTGTTGCCTCATTTACAAGCACCAAGTTAGGTGGTAATTATAAGATAATTCAGTAACACTCTAAAATAATGATTCAGCTAATTAATGCTGAATTACAGAGGCAGTCCTACACAGATACTTATAACACCCCCATTAACACTGACAGAGTTCATCATGATTATTCCAGCGAGCACTGAAGGAACTGAATGTGATTAGACCATTTCTTGACAATGTTTACTGGGGGGTTTTTTCTTTCTTTTGCCTTTTTTTTTTTTAAATAAAACTGTGGCCTTTTATAGAGTTCTCTGTAATGCAGGTGTCGTAGTGAGGAGATGGCGCACTGGAACCCTCCTCCTACACGCAGCAGTCACCGTGCATGATTTCCATGGGGTCCCTAGAGCCTACATTGAGATGTCATGTTGGCCACTGACATCATGACCACAAAAGGGTGTAGTCTTTTGGTTACAAGCTGTGGACAACGGGCATGTTACCATCTGCAGTATCCTTGAATTTGGCTGATGCTGATGTAGGGCAGAGGACAGAAAGGACTTCTGGCTCAAGGTCAGCAGAGGGGGTTTGTTGCTTCTTGCTCACGGTCAGCAGAGAGGTTTTGTTGCCTTGCATCCTTCTTTTTATTTCTCCCATTTGCTCTAGAGAAACCAAGTTATTCTGGATTACGGTCTTGTGTTTGCGGGAGCTTTGTGTTTTGTAAATGCTGTTACATTTGCATACGCTGCGTTTGTGCCTCATTGTGGAAAATGGAAAGGGGGCTCTATGAAGGCTTTTAAAATAGACCCAACTATTTTTTTTGTGTGTGTGTGTTTTAAAATGGGCAAGAAGATTATAAAAAAAAGCAGGTTTAGTCGTTTTATTCACATGGAGAGAAGCACAGGTCAGGGTAACGCAACGTATCATAAGGGTTTTAAGACAGCATGCTCGGATGTCCCAAGCAAACTTTGTTGCCTTCATTGCCTGCGAGCTGATGTCACTGTTTTGAATGAAGTATAGCTCATTGCTGACAGCGATGACTCTGGCAATGACACGCGTCTACCCATTTACGCCAGCTGCCTGGACATCACCACCCTGTGCGCTCTCTTACACAGGAAATATTTACAAGACTTCTATAAAATCATAGCACTTCTCTTCCATAAGGATGTGCACACCCAAATGTTAAATGTGTGCTTGAGAGGAAAGACGTTAGAAATTGCATACAAATATACTACGCAGACACTGGGAAACGGAATACAAATTCATCCAATTAAGGGGTCTCGGCAAATCCTTTTTGCCCCGAACTCGCGATTTTTAATTTCTAAGTGGGAGTTCCGCAGAGGCTAATGTGTGAAAATTCCCACGACGAAGCACACGGGGCCCCGCGCGTTGCCGCCGCGCTCAGCCCTGGCTTCCGCTCCCGGCGGTGGGGAGCAGGCTCTCGAGGGAGGCAGGCCAGGAGCAGCGCAGCGTGAGGTGGCAGCAGAGCTGCTTCAGCCCCACGGTTCTGGCTGCAAGATGGGAATAGTCTGGCGATAGTCCTCGCATCCCCACGGGGGGCAATGGGTGATGGATCTGTGTGCTGGCACGGCATCCGCAGCCCAACGATCTCCAGCTGTCATAAATGGCAGCCGGCTGCGTTATAGCCGGTTCGGAGCTGGGCTTTATGGTTTCTTTGGGTTACCAAACCCCTTTTCATTCTGGCCAGAAGAACTTAAAAAATGCAATGTTATGGACACAGAGGCAAATTCAGGCTTGGCAGAACAGAGTTGCTTTCACTTATGTAAGGGCTGAATCTGCCTCCCAGTGTTTTAGCGGCCAGTTACTTCCCCTCTCTTCAGTGTAAAAGTATTGCTTTTGCTGTCCCAGGCAGCTAGAGTTACTGCTGAAGCACATTTATCCAGCCCTTAGGAATCAGAAAGAGCTGGACCGGGTTCAGGTGGAAAATTACGGTGCCACAATTGGGGTACCGAACGCGAGGGACTGAGGCTCTGCTTCTAACTGTGCTGCAGAATGCGAAGAAATAACCTCATTTTTCCACTCTCTCACTTGTCTATCTGTAAAAAGGGATGGTAATCTTTTATTCATCTATCTTACCTACTCAGAGTAGAATATATAAATGTAAGCAATGGTAATAGAACATTAAGCAAATGGGCCTGGGAGTATAGAAGCGACAGAGGTGGATAGACAGAATCAAAACAAATATCATGAGAAAGAGAGGAGAAATCACAAACACGGTTGGCTCAGTGAAAATCCCTGCTTAGGAACACAGCCGAGGGCAGGTTTTGGGTAGCTCTTTTTTTTTCCTTGCCTGCTGAAATTGGGGGAAGTGGGGAGAAGCTCACTCCTCTCCAAGAGCTGGAGGTACCAGCTCTTTTTGTGGGCTCTTGGTGGGAGATACTTTGCTAAAAGGGGAGATGCTCTGCTGGGCAGACTAGTGTACTTCTCATGTGACACCTGGAAATCTAAGGTGGCTGAGGTCTTAGAAATGCCTTTGGAAATTCACCGAGTTCTTGCTAATTGCCCAACAAAGGGCTAAATTTATTCCCCGATGAATGAACCATGGTGAGCCAAGGAAGAATTTCAGAGATCATATATCTGTGGTAGAGACTAGTGAAAGAGTGGAAGAAATGGGCCAATCTGGCCCTTGTAAAGATAAACAGTGATTAGAGAAAGGAAACAATCCAAGGAACAAGCTGAATTTGGCAAGAATACATCAGCACTGTGTTTTCCAACTCTGCAAGTGTACAGCCCCTAGGCAAGACCAACTCCAGTGGAAAACTTCAGCCAGCAAACTGCAGACGCTTTAAAAAACTGATGATAGGCTCTTTGGGAGCCTCTCTGGGAGGGATATTCTTGTCTGGCAAAGTGGCTTGCATACTTCTGGCACTAAACAAACCATGTCTAACTATGGTGCTTCTGTGGTCACCCATTGCCACACTATTTTTGTGCCTCTCTGCCTTAACCCACTGTACGCACACGGTGCCTGCGGCAGAGGAGGCAGCTCTCCCCAGCTTGCCGACAGAAGGCAGAAGCTTAAATTTGGACTTGAGGAAGGACTCTTGATGAAATCCAGAATCGTAAACCAAAGCCCTCGCTTGGCATTAGTCATACGAGTCAGGACCGCCCAGCATCGCTGCTGCGACGAGGGCTGGGCGTGATTTTGGGACTCTGTCAGCAACCCATGCCACAGGAGCCTGCCCCAGCTGTGGGGATGCAGCAGGCTCTGGGGGACGTTGCAGAAGCAGCATAGTGCAGAGACAAAGACGTCCAACATTAGCGAGGATGGCTCTGAAGCCTGGTGTTTATGGCATCCCTGGGTGGGAAGGAAATCCTCATTTCGCTTGATCTCTCTTCTCAGAGAACTTTTACACCGTGAAATGTACCTAACTGGGCTGTCAGGGGAGGTGAGCAAAAGCTTGTGTGAGGTTTAGGAGCGAAATGTCAGCACTAACCGAAAGAGTCTGGCATTGTGCAGAAGTAGCACTTAAATGACAGCGAGGCAGGGATTTTGGGATACAGGCATGTGAGACAATCCCGCTCCGTGGTCCTGTGGGGCAGGTGAGTGATTTGCCCAAGGTTTCCCAGGCAGGCTGTGATTGATAAAGCAACTGGCGACGTTTGAGGCGTCTTCACCGGTACCTCCCAGATGAGGATATTTGTGCCATGGTATCAGTCATACACCGCTTACGTTTTTGCCATGAACATAATGTGATTTCTACCTTCGGATAAACCCACGCTAAGTAATTGAAATCCAAAAAAATCCATCAGTCCTTTCCTCAGTGTGGGCAGGAGAAGTGACCTCCCGGGGACCACACATGCCAGCAGAGAGAGCTGGAGGCCAGGGAAGCATGGGGCGGGAGCGGACCGTGCCGTCATCTCTATGAAATGAGATCTCCCCTTCATGCAGCTCAATATCTTACTGT
Organism: Rissa tridactyla; assembly: GCF_028500815.1. Classification (NCBI taxonomy): domain Eukaryota; kingdom Metazoa; phylum Chordata; class Aves; order Charadriiformes; family Laridae; genus Rissa; species Rissa tridactyla. The sequence goes on from NC_071470.1 coordinate 74,056,161, forward strand.
AAGGTCTTTTTTTTTTTTCCCCTTCTGTGTTAGATTCCCGTTGTAGACCAACCTTTTTGCTGAACAGCTCATGCTGCTGTTGAGCCAGGGCTGGGCCCTCACCGTGTGCATTTGAAAATCACTAAATGTGTGACCATCTTATCAAATTGACCCTTGTAGGCATCCTGAGTGCTTCCTTAGACCAACATGCAGGCCTGATTGGCACTGCCCGCTTTTGTCGCGTTTAAAGATTTTGTGCCTCTACCCTGTTACATGCCTTTTATAGATTCACTGGAAACTCTAAAGCGGCGACTTGTAGCTCGGTGTGATTTACCCTGTTGTTTTGTGCTGCACAAAACCGTTTCTCAGTAGAGCTGCGATTTCAGGAGGATGTTTGCACAGAAATATAATGAGGCTTGGCTGGTCCTTGGGAGCGGGAGCGATTTTGAATGGTTGCTGACCTCGCGGGGAATCTGGGCTGTGCTCAGGCAGAAACCACTGAGCTGGAAACAAAAACCTGGAGAAACTAAAGCAGGCTCTCCATCTTCTCCTCCGAGTTCGTAAAGAGGTAGTTTATCCAAAAGTCTGCAGCAAACACTAGAAGACACGCGCGTAGCTTTTTGTTTTAAATTGTTTTTAGCAGTAACGCGCCTTTTTTTAAATGCGTCTGTGCTTTTCGGTGTGTTTTTGTGAACCGTTCACTTGCAAATGAGCTGGCCCTCTCTTTGGTTCTGTCCTGATGAGTAGCTTTGAGCTCACTCTTTCTCCTGGATGTGGGACCTGTGGGTTAGGCCCCCGCGCAGGCTCTGCAAAGTTGAGGGATGCTTTTACGCTCCTGAAACTACAGAGAGCAAGATTTATTTGTTTGTTAGTCGGGTATATTAGTTCCCGTTCTGTAAACAGCTGTATAGTGGTTACTCACTGATTTCCACTGTTGCACCATACATACAATTGCAGGAAAAATATATGCAGGTGTTATGTCTGAATAATCATAGAATCATAGAATGGTTCGGGTTGGAAGGGACCTTAAAGATCATCTAGTTCCACGCCCCCTGAAAAAAACAGTATTTTTGTCCAAAAATACTTTTTCTGGCCTTTTTTATCAGTTAACTACCTTATGGCAATAAAACACATTTTGCACTACAGGGATCCAAAGGCTCAAACAAAAAGGCTGTGGGATAAAGAATGGTTCCTCCTGTGCCCTCTTTCCAATGTCTCTCCTCTCTAAAATGGAGGGCTTGCTTATACTTACAAGCATAACATAGAAAAAGAAGAGTTTGCCTTTGGCCAGAGATCAATCATGGAAAATTTTAGCCCCATTAGAGGATGTTTTGGAAACATATGAGGCTGTAAGCAGATGATCTGATCCTGATCCCACTTAGCTCGCAGCTGCTTTACTCCCGCCGTAACGCCAGCGACTGCCATGGATTTACCCATGATTTGCCACCGTAAGCTGAGATCAGGATCGGGCTGTGGGTTATAATGGCATCTGCTCGGCGGCCCCGGTGCTAGCGGTTGCTAATGGTGAAAGAGACAGTGAAAGATGCTGTTAGAGTCCTTGTTCTCCTGAGCAGTGGTCGTGAATGGGACTATTCACATGCTTAAGGCTGCAAGACCAGGCCCCACCTAGCTGTGCTGTAAATAGTGAGATGCAAACCTCAAAAGATAAAGTGCTTTAATTCACATGGAAATCCTAACTTTCAGGTGCTTATCTGGACTGGGTATATTTGGTCTGCCACTTGCATTTTTTTTTTTTGGTATTTTAGCAATTCAAGCACTGGTCTGAATCATGATGAAGGGCAAATGTCAATGAAAGTAATATAAAGCTGCTCTGCCGAAATCATCCGTCCCTTCTTATAAGCATAAGATTTTTATAAAGATCGAAGGCTCTTGCAGAATTTGGTATTTGGAGTACGCTGACCATGTGGACAAACATGTTCAATTTATCAACGTGCCCAAGAATGCCTCTGTTCTGGGCTGCCTGGTGGCTTCGTGCCCGCTGCCAGCATGGCGGGTAGCAGCACCTTGTGCCTCTCCACTGGTGGGTGCAGTTTTCTCTCCTGCCTAAAAGAGCCCGGAGAACCTCCAGTGCGAGCAGAGAGGCGCAATTGCCTGTCTCTCGTGGGAGATACTGCACCATCATGATCTCCTCCTCTGGAAGCGAAGAAAATAAGATAAATGGTTTGGTGAAGGTGACTTTTTAAAATAATCGTGTTCTTCGCGAGTTCTTCATGTTGTTCTTAATTCTTCAATCACTAATAGTTCAGCTGTACTTATTTCAAATTACTTGGGTTGCAGCATTGAAAATGACACCTTTGCTTGTATATCTACTTCTCACAAATATTTCTGAGGAAAAACGTGCCCCTACTTGTTGCTCCAGTACTTCCTTTGAAGTACAGAAATTCAAGAACTGGTCTTTTATGCCAAATTAGCATGTCTTTATACTTGAGCTGTTGCTTGCCTTACTCTTTCCTGGGCACTTGCTAGAGCAGCAGTTGGAGGCAGGACATCGGGAGAGATGCAGCTTTGGTCTCACCTGCTAAAACTTTTTGTATGCCTAAATTTTATAGGTGCAGTAGCTAGCACAGATAGCCAACATAATCTAGTCCTCTTCTTAGTCAACCTGTGCTGTACAGTACTTTCATGTTGTGTGAACCACAAAATTAAATTCTAGTCTGGTATTTTGTATACTCTGAAAAGAACTCCCTGTCAACAGCTCTGGTGCACTTGTGCTCCAATTTGGGCAGATACTGGCTCCACCTGTTGTTGCATTTTCCCCATTAGTTATCTAGATGCAAGCAGTCTTTGAGGGATCACCTTCTGTAATAAAAAAAAACCAAAACAACCTTGAAATTAAAGGCTATTGTGTAACTGTAGAACATATTCAATTTATACCACTCCGGCTCTTGGGGAGCCAAATTGGACAACTTCATGGGTGACTTCCAACCTGTTGAAGACGTTACTTGTATCATGCAATCAGATGTGGCTGAATATGTTTGTTAAAAACATGGCAAAGAAGTTGTCGGTAACTAAGGAACCATATTGTCTCTAGTCACAAGTTATACTCAGTATTTCTTCAAAAAATATCCACCTGACAGAAGATGTTTGTTTATTTTATTACTAGTTTTGCCAATGTGCTACTCGAAGCGGGTGTCAGATCTGATTTTCGGTCATCAAAACAAACACCAAAGTCAACGGAAAAATGCGGGCCGTGATGGAAATGAAAATGAAGAGCTTCCTAAGATTTTTTTAGCTGATAAATGTTGTCTAAAGGTACTAATCATCTTAAATTCTTAAATCACTAGCAATGAAGCCCCTAGCTCTAGCAGAGCTGTCAGTACTCTACTGCTTGCGAAGAACTGCACGTCACTGGTTGCTGGTGAATTCAGTCTTCACAACTGCTGTATAGATGCACTATATAAGAAACATTTAGTGACGTGTCAAAAGAGGCGTTTTTTTTCTGGTTCTTTTCCTATAAAATCCCTTTAAAGAGTCATCCCTGGATCTTGCAGACTGTTGATCCTGGGAATTCCCAGGGAGACGACTGCATTTCCAGGGCTGGGTTTGGAGCGTGTGCAGATCCCTGCAGATTCATCGGAGTCAAGGAGCAGCGCTTCTTTTCAATGACATCCTGGGGCCAGGACTTCCATCCATTAATTATGTGAAAGCGGACCTCCTTTAGTCAAAGCTGCCAATTTTTAATGCAATTGAATGTCACCTTATTCTCATATGACTAGGGAAGAAAAGCAGAAGCTCTTGCTCAACATTCATTTGTTCTATGCCCTTACATATTTTTGTGTCACTTGGGGCTTTGTGTGTCCGATAAGAGCAGGGAAAGGCCATATTTACCAGAATTTGAGCTAGAGGTACCAGGAACTAAATTAGTCTTCTGCTTTTTTGACTGATGGAAAACCATAAAGTTGAATGGTCGCAGCTGGTTCTCCCTTAGGTAAAGGACGGGGCTCGTGCGTAAGGAGGTGCCGTGGCCCTCTGGGGTCTGGCTGCTGGTGATCATCGAGCAAGAGACCCCTTGTTCTGTACCATCTTACAGCTTTTTCTGTGCTGGTCAGACTTATCTCCACAGATAAGTGAGTCAGGAGCATCCTTGTTAATAATATTCAGTGTATAACTTTCCAACTGTGAGGACTTAAAAAAAGCCTTTAAAAAAATAAGAAAACATGGCCTGAGAAATCTTTGTGGTGTTGTGTGATGTTTGAAGTGTTTTTTTTCTTCTTTGCTTTGGGAAATAAAATGAGTGAAAATAAATATTAGGAAGTATGCAAAATAAGCTTACATTTGTAAGTAAACATGAAGCAAACGTGCTGCTTTAGGCCAGTTTTACGAAGCTGAATCCAACAATTTTGATTCAGTAAATATTGATAAGCAGACAGAAAACCCCTTTCTTTCAAAGTCTGGGCACTGAATCCAGGCGACACCTTTTTGATGGTAGCTGGCCAATTAAACATATTTCAACATAATCTCATAGAGGAAGTTGACTACAAATAAGATGATTAAAACTCATCAAGTTGCCTTATGAATTCTACTCCTTTGTTTTTAGAATAACTTTCTCTTACAAGATGATGAACTGACAGTCACACAGGAAAAAAAATATCAGACAGACACTTCTTTTCTGGATAGATTAAAATCTCTAGAGGCTGGTAAAAACGAAGCAAATCAAGTACATCATCTTTCATATTCACATCAACCCATCTATTGTGGAAAACATCAGAAGTCAGCGTGTTCTCATTCAGCTGAAATATTATTTCTGTGCTATTTCTAGACTGAAGAGACAAATATCGGAGAAGCGAACACATTCAATAACCACCCAAAGGAAAGAGAAAAACACCGAAAAAAGCCAGAGTGCAAAGTCCCACTGTATGTTGGGCAATGCTGCTGCGTTCAGAGGGGGCTGCCAGGAAGAGCAAATGCCACTTCCCCGGGAGTCAGAGAGCTGGGATGTTTCACCAGTATCTGTCTCCTTGTCTCTCAGGTATTTTTCGTTGGTTGTTTGGGGTTTTTTTCTGCTTATTTTGTGAGAACATGGGTGTGGAGAAGGACTAGACAGAGGACTTCAGGAACTGGGAGGTCAACCTTCAGGTGCAAGGAGGTCAACTCTTGTTGCTCCAGTGCCATTTGATGAAAAGCAGACCGACCCTGGATGAACACAGGTGACAGAGAGGGTAGGTGACACATTGCCTGTGCTGATAGGCAGGTGGTGACTGCCAGCATGTGATCCTGTGGCCTGAAGGCCCAACAAGCCCTTTTCTGCAGTTGGGTGCTAGCAGACTAGAGCATGCTCCATGACTAGAGCATCTGTTCAAAGCAGCGTGCATGGTTGAAATGAGGTGCAAAATGCTTTTGCTTAGTCATTAGATCTTTACCAGTACCCAGCAACGATTTAACGGCTCCTGGGTAAACACTGGTACTTCAAAGAATGTTTGTGCTAATTTGGCTTTGGAAATGAGAAGACAGGTAAGTTGTGTGACCTCTGCTGAGGCATCTTTTGATGTCCTACATTAACACTAGGTTTAATGATTGTTCATTTTTCTGTCTCAAAGGAGATCTTCAGTAGTATTCTGCCCACCTGCAGGCTCAGTTTCTCGCTTGGGCTGCCAGTTGTGAAGCATATGTATATTACAGAGCAAAGTTGATCCACTTTTTGCAATGTCGTGAATGGGACAGAGTAAGATGTACAAGAGGAATCGGTTTTGTATTCACAGATACCAGATGTGCTTGAAAAGCAAGCTTTCCTTTCAAGGAGTTTAAGTTAATTTTCCTAAGATGACCCTCCTACATCTTGTCTTTGCACATCTACATTTATCAATGGTACACCAATGTATGTGCCTATAGTGCAAAGTACCTATATATAAGGATTCGTGAGTCTCAGACTTGTGGGTCATCTGCAGCCACCAATGGTGGTATCTCAACAAGCTTTCTAGCTTTTTGCATCCTTAGCATATAGTGAAATACTGTTTGGAAAGTATGCAAAGATTTTTCTTTGGGGCATGACAGCTGGTTACTAGGCACAGCGCAGCCACTGCCATGCACCCATCTCACGCGTATATATGGTGAATCATTGTCTATTTTTCCTGTTAATGACTCAGCAACTCAAGAAGTGGGAGTGACCACTACTTGTGTTTTTGATCTGCTAAATGGCATCTGGCAAAAGCCACTCTTGTGCAACATACTTGGCTAAAGTGGGCTTGCTGATGTCAGGAAGTCAGAGGTGCAGTTGGGTGGCCCAGAGACGTGCCTCATCAGTGTGGCCACATATGAAGTGTTGTTATTTGCATACCGATGGGAGCGTGATGCGGACGCACAGGAAAGAGGACTGCAAACCTGATGATTATATTCTGTTGCAAAAGCCTGTGCAGGTGGTTGATTGCGGCTGTTGTGTTCATTTGACACCTTTTTGTGGCCATTTTCCTGTACGAAGCACAGAATTATGTAGGCTGTGCCAGTCATCCTGTTCAATACAGCTTGCTGCAGATGACACTGAAGTACCACGGGAAACTGGGATGTATTTTTCTCATCAGAACTGTTCATCCTTCAGCTCTCCAGCTCCTGCAACTGTCTGTCTGAATAAGCAGCTCTTCCCATGCAAGCTCTGTCCCTTTTTCCGTTAAAGGTAAATGGCTGTGTGGGTGAGCTGTTGATTGATCATTTAATGCTCTCTCAGCCAGAATTAAGTGGGCAGATCTTTGTGCAGCACTGCGCACCGAGAGCTGCATTTCCAAGAACACCTTGACTTTTCATCTATTCACGTTCATGCACTTGTTTAATCATGCTTATCCTCACACTGACTCGTCAGTAGTTGATAAAGAATATAGTTTTTCCACGTACTTTTGTACCAAAACTCGGTCCCTGCTGCAAATCAAAGAGGTTGGATCGAGGAAAAAATTGTCAGGAAGTTTACGGCTTAGGTGACTGTGCCCCTGTTAAATAATTATTAATCAAGTTAAATATAAACATGTTAAATAATGTTTTATTTAACATGCGTACAGCCACAACAATCTTTGGTGGTGTACCCTTCATCAGGCGTAGTGGTATGTATACCCACATACTGGACCTGTTGGAGGGGGTCCAGCAAAAGGCCATGAGGATGATGAGAGGGCTGGAGCAACTCTGCTACAAAGACAGGCTGAGAGAGTTGGGGTTGTTCAGCCTGGAGAAGAGAAGGCTCCAAGGAGACCTTATAGCAGCCTTCCAGTACCTGAAGGGGGCTACAGGAAAGCTGGGGAGGGGCTGTTTGCAGGGGCATGTAGCCATAGGACGAGGGGCAATGGTTTTAAACTAGAGCAGGGTAGGTTTAGATCAGACATTAGGAAGAAGTTCTTTACAATGAGGGTGGTGAGACACTGGAACAGGTTGCCCAGAGAGGTGGGGGAGGCCCCATGCCTGGAGACATTCAAGGCCAGGCTTGATGAGGCTCTGAGCAACCTGATCTAGTTGAGGATGTCCCTGCTTACTGCAGGGGGGTTGGACTAGATGACCTTTAGAGGTCCCTTCCAAGCCAACACATTCTATGATTCTATGATATAGATGACAGTAGATTATAAAGATTGTTTTCCTTCTGGAGTTTCAAAATTCAGATTAACTAACTGTTACCCATGGAAAGATTTCTAAAGAAAAGAGTAGCTATGTAAGCAAAACAAGAGAGCTGTTCAGTAAGATGTGTTTTGAAGGTGCATGTCAGAACAGAAAAAGGACTTTAGAAATGGAAAATATTTCATTAGGTCCATTACTGATAGAATTCCACCAAGCTTTGCATTAAAGAGATTAAAGATGTAACTCCAGAAATCAAAACCGAGGAAAGCTGTCGGTAAACATGGCATATATTCAGTACTTTGTGTTCTGATAAGATGTCTAATTTTACTTTTTAGCTAGTAAAGGTCATAGTTCACATCTCAGTGACCCCATGCTTGGAAATACACAAAAAGACTTCAGCAATCTGGATTCTGTAAACATTTCCATTCTTTCCTTTGTTTGAGACATCCTACCTGGCCTCAGGGAAGTCATTTAGCTTCTCTGCACCTCAGTTGCTCTTCTGTAAAATGGAGATTGCATTTCCACTCTTCATGAGGGCATTATAAAAAACCCCACACCCTAGAGCCTGAAACATGCAGGTGTCCCAGTGGTAGAACCTCAGATAAAGTGCCTTGTTTGCTTGAATCTTGTTCTGCATTATAAAAATCTGCATAAAACTTGCAAAGATGTAAAAATGTGTGCTCAAAAATCCAAAAACGGTCAGTTTTAGAACTAAGAACCAGTCACGCTGATGTTATTGCAATTGTGATTGTGATGATTCAGAGAATCAATACCGACACCAACGCTGCCTAATCAGGGTCAGGAGAAAGCCCCGCTCTCGGTGCAAAGAGCTCGCAGAGTCAGAAGTCAAGGCAGCCAAACCATAACAGAGTAAGAACATGCAAGGTGTTAACCGTATGCGTGTCTTGTAATTTTCCCCTTCCTCTCTCCCTTTCCAGACTGCACCTTGCCACGTTTCCCACCTCCCTCCCCGCAGGGGGGCTCTGCCCTTCCTCTCCCCCACGTCCCTCACCACTTCCCCGCCGCCGCGGTGCCTGCTGAGAGCGGCTGCCCGCCGCCCTGCTGCTGGTCTTTGGCGGAGAACCTGCACGGCAAGTTTCAGCTCAAAACAAACATTCATGGCTGAGTTATGAACCCCCAGAGGGATAGATGGTGAAGTGGATTAAAGTGCTAACTCTTTGCCTTTGGCTCGAAGCTGCATTAGGACAAAAGTTAGAGTGAGTTTCAGAGTTAACTTTTATTTGTCGGTATGGCTTGGGTTTGAACATGGCAAAAAAAGACCAGGAATGAAATGACACTGGTTAGGCTACATTGGTGAGGTTTCGAGGGGAGCCTACACAGTGCTCCAGCCAGTCTGACCTATTTAGTGATGACAAGTTTTGACAGCATTTCAGGAAACATTTCAACTTCAGAAGTAAAAACCAACACCCACGGGCAGCCCTCTGGAGCCAGGGCCTGTGGGAAGAGGAGACATCCAGCATGTCCCCAGCTGGGGCAGCTGCCCCACCTGGGGACGGCTCTCCCAGGGAAACACTTGCAGTCCTCCTACACCACACCGGCTGTGGCAGTGGGATGAGGATGTCTGGGGACAACCCATGCCTTTGCAGTGGCTGGGCTGTGTCCTCCATGAGGAGGTGTCCCGTGTCTGCAGGATGGTGTCTCCTCGGGGTCCTTGGTCCCTCTGTGTGCTGCTTTGCAGTCATCCTCTGGTGCTGAGACAGGTGTCTTGTGGACCCTGTGGGAAATGTCTAGAAAAGTCTGTCTTCTGGTAACAGGTTTTTGGGCTTTGCCCCTCTGTGCTTGAGTCGGAGAGGATGAAGAGAACCTTAGCTGTGGGTCTAGGGCTGTGTGGAAGTCTTCTGCTCTCCTGAAATCCGCCCTAGGGAAGAAGGAGCAGTGTATCACTCAAAAACTTGTATTTAAATTATCAAGACCTACTAAGGCTGAAAACAGAAGGTTTGTTTTTGTTAAAATAAGAGGCAGGTCCTTAAGAAGTGTGTACGTACAAGTCGGTGTTTGCTCTTTCTCTCCCACAGCAACAGTTGTCTGAAAGTTGAATTCCATTCGCTGTTTGTAAGGTGGGAAACAGGAATAAAAGCATTAAGGAAGGCATAACTGAATAATAATTAATGTTTTCCTTGGGATAAAGAAAACTCTTTTCAGTGTATGGGAGCCATGACATTTGAGACTATTTATAACTCATGCAAGGAGACTCGAGACTCCTGTGGAGGCTCTCAGGACACCAGGGCTGGCCCAGGACCCATGCTGGGGGCTGAGGGGCTCTGCTAGCTGGCACCCAAGCAGCCCTCACCCACTCCGAGCCCCTGGCTGGTCGTGTGGAGGGGATGTGGCCAGGCAGAGAGGAGGAGCGGCTGGAAAGACGATGAGGCAGCGACCCGGAGAGAGACCCAGGGAGGGAGGCTCTCTCAAAATAACAGCCTCTCTAGAAATATTTTTTATTTTTCTAATATTATAAGCCACAGGACAGGACGCATAGGTATCCATGCTGGATGGGAGGGAGGGGTGCTGTAACTGTCCTGCACTCTCTGGATTTTTAACTGTCCTTCGGCAGTCGTCCCACAGCACCCCAGGTCCCGCAGGCTCAGTGGTGGCCGTGGGGCTGAAACGTTCCCGTTCAGAAAGCAGTGTGGGATGAGTATTTGGTAGCACTTTCTGGAGCTGAAGTCGTTTCTTCCAAATGAAAAAAGTCTCTTGCTGTATAAAAAGATGTTACGTCTTTGAAGGGAGCTGTTTGAATGGCGGCTTGTGACGCCGAATACTTAGAAAGGGTTTTTTTCCCGTCTGATCAGGAGCGCGCTCAAATGCAGGCTGTGAAGAAAATAGGAAGATGGTGTCTGTTTGCACTGATCTCCTCTGTCAGAGCATTGAGGCTCCTGGTTGATAAACAGCCGGTCGATGACTTGAAGAGCTTTGAATAAAGCACCATGACCTCTTTCTTGATGCTTAAACTGAAAAGAAAGCCAGTGGGGAGGAAGGGGAGCTGGGATTGAAACTGTTTTCCATCCATTCCCTTCCTCATACACCTGCAGAGGCAGCACTAGTTGTGATGGGGCTCAGGTGCCTTCTGCGCTCTCCAGATTTCCTCCTTATCTCTTCTTCCTTGCTCCTTTAGGCCACCATTGTGGGTACTGTTTCTCACTGATGGTGTATTATAATATTTGATCTACTAGAGAGGAGAAAACAGAAAAGAAAGCACACGGCACTTTTTTTTTTTTTTTTTTTTTTTGTTAAATGCAAGTAGTCAGCTTGTTCCAGCTTTCGTTAGGCTTCTGGAAACATCTAACCGGTGCTAAGTTAGAGACTAACGAAAGTCTCACACTGGTTCCTGTGACATGTTAACTAGTCTAGTATTTAGAATAGCAAGAAATGCTCTGCCAGATGTCACTGAGTCAAAAAATAGCTAACCTTAATCCTACCTACACCCATAGTCAGACATACATGCCCTGAGAGATTAGTGCTGGTAGGCATTTCCACAGGATGAATTTCTAACCGGACTGAACACCTGAAAGCATGCTAAGTACAGCTTATGCCAGTCACCCAAATTAATACACAAATTGGGTAAGAACCATTCACAGTGATGGTAAGTACCGAGCAACTAGAGCAATTATGTCGTAGTACATACATGTTGCAAGTAGAAAGATAAAGAGAAGTGAACCAGAAAGTTGTCATTTAAATTTTGGTTATATAGGCTTGCTTGCTTTTTTAAGAACTGGCAAAAAGCAAACTGTATAGTTCATCAGTATAATAAGCTGTTGCTCTACGCCTCAGGACCATTGAAAGGAACGCTAGTGAGCTGCACTGCATTTCTGCTTCAAGCTCTTAAAATACATCATGAATAAATGTGTCTGCAGGTTCATCTAGATTTATATCACTGTATTTCCATGTGGTATCCTCTGCAGAGAATTGGCACGGTAGAAAGAGAAAAATAGGTATAGTTATTTTTAACAGTTCATAAACACCATTAAATTAATTGTATACTAACGTGAAAAAATACCTCCCATGGAAGTCTGTGGATTTATATCAGAAACTAGCTTGTCTCCATCAATGAGCAAAACCTAATAATGATAGAGTATACTGTGTGAAAAGCAGAGACACTTTTTTATTGTTACTATACTGTTTTGTGACAGGGGTGTGTTTTGCAGTAATAGCTCGCACTCTTGCTTTTAAAACGTGGCAGAAGAAGAACAAACACCTGACCTGCCACAGCTTGGCATGCACGGGTAAAAAGCAGTTGCCTGGCATGCCATCGATGTTAAGCACATATTTGTCACAAGCCCTGCAACCTGTATTGCTTTGTTGTAGAAAACAACCTCTGGAAGGAAATAGCCGTAACTTCTGATTACAGCCAGCTGGGAATTTTACAAGAAAATAGCTTTTCAGTGGAAATAATGTGCGTGCGTCGAAACGGAGATGTTCTGGGAAGTAGAGAGGTTAAACCCTTGCTGGACCCTAGGCTGAGCTCCAGCAGATGGATGCAGGCTGTGACAGCCCCGTGGCCCCGTGTCTCACCAAGGGATGGCCACGCTGCCGATGGCAGGCGCTGGGAGGGGGAGACACCCCCTGGGCATCCGCAGGCACTGGTGGCACACCTGGCCACCAGCGAGGCTCCGCGTGTTTCTCGATCTGGGGTCTGAACTGATGGCTACTCTATCTCACTTCCAAAATGATCTGTTTTTCCCAGAATAATCCTGCCACCCCCTGCTCCAGATTTTTAAAAGCAGCATCTTCAGAATATGTATTTTTCCTACTCTTGGGAAAAACACCTTTGCCAAGCTACCCCAAATTTCTCAGAGTGTGTATTCCGTGTGTTTCATGGCTATACGTATATGATACAATATTAAAAAAAATTGCTATTTTGAAAATCTTCTCTCTCTCAGATAGAAATATAATACTACTTTATATATAGGTGATGTACACACTTTCATTTAATGAAATAACTCAGAAAGTGCTTTATTTATTTCCAGAAATTGACAGCTCTGTTCAGTCTGAGTTCATTATTCACGCATACATTCACAGCCCACCACTCATCCTATTACCAGTGAATTTCTAACAAAATATAACCATTTTTAGTAGCAGAACACTGACCATGTCTTTCAGTGGCACAAATACTAAGATTGTTTCACATGCCACAGCAACACACTAAGCTGTGATTCTTTCAGCATAAAATAATACAGTAAAAGCTGTGACTATTCCAGTGTTTTTAGAAAGCTTCATTGAAGTAGCTGTTAGGAGCAAGCCTCACTCAGAGAAAACCAGCATGGATTTAATAATTCAGAAGGTTTTTTTTGCATTGTATGTTGAATATCTATTTTCGACTTTATATATTTTGAGAATATGCAGCACTCAAAATGCCTAACATCTTTTTCTGATACCACGTCTGTATGTTTGTTACCCTATAGGACACGGTGGTTTAAGTGTCTGTAGGTTCCTGTCTGAGCTTGAGTATTATTTTTTTATATATATAATCCTTCAAACTTGTTCTTTTGTAATCTTTCTCCAGTTATGTTATTCTTTTTTTTTTTTTTTTAAATGGGTTGCACAGTGATACCTGCTAAATTCTGCAAAGAGATGGTTTTTAATAGGAAGAGACGGTCACAGCAAAGTTTTTATTGTAGGTGTTTCTAGAGAATCACCCTGTTTGTAAACCAGTGCACATTGAAATGCACCGTATCAACACATTTCTCACAGCTTTATTATATTTGGCTCTTTGCACTCAGCATTATTTCTTTCCGAAGTTGCTTAAGCGATGCTGTTATTAAGAGGATATTTAGAGGAAAATAAACCACCAGCTAAGTCCACCTGTTGAACATCCATTTATCTTTGATGTATAGCCAGCCTGAAAAGACTTCCACTGTGCCAAATGCTGTGCTGATATTTTGTGCGTGAGTATCGGTCTTTGTACATTAACAGAGAAGTCTTGCACAACACAACTCTTCCCTATTGCTGAATAAAACCAACAGGTAGCCACGTGCAACGCTCAGAATGCTCGGAGAAATTGTTTCAGGATGCAGTTGGGAAGAAAGAGGTTAGTGGCAGCAGACACGGCGAGGAAAACTTGAAGAAGAACATGCTGTGTGTGAGCATACAAAAGAGTGTCAGTTCAGGCACAACTCAAAATATCCCTAGAAAGGCGCAGTTGCAAAGGTTAAGATTCTCATATGATTGAAATAATTCCCATTTATGTGTTACTTGCTGACAAAAGCCGTTGATTTCTTTCCTACCATGCATTCCAAGATTTTAGAATTTGCCTCTGTCAAAACCCTGAAATGAAACGTTCTGAAGACATTTAATGTTCATCTTTTAAAAAACAGTTTGGTTTGAATTGATTGTTTTGATTTGTTCTCTCTCCTCTTTTCACTTTCTATTTTCTCATCTGTGGAGTCAACCATTATAAATTTTGAAGCTAGTGCGAGGGCTTAAAAAATCAAGATATGGGTGGTTTTGTGCCTCAGATGCAGCAAGATGTGATAAAGCCAATTATTGCTGAGTGATACGAGCTAGGGATTTTAATCAAAGGAGATCTTTATAGTACCATTACTTTACTATTTAATTACTTCTGTCTTGGTATATTTTTCTTAACACTTTCTCTTCAGGTATTGTAGGTTTCTAGACTCTGCTTTTCGATTTTCTCATTTGATCTCTGATCTGGTGCTGACACGAAGAGACTAAGATCTACTAATAGGCAGACAAAGAGAGCATAATCTTTCAATTTTTTGTTTTATGAAAAAAAATAATTTAAGAAAATTATGAAGAAGACACTCACTTTTCCATTTCCATTCCCCTGCGCCGTGTTGTACAGCTAATTACTGTCAGAACAATAACAGGCTGAAAAAAGCACTGAACCTCTTTTTATTTTTGTCGCATTTCTCTCCATTCCTCCCGTGCAGGAGGGTGTCTGGCAATACTGATAGCCTTTCGCTTCACTAGTTCTTTTTTTGTAGGGACATTAAAATTGATTTTCTGCATCTTGGCATATGAGGACTCAAAAGTGTGTTACATGCCTTATTGCCCCAAAATGTGCAGTCACAGAGCAAAGGTTCCAATGGCAGAGACTTTTATGGTACCAGGAGGCCTGAGCTGCTGAACTGGAGGAGCAGGGAGAGACAGGCTTATTTATAGCGCTGCTGAAGAATTAGCCTGCCTTTGAACCGGCTGCCCAGATACTCTGATTGAAAAATCTGGTTTCCCGACAGGAGGGGAGGCAAGGGTAGAAAGGAGAGGCAACCTTTCAAGAAACACCTAGTGATAAAGTAAAAAAGGCGTTGTTCCTTACAGCAGGGCTTTGCCACAGGGGTTGCTGGAGACATATTTACAGCTCTGAGGTAATAAAGGTGCAAGTTAATGTTGGAAATGGAATTGTTAAGAGAAAGCATGCAAGGAGAAATTCAGAAATAATGCATCACCAGAAACCGAAAGAAGAATTCTGAGCATGAATTTGGCTGAGCTACTGCCAGATCTTCCCAGTCCCCAATTAAATCAGCTTCCTTTTCTAATAGAGGTCCCGTAGGTCATCTCGAGACGTAGGTGTCTGGAGTAAGTATGACTTTAGGCCAAAGAAGGCTGGATGGAAAAAAGATGTAAGACAATATTTTAAAAGACTAAGAGGAAGATTATACAGTAGAGACAATCTGTTGTGATCGCCTCAAAGAAAAAGTCCTCTCATCCTACCTAGCAAAAGTCTTTGAGTATCACAACAAAATGACCAGCCTGGTCAGAGCTAACCTGTCAGTGAATTTGAAATATTCTGTTTTTCTTTACAGAGATGGAGAACAGGTCCAGCTTCCTGGGGACTGAAGCAACCAGGATACTGTCTTGGGTACAACATTATGCTTTTGTACCACCAGATGACTCTGCTGGCTCTTAGGGAGAAATAACGACCCGGAGAGAGAGCCTGTCCATACTGAAATCAACGCCGTGGTTCTTGTTAACATTGTAAAAGCCAGGTTTGGGTGTTTGTTAGATTTATGGATTGGGCTTTATGTGGTGTTAAATAATAAGCTTTACACAGAATACAGTGAGTGTGATACTGCATATGATCAACTGCATTGCTGCAAGAATGTGTTTTGGTGCTCCTGTTGTTCCATCTTTGGGCAGTAGGAAAGCCAATGCCTGATTCAATCCAAAGTTCATAGGAATCTTTTCGACTACAAGGTGATTTGGATAAGGTCTTTAATGAGCATAGTTACCTTAGAGTCAATAGGAAAGGAAGAGAGGAGAGGAGAGGAGAGGAGAGGAGAGGAGAGGAGAGGAGAGGAGAGGAGAGGAGAGGAGAGGAGAGGAGAGGAGAGGAGAGGAGAGGAGAGGAGAGGAGAGGTCTTTCTGTCACTGTCTAAATTCATGATCTAGCTACCACATGCAGCTCTGATCCTTGTCTCAAAAAAGATAAAGCAGAACTAGAAGAGAAACAGAGAAGGAAAACAACAGTGATCAAAAGAAAGCATGGAATAGTTTCTGTAAGAAATAACTCAGTAGAGTAAGGCCTGAAGAAAAATATGGCAGAGATCTGTGACACTAACAGTGGCAGTGGAGAAAGTGCATGAGGAACAATTCATCATCGTTCTGCATATGATAAGAATTAAGGTAAGCCAGAGAAGATTGTCATCTGGCAAGTTCAAAACAAGAGGAAGTACTTGGTTATGTAAAATACAGCTGAAATGTGCTTGTCATAGGATGCTGCTGATGGTAATGGCTTCAATGTGCCCAAGAAGCGATTTGACAAATTCAAGGAAGACTAGACCTACCATGTGCAAAAAACATTATATATTAAAACATTATAATGGGCAGGGATACCTGGAGCAGAGGAGATTGCATGGGAAAGTAATTTCAGAGGTTCACTCTGCTCCTCTGCTCTTATATTGACATTTCTTGTCAGCTGGTGTTGAAGACACGGGACATTTGGTCTAGCATAGCCAAAGTATTATGGTGTTAAAGCAACACTCAATTTCTCTCTCAGCCTCGCTCAATTCAGATAATTTTCCTTGGACACAATAGGGATATAGTCAAGAGCAGTCAGGCTTCTGGGGAGGATGAGGAGGTAGTGGTAGGAGTGGCTACCGCAAATCAATTCATAGAGGATCTGTTTCTAACATATGCGACAAAGCGCACAGATTTGGAGGTCTAGTTAGATTTTCAGTTAAATAGATATGGTACCAAAGATATTTATTTCTGCCCTTGCCTATAGCTAGAGAAACAACATTTTACACAGACTCAGCTTAACCGCTCAGTGGTTGCACCATCTGAGCAACAGACCTGGCTAAACACAGAAACGACAGAAGGATTTTTTTGTTATAAGTGAGGAGGCTTAATGCAGATGAAGTGGCCATATGGAGTGAAAAAACATAACCATTAAGAAGATGGAAAGATACTATTAGAACACGGATTCCCAAAGTTTGTTTATGGAAAGCTGGCATAACAAGCAGGGCATAATGCAGCAGGATCTGAAATAATTAACCTGTAATTCACAGGCCCTCTCCCTTCTGAGCTCCCCAAAACTGGTGGTATTCCCTTTCCTACCACGCTTTAAAGCAGAAGGATGACCCACAGTTTCTTGCTGCCTTCCAGAGAAAAGGGGGCTACTGAGGGGTGCAGTTAGGACGTGACACGTCCAGCTGTCCGGACTCTCTCTGCGTCCCCAAACACTTGGCAAACACTTTGCATGCGTGGAGGAGATTTTGCAGCTGCAACAGGCTCAGACATCACCTGAATTCATTGAGGATGACTGCAGCTAATGTCATCTTCTGAGTCTTACCCAAAGGTGTCTCGGGCTACCCTTTGGGAACTTTGCAACAGAAGAGGCACGTGGCAAAAGGCATCAAGGCAAGTCTTGGCGTCGGAACGAAACTCTGGCTGGATAAAAAAGAGCTAGGTAATATAACAAGAGTGATTCCTTCAAAAAACCCTAGGATATAAAAGAGCTTACATGAGCATTTTAGGACTTCGTTCACAGTGTAGGGAAGTGACTGGTAAGACTCCTCCACTGATCACAGGAGGTGTTGTATAACACTCCTACAGCAGGTATGCTCTTATGCAGAAGATATTCCTAGCCTGATAAGAGACATTTTTTTCAGGAATCGCAGTAATAATCACAGCAGATACAGCATTGTAGGCAGTTAAAATGGACCGAACAGTAGCTGTCAAAAGCATTTTTGGGGACCAAAAAAGTGAGAAGCTTGAATGGCACCTGCGAAATATTCATAGGCACTCCCATAACTGTGTGGACAAACAGTCATACATTCACAGCATGGATAACAGTCCTCAGAGCCAGAAACTCAGAAACAAATGAACCGTTTGGCATGAGCTCGTAATATGAAATCACTTTAAATAAAAACACAAAAAACATTAAGCCTTTTGGTCATTTATTTTGCACTATGCAGTGGTACTGTCTCTGCAGTCTAGAGGTGATTAACACAAAACACCACTAAATCTCTACCTGTTACAGAGAAAACCCTTAAAAATCCTCTTAATTATCTGTCTGTGCCAGAAAACACAGTCGAGTTTTTCAACATTTTTAATCAGTGTTGTTACTGTTGAGTCTTCTCATGTTTATTTTTCATGATTTAAATATAAAGATTTTGTTGAAATAGTGCTCTTTGATACAAATAATTTAGAGTAGAGAATGAGTGCCAGCAAAGCTAAGTTAATTATTTTGTCTGAACACTTGGCAGATGAAAATGGTGATAGACCTGGGACATGCCTACACTGGGCAGGAAGGTGTGGTGCAGAAATCCTGACAAACGCTGAATGAGCTAGCTCCAGACCTTGCACCAGAACAGCCACGGTTGCACGAAGCTACTGACAGGCAGCTTCAATAAGCTCAGGACCAACCCTGGGAAAGTCCTGCTGGATCACCAGCTTCCCAGCTGGCCGCCGTGTGATGCTGTGCTGGTTGGGTGATGCTGGGACTCAAGGCTCCAAGTAAGCCTGAGTCTGACTTGAAGCACAGGTCAAATTAAATTGATGAAGAACAAGCCGTGCAGAAGAAGGTGCTCCTCCCCTAGCGGCAGCTGACTCTGATCGGACATCCAAAATTGGCTGACTGTTTTGCTTCCTTCATTTTTTCCCCCTCATTTTTCAAATTTTCAGCCTACATGAGGAAGAAGATAAAAGCATGGCTGAGTCGCTTTAATGACCACTACACATCCTTGGTATTCCACAGCAAAAGGCATGGGAAAGCTGGTTGGACTTCATTCCTCAAATCAAATGTCAGAAATGTTGTTAAATGGAAGGTTAGTTAATCATTTTAGATTCCATTTATCTTATCACATTCATTTACATAAAGGTAATTATTTATATGGTACACTAATTTGTTTGTATTCCCTATGGGAAAAATCCTAGTTTAATAAGAAGGAAACCAGCAGTTACCCAAAAGGTGTAATAATACACCAGTGCCACCTTGCGCTACAGCCTCCACCAGGATGTGAAGATGCCCCCAGAGTGCTCCCTGCCACCTAGGAGAAGTCGGATTGATAGGGGACAGGCGAGGAAAAAAAGAAAGACAATGAGGTGGAGAGAGTGCATTCACAAACATCCTCAATATAGACCTGTTTCCTAAAAATAGAGTTCAACCTCCTTGCAAATTCTTTGCTGCAGAGACCACAACTGAGCTGCTTCCTGTTTTTTCCACATTTTTGATGGAAGACATAATTCTTATAAATTGCTTTACAAACTGACCTGTCCAGATGGAGAAGAACCAATAGAGCTTTTTGTAAGGCTATTAGCAGGTAATTAGTAGGTAATTTAAAAAAAAAAGAAAGCGTCAACCATGAACTTCCTTGAGTCCATGCTGCAGAGATGCAATGGCCTTCTTTGGGCATGCAGGTCAGGTGAACAACTGCTGTGACAGAGCAAACGTGCCGAGGGTGTGATTGCTAAGTGAGATCTCACCCCAGTGGAATCAGATCATGCTCTCATGGGTGTGGCAAGGAGACTTTTATAGCTCGATAAATATTTAAACTATTGTTATTAGTAGTTATTTATATTACAATATAGTCTACAGGGCACCACTAGTCATTTGATTGCCCATGTTTTAGGTAGCGTGTAAGATGAAGAGACAGCCCCTGCCTACCTCTCTGAAGGGCATACTTGCTGAGTTGCAGGTGCAACCAACATGTCTAGAAAGCTTCAAGGATATGATTAATCTTATCAATTTAGGAGTCTAAGGCTGTTTAGTCATCCATGTGTTTGGCAGGAATTTATCTTCATGACTTCTCTCACTTCCATAGTCACCACAGGCCTTAGACTAGGTGTCCAAGTACTTGCTGAGTTTACCTCTGCAGGGGAGCAGCACCCCAACATTCAGATAGAGAGAAGCCTAGGTGCCTCTCTATGTGTGTCAAACAGCCACGGCTGCTTCATTACCTAATCAGCAGCAAGGTCCTAAGGCAATCCGCCTCCTGTTCTGAGGCTTCTAGATTCCTCATTTGCAATCCACTCGTACATACACATGTGAGGTTTGCGATGACCCCAGCTGGGCGTCTCTGGGATGGGGCTCTGGAGGTGACCTCTGGGACACGGCATTGAGCAGCTGCCGTGGTGGTGACTCTAAAAGTCTTGACTTTTCTTCTTGGCAAGACCATGTGAATTAGAACTAACTCTACAGCAAGGAGCTTACCACATTTGAGCCTTGGAACTGATTGCCGAGATTGCCCAGTCTTAAATCTCTCGATGTTTTACAGGTAGTACTACATGACTTTTACCCTGGTCCTCTGGTCAAATCCAAAATGGCAAGAAAGACCCAGAGCATTGCGGCTTACGGGGATCAGCATCCACCCCCCCACAGCGCCCTGGTGCCTCCTGCCTTCTTGGCAGACCAGCTTTCAGAGGAGACCAAAGCGGCCACACCCGGTCAGGCCAGCATAGGGCAGCAAGATCACTACTTATTGCACCAAACATATCCTGAGCAAGCTGTGCAACAGGGCTATTTAGCGTTAAACACTCTTTTCCAACTACAAGGAGTATTCCTGCTCTGGCAGTACTGTATCACCCAAAGCAGCAGCCAAAGTGCCGGGAGGTACTTCAGAGCCACCGCTGATGCTGCCACACAGCGCCTGCTGAAAGCGGGTCAAGGCAAGGGTTACTCACCGCTGAACTTTCTTAACCAAATCACATACCTTGTAGCAATGCCTGAGAGTTTCCACAGGCAGCAGAGCAGCCAAGGTGTCCTGGTAGGAGGCAGGACAGAAGCTAGCTCACACAGCAAAATGGAAAAACAATTGCTTTCCCTCCTGATTACTTCTTTTCAACAGAGGAGCAAATCTCAACTTGCCTCTGCTACCCGGAACTCCTTAGACCAGTCCTGCCACGCTGCTGGAAAGCTAGTTCAAATCCTAGGGATGCGTCCTCCTTCCTAAGGGCTCCACCAGGTACGTGACAGCCTGGAGGAATCTGTACCAGCCTGGAGGAGCACCCACAAGGAGTGGGTGTGAAACTGGCCCCGGAGGAGTTGTCAGCTCAGAAGAGCTTCTGGCTCCTGTTCAGAACTGAGAAATGGTTGTCAGGTAGGAAGGATGGGTCCAAAGTCCTCCTGGCTCTGGCAATGCGAAGCAGGAAAGGCAGGCCATACCTTCATATCCAGGTGAGGAGGCCCTTGTCATGGAAAGTTCGCGATGCAGGGAACAGACTGGTGTTGGCCAAAGCGTGAGGGCTCGGCCGCCCTCGCTCAGTCACAGACTCGGGTGGGAAATGATGTAGATACAGAAGTCCCTCCTCCAAGGTCTTTCTCTTGACGTGCAGTTGTCAGAAGAGGTGTAAGCAGAGCCAAATACAATTAGGAGCCTCTGTTAAGATAAATCTGCTGTACGTTTCCAGGAGCACTCAGGTGGAAGTGCAACTTGGCTGCTAGAGGACGTCGCGAACAGCCTCACAACTTGCTCAGAAGCCAAGCGAGAGTGCTGGCCCCCTTTATCGAACCGCTGTGAGGACGTCTCAGAATACAGCTGACGTGGGGTAGCACAAGTAATTTTAGCACCCGTGCCGTTCCTGCCCCCGGCCTCTCCTCCTCCCCCCTCCCTGCTGCTGGAGAAACGGGCTGTAAGCTAACTGGGGACAGAGGTGTATAGAATCTCGGCAGACAGAGGTTGGACAAGGCTGTAACGTACTGCTCTTAATGAGGTACTTCGATCTTACCCCTCCCTTTTTTATTTGTTTTACAGTCCTTTGCCTTGCTTTCATCTGCAGCAGACAGCCGCCGAACTTCGGAGATCCTCCCTTCACAAATAAGTTTACAAGGAAGGAACCTGTGAAATCAGGCTGCGTTTCAGGGGACTTAAGCCTGTGTAAGAAAATATATGGGAAACATTATCTATAAACTAAAAATTCACAGGATTCCTGGGAAGCCATTCAGTTGTGAAAGTGCTGTGAATAGTGTTAAAACAATCTAGCTAACTAAAAAAAAAAAAAAGTTTTTTTAACCTGTTTTTTTCAAGTTAACTCGAGTATATAATCATAATTGCATGTAGTCAACAGGTTCCAATTTCAGTGGTGCACTAAGGACTGAATATAGCCCATTACCTTCTCCATGTATCATTGAAGATATTGATATTCAATACTAATATCACGAAGCGCTTGACTGTCCTTTAGCAATTTCCATTAAAATAAATGTCTCTCATGGGAGCCATAGGCAAATCTCAGATACTGAATATTTATGTATCTTAAAATCCCTCCTCTACATGTATGCATATACGTACTTATTTACACCTTTATGCTCAAAAGGTAGTTTTATGAGCAATACTAGGACATCTTCTTGGATATCAGCAAGTCTCCAATAGCAGCATTTGCACTCGCCATATTGCTGGAACAGATTCTATATCTTCAGAAATCGTTAAAAAAAATGTAATTAATTAAATAAAAGCCAGATCTTGTGAAAAAGACCTCATCAGCTACTTAACAGCTCTAGCAGATGCAAAGGCATTGGGCAGTTGCCTATAGCAATTTCATACACGTAGAAGTTTGGGAAAATTAAAATGAGACAGAAATGTTAACTTATCGACTTATCAGGAAGGGGGGGACTGTGACTCTGAGTATCACTTCTCCTCCCAGGCATCTCAAAATCACGGTGGTATGAAAGATGCGATTTGGTGCCCGTGAGCCTTCCCCCAAATATTGATGATGCATACAGGTGTCTGACACCAGCACCAATAGACGCCCACGTATCTGTCAGCACCGGGGCACGCGTGCATGCCGCTTACGTGATTCTGGGTTTGTCTTTTAGTCATACCTAACTGAGCAGCCGCATGAGAGCCGTGGCCCGTGAGTCACTGTCAGACATCAGATATCACATGTGGGAGAATCGCAAACTATGATAGATACTGTTACCATTATGTAAACTTCCTGTCATAATCGTTCTTGGATGTTCATACTCATCAGTTACCCTCTGCACGCTTTGAGCTGGAGGTTTGCTTTCTATGTAGGCACAGGCAAACGCGGTCGTTCCTGGTTATGAGATAGAGCCTGCTTTGTTCTATTGTTTGGAGTCTCTTTTTTTTTTTTTTTTTTTTTTTTACCCAGTTAGGAACAGGCTACGAGCTTTGCTACCGCTGTACGTGGGGTTTCTACTGCCAGGATTGTCAAAAGGCTCAATTATTAATTTGCACCTGCTAACATGGAGACTACATACGCAGACCGCGTATTCAAACTTAAAATCAGTCTGACAAGTAAATAGTTGAGGAGGAGTGTTGTTCTTAATTTCCTGGTATTTGCCTGACTTTGTCATATTGCACAATTTTTTCTTTTTTCCCCTACTGAATGAACAGATCTATAATGCCCCTTGGCACTATTATTTTCTCACATTAATAAGGAGAGCATCTGTGTGTCTCAATTCGGAAGATAATCTGTACACATACAGCCTGGTAAACAGAAAAGGAAAGCGAGAAACCTGTGTTTATCTGAAAGGCCGTGTTTTACCAGCGAAGTACACTCAGAGCCTGAAACGATGTATGGGGGCAGCTGATGGTTGAACTCTGCCATGTGCTGAAGGGGCCCGGGGTGAGATCAAAAAGTCCTGCCCGGATGACCGTCCACCCTGAGCAGGGATATACCCAGCCTCCGGACCTCCACGCACGGCACACCGACCTCGACGTGCGGACCAGGCAACCTGGAGCACGTCTCACAACCTGGCAGCTGATGGTTTCACCGTCTTTTCAAAGGCTTTTGTATTCCTTAAAATTAAAGCGAAAGGTGTTATCCAATGCCTTGAAATGACACAGAGAACGGCAAAGGTAGCTTTGTTCCTGCAGACTGTCTGAACAATGTGTTAATCCTTACCTTGAGAGATCACCTCTAGAAAACAGAGGAGGTTCCAACCTCTCTGTCAGCCGAAGCCAGTTTTTCTACTGTTGCAGCCAAAAACGGTGCCAAGTGACGGCAAACTAGGTGTAGGTTTGTGATGAATAGGTTTGAGCAAACCTTGGCTTTGTGCATCTCTGTAAAACCAGGGAGGTGGAAAAAAAGCCGAGTTGCTCAAGTGAAGGTGGGAGAAAAATGCGTATGGAAAGAAGTATTATTATTTTTGTTATCAAGCACCTGCTAAAGGATGGTGCCTCCATGCAGCTGAAGGTGCAGGAGAGGAGAGCGCGGTCTTGGCTCTGCATCAGCGCCCATTTTGGCGCAGGCAAGCCTGAGCTGCCTTGGAAAGCCCGCCAGAGAAAGGAAGCTGGGCTCCAGGCGTTTGCACGGCTGAGGAGGGTAAACTCTTTGCCCAAAGGCAGTGGTGGTGGGGTAGGTACCGCCTTCGCTGTTTTTCTACAGCCAGGGACTCAACACGCTGCCCACACTCCTCTCAAGAGATGTGGAAACCTGGACTGCTGAAGTGTTCTCGCAGTTTTGTTCAGAAGTTCATTTCCCTAAGGAGCTTGTTGGAGGAGAATGGTCTTTTTTTTACATCTGAATGTTTTGCAACAGAAAAAAAAATCTTTTTGAAATGTTTCTGTCCCATTTAAATATAAGTGTTAAAGAGTCTGCTGTTAATTATCCATCCAGGATGATGGCATCTGTTATTTCTTTTTAAATGCTCCATTTACTTTAACTTTATAATGAAGTGCAGTAAAAGTATTTGCAGTGGTTGTTAACTCTTTGAATTACTGTTTCAAACGTGTTTTTTTAACACAGAGATTCTTTTTTTTAGTTTTGCCACGCATTATCCTGTTGAAGGACTGAAAAGAGAGCTAATATATAACATTTCAGGGAGATTTAATTCTGACCTGTTACAGAATCTCTTCTGATGCTTCATAAAAAAATAAGAACTTTAGAAATTTCGAAGGAAACAAACTATGTCATTCCTCTCAACATTTTATTTTTTGAATTGCCAACATTTCATACAAATTTGCACTCCCAAATCTTTCTGTTGGAAGCTATTTACATCAGAAAGGAAGAATTGTGAAGCCGGGGGCTGAAAAACAGAATTTACACTTTTTTTCCATAGCATTTCACATATACTTAATGTTTCTTTTTTTTTTTTTCCCAGGTCTTTGTAACACACTGTGTTCCAGATCTCAAGCTGGATAGATTAAGTGGCATGTACTCTATTTGACATGTCAACTTTCTGTTACTGCTGCCTGCAATACATGGGAGCAAATGTCGCTTGTGTTATTTGAACATATGCAACAAATTTCAACCTAGAAGTCAGCTCATGGGCATCTGTTTTTTTTTTCCTTGTTTTTTTTTTTTTTTCTTCATTCTAGTAATGCCAAAAGGCGTTAGAGCCAATCTAAATGTAGCTGACATCAGCTCTGTGGTTCCTTACCCAGAATACTTGCAAGGAGGACTTCAGTAAAAATGAGAACTTTTCCCTCTAGGATAATTTTCCCAGGATCTGAGGCCCTGGGGAGCTAAGAAGCTTGGAGAACTCCATATTTTCTTAATTTTTTTGAAGCAGACAGACAAAAATTGAAAATCTTACCCTTCGTCCTAAGAACACGTATTCATAGAATCATAGAATCATAGAATGTGTTGGCTTGGAAGGGACCTCTAAAGGTCATCTAGTCCAACACCCCTGCAGCAAGCAGGGACATCTTCAACTAGATCAGGTTGCTCAGAGCCTCATCCAGCCTGGCCTTGAATGTCTCCAGGGATGGGGCCTCCACCACCTCTCTGGGCAACCTGTTCCAGTGTCTCACCACCCTCATTGTAAAGAACTTCTTCCTAATGTCTGATCTAAACCTACCCTGCTCTAGTTTAAAACCGTTGCCCCTCATCCTATTGCTACATGCCCTTGCAAACAGCCCCTCCCCATCTCTCCTGTAGCCCCCTTTAGGTACTGGAAGGCTGCTGTAAGGTCCTTCCGAAGCCTTCTCTTCTCCAGGCAGAACAACCCCAACTCTCTCAGCCCGTCTTCATAGGAGAGTTGCTCCAGCCCTCTGATCATCTTCGTGGGGTCACAGCTCTGCAAACCAGGCAAAATCTGGCAAAGCTGGTGGAAGAAGCAGGACTGCCTTTGCCGTCACCCATTGCCCTTACCCCAAGTGCCTGTCCCCTGTGCCCACTGACGTGTGGGGCCGTGCGGTGAGGAGTGGGTCTGGGGGGGTGTTAATCCTCAATGACTCCCTCCCTGTAGGCAGAGCAAGGCTGCGCCAATGCTTGCACTGGTGCCAGCCTAAAGTGTTCAAAAATCTGGTATCTTTCAGTTAATGATGGATGACCCCTGAGTAAGTATATGGCTTGGTTGCTTCTCTTGACCTAACTTTTTTTGTTCCTGTCTTGCAATAGCTTATGTTTTATTTTAATTTAACAGGGTTGTTCTAAAAAAATACTTCTAAGATGTGATTCCTATTGCAAAATCTTGCCATCCCTTTAAATTGCTACCATAAGTTATTTCCTTCTCAAAGCCTGTTGTTATATGTGAGCTGCAATTAATCAAGGAAATGGGTTACCCTTTCTAATTCCAAACTGGTTTCAAAATCCTTCTCATGAGTTTGGAAAAGCATAGGACATAAAATATTGGTGCACTCTAAAAGGTAACAGTGCAGCAATACTTCTACTTCCGACCATGATGTACTGATAACATTGTTATGATGGCCTGTAGAAGTTCAAATCATACAGAGTGAAAAGTTATTCTACACAGGAAAGAAATAAACCCCAAATAAATTTTAAGTGGGATTTTTTTCATAAAAATATTTAAATTGACAGCAAGTTATTTGTTGAAATACAAAAGCTGGCTGACATCTATTACAAAACGTAGCAATTTTGTAGTACTGTGTTAATTAGCCAAAAAAAATTAAAATAAATCAATCCACACCAAAGACGATTTTGTGTAAGTCAAAACAATATTTATGTACGGTTTCATAAATACTTTGGAGACTGCTTCTTCACTATAAAGAAGTATTCTCTCTGGAAAGACTAGAGATACTTATGAATGTCTTCTCTCCTCCAAGAACAAACTGAACTTACGTTTATTGCGACTGGCTGACCAGTTCCTCTGACATTTCCTCCAGGGCTGTGGAAGATCTTTGAGGTGTTCTCCCAATTTTGCTGCTTAGCTTCCAGATCTGGTGGAGGATGGAGGCTTCATTTTTTCCCATTATTACGAGTTTTCTTCTCCCCAGACTCCTGTCACCCAAAAACTGCAAAGCCATGGAGATTATTTGTTTAAATATTAAAGCTAATCCTACTCAAAGTGGAATTAACTGCTGCGAAAGCCCCTGATTAGCAGCTTGGTGTCTGTGCAAGGAAAGGGAAATCTCTGATAATTAAAAAAAAAATAATCTTCATTTCCATAAGTCTGTCTCTCTTAGCTTAAAGTAATAGAATTTCCCTTTTTCTTTTAGCACGTTGAACTATCCTTTAAAGCTTTCCCTTTTCAATTCTCTCTCCCTAGACCAAAAAAAAAAAAAAGGCAAAAAAAAGCCCACTTTAGCAGATATAAAAATTGCATTGCATATCATTTGAACCACTCTTACCTCCTCAGCCTCCCTTGTGAGCTGCCTGCCCATGCTCCTGCTACCCTTGGCTTTCTGCCCAAAGTTAAAGTACACGTTTAGTATCTTTTTAATATTTCATGTCTCTCCCATCTGGTGGACTATGTTCTAGTGTCACAGGAAATGGACTTAATGATCTGAAGTTAGGTGGCCGCTTCTCACTACATACGGGTATTATAAGCTCATGTGATAATGTACTGAAGGATTATTCGTTAATGACTACCTGGCTCTTCTCTTTTTCGAGGTACCGTAAGATCGCTCCACTAAATGCTACAACCCACGTTTGGATTATTTTTCTTACAATCATTATTCTATATTTATCTGCACGGAAGTATATTTTTAGCCCATATCTTTCATCAGTTAGAGGATCTGTGTCCCTTTAGACCTATTAATTCTTCTCTGCCATTTGCCATATTTAGATAACCGGTGTCTCCATGCTACTACTTATTCTTTTGGGGATTGTTACGCTGGTGCTAAGCTTTAGCTGACGAACTATGGCATAAATTTTCTTGCCCGTTAATTAATACCAAGCATTATATTTTACGGGCAGTTCAGGATCAAAAAGGATTTCCGCTTCCTAGAAGATAAGTCAAGGGTATATGGATTTTAGAAATTAAAGACAGGCATGCATGCACTCTGCATAAAAAATATATTCCCAGGAACCAATTTCCTGGTGGCAAATTATTGGCTGAATATATCAGTACAGATGGCTGTCTAAAATGCAATAATGCTAGGCATGTGTCACCATGATGTGGGAACTCATTCAGAAATGGAATACTGCAGCATTGGAATAAATAGATATGTAGCTGAAATTACAGATTGTGGAATACAGGATGGGTGCGGGCTGCTGCTGCTGCCTGGTACCGAGGCTGTAAGTTTCCTTCCTAAGAAGCATAACCCTCCATAGGCATTTTGTCATGTACTTGGTGCAATTTCAGCTCTTAATTACCTATTACAGAATGGAGAGAAGGAAAAAAAAAAAAAAAGGTTGGAGTTCGCCACAGCCAGGAGGTAATTAATGGTTGAGGTCCATCATCATCATTACGAGTGATAGGGAACCAAGCCAGATGGCTTCATCTGCCTGCGGTCAGAAGCTAAACTTGTGCCGGGGTGTAGGGTAACACCTGGCTTGGTGCTGGCAGCTGGTGGCACGGGTCAAGCAGTTGCTGGCTACGGCAGGCAGAAGTACTGCGAAGGCATGGCTTGTGATCACAAAGGATTGGTCTCTCCTGGTACGGAGGCATGGAGGTGTGGAGGTATGGTCCAGCACCAGGCAGTAGGAGTTTCTGTCAGTGATGTTTTCTATTATGACACAGAGGTCTTGAGACAGATTCAGTCCAAATACCCTAAATATTGAGGTGAAGTGGGATGAGGTGGTAGATGGTTATACAAGATTAAAGAAGTACAAAAAGATCCCAAAAAACTATTGAAATGGGGCATGGAGATGAACTTGCACAAGGAGTAAAGTAAGGAAAACTGTTGGGTGGTGAGGAGCTGTTCAAAGATGTCACCTACTCCAGAAACCGGGCTTGGAACAGGAACTCTTTTACTGATTTCTCTGCCTGTGCAATATTTCTTTTTGTGTGAGCAAATTTAAAATTCAAACTAGACCAATCGGTCTGTTGAGGAATATGGGAAGTGTTAATGCAGGTCAATGTCTTCCCAAGCAATCAGCATTCAGTAACTATGAAGTCCGCTCTGGTAAGTGTTATTTTTCATTTGCATCTTTCACTTCAGAGAATAATAAACTGCAAAGTATTGTGGGTATCCCAGATTTTGAAGAAATTCCTTTCAGTTATTAGATTGAGAGGTTTTGATTTAAAAGTATAGTTCTTGCAATGTCTAGAAGTATAGACACAAAATCACTGAAATGCTTTAAATGGAAGAGGGAAGCAATACTTTTCTCAGTCTCCATATGTTTGTATTTTGAACACTGGTTTTAGTTTTGTGTTGGTAGCCAAAGAGATCCAGTTTTCATTTTGTATTTTTGCTTCTTAACACAGCACTTTAGGCATGCATAAATACTATGAACCCCATAAACACAGAAATAACTCATGGTTCTGAAGGTCGGCGGGGAAGCAACTGTTTAAAATCTTGAAAGGCCTGTCTTAAGGGCCACGTGACAAATTTTGAGTTTACAAGAAGCCCTCTTAGATTTTCAGTAAAAATGAATAATGGGGCACTTACAGCTTTTAGACTTTACTGCACTTCATGCTCTTCAGTGACACCACACAATTGGTCATGATTTGCTGTAAGAAATGTAATGATTTTACTTTAATTCTTTTCTATTGAATTTTTGTACTTTTCCTGTGCCACAATAGAATTAAGGGGAAGAGGGATCAGACCTTGACAGCTGCGCCATTCTAGTACTTGCATAAAATTTCTTAACTTTTTCACCCTTTCAAGACGTGTAAAAGTCTATTTGTGTAAAAAGGGGGAACAATTCTGATGAATGGTAATTATTTTTCTAATTGTCTTCATCATATGTCCTAAAAGCACAAAGCAAAAGACACGAGGAAAGCACACGCCATGTACATTGCCATAATGATGGTGTACGTGGTAAAGACCTAGCTTGTCTATAAAACAGATATTAAGCCTCAAAAACCTGCGGACTGTGGATTTGCTTTAATTTCATTTGAATAGCGATCAAAGAGGAAATCAATGGTGTATGTATGTATAAAACACTGTAATGTCCTTATGCCAAGTCGACCTCCTTAATGCTCTTTTAAATACAAAAGCTCCCTAAGGTACAAAGATCAGACTATTCTCTCTATAGCAGACAAGTTAGATGTGTTATTTGTAGGCCTGTCAATAGATGCTGAAAATACGGATATTTGGCATCAAATTCAACTTCCAGTGACAGATTCACGCAATTTGTGGGCATCTAATGTGTTGCACTGAGAGCAGAATTTTGCCATCCAACTTCGCTTTGAATAAAATTTGCTTTTTGGATTAATATATTTTTTGGAAAGATCACAAAAGGAGTGCAGTTCACTACAGGCATTTTAACATTTTTTTTTTTTAACATTTAACCAAGTAAAAAGTCCTGCCAGAAGCTGAAACTTCTCTTGTGTTCCCTCCCTGCCCCAAGACCTGTGATGGTTCGTTCTTGGAATGTAACAGCATAATAGGAAAATCTGAGAATTCACTATATATTTGGAGAATAGCAATTATAATTGCTTTTCTCACTCTCTCTTCTTGTATGGGCATACTTGTACATGCATCTGCTAAATATGGTACATATATTTCACTCAGATTAGAAACCAAGCTGACCTTCATAACCATGTGTACTTATGTTCTGGCTAAGGATAAATACATTTTCCTTAGCACTCTTGGAAGAGTCTTCTATTTAGTTAAGGTAAAGACAATTCATGCTGTAAGAAATATGCAATTTTCTTTTCATATGGAAGTCTTTTTCATGAGAAAGGAAGAGAGATTAATCACTTCAAGAAATCTACAGTTATTCTTTCATCTTAAGTATAGGAGTTACTCTGTCCTACAGATTTTTTATCAATTTTTCGCATTAATAATGCTTTTAAGTGTTGAACAATAGAAGATGAAACACCACTCTCATTTCCTATGTCATAAAAAAGATGTTATGTTAGACTAAGAGTGGGATTTACATTGAGTTTAGAAAGGCTCTAATAAATTGGAAATGGGTCAAAACCCATTTACTACTACTACTACCAGTACTCCTATTCATCTAAATATGTTCCTGATTTATATGGACTGCCCCCAGAACATTTTCTTAGTTGGTCTCCAAGTTGGATTAAATTTTTTAGATGATTGACTATATGTGAACTGGGAAGTGGTCAAATCTCTTGTATGGGACATGGACATTTTAAAGGTTATTTTCAAAACTGTCTCTCAAAAAGGGCAGGACTTATAAAGAGGGCTTTGAAAGAGCTTATACTTAAAACTATGGCTGAACCGAGAAACTGCTAAAAATAAACAAATGGAGAAAACTAGAAATCTGTGCCTGTGCAGGCGTTTTTCTCCTCAGCACACACACATGCCCACACAGAAGCACAAACTTCAGGCTGCATCCTCACCTGCTATAAACCTACACCGTTTTCAAAGCCACTGGCACTACGTTGATACATCTGTGATGGTAGTTTGAAAAAGCTTAATAACACCCTCTTCACACAACAGCATAAGACATACTGAAGGAAGAGAGGAAGCAATTTAAGGTTGCTGCGTCTGGCCCAAAGCAGACTTCCTCTGCTTCTTTAATTCCAGAATCAAAAGGTGATCACTCAGAAGTAACCCCGCATTTCTACCAGAAACGGCCATTTCAAATTAGGAAGCGTGTGATTCCACTGAAAGATAAATTTGCGGGAAGAAGGAAACAACTTCCCTGCATTCTTCTGAGCTGAGCTATTTGTAGATTTATTAAAAGTCCAAACTGTATTTCCCTCCTTACACTAAAGGGCTCTACGCTTTCCTCTTGGCTTTCATGGGCATTTTGCCCAACTGCAGGATAGGGCTGCGAGGTATTTAGTGCAGAATGAAGGCTAATTAGATTGTTGCATGTTGACATGCTATAGACTCCAGTCCAAAACCATTCCAAAACCTTTACTACATTACTGATTTATTTTCCTCGTGGGCATAACTCTCTAACTGCTTTGGAAGCTCATAGCTGCGTCAAGTGACTGGTGACTGTATCTGTCCTGCTTATGGGGCGTTCTGCTATATTCTTCCCCGCTGTTCTGGTTACTTACTGCAAGTCAAGATCTATCACGTCCATTCTTATTTTTGACAGATTATTGCAGCCATTCAGGTTGGTGGGTTCTCTTAAAATTGTTTGGCTGGCACATTTTGAGGTAAAGGAAGAAATCCTTAGTTCAAATATTATTGGTGCCTCCAGAGCTCTTCACCCAGGAACAAAAACATCCAAACAATTAATGACAAAAAGAACTTCCTTGTCCCAAAATGTGTAATCCAAAAATGGTAATAATCATCAAAGATAAGCATTTTTTGTGCTCTTTTGATATCAATTACATGTTTTATACTATAGCCTACCCACAATATTTTCATTTTCATAGGTGAAGACAGTGAGCACCTACCATATCTCTCAGTAATTTTGCAGTGATTACTTCTGTAGGAATCTTAATGCCACACACCAGTGACTAGCCCAATCACCTGTCTCCACTGATATTCATAGGTATTCCAGCAGAAGGTAAAATTACTCTACAGTACCTTTCTTAACGCAACTTGGCAAACCTTTCATCCTTGGGGAATTTTTTTCTGACCTTATTTTATGCCCTGCAGTGCAGGGATTGGCAGTTGTCATTTCAAGGTAACAGATATAAGTGAAAGAACTTAATTCACGCCACAGTGCAACTTTTCCCTGGAAATGCTTTTAATGTCAGCAGTGTGCTTTGCTTGCTTAGCCAGTGCTGTAGGAAAACCTTTCTCAAAGTTACATTTTTTTGCCTTTTAATACCTATACTTTCAAAAGCAGTGGGACACCGCTGGGTCAGATCGGACTGGTTGGTCCCCAGTTTATTTCAGTCTCTGATGTGACCAGCTGACCTCAGGACTCATTGGATCCTGCTTTAGAGGTGGTCTCCCATCTGCAGAAGTCCAGAGGCTGTGTATGCACCCCATGAGAGTCTGTCCCTGTGAAATCCAACATGAGATGCTCCTTGCTTGTAAGGACCACTGGAACGGGAAAAGGTCACCTTCGAGCTTTCATATAATATGCCTATGGTCCTCTGCTCAGGGCCAGCAAATGGAAAACCATAGTTTAATCCATTCTCGTTCCCCGGGTATTCAAACACGTACCTCCCATCTCTAAAGAGAGCACCTCAAGCAGTAAGCGATAAGCAACTTCAAGCCAAAAAGTATGATTTTCTCCATATTATTTCTTGAAAACCTTCAGTGATGGCGGAAAGTGCAAGGTTCATTGATCTTCATTGGTCCTGGCTATCGGTCCCAGATACATTTAATTTGTGTTAGATTTACAGATGTCATTGTAGCCAGTTATATGTGCTTGATTTATGAGCAGATCATCTATGTAACTTTGGAGAAGATGAGGTTACCATGAAATATCAGGGACATCACATTAACTAGCATGGGCCAGAAATCAATGGGAGAGCTGCTGTGGCCTAGGGTGCGAGTCCGATTTAATGGACAAGAGAAGGACAAAAATGGGTGAATAGACCTGACATGGATTTCCAAAATAGCTATTAGCCAGTAGTGTATCGCCGTAGCAGCATAACAACAGTCACAGTGTCTTACAGAATGTGAAAACAGCAACATTTCTTTCAGAAGACAGAAATAGCTAGTGCGAAACAGAAATACAGATGACGTAAATCCCTGAAATTGAGGTGTATCCGACAGCGCAAGACTTGTTGAGGCCCAATCTGAATCAGAAACCGCAATTTGCCCATTCATATGCTCTTGGAGAATGAGTCTGTCATACAAGCCGGCACGCCAGCAGCGTTTTGGCTAGTGACTCCCTGTTGCCAGTGGGAGCTGCAGTGTGAGGTGTGGGACCTTCCCAGCGCTGGAATGTGCTTCTGGCCTTGGTTCATGTCATGATCGACCTTGGACTGCTACAGCTGCCAGTGCACAGCTGTGGGAACATAGGCTGAAGTAAACTGAATGGAAAAATTGGGCAAACCTCCATAAAGGAAAGAGCAAGAGGATGGATTTTTGGTTTTGAATAGGATAGAAGAATAGAATAGAATAGAATAGAATAGAATAGAATAGAATAGAATAGAATAGAATAGAACAGAACAAAACAAAACAGAGTAGAGTAGAGTAGAGTAGAGTAGAGTAGAGTAGATTTCAGGTGGAAGGGACCTTTAATGATCATCTAGTCCAACTGTCTGACCACTTCAGGGCTGACCAAAAGTTAAAGCATGTTAAATCAAAGGTGGTTTTTTGGGGGAAGCTTGGACTAGGACAGTCTAAGCTCTCTGATGTGGGAGGCAAATAAGACTATTGGCTAAGGCAGTGCATGTGAAGTTCCTTCTCTAGGCTCCACTGGGGCTTTTAGCACAGTGCTACATACATGTTTAGTTTTAGAGTTACTGGATGGTATACAGAGATGAGGCAGGTGTACAGTGTTTATTTTTAGATAGCTTCTTAGAAAAGCAGAGGGAATCTGCATGCAGCAAAATTTTACTCTGGCAGCACAACATAAAAATAATTTGCTTTCTGTATGCAAACAAATTTAAATCCTTATTTTGCAGTATTAAAAACAATGTAAAATGAACAGTTAGCACGAATAAGTCTCCTTATTGCTCAGTGGACTCTCAGCTACATGCGATAAAGAATGTAGATGCCCATATGTTTAGATGCTGCAAAGTGAATATTTAGCCAACTGGTCCCCAGAATAGAAGCAAAAATCTAAAGTAAAGCGCTTGGGCACTTCGAACAGCACACGGGCACGTCGAAAGGGCTTGTTAAAACCCCTTCACAGCCATCCAGAGACCTGTCTAGAGCTAGCTGGTTGGAAACACTAAGCACAGGGCATGGCTTTAAATTTGTCCATCTGGCGAGACCCAGCACACGTGGAGGTAGCCATGTTCCCCCGGGGTCTGAAGCCAGGGCCGGTCCCACTGCTGAGGTGGAGGGTGGTGAGAGGAGGGCTGATGGGGACGGCAGGCTTCGCTGCCAGCTGTGCAACGGGAGGAGAGAGCCCTGCGCTTCCTGCGTGAGCCGTGAGTCACAAGTTCAATGCCAACACGTCGCAGCGCAAAAGAAAGCAGAAATCCCCCATGGGAAAACACGCTCCGCGCTGCTGGTAGCTGCAGAAGGCAAAAGGAGAAGCCAATCAGGTGCTCTGGCCGCGTGAGCAATCGTGCGGGGCATCCTTCCCAGGGACCCCGCACCTCCAGCCTCCCGCTACGTCCGTCTGCTGCTGGTTTACTGCCTTGATGCTGCCTCTGCTTTTCACGCTTTTGGGTGCCGTGTGAGAGGCCGTAGTGTTTCGCTGGTGCCTGCTGGCAGTCACAGAAGGACGCAGCCATAGCAGAAGTTTCTTAATTGCCGTTCTCCTGTGGTCCCAGCTGGATAAAATACTCCTCCATCCTACGGCAGCAGTGGTAGATTTGGAAAGAAAGTCTGTGTGGTTTTGCAGGAACTTGCAGCTAATAAAACAATAATAAGGAAACCAAGAGAGAAAGATGACTACGGATCTGACTATTTGATGACTAATCTGGTCAATGTGGTAAGGCAGACATGATTTGTGGATTAAGATCCATGGTAATCTCTGGTTATGATAACTGAAAAATAAAGCTGAATTGACTGTATTTTCCGAATGAGAAAGAGGAAATGTTGATGGTGGCATTCAAGAGCCACAAAATATTCCTGCACATATATAAATATACACACACACACACACACATACAGATATATATATAAATAGTGTGCTGGCTGTACTGCAACTACCAGCTTCAGGTGATGCACAAGTGGCTTTTGGAGAGGGGAGTGTTTGAGCCCCAGATCTTAGCACACAAACAGATATTTATGATGTATAAAACACAGCAGCATCCATACCTATTCAACATCTTGACTCCAATAATCGTTCTCAGCAACAGTCACTTGTCTTGATGAATTACCTGTTTCTGGCAAATACGGAAAAAATTGTGTTTGGAATCAAAATATGATTAAACAGTCAGTTTTATCAGTTCAAATGTAACTCTTTTCAGTGAAAAACTGGGATATTTTATGGTTACTGAAAGAAGTCCTTGGAACAGTAAGATATCTATGAAAAGCCAAGCTGGTCTCAAGAAATCTCCAAGATATAGTCAATTTACATTGAACTCCCAAGCCATACTAGGCATTGCACTGCTTGTTTCCAATTGGAGGTTATTTTAGAGAGCACAGAGGCTAGATTTTTGAAGCTTCTTAGATGTCTATTTCCCACTGATTTCATAACAAACATCTGTAAGTCTTGATTTCAAAGGGAGATCAGCACCCACCTGCTTCAACCAGTGTGGTTCTAAAATTCCTGCACATAAAAGCTGTCAGGATTGAGAAACAAACCCAAACTCCAGCCGCTCTGCAAAATCCTTTTGAAACGTTCATTTTAGGTCTTTTAATAAATAATTACAGAGAAGTAGCATGCCAGAACCTAATAACCTGCAGATGTGACGGTATCAGAAGCAACCTGCTGAATCTCCAGGCTTTTGCACAGCATAAACCCCACAAATTGCTACTTATTCTCCTATAATTCTTGTTACTTTTTCCTCAGATTGAGAAGGGGAAGGTTTCTTAACAGAAATTATTTTATTACAACTGTGGACAAGTATTGAGAATTTCATGGCATTACTGTAGCTTTTATGAGGGCACAATATACCTTTTGGCAACCCAACTATTAATGGTTATAGGATTATGCAGGAAAAAAAACAAAGGCCGGACTTTTGGGGTGAATTTTTCGTGGAAATATGCACTCACCTTATACATTTGCCCTTTTGATGAGGCAAATATTGCTAAACCTCATTTCTGCTTCCCCTTTCAGTTAGACTAGTTTTTAATACTAGGGAAGTTTGATCGATTTCAATCAAACGTATATAAGCAATTTGCATCACGTATGTCCATGCATTGGGAAGAAAATCTTTAGCTACTGCATATTCAAGACTTTGTAAGCTGAGATAAGTTAGGCCAAGAAAGAAATTTGCAGGAATCACAAAACTATTCCAGGCACTCAGTAATTAGATTTATACTCTCAGACACGGGGGGAACGATAAGCTCTAGGCATTTTGAAGTCATTCTGTCGGGGTCAACATCCTACTACTTAGATGCATATGCATGCACGAAACAGGCCAGCAATACAGCGACACACTGAAGAAAAATGTTATGCTACATCTTTTCTTTTTAATTACATACAGAAAAATAGTTACGTGAGCTTCTGCAGGGATTCTTTTTTTTTTTTTTTTTTGTAAAATATTGAGAAATCGGTTTGTTTAAACGTTAAGCTGTTCATAGGAAAGTAAGACCCTGGAGGTTAGAGAAAGTGTTGTCACTCAAATCTGTTCTCCCAAAGAGCAATTACTGCAGTCATTAATGTGCCTCACTCCAAAATCTAGTCTGACATTAAATACTGCTTGAAATGTTCAAAAGACAGTTAAAAGGTAGGGATGGATCCTTCTCTCATGTAACATGTGCTGCAAAGCTTCCCTGTGCATTCATCATCTGGCTTCACAAATCCTAGTGGTACTCTTCTGAAGCGGTTATGGAACATATTGGTTGCATATTTCATTTGTTTCTGGCAAGAATAATTAGATGAATGTTTAATTAGGAGTGATTTTCTTTCATGAATCATGGCCAGCTGACTGAAGGGTTGATGACAGTCCATAATAACCAATAATACATATATCAGAATAACTCCGACTTGCTAGTATAACAAAATTATAGGTACTTTAGAAATACCTCAGCAGAAGGATAAATCCCCAGTCAATATAAATCAAAGATTCACTGAAGTTGACAGGACTATTTTATTAGAAATCTCTTAAGAATCTGGGCAAATTTATTGAAATATACTTCAAAAAGCTTTCTGCTTCGTCTTGCTCTCCAGCTTGGATTCAAACCCGTGTGAGGTGAAGTGCATCGTCCCCCCTCGTGCCACCAGCCTCTCCCTGCACCCAACTTTCTGTGTCCGCCTGCTCCCGTTCCTTCGGTCCTGATCATCTCTCCTTCCCTGGGATGCGTTTCCTCCATCCACCTGGGGTGAGGTGTACCAGGACCCCGTACGACAGGGAGGAAACACCACCTCCTTTCTGCCCCGTTGCTAAATGTGCCCCTGGGGCAGCAGGGTCAGGACAAACTCGTCCCCTTCCGCTCCTACAGTACACTTGCTGTCACCTTGCCATAGCATCATGTGGCTGGTGGAATGCAGGCGAGCTGTCCATGAAATGACGCAGACCTTCAGAAGAAGGCCCCTAAAGCTGCCTATGGGCAAGTGGGATCTGCGGGCAGCTGAACCTCTCCGGTCCCTGTAGGGGGGTGCTCGTACACTTTGCATTGCATTTGTGTACAGATAACGGCCAACATCTTGTCACAACTGGTTTTGTCTGCATGTGACGCCTTTGTCTGGTGACTCATACGTTACATGGCTATGTCATTTACAGACCTTTCATAACCCCTTCTCTATATAAGCCCCAAGTAAAACACGTATATGTTTTCTGTAAGCTGGAAGATTCCTGTTCTTTTGTGAAGAAAATTCAGTTATTTTACAGTCCACATTTTTTCCCAGTTTTTCCAATTAACCTATTAATTCATAGGACCAATACATACACGTTAGTTCCCAGCCATTACCAATTACTTTGGACCATGGAGCATTTGCTTGCTCTGGGGTACCAACAAGGAAACAGTAATTAACTGAGATAGTTGCTGCTTTCACTTGAAAGCTAAAGAATAGGATTATGCTCTTTTGATAAACTAATAGGCTTAAATAAATTGAATGTATTTAATAGGAACCCTTGATAACAGGAAGACACCTCAAAGCCTTCACTGTGAACTTTTCCCATTACTTCAAAACTGCAGACAATGAAGATAAACGAAATTGCAATTCAACAGTTGTAATAGAAAGGGTAGAGGATGGAATCTGCCTAGAATCAAAGA
Source organism: Rissa tridactyla (assembly GCF_028500815.1). NCBI lineage: Eukaryota > Metazoa > Chordata > Aves > Charadriiformes > Laridae > Rissa > Rissa tridactyla. Next base: position 74,095,193 of record NC_071470.1, read on the forward strand.
CCAAGTTGAATGATCATTTTTAAATTAACGATCATTGTAATTCTTCTGACATCTGCAGAACGCTTTGCAAACTTTAGCTCTCCTGTGAGTTAGGCAAATTGTATTATCCCCATTTCACAGACCTTGAATACAACCCACGTTAAACTTGAACCTGCTCTTTGCCTCAGAGGCTCTGCCTTTTTCCATCCAACATGTTTAATATCAGATCTAATGGAAGCAATAAGGGTGGCAAAGGCAAAGCATTGCTCCCTTTTGCAGAACCTGCTAAAGAAATGGAGCCACAGTTTGTGATGCAACTTCATGGGCTTTTGCAGGCTTGAGGCAGTGACACACTTGGCTCAAGAAGATCAGCTGTCAGAGATGTGTCTTGACCAAGACCTTGGTGACTACAGCAGGATTTAAGTGGATCGTGAATCCTTCTGTCCAAACAAATTATCTCTTTTTCCAATGTTCACCTGGAGTTTGACACTTCCTCAGGAAGTGTCTCAAATGCTGAAGGGATGGGCACGTCACACAGAAACCAGCTGTAGCTGCTGTGTTTGAAATTGCTGCTGGTGCTCTCTCTCTGTCCTCCTTACTCAGTTGCCCAGCCAGTGAGACCTGTGGGTTCAGCTCCTCTCGGCAGGAGCCCATGCTTCAGCCTGTCTCAAGCAGCCAGGACCACAGGAGATTTTGGGTGACTCACTGGCCCATCCTCTTTTTGTAAAACAATGTTTTCCAGTGTAATCCAGGTGGACTACAAACAGACAGGCAGGAATTGACACTACATAACTAAGGCATTAGCGGTGAAGACCCGAGATCTAATCCGTGATTTTAAAATTGTGAAATGTAGAAAAAAGTTACCTGTGAGTGTCAGAGTCTATGTGTCCACTGGTCTGTGGATTTCAGGTGAACAGAATTGACTCCTTAAAGCCTCACCTGAGATGACTGAGACCTTGGGAAAGAGTGGCCCTCTTCTAACCTCTCAGTTTCGTTTCTGCCACTGCTCACAGCGACACCTGTTTCGGATCCTACTTGGAGCATCTCAAGGGCCTAAGCGCTTAGCGTGGGGCTACGTTTCACTTAGTCCCTTCTTTTTGTATTTATTTGATAACTGTGAACCTGTTACAGGATCCTTAGGCTCATCCTAAGGATTGGGTTCAATGGGTTCAATGAAGTTGAACCCATGCCTCTAATATCCAGGATGAGCGGCCTGCTACTCAGAAATACCGTCTGTTCATTTTACTCTGCAATACTTTATGTAATTGCTCTAGTTTATTTGTACATCTGTTTATTACCACGTCTACTTTTACAGAAACAATTTCCCCCTCCTTCCTTTGATTTTGCCTACTGTCTGTTTCTGTTTCAATCTTTCTAACAGTTGGCCAAATACTGCCTGCTTGTACAAAGTCCTTTTTATTCAGTGCCCAATTCCGGCAGAATTGGGGAATTTACCCAATACTTGGTAACACTAAATACAGTGTCTTGTTCCTTGCGCGTTGAATGGGACTAGGAGCCGTTTGCTACTTCACAGAAGTGTTGTGGAGGCTAATCAATAAATATTCTGAAAAACTCAAAGTTAATAGGATAATACTAAATAAGAAACACTGAAATTGATAAAAACTTAATACACCAGTCTGAAGGCTGGAACAATTCCAGGGAGAGGAGCGCTCTGACAAGGCTTCAGCTCAGAGCAGAAGGGTGACGAGGAGGAATACAGAGCTGTATTTAAACTTTTGTGGAAGGGTATCTTGTTCCACGAATTGACAAAACTGTTGCCATGTGAAGATGGGCAGAAATTATGTTTACTGGGTTTTGCTTCTTGTCAGCTGCAAAAGGGATGACTTAGGTGAGCTCCATACAGTGATTTACAGCTTCTGCTTAATTTTGTTTTCCACAGATGATGGGGAGGGAGGAGGGAGGGCTGAAAGGGAGCGCAGCGATCTAAAATACAAACTACCAGAACAATTACATAGCTTTATAAGGTTAACCTAGTTCTGCCTTCAGACAGGAGGGAGGCAAAAGAACTTATTTATTACCTTAGGTTGCCTCTGTCTACAGATTTCAAGCACACTTAACTCCACCCTGTCTTCTGGGCAAAAAGTGACTGGCATTAAGTACATAAATTTAAAGCTTAAGTAATTTTTGTGTTAAGGTAAGCCCAGAAACCACCCACCGGTGGGGGTTAATTGCTACCGTGCATTATTAGGAAGGGGACTTGCTCCTGTAAAACTATAAGGTTTTGCTTTTCAGGGGTTTGGGGGCATGTTTTGGCATTGGATTTTTTTTTTTACTTTTTACAGTAAGTACTTTTTGCACGCTGTAACCTAGGAAGAAGCATGAACTTCATCAGGTACACCTGCCACGCCAACAAACAAAGCACTGGTGTTTCTTCAAGCTGCTAATGAAATATTGTTTTCAATTCTCTGAAAGAAGATGCTTGAGCTTACTGTCTCCAAGTGAATTAATATTTTTATGGCCACCTTTCCCCCACGCCAGTAGAAATACAAATATATATAAATAAAGCTGGCTTGAGTCGAAAAGCGTGGTTGCTAGGTAGCCACTGTCATGATAGCGAAGGTACCGGTGAAGCACAGAGAGGTGAGTCCCTCATAATTGCAGAGATCTGTTTTTCATTCTCCTTGAAAAGGAGTCTTTTTCCCTATACAGATGACAAGATCACCAGCTCAGCGGGAAAAAGTCTGCGGAAAAACACAAGCAAGAGGCTTTATTGTGTTTCCCCGTAGAGACACAAAGATTTTCAGTTCTTCCTAGAAGTGGGTGGGGAAATGGCTGAGGAGCCCCTGCACTTTAATTATGGGAGGATGGTTAGATATAATAACGATGGCTGGCAAACAAGCGCTGCTTCGAACTGTCAGCGCTGCGTGTTTACCAGCATTAACGGATAGAGCAAGAATGAAAAATCACCGAAGCACAAATCTCATCGCTCTTGTTTCAGGAGCTGTGGGAGCAGCTGTGGTCTGTGGCCTTCATGTAAATCCTGGCTTTTGAGGTTCTCCTTTGCTCCTCTGGACAACGATGGTGTTAAAAGACAGTGAGGTACCTGACTGTGAAAAGAAATGCTGCTAACCGAGTCACACTTTAACTTAAGCTCTATCTGGGCTCCTTGGTGTAAATGGGTAACAGTCAAACAACAAGTTGGCTAGAAATCTTTTCTCTTTTTAAAAATCACATTAAGGGCTGGGAATATGTGAAATCAAAGCAAGTATTTCCTTTGGTCCTCCTGAAGTCCTCCCTGGGGCGGGGAGGGGTATGCTGGGGCTTTGTCAAGCTACAGAAGTCATCCTCCGGGCAGGGGAAGTATTCTGCTCATTGCATTGAATGGGAAATGAGATACGAGGAAGATTAATTGGTTTGCTTATAGGTGGGCAGAAAGTTGCAGCTATACCAGGAACTGAAACCAATCCCGGACTCTATTTTCTAGTACAAGCAAATATTTCTATTTATTTACAGTTTGTGTGCACGTCACATTTTATGGCATGTTCTTAAGAGAAGGCTGCTTTTTTAAACATTTACCAACTGAAACAATAAACCATAATTGCTCTGGTAAGGAACTCCTTACTTTGCAATTTGCTTCAAAAAAAATCCTGCCCTATCTCCCGGGGTGTGAAAGATTCAGTCAGATTTCATCTGCAGGAAAGATAAAAGCAATATTCGGATAGCAAGTACAAGGAGTCAGGGATCCCTTTGCAGAGCAGGTTTTGCAGAGGCACGCTGCAAATGTTATGATGTAGTCCAAGGGCAAGATGTTGATTGCTCAACAGTATGGAGCTATCAAATATTTTCTCTTTGCAATTGGTGACTTCCTACAGATCCAAGACTGTTATAATATATACAATGTGATTTCTCAGGCTCTTAAGCCTGCGGGGGAAAAAAAAGTGCCATTTTTTAAGTAGCAGAAGTTGTACGCCGTAGGTTTGGGGCCCTGTGTGGAACTCCGGATGAGCAGTCTGAGAAACTGAAACTTGCTATGCACCATCCTCCAAACTTCAGCAGATCACACAGCAAAGACTGAAGGTTTTGCAGGAGGGAGACTTGAATCTTGGGATTCAACAGGAATTTCAAAGCTTTTCCCTGGAGCACATCTTGGGTTTTTTTTTATGTTATCCTGGCAACGTGCCTCAGTCCTGACCTGAAAAGACAACTCTTGTGGCAGAGAAGTTGTTATGTCCACTCAGCGCATGGTTTTCCAAGAAGATGGCAAACAAGCCTGACAATAACGGCTGGGTCAGCTCTAAGCCCACAAATCACCCAGTCCCAAAGGTTTCGCTGAACTGGGCAGCTGGCGAGGGGGCGGGTGAGAAGGGGCATGAGTGGGCTGGCAGGGCAGGACAGGGGACCCAGTGCATGGGCCCCCAGAAATGCCTGGGCAGGGGACCTGGTGTGTGGGCACCAAGCCATGCCCAGGCAGGGCAGGACCGGGGAGCAAATGAGTTTTGACAAGGTTTTTGCAGGCTCTTTAAGCAGCATTGTCTCCGTCCCACCAGTGTTAACAGCAAGCAGGCTGCTGGGCGGAGCATCTGGAGGGGAGAAAAAACAAAAGTGCCACGTTTTCATTTTGGGCTCGGCGAGGGAGAAACCTCAGTGCCTTGCACTGGGTAGGGATAACCACGTCTTGTCGGCTGTGGCACTCCATCCATGTTGTGATTGATATGTGTTTTTCTTGCTGTAAAGGAGAAAAGAGGAGACAAGAAGCAAGATAAGAACGTGCGTTCACATGGACCAGAGGATGGGGCTTTTTCTGATAGCTGGGAGTCGGGAGAGCCTGAAGGGATACACAGAGCAAGGCTCTGAGGAACCTGATCTAGTTGAAGATGTCCCTGCTTACTGCAGGGGGGTTGGACTGGATGACCTTTAAAGGTCCCTTCCAACCCAACACATTCTATGATTCTATGAAGGTTTGGTTGCAGATGCTTCAACGAAGCTAGTTGAAAGGGGTGCGTGTAAGGCTTTAAAGCTGGCAGAGTGTGCGCACTAACAGCGGGAGAGGTACTCAGCAAACACTCAGGAACAGCTGGAGAGGCCCGCACTGCATTTCAGGTGGCCTTAGTTTCAGGTCAGCTTGCAAACCTCCCCCCCCGTTGATTGGCGTGTAGGGAGTTAACGAAGTTCCCCCTCAGTTAGCCTAATGGCTTTATCAGTTTTGTGTCAATCTTTAGTTAAGACAATGGTTAACCGCTTATCTCACTAGAAGTGTGAGGTGTGGCCTCATGAGAAGTTATTTTCACTGGAAATAGTACCTAGAGCAAATACATTGATTATGCAGCTCCAGCAGATGATTCAGCAAATACAGGTAAGCCTTTTGCTCTGGTGATGGCATGAACGAGGGGAGAGCTCACAGCTCTCCAAGTTGTGTTCCGAGCGGTGTGCTGGCCAAATGTATGACTTAATGACAAGGTAACTGGGTTCATCAATGTCGTTGATCTCTAGTACAGCATTAAAACAGTAATTCAGAGAATGCTTTAGTTTTCAAAGCACTGTAACATGCTCATAAAATAATGCTCACACCATGACTAAGAGCTAAATAGGCCCTATCCGTATTTTATGGCTGGTGAACATAAGCAGGAGAGGAAGAGACTCACACAGCGCAACACCTCGGGGGACCAGGAAGGAGGAGGTCTCCGATCCCACCCACCTTGGTCCTCGCCATCTCTGCCAGCACAGGACTGCCCTCTGATATTTGCTTCTTGATGGTAGGCCTCAGATAAAAGAAATAAGATAAAAATGGCACTGACGGCATCAGTGACCCCTTGGCGTGATGCCTAGTGTGGGTGCCAGCCTGTCTCCTCCCCTCTCTGAACCAAGGATGCTGCCTTTGTCCCGGGGCTTCTTTCTAATATGGTGGTACCCCTGTGTCCTGGTGGTGGTACGTGTGGAAATTCACAATTCTGGTGTTGCAAAAGCTGACTGAAACATGTCACAGCGTGATCCCAGGTTTTCCCCTCATTCTGACATTCCCAGTAGATTAATCTCATTTCCAGAGCTCTGTAAAGTACAGTATCAGCATCTGAGGAGGAAAATGCAAGCAGATGCTGATAACCGAGGATCGTACATGTGGTGACTTTGTGGTCTTCTCATGGGTAGGAAAAGACGTGATTTCCTACGGGATCACCTCCTGCACATCGATGCTGAGCACTTCCAGACAGAGATGCCCCAGCTGCAGAAGCCCAGCCATCATCTGCACCCTGCCAGAGCCGCTGTCTGTCTCACGTACCACGTCAACAGGAAGCCATTGATTACGCTGGGACGTCTGGTAAACCCCATCTAAACGTGCATTTTGAAGAAAGTATCTTTCTGATCGAACAGAGCCTCCTCAGATTACCGTCATTCCGAATGAGTTTTCTCTGAATGAGCCTGACACGGAGCGATCAAATTTTTCTCATACTGCTTGGACAAAGTGGAAAAGCATCGTGCAATCTGACAGCAGCCACAGTGACAAACAGCACATTTTGCAGGGACTTGTTATACTGCGCCGAGTCTTTGCTGAACAGATTCTCAAGTGGCCGATGCCTGTCAGGCTCCCAGCGGAGCTGTTTTAGCTGAGGTATGGAGATTTCTACTTAAGAAACAACATATATTACAGATATTTTGCACGTTTAATCTTCAGAAATGATTATAAAATGTAACAGCAACAGCACAGGCATCCTAATGGATGGCTAAATAAAGTTGAATAAATTCTGTGAGTCTGGATAGGAAAGACTATAGGAAAAAAGTCCTGCTACTTAAGATAAAACATCAGTCCACAGTCATCAAGACATTAATGATTGCTGAGACTAAAATCTGAAATCAATGCCCAGTCTCTCTTAGGAGTGTCTCTAGCTACTTGAAATATTTATTTTTTATTTACCTGCTTCCATCACAGGCTTTCGCAACGCTGGGAGATGCACTAACGTAGCAAAACTTTCAACCAAAATAGGAGGTCTGTGAACGCCGGGGATGGAACTTTCTCAGTAGCTAAGTGCAGAGTGTGAAACTCTCCTCACAGCAGGTAACAGTGATTATTAACCGCACCATACTTAGAACTGATAAATGCATCTTTTGGCTTTGATTCAGCTTTTAATAGAAATAGTTGTTCCCAAGCAAAAATAAGAGAGACAAAAGACAGCTAGTAATTATTACCAAAACAAGAAATGTTTGTATTGGAAAGATTCTCGTTGATATTCTGGCAATTAGACACTGTGTCACTAATTATCTACCTTTATAAGGTTTTGGAATAATTTTCTAATCTCTCCCCCGTCCCACATCATAATTAGCTCCTACTTCCTTGTCATTGACTCCAACTGTAAGAATCAACTTAGGCTAAGATAGCCAAATTTCAGTCTGCTTCCTCCAGCAGCTTGACATAAAGACTTGCAATAATGTCACATTTTACTGTATCTATCGACATTATTCAGATGTTAGCCATCAGGTACTAGCCATCTCTCCACGCTGCCAAGTATCTTGCCACTAGTTCTAGGCAACATTTATAAAAAAACCATTTTCTTCTGATACCACAGCGTAATAAAGGGTTATGAGTGCAGACTTTCAAAATTAAATCCTCCCAACGCGAAACTTCTTGAGAGACAATCTTGGGTGCTAAAAATTCATGAAATCTGAGATTAACAAACCTTCCACAAATGGTGAGCAAGGACTGTCATAATCCTGCAGTAATAAAGCTTGTTGATTCCCTTGCAGAAAACACGCATGCCTCGCCTTTAAAATGGGGCAGCCAGTAGCCACTGGTAGTGGCAAAATACAGAGAGCTTTTGGGGGGGTGCCTGCCAAATACGTTTTTTTTTTCCCATCGACATATCACTTTTTGAAAGAAATGTTAGTTCAAAAAAAAAGTCACAGGTTTGAAGCAAGGAGTTGCTGGGAGATACTTAAATTACAAAGAGAAAAAAAAAAAAAAAGCGCCTCAGCAGCTGAAGGGCAGGGGAATTGCGTGCCCCCAGAACACTGATTTAGCATTATTGTGAGTGAACTGTGAAGGTCACTGGTGCGAGACATGGCACTGAGCGAGGGGAGCGTGCAAGTTTTGCCTCCCACTACTAAGGAAACCCAGATCAGACAGTAAGTGATTATGAAAGTGTTTTGTACACCCTAGAATCTAGAACACATAATAACCAAACGTGCAAGAACGGCTTCTGTACTTTTGCTATTAGTCGTATACTCTTAGATATGAATGCGAAAATGAGTCATCATACTTGAACATGTTTCTCCCTCTTAAAGCAATTTACATACATTGATAAAGATGCCTATTTTTAATAGCAGAAATGCATATAAATCCTTTTCTTCTATAGGTGGCCATTCCACCGTGTGAGCCGAGGGTGCAGGTGGCCGTGCCAGGCCCTCCCAGGGGGCTGTGGCTGCCAGCAGCTTTGCCCCGACTCTTCCATGCCCTTCCTTCCAGCATCTCCCCGGCACAGGAGGGTGGCGACGATGTTTATTCTCAGATGTGTTTAAGCTGTGGCAGCTTCACGCGGGGCAATTTAGCGGTACGTTCCTCTTTGCAAAGGTGCTCGACGGTAGCTCAGCTAAGCGGTGCCGTCTTCCCTCTGTAGTAACTTCAGCAGGATGGAAGTGCCTTAAGTGCAAACGCTGCTTGGCGTGCAAGTCAAACGGTGCAAAGTTAGCTGTCATTGCAAGCTCCTCTCTAACTCGAAACTTTGTAAGGAGACAGATGGAGGTTGCCTGGGAGGTTCTGTTGCATTTTGGACAATATGTACATGCATACAGAAAGCCAGTTCCCAGTCACACTTAGCTTCCCGTGACTTTGACAGTAGTTCCAGTACTGAACTGCTGCGACCAAGATCACATCCTGGCACCTAGTGTGCATCGCACCAGTGTTTGGAAGACTGCCTTTGGTTTCAGTGTGTCTTTTAAGATTTTACCCTTTTCTTTGACTTTCCCTGATATCTTAGAGAGACCGATGCATAGCGTGGGATATCGCAGACCATTGCTGAATGCCCTTAGTAGGGCAAGGGAATCCACTCTGCTGTACCAAGGTCACTGGCAAACCTCTCGGGAGAAGGTGCCTGGGACATCCTGCGTCTGGGGGCTCAGGATACATGTGAGAAGCTGAATTTCCACAAGGGTTCAGCACCAATAGTCAGGGACAGATTTTCAAACAAGTTCAGCTTCTTGCAACTTTTCTTTTGCAACCAAAAAAACCCAACAAAAAACCCCAAACCAAAAAAACCAAACCACAATGTGAACTACATGTCAAGGGCTTTACAGAGAATAGCCCACTTAGTGCCTCAGCGAGAGGTGAGCTCATCTGAAAATTCAACTCCAGATGTGGGGCTGAATACTCGAAAATTTAACCCGGATCTCCTTTGAAAATCTGGTTCTGTGTTAGAACATCTGTCGCTGAAATGGTAATCAGACTATTATCCAAGCACAATTTTACCATTTACATATTTTAATGACTCTTGACTCTTTCAGGCAACTTTGAGAACGTATTTTCTTCATGTGCAATGGATAGGTTTTCAAACCTGCCTCAAATGTTAAAGCCTCTGTCTGTCCTGTAGACCACCACAAACTGACCAGGTGCTGTTACCTGGTGCTCCCTCGTCCTTTGTGGATGGGGATCACAGAGGCGGGAGGGAGCCAAAGCGTTTCCCCAAAGGCTGTGCTTAGGGAAGCAGCTTCCCCAGCCAGCTGACTTGCTCGCCCTGCGGGGACCAGGGTGCCAGAGCCCTGGCACAGGCTGCCCAGAGAGGTGGTGGAGTCTCCGTCTCTGGAGACATTCCAAACCCTCCTGGACGCGTTCCTGTGCAACCTGCTCTAAGGTGACCTTGTCTGGCAGGGGGGTTGAACTAGATGATCTCCAGAGGTCCCTTCTGACCCCTGCCATTCTGTGATTCTGTGACCAGGAGCAGGGTTGCTGCCAGAGCCCCCAGGAGCCATCCCTGATTTCTCCAGGATCCCTCGTGGGAAGATGCTGATGCCTGCTTGGGACAGCTTGGGACAGTAGAGCGGAGGCTACCTACCTCTTGAGTGACTGTGGAGGGAGTGGGGGGAGATTAGCCTCACTTACTCGTCAAGTTTTCGAGAATCCCTTCCCTCCCTGTGTGCGTCATCTGGCAGAATATCAGGCAACAAAGAGAATAAACTAGTTCCTGGAAACTCCTCCCTGTACATTTTCTGTGTATGGGGCCTTAAATGCTTGGGGCAGGCTGAGCTTGGAGCTGGTAATAAATGAGGGAAGCCATCACGTTGCCTTCCTGAGATATTCGCCGCAAACAACGGGCAGGAATGTCTTTTTTTGTTATATTCTGCAAACTGCTGACAAATTCAAAGACATTTTGCTGCGTGAGGAGGATTTGCATACACGTGTTTATTTGTATAGTTGACGGTCTCCTCTGTTTGCACAAAACAAAATTTGCATATACAAGTCGTTCATTAAACGCACACCTTTATCCAAAACTGGCAGGCAAATTGTAGCGTTGCAGGGGTTAGGGATATACAACATAACTTTTATTACTAGCCAGATCAGGCACGGGGATGTCCAATTCTTGGAGGCCAGCTTGTGCTTGCTGAGCTGACAGTTCGGAGAGTCTTTTTATTTATAGGCTGAAAAGAATATTATACCTGGAAGTAAATGAAATATAAACATTAGTCAGTCTAATGCCATTTTTACAGTCACTTTTAACCACACTTCAGAGGAAATAATACGTCTTGTTTCTGCTTAGCTATAAAATAAAAACAAAACGTGAACGTACGCCAATTGTATAAGCTTCCTATTACCCTGCTTAGTTGCTGTATTAACACTTCTTCAAGCATGCCATTTCATTCATTTTAAGGCTTCTTTCAGAGTTTATGTTCAAATCAACACCAAAATTCACATAAACGTTACTTCGTCTCATGTGTTCGCATACCTGTACCCTCATTTGACCCTGACCTGCCAATCAGGGGCACAAATCTCCATTTCAGCACTCGTGCAAAGCCCTCTTGCCTCCAGTGGGAGCCATAACACATCTCCTCGTGCAAACGAGTCTCCGGCTTGAGGGGCCGAGCACAAGTGAGAGGTGGCACCTCTTACTGTCACCCCGCTGTTGTCTGCTGTCGCTGTGACCTGGCCACGGCAGCAGTCCTTGCTCCAGCTTTGATTTCCTTGGTTCAGGTGAAATCTTCACCGTAGGCGCCTCCTGAGCAGTGAGCCTTCCTCCAGCCCGTGTTCCCAGAAAAATTCTGTTTTCTCTGGTCGGCAGCCGCGTAACCACCCTGCAGAGGCGCAGGGCTGCAGCCCATGTCCCCTGTGGCCTGGTGGACCCCTTGACTCCAGCTCAGTGCTGTCTTCAAGCACCCACTGCAACTTCTACTACATCATTGCCTTATACCCGCTTTTCCAGCGCTTAAACTCTATGGAAGTACTCTGAAAACTACCCCCAGAGAGCAGGGGTATTTAAATATAACCTGCGTCTTCAGCATTTCCCGGTGGCTAAATGAGCGACGGCGCCCGTCCTGATCTGGCTTCCGTAAATCGCATTTGTAGGCACCAAAGCTTTGGTGCCTTACTAAGTTATTTGGGACTGCGGTAGATGGCAAGGTACCTAGCATCAGTATTGTGTTAGAGCATGAAATCACCTCCTTGACTTTAGCCTGAAACCATTGTTTACTCCTGTGTACCACAGCATATTTTAAAAAGATTTGTGAATGTGCTAGAACTTACTATAAACAGGTTTATCACTGTGCTTGTTCAGCTTTCAATTGAAGAAAAAAAAAAAGTTAAAAATAACAGTATACCTGTGTGTTACAGCAAAGACCTTGGAAGTTGATAATTGAAACACAGCTCTATATAGGGAGTAAAAAAACAAAAGACGTTTATAGACAGTCTTCATAACGTATTAATGGTGAGCAGCTCATTAATTTCAAGTTATCACAGGTCCAAATAGCTTAAGGCTAGTATCCCTATTTGTACTGCTTTCTCTGAATCGGTGTTATTATTCAATGATGGCTATTATTAGCAAACAAACCAACCCTGACATTAGTCACAGAATCAGTGTATGGCTACTTTAGAAACAAAGGTCTGCCAGGTGTACTGCCTGCAATAATAAGGACTTGTGCCGTTTTTCCTTTGAGGCAGGGAGCCCTGCCATTCACATTTTGTTTTGGTGTGCCATGACCTGCCGTTTTTACCTGCCTTTTCCACCTGAGCAGCGTCTACCATGTGGCCTGAATGATGTAACTTGCTCAGCTATGCCAACAGTGTGTCAGAAATTATTGGAAAAACTAATGCCTTTTGATAGCATTCTATAGAGAGACCTGGCCAACACAGATACAGAGGTTGAGGCAATGTTTTGAAGTTAATGAGACAGCACAAGAGAAAAGAGTTACAGTTCAATTGCATTTTGCAGGGGGAGACGCACGGTTTGCCGGGTGGTTTGAAGGTTCCCCAGCGCCCTCCTGATACAAGATTTGCCAAATTATAACATTCCTATAAACTTGAACTTCTAGTTATTGATGAAGAGTTCAGACTTCAGAAAATAAATCAACACGAAGCCGAAACCATTAAGCAAGCCATCAGCATGCCACTGATTTTAAAGTAGTGCGGATTAGCATAGAGATTTTGGACTGAAAACCTGGTGGAGGTAAACATGTGAGGCAGGACACACATTTCACCAAAACCTGGAAACTTCAGTACACGTGGATACAGCAGTAACAGATGCAGTAGAATCAGAGAGTAGAGAGAGGAAGATGAGGCACATAAAGGATGTGACCACCAAAGCATCAGAGGCAAGACTCCATGCTGGCAGACACACAGTGATCGAAAGAAAAATATCCATTATTTTTCCGTATGCAAATTTAGGAACAGTTAAGATAGAAGGCGAAGTAGCAAAAACTACGGAACTGATTCTTGAGGAAAAGAAAGAGTCAAAGAAGCAAGTATACCCAAGAAGAGAACGAGAACAAAAAGAGATCACTTGCAAGGGAAGATAGAGCTGATGTTGGAGCTGGCTGACAACTCTTCAGTCAACCATTTTTTTAAAAAAAAAAAAAAAAAAAGAAAAGTATTTTTCTAATTATGTTATATATTACCCTGTGCGCATTTTCCTAGAAAAGTTTATTTTAATAGCACTTCCTTAATTAAAAACATGCTCTGTCTTCTCCCAGCCAAAATGAAACACATTTTTTAGCAACTAATTATTCCTTTGAGGTGGAGTGAGTAGGAATGGGGAAAGTCCATGAGAGAAAATACCTTTGCTGAAATTTTTTCCCTATGTTGTTGATCATCCCTCGTCAAAAAAAAAAAAAAAAAAAGTTAGTTAATGGAAATATTTCCCTCAGTAACGAAATCAAAAGCTATTTTGAAATTTTAAGCTGTTTTAGGATTTAAGGAAATTTTTTTAAGCAAAAAAAAATTATTGATGCTCTTCAAGGAGAGCATTTGTTATGTGTCAATCACACAGGTGAAGACAGACGTGCTCCCAGAGTTACATGTTTGCCTTGCTACGTACATGTGACTTTGTATATTATGTGCAGAGTGAGTATGAACCATTTTATATCCATTTTTCATAGGTCTAAATGCACAGACTAGAGGAAAAGCAGAGGAGAATCAGACTCAAGAGTTATTCCCATTTGTCGTTCTCATTTAGGTTAGTAAGCCAGTCCTGATGCATATATCCCATTGCTATAGCCATGTAATGGCAAAATAATTTCTGTTTGACTGGTGATGGAGAACACTACAATAACTTATTTATCTGCTCTGCACACAAGCGGGAAGCGAAGCGTTGCTATTTGAAGCCATAAATGGTTCTTCGACTTCAGCAAATTTGGCACTCTGTTACGGTGCTTCAGTGACTCTTGCTGCTCAACGGCTACACAAATAGCCCAAATGCAAACACGTTACCTAATCAGGTATCTGTGTACCCAGAGATATCACAGCCTACAAATATATACTTTGATAAAGGAGAGTTCATGGTCCAGATAGTCATTCTTATAGAAGTGCATTAAATAAAGTTGAAAACGAAGAAAGAAGCACATGACCACACAGCATGTCAGCAAATGGCTGTAAACAAATGTGGCCTTGAACATACAAAGATGTGTGGACGTGCGTTTCTTCCAAAACAGGTCTCAGCCTGTGCTTTAAAAGAGGAACAGCCCAAAAAGGGCGAGAAAAAGACATCCAAAGGCACACAAACAGCTTTTTGCATTGGTAAAATGTTTGGGCTGGTGTTGAAGTGCCACAGAAATGATGAAGACGTGTATTCTGGAGGGAAAAAAACAAACAAAGACACCAGAGGAGTGAATGGAAATTTTACGGGAGATCTGGTACTGAGAGCCGCAGAGCAACTTCTGCTATTTTTCAAATCTCTGTTTATGACACTTTATGATAAATTCATGGCAAGTCTGTCTTTATTAATCTTTTCCTATCTTCACCTGATATTTAAACAGAAATGGAGGCCTATATTATGCTGTTCTTCCAACAAATAAAAGTTTACACTAGCAGAAATGCACAGTCACAGCACCTACTTTTGAATAACAAAATTTGCATTCGTCCTTAGACGTCAACATTATTCACATTAGATTATGAAAGTGTCTCCTACCGATAAGTAGACTTAGAGTATTAAAAAGGTGGAAGTTAAATACAAATATAAATAGAGGATGCCTGCATTCAAGCACTCATTTCAAAGGTGAATCTCCTAAGAAGCGTGGATCATGGGCATTTTATTCATACTCAAGGAACACAGAGACTGTAAGAGAAACAGAAAAACTATTCATATTGCATCCATCAGCGCATGCAATGTTGCAGCCATAATCAGGATTTGGGCAGTTCGATGGCATTCAGGTTATTCCTGAATAACATGGCTCCAGGTCAAACAGCCTTTACCCAAACGCTGCATGCCAGAAAATGGCCACTGGCAAAGTAATCTGAAAGAACTATTGCTCTAGCACCAGCCTGCAATGGGTGGCTGAAACAGAGTGGCCACTGCCCCATTTTCCCTTTCTCAGCTTCCTGTGAATATACAGAAATCTATACAGCTATGCCTTTCCCAGACTGCTTTATTGGACAGCATAAAATAAGCACAAATAATATTTTTTCCTTTCACACACTCAGAAAAATCCTTTCTCAGTTCACTGTAACTCATATTTCTTCTCTCTTGAATAGCAGTGAGCTGAAGAGACCAAGACAGTGTATTTTTTTTTCCTTGTTTCTGGTTGGCTTTTCTCTGGACCCAGTAAATCCATTTAATCCTTTTCTGGGCTCAAAAGCTTCTTTGTCTTTTTTATCCAGGCTTCTGACTCCAAGATGTTTCACCTCAGAGCCCTGGCCAAGGGTTTTCCACTGCACATGACCCTTCACTTCCTCTTCTTTGCAACCAAAGGCATTGTCATTTCGGGGGAGTGAAACCGAGTTACAGCCTCAGCCAACTCGGCATGAGCTGCAGCGAGGAGAGGGTGTAGGTCAGCCACCTCCACTCTGCAGCCATCCCCGGGACTGTCCATTTGCAGAAGCTGCCAGCAGCCACGAGTCAGGGAGGCACCACAGTCTCCTGGCAAGGTGTTGAGCATCTCCTGGCAAGGTGTTGAGCATCTCCCAGCAAGGGGTTGGCCATCTCCTGCAAGGTGTTGACCATCTCCTGGCAAGGCACTGAGCATCTCTCGAATGATGTGGCAGCTCTCACTGCCGAGGTCCGCCTGGCACATGGTGGTCCTCTTGAGCTGCTGGGCACAGGTTTGCTCTCTCACAAGGAGAGTATTGCAAGGCAGATCGATTTGGGGCCTAAACTTAGCTTTAGCCAATCTTTCACACGCTGCTGATGGAAAAGTCATTCCAACTACTTGATTGCAATCATGTGTCTGGGCATGGACCCGCACTACGGATGCAGCTTACGATGGCAGTGTACCACCATCCCCTTAAAAGGCTCATAATTAAAAGTCTCAGGCACTGTTCTTCCCTGCTTTCCTGCCCAATTTGGCTGCTGCTTCTGAAGTCTTTGGTGCAAGTGAAGAAAAAGTCCTCTGATCATACTGCTGGTGCTCTTCTGTTTTGTTTTGGTTGGTTTTTTTTTTTTAGGATTCAGACTACTTTTATCTTTTGAAATGAAGGGTCAAATGTTGAATGGAAAATCGGAAGCATTTTATTTAAATTTAATAATTCCCAAATGTTACATTTTTAGAATTTAGTACCCCGAGGACAAATTAGATGATTGCAAGCCTTGTTGATGTGTAAGCGGGCTGATCTAATCAGCCCATGGCATTAGATGAGTTGTAATGGAAAGAAAGAATCAATGTTAAATAGGTTCTACATTAATATACATTATCTCCTCTAAATATTTATTTTTCGTAAAGTATTTGTGATGCTATTGGGAATTTTTTAGATACAGAAGATTAAATATACTGGAGGCTAAAGTACTCTGTTCATGCACAAATTAAGGGCTTGATCCTGGAGGACTTAGTCTTGCTAGCTTCAGTGGGAACTCTTCCTATGAATAAGAAATGCATGAGAGTAAGCACAGAGTTTTGTTACACCATTATGGGAATGCAGCCACCTTCTCCTCCCTAATCTGTGCCTGTTATGCAGTAAAACAATAGCACCATACTTGTACAGAATAGTTATTTTAATGCAATTCCTTTTTACGTGCATCTGTTTTATTTTCTAAACTACATGTGTGTTTTAGATTTGCCCGGTGACTACACAGTCATACGAATGCCTAGTAACCAGCCAACTGTCCATTCTATTTACATTTTTGATACTGTGCAAAATGCCTTTCAGCTGGTTGATTTTACTAGACAGCATTATTTTGCAAGAGCATTGTTGGATTCTGGCTTGGCGCATGGAAATATTCCTGCTACAAATAATCTTTTCAGTGAACACCACTGATCCTGCCAAACCGGCAAGTTAAGGGCCAGCCAGGCTCCAGCGCCTGGTACCAAAGGCGACGCATGGAGAACCATGGTACAGCAACCTTGCCTCACCAGGCGTGGGGAGCTTCACCACCGTGGCTCTTCCAGACCGAATCAGGCAGTGCTTGGTGTTAGGTAGGGGCTGGTCGATGAGGGAGGAGCAAAAGTCCCATGGGCTAACACCCTGAGAGAGGAGCAGAGGTGCGGAGCCGTGCTGCAGCTGATGGCACGCTCCAGGTCTTCCCTCGGGGAGGACCAAAAAAAAAAAAATCTCTGCAGAGTGCAGACTAAAGCTGTCCTCAGCTGGGGTGTGAGTCTGCATTTTATTTGCTTTTACAACACGTTTCACGTTTATGGTGTTTCAAGTGCAGCTGGTCGAAATGCCTGAAAATTTGGAATTTGCATTTTTACAACACAACTCTGGTTATTTTCCCCCATTTGCAGAAAATCAGATTTTTATTTAAAGAACTATATTGGACAGCTTGGTCCGACTCTACATGCAACAGTGCC
Source organism: Rissa tridactyla (assembly GCF_028500815.1). Classification (NCBI taxonomy): domain Eukaryota; kingdom Metazoa; phylum Chordata; class Aves; order Charadriiformes; family Laridae; genus Rissa; species Rissa tridactyla. Next base: position 74,112,536 of record NC_071470.1, read on the forward strand.
CAGGTGGAGTTGCCACCATGGCAATTTTCTGATAAGTAGAATATGTGTTTATAAGTAGCTACCTGACAAAATGATACTGCATATCGCTGATCACAGAAGCTGCTCTTATGTCTGAGTCTTTGCGAGGCTCTCTGTCATAAAATATCTGTATTTCCAGCTAGGAGACAGCACTTCAGGAAGGCATTGGTGCAGCAAGGCTCATTTGTGATGCAAAGGAGGTGTGAGAGTAGCCAGGTCATGTAGATGGGCATGCCTGAAGAGGGAAAGAAGAGAAACATAAAATACATGATTTGTTTAGTGATCCTATCTCAGATATGTAGCGTTCGCAACTACCTTTTCCTATAAGAGAACGCTTAGTTCTGTTATTCTAATTACAAGTCAATGGGAACTTCATGGTTAGTTTCCCTAAGGAAGGAAGAGGCTTTATTTAACATGTAGCTTCATCCCAAATCAGTCTGTGGTCTTTCCATTGAAAAAAACACCTTCTTTTTTTAGGTGAAGTCCTCACCTAAAATCAGTCAGAATATTTCTGGAAAGTAGAAGCAGGATGTTATTTTTGTGTGTTCACACATGAGTAACCTCAGAGTCGACACCAAATAAATGCAATTAAGCACAGGCAAGTTCTGAAAGTATCATTCAGGTGATCTTTTAAGCTGAGCTAAACTCAAATCAAGTTCCATACTGACATTAAGGCTAGTGAATGACTTTGGAAACATACCTGTTTTTATACGCCAAAGTAGGAGTAACTACCTATGCAAGGGCAGTGTTACAAGACTCTGGGCAGATGATGAGTTTTGCCTAATGGCTCTTCACTATCTACCAGGGAAGGGGGAGAGGGCAGCATCCATTGATGGAGGTCTTGCTACTGTCAAATGACATTTCTTTAGACTTGCTGGTAATTACTGGTTTATGTCTAATACCTACTAGATTAGAAAATGGCATTGTTTTTGTATAACTAATTAAGGTTTAACAAGTGCCTATGATTTTTAAAAGTTCTTATATGTATTTTACTCATTTACCCTTTTCAGCTGTAAGGGTCACATGCAAAGACATGACATAAATAATTAATCCCAAGATTCTATTAATCTATTATTCATTCCCTTAAGTGGGGCTTTAGCGTAGCGATTTCCTTTGTTGTGTTTATGGGAGGGGACCTCTCTTAAGTCTTATTGCAAACAGTCAAAAAAATTTGAAGGACTCCCCGTAAAATATTTCTCAGACGTGCCACTAGTTCTTGGCTTTGCTGCCGGGGGGAAGGGAGTGCATGTAATAGCCAAAGTAAGCAATTCATTTCATATCCTCTTCTAAAAGGAGTAAGATTGTGTCAGCCCTTTTTGAGGAGCCCTTTTGAAATCCTTCACAATGTTACACAGATGTTGTTTCCATACTTAATTCCTGTAAGCAGCAGGGAACTTAAAGAATTAAGAAAAAGGTCTTAATATATTTTCCACATTCTATACTTTTTTTTTTCCCCTGAAAAACCCTACTCACAGGCAAATTCTTTGGTAGATATTCGAATATGCAAATCAGATGTTAAATTAAGTAAATTATGTAAATGTACTCTTATGCAAGTTATATACGGTACCTGCGATCAGGACAAATCAGCATGTCAACCAAAGGGCATATGTGGTTGCACATCATTTTAGTATCCTTAAGTTCAGTGGTGCTAATCCTGCTTTCTCTTCGTGTAAATGTTATTCAGAAAGGCATGTACAGTGAGCCGGTATATTTGAAGGTGAACAGTGATTTAGCCCTTTACGTGTTTGGAAAATCCCTCAGCTCCTCTTGAAACAAAGGTAAAGTGACCTTTGTTAGCAGCACGCTGTATTTTCTGAGCACAAAGTGATCAGTTAACTACCCCGGCTTCTTGGCACGCTCATAAATGAATTGACTTGCCTTTTGGATGGAGTTAAAAAAATGACCAATGTCTGCTTCTGTCATTTTTATGCAAACCTAAACTAAGACCGGGGCAAAATGCCATCCACAAGCCTCCAGCTTTGCCCTGGGCTTGGTATGTGAACTGGTGATTTAGTGGAAATAAGTGCAGCTACATCTGAAGGCTAAACTCAGCCTGAGTTAAAGCCACTTCTCTCCGAGCCTGGATTTGGACCAGGGCAGAGGTGCAGGAAAAAAATATGAAGTGATCAATCATATTTTCAGCATGAATATCACTTGCCTGCTTCTGGCGATTCTTTCATGCTAACAGAGCCCTGCTGGCAGCTGTTGAGTTGCTCTTTGTAGTTTCACCCCCATAAAAATGTTATCAAGGTGGAGTTTTGGCTGCAGTCTCTCACAATACCTCCTTCAACTCGTACCTCCTGGGATGTGGGAGAATAAAACCCCAAACAAACATTAGAAAACCAGGAAACGCTCAGTTTCAGATCTCCCCGCAAACTGCAGGGTCAGGGAGAGCAGCTGCGAGGCACCGCACTGCTCAGGTTTTCATCTTCACTCACGGCCTCGGCTCTGCCCACCTAGGGGTAAGAGCCACGTGTTTCAGTCTTAGACGTTCTGAGAGCAGTTTATCGGCTGCAGGATCCTTTGGAAGAGCCTGCATGTGCCACCAAGCTCCTGGCTGTGCTGCTGGAGACCAGGAGAGGCTCCAGCTCTGCTTGCTGCCTCCAGCCTGGCCAGGGAGTCAGCAGAGAGCTGCTCAGAAACCAGGGCATGGCTAGGCCAAGAAGTTAATGCATTTTATTTTTAATTTTTATTTTTTCCTTCTAACAGGGAAGGCACGAATGGAAAAGACCTGAACAGGCTGGTTGGGGGCTGTTTTGCATCCAACACTAGTTAGCTCCACTAAAACAACCTAAAACCTGAGGGCGTTCGGGGGGAGAAGTCCCACGCTGAGGTCTTGCTCTTTTTGTCCTTGCTTGAAGCTCATGTAAATTTGTAGGAGAAGCCGTCTTATCTTTCCTTTTTTTCAGCAGCCAGGTTAAAGTTGGTGTAAAAAGCACCACATGGAAAAAAACGTATATTGAAACCCCCTAAGATGTAGCCTGGAAATATCCCTAAAAGGGAACTCTGCTGTTTAGTTATCTTGTTGCTATTTTCCTGACACAAGGCAAAGACAAGACTGTGGTGAGCCTAATGAATGCAAAATAAAACGATGAGGCACTGCCTGCTATATTTCTTCTCCAGCTTATTGCCAGGGCTAGCGAAGGGCTTTACGAGCATTTTTATACAAGCCAGCACGATGCGGCAGGAGGGCAATCTCATTGGGTGCCCATGCAGCCAAACTGGGGATCGCGAGGGGTTTTACCAGAAGCGAGGACCAAGGCGTTGGTCAGGAAAGATGGCTCTCAGCCTGCTGGTCAGAGAGGAGAACGTCCTCCTGGTCAGCACACCTCCACTGTCAAGGTTTCTGTAATTTCAAATCCTGCTTCCAAAATCCAGTCCAGGGCAGGACTGAAGACAGTCACATCCTGGCGCGGCGGGAAAAGCAAATCAGGGGGGAAGAAAAAATTTCCTTCCTGTGCCTGCTACAGAGGGGTGATGGTGAAATGGTATGAATTTGGGAAAATGTTTGGGTCTAACACCAGTAATGCTGGAAAAGCTCAGACACGCGATTAGTCAAGCAGAGGCAAATGAACGTGCGGAGAGCAACGGGAAGAAGAGCAAGCGCAAGAGTGTTTTCCCTGGCAGGCACATCCACGCTGACCTCCCACGGGAAGAAAATAAGAATGTGGTATGTTCTTATACCTGTGAAAGTGGTGCATTCTGGTTCTACGTAGCGCTTACATTTTTAAGCCCTTCACATGTTTCTGCCTTTTCGCAGTCGCTTGTGCCTAGATCTCTGCTGATGGGTTTTGGGGAAAACCATGAGAGATGCGTTCCTCTGGAGTACCATCATGCTCCTACAAGGTGCTTTGCTGTTGACTGCAGGAGGAACAGGACTTCGCTGCTGTTTTGTGTTTGGCTTCTCTTCATCCCTTTTAAAATGAAAGCCATTGCGGATTTTTTGCACTTTGTGAATTGGAAAACACAATCACTTCCTTTCCAAATTGCGGAAGAAAACATATTCTGCCTTTAAGACACTGAAAAGAAAACCCTTAGTGCAAGATATGGATTTCTATTGTAACTGTGTGGATTCAGAAAAAAAAAAAATTAAATCTGTTTTTTGGATTACACTATTAGTCACAGTATAAAAAGAGAAACTAGACAGAAGTCCAGCTGTGTTATTTTGGAGTAAAATAACAGTAAGTCATATGAGAATCAAGTTTGATGGAGTATAAGTGACTGTTTACCACCCTTGTTTACTGCATTAGCAACACATGAGTCAGACCTGTAGTGATTATTCAACTTCTTACATTGATCAGCCCTTCTTCTTTTAAAATTTCTTGGAAAAATATACTAAAAGCTTAGTTCCAATTCAAAAGCTGTGATGTGAGGCACAGCTGAAAATTTTAAACTGTGCTCAATGTCACAGATATTGACACGTCTGACTGAAAAGATAATGATAATTTATTCTGTTTCTCAGAGAAGAGCTCTGTGACCCCACATTATTTTGGTTTTGTACCTCTTCTGCCTTTAGATAATGCATTTCAAAAACAAGAAAAGTAATACTCCTGCATTATCTGAGTGTGGTTCAGGTGTGTGATTTGGTATTATGGCTTCGTGTCTCAGTCAAGTACCCTATGTTCTGGCTGCTGTAGAAGAGAAAGAGTACTTAGGAGTCAGGAGCTATCACGCAGCTGCAAGAGCAGTCCATTGCCATGGAAGCTCACAAGTCTTGCCGACCCAGAAATAGGGTGTAAGTGTGAAATCCAGAACCTGGGCCATGGGCTACGTTGAGTTAGAAATTTCTTCAGGTGTTGCTGTTGCAAAACTGAATAGCACATCACTGAAAATTAACACTTGGAAATACAGTAACTTGGAATCATGGGTTCAAGAGTTAATTATTTTGTTCACATAAATTAAAGCATCCATTGATCTATGACAATGAATGAAGCGGATGAAGATTAAATATGATGTTTTGCACCAAAATTTTATTACTAATATACACAAATACAGCATAAGTCTTTTGGTCAATCACTTAATAATTGTTAGAATGCAAAACAAAGACAAAAACCACACAAGTTTTGGTGACAAGATTTTAGAAAGGAAATGTTTAATTACAGATACACAGAAATTTGATTGAGAATTCGTTACACTTTCTGAAGAAGCAACAACTTCGGTACAAACTGACAATTAGCACATTGCAAAGGAATTGGCATAACGATCTCAGCTTAAGAAACCTAAGTGGCCATGGATCAGCACCTCTTACCAGAGAAGGTGTGTATATATATACATATACATACACACACACACACACACATATATATATATATATCCGGTTATAACGGATTCTCATTATAACAGACCGTGTGGCCCTTTCAAAGGGGTGAAACATTACTGATGCAATATGGGATGTAGCCTGACTGCAGCTGGAATTCACTTGTGGGGAGAAAGCCCATGCAAGCCACTAAGAAAGAGAGAATCCAATTTCTATAGCTTTTTCGCTCATAAGTAAAGCCTAAAGTATGTAAAGCCGGGTTTTTGTATGCCTTAGGAATTTTTTTCTTTCATGTGATTACATTCATGAAAATATTTAGTCTGAAATATATATACAGGCATATCTAATATTTTAGGAATCTTTTGGATTGTCTCACATGATCTTGGCTGTTCGCAGCTGAACTGAAATTGCCAGAAAGCTGTCTGAGCTCGACACAGCTTGGAAAGAAACTGACCCTTTAGTAAAGTCAGCAATTCAGACACGGATAACTTTTTTCCTCTGTTCTGTGATTTTTCTTTGACAAAATATGATTTGAAAAGCCATACAAAAGTTAGAGCTAAAAAGAAAAAGAAGAAATAGACGTTCGACTTAACTTCCAACCTTAACATGCTCTAGAACTTAATCAAGTTTGGCATCCTCACTAACAGGTGATTAAAACATTTTACAGATTAGTGTGCTTGAGAAGTGTATACATGTACATAATGTTAAGTTGTGGCATGTGTGTAAAAAAAGCTTACAGAAAAATTTCTATTTCTGTTAAACTTTACAACAATTTTATGTGAGGACATGCGTTTCTGTCTGCTCTGCGTTCTAATTTTTTCTAGTAAATATATTTACGGGTTATAAAACTACTAGTCTATACTAACAGAGAATCCAGTCTGTTTATGGTAGAATTGCCAGGCGAATGATATGTTTCAGTTCCACTGTAAATCGGCTTGATGGAGCAGTAATTGCTTGCATCAGTTAAGAACTTGGGTTTATATATTTTATGGTATATTAAAATGGTGACTGCAGCTGTGCAACTTAAAATTAAATCTTCCATCACATAAAATCTGCCTGGTCTTTTCTAAGCTTACTGTTATCTAAACCTAAACCATCATTACCAAGGATTCCGTGTCATTCAAGTCCCATGTGAGCAAATCTTGGCTCAAATCGTTTTCATATTTCATATATTTCATGTATTCATATTCTGTATTTACCATTTAGCTTTGAAAGCCCTCAGAACCAGAAGCTACATGGCTCGTCAGGCAAGGGAAATCAGTGGTAGACACTTCTTCAGCTATAAGGAACAGAGAGAGTCGTTCTGCTCGTCTCAGGATTTTTCCAACCAACTGCAAAAAAGTAGAGGTAGATGCTTTGTGCTGCTCATGGTGGATAGCTTGCCCCATGTTGCCTCCCAGGTGGCAGCTTTTGCTCCGTCCGTTGCCTCAGCAGTCAGAAATGGGCTTTCTTCCTGCTCTATCCCGAAATAGTGCTCCGGAGCGAAGAGAGGGATGCTCGGTGCAGCTCTCGCAGCTAAAAAAACTCGATGCTAGCCTCGGCAGGCCGGGTGGGAGGCTGCCCCTCGGCCAAGACATCCCTTCTTCTCGGTGCCCTTTTCAAAACCGCATCTAAACGGAAATCAGAATACAGCTCAGCCAGTAGCTTACGCCATCCTGCTTTCTGGTTTATACGTAAGCTCCTTAGCAGGAGAACGCGCTGCTTTCCGATCTGATCTGACCAAAATTGAAAATCGTGCACTGCTAGCGTATGTGGCTGCAAGCATTCAACAACCCAAACACAATCCGAGCTAGTTTTGATCTTGCAGATCACATACATTCCTCTGTTGAACGGATGAGGATACCTGTTGGGAATAAATTTCTGGTGCCGGCACCTATATTTCCAAATTAAAAATTCATTTCCCATATGTATTCTCTAATGCTTGCTTAAAATCTGCTGTTTCTACAAACGTTCTTGCCAGTAAATGCAATAGCTAGAACATGCACAGTAAGCAAACACAAAGAGGGCATTGAAACAGTTGAAGAGAATATGTTTATAAACTGAAATGAATATTCAGTGGAAACTTTTTTAACAGTACTCACCAGTTCTATATTGGAATACTGTGTAAAGTTTACACTCCATATAAAGAGTTACACTGTTCCCCTGTGAAATCCGTCTTCTCCGCTACCTCCATATTGGATATTTGCATTTTTAGAAATACCATCTGCCAAACCCCACACAGACTGCAAGTGATTTCCTGGTTATATATTTTGGATATTCTGTGGTTAGAAAACTATGGAGCCATATTACATGTCCTATCCTCCAGAACATCTGTGAGACTGAAACCACATGAATGTAAGCAAGTCAGCACGATAAAAACGATGGAGAATTTCAGTTATATTGTAGAGGCATGCTTGTAAAATTTTTTCAGATTTATAAATCTGTCTCTGTATATGCATTACTTTCTTGTCTGTACAAATAGCTTTTAAATGTTATTTTCTTGCATTGGATCAACCCAGATTCAAAACTCTTCTCCCATGACAATCTGCACTATTTTTCCCTCCCCACCCCAGGTCTTTTTGGCACCATCCATCTAGGAAGGCACCCAAAATGTAGGAGCTGGGCTATTCATGAGCCAAAAATTGGTTTGACCTTCGCTGCTTCTGTGTTTTCTTTTCTCCAGATGCAAACAAGAAACAGAAGGTATGCAGGTGATTGAAACTCAGCTTTTGGTAGACCTGGTTTACTATGGAAGGTGATTCTCCGTGGCATTTAAATACATTCTCTTTAACCAGAACATTTGCTTTACCATGAACTGGATCATCATCTGAATGGTGTCTGCAGGGACATAGTGGGATATCCACAATGCTTCAGGTTCAGGAGAACTTGAGACTAACTTTTATGCCAAGCTATTTCCTCCCTGAACAATGGGAATCTTGGACCCAGTTTCAGTTCTGTCATGGCACGGCTGGGTATTCTTGACAAGTACTTCACTTGTCAAGCATTTTGTGCTTCCACTTCCTCATTTAGGAGACTTGGATAATACTTATCCATCTCTCAAAATTGCTGGACGCAGTCATCTCTTATTTCTCAGGCACTTTTGGAGAAACAGTTGTTATGTTGCTCTGTCAGTGGATCACGTTATTCGCTACTTTGAAGCTGACAAACCAGTAAGACGATTGAAAAAAATGCGTGTGCAAGGAACCTCATCCTGCTGCATAACGTAGAGCAAAATCGCTATAAAAATCAAATGGATCTATGTCTGCCTAAAGACTGAAGGAGTAATCCAGGGAGAGCAGCAAAATAGTTCTCTCTTTTGCTCCTGGGAGCATTTTAGAAAAATGCCATTGAGAGGCAGATCACAGAGACTTCACAGAAGGCTGTTGTAATTCATTTTAGCAAAAGATCTGCACCTACAAACACGAATATTAGTCATTTTACTAATGTGATGAGTCTCTGGAATTTATGGTGCTTTTACTGGGCCCTTAAGCTATAATTTTGTTATGACTAGTTTGTGTGATCAAGCCTCTGACCACAGAATTGTTCATAAAGCCATTGATTACCATTGCGGTCTCTCTCTGCTTCATTAAAACTTTTCCAGAGAAGTTGTCTTATTTGGGTCTTTTTTTGGTATTTTACTATCATATGTATATGTTGGTATGTGTATGAGAGAGAGTGAGTCAGGGTTTTTCACTTATACATATGTAACGGTTATATACACATTTATGTACTATCTTTTGACTATTGCATTCCTAATTTCTGTGGGGAAAATGACCATTTTGTAGACTGTTATAGAAATAGTTTAACTCTAAAAGGAAAGGTAATATTCTACATAACTGGATTTCTATTAAATGCATTTAGCATTTGAAAGATGTTTAATACAAACTGTATTTATGCATATGTATATTCATATGTGCG